>NC_045426.1:351051359-351672470 GCF_902635505.1 Sarcophilus harrisii
ACCAAATTATTGAGAACCAAGTCCATCACATCAATCTTTTCTTTTTTTTTTTTTTCTCAAGGAAAGAAGAAAAAGAAGAAAACAGCAGTAAGAGAGGAGTGTATTAAACCTCAGTGCTCTAGGTTTGGTGCAATTTGCTTCTCTTTTCTTTCCTTCACTTAAGAGTCTCTAGATAAGCTCTTTTTTTTTTTTAAAACCAGGAAATTTTTTTTTTTTACTATACATATTTCTACATCTATCATGCTGCACAAGAAAAATCAGATCAAAAAGAAAAAAAATGAGAAAAAGGGGAAAAAAAGCAAACAAGCAAATCAGAGCAAAAAAGATGAAAATAGTATGTCATCATCCACATTCTCCACAGTCCTCTTTTCAGATGCAGATGGCTCTCTCCATCACATAGAGAAGCTCTTTATCCTCTTTTTCTTTTATTTTAAGTCCCTCTTTAAGATGACCATCCCTTCTTAATTTGTTTTCCTTAGAAGAATCCCTCCCTTAGTGTACTCTCCCTCTTATTCCTTTTCCTTTATTCCCTCACGCCTTCTCTCTCCTAGTTCCCTGATGAGTGAAATATATTTGTATACTCAACTTTGTGTGGGAATATCTTCCATACACACCTCATTCCTCCTTGATTATATAACATTCTGTGGGTTACTCAATTATATGACATAATTTTTCCTATCTTTCCTTTTCACCTCCCCCAGTTGTATTCTTTTTATACTCCTTTCCCATTCTTCTTTTAACATCATCAAGGCACTACAGAAATAATCCTTGTCAAGCAAATTTCCTCTATAATCCCTGATGATAATAAGACTCTGAGGAGGTACATGTATCATCTTTGCATATTAGAATATCAGCATTTTTTTCTTTCTTTATTCCTTTATGCTTGCTTACATTTACCTTTTTATGTTTCTCTTGACTTGTTTGTACTTCAACATATATATGTATATATGTATGTATGTATGTATGCATACCTGGAACATAGCATCAGGAATATTTGGAAGTCTTTTTTTTCATTGAAGCTCTATTTTCTGTTTGGACATGTATACTTATATTGTATTTAATTTATACTTTAACATATTTAACATGTATTGGTCAACCTGCCATCAGGGGGAGGGAATGGGGGGAACGAGGGGAAAAAGTGGAACAAAAAGTTTGGCAATTGTCAATGCTGTAAACTTACCCATGCATATAACTTGTAAATAAAAAGCTATTTAAAAAAAAAAAAAAAAGACTATCAACATTGTTTAAAAAAAAAAAAAAAAAAAAAAGCTCTATTTTCCTTGTAGGATTATACTCAGTTTTGCTGGGCAAGTTATTCTTCATTGTAAGCTTATATTTTTTATCCTCTGGAGCATCATATTCCAAGCTCTTCATTCCTGTATAATGGCAGTTGTTAAATTAGGTGATTTTGTTCTAATATTTCTCCTTGTATTTCATTTTATCCATCCTAATTTTTAGGGAATTTATTACTTAGGCAAAGTTTTGTAATTCTTGTGCCAAGCTATTAATTCTCTTTCCAATATTTTATTCCATAGTCTTCATTCTTTTCCACTTTTTCCTTCTGTTATTTTCATTCCATTTTATGCAAAATTTTTCTTTTTACAAATTTGCTTCATCTCTTTGAGGTATTCTAGTTGAAGTTGTGCTCAAGTTATATTTTTCTTTGAAGTTTTGGCAGATGTTTTGGAGTTATGGTGAGATTTTTTTTTATTTGTTTCTTCATTTTTCCAGCCCGTTTTCTGACTTTGGACTTTATGTTAAGGCTGGATTCTGGCTACTCATAAAGGAAATGTCTGGGCTGATTTTTTGTTCTCCTGGGTTTTCATGCTCTGCAAATTTCTGACCTGGTTGGATCTGAAGAATACATCTATGAGATTGCCCCTAATTGTAGTTCAAGTAAACTACTGTTGTTTTCAACTTCTGTAAGGCAATTGAAAAAATTTATTGGTGCAGCATCACAGAACTTCATTCTCCCCTTTGGAATCCCTTTAGATTCTGTATTAGAATCCCTTGGATTCTGTATTGATTATTCTCCTGGAGTGTATACTCCTGGAGTCAAAGTCACATAGTTGCTGCAAACCACAAATTCTGCTTTCTTCCTGGATTACTGCCTTCTTTATTCTGCTGCAGACTTCAAAATGGGCTAGAGACTGGAACTGAGAACTTGTTCCACATAGGAGTCAGAATCACACAGCTGCAGCTTGTTTTTGAACTTACTCCTTGCTCAGTGCATAGCTTGTTGAATACATCACATGGATTGAATGATACCGTTAGGTGCAGATTTCTTCTACAATTCAACCTGGATTTTTAAAATGGAAGCAATACTACTTTCATAACATAGCTAATGTGGAAATATGTTTAACATGATTGTATATATATGTATATATATATACCCCATGTCAGATAGCTTCCTGTCTTGGTGTGGAGAGGAGGGAGAAAAAGGTAGAGAAAAAATATTTGGAGCTCAAAATCTTAAAAAGATGAATGTTGAAATTTTTCTTTATATATAACTGGAAAAAATAAAATATTATTAAGTAAAAAACAGGATGTTATAAATAAATGAATGAGTAGATAGGTAGACATACAGACATTTTATTTTTCTGTTCACTTGGTTATATAATAAATTGAAAGAGGCTACTCCCACTAATATGGTAGAGGAATGCTACAATGTTAAATCTAAGCATGTTCTAAGACTATCTCACAAGACGTACTGTATTATAGTTGATTATTGAACAATGTTGCTGTTATAGTATACAATGTTCTCTGGTTCTGCTCACTTCACTCAGCATCAGTTCATGTAAATCTTCCCGGACTTTTTTGAAAGTAGCCTGCTCATCATTTCTTAAAGAACAACAACATTTCATTGCATTCATATACCAGAACTTGTTCAACCATTCCCCAGTTGACAGGTATCCCGTTCATTTCCAATTCTTTACCACTACAAAAAAAAAAAAAAGCTGCTATGAATAGATTTGTACGTGTGAATCTCTGATCTCTTTGGGATATAGACCTATTAGTGGTATTGCTGAATCTATTTTTTAGTATCAAATAGTTTTGATGCCTGTCACTTTATAATATAATTTTGGATCTGGTACAACTAGGCTACCTTCCTTTGCATTTTTTTTCATTAGTTACTTTGATATTCTTGATCTTTTGTTATTTCAGATGAATTTTGTTATAATTTTTTCTAGTTTTGTAAGATAACTTTTTGGTAGTTTAATTGATATGGCACTGACTCAGTAAATCAACTTAGCTAAAATTGCAGTTTTTATTATATATTATTATTATTATATAAGTTCTACTTACCCACAATTTATATTTTTCCATTTGTTTAGATCTGATTTTCTTTGTATAAAAAGTGTTTTGTAATTGTGTTCATGTAGTTCCTGGGTTTGTCATGGGAATTAGACTCAAATATTTTTTATTGTCTACAGTTATTTTAAATGGAATTTCTCATTATATCTCTTGCTACTGGACTTTGTTGGTTATTTATAAAATTGATGATTTATGTGGGTTTATTTTATATCCTACAACTCTGCTAAAGTTGTTAGTTATTCCAAGTAGTTTTTTAGATTTTCTAAGCACACCACCATATTATCTACAAGAAGTGATATATTACACTCATTTTTAAGGATTTTGAATTCCAGATTCTTTCCCTCCTTCTAGTCCCTCCCCCATTCATCAAGAAGGTAAACAATCTGATACCCATTAAAGATATGAAGTCATGCAAAGCACATTTCCATATTAGATGTGTAATGAAAACAAGAAAATAAAAGTCTCACTTTCTTGAGTGTTCTCTCCTGCTTTATCCAGAGGATGAGGGCCATATACAGTTTACCCTCCATGTGGAAGCCATGAACTGAATCAGGAAAAGAACATATTTTCTACCTCTTTTTTTACCTTGTGACTCAGTGAAATGATCCTGGGATATTTTCACTGTTTCATTTGTCCTCAGTTTCAAGTGCAGGGGAAAATTCTTACCAGGACTAGACCTTTAAGCCAGGGATATGTCGAAAGTCAGAATTCCAGGCTGTTGTAGTCAGTAAGCCCAGCCAGGAGAAGCCTGGATGACTAAAATTCAAGGTTAAGATAGACTTTGGATGCAGAACCTAAGACTATACTATGTAGGAACTGAACTAGTTTATGAACTGAACGAGATGAGGTGAGATCTTTCAAGATAGTTGTGAAAATCGAGTAAGGCTTCATCTACTTCAGAGTTTGAGTAGGCCTGAAGGACTTTGAAGATTGAGTCCAAGGGCATACTTAAGTCCCCTTCCTGCTATCCTCCCATAACATCATTTTCTCCCTATTTCAGTCAAATATGGGCAACTATATACTTATTGGTCAAGTTCTTTCTTGGGTTTAGAATGTAAAATCCTTACATCTGAGGATGAGGGTCAGTGGTGGGAGGGGGTATTTGCATTAGGGATTAAAAGTGCTGACCCTGTCCCAGAAGGTGCTTCCTCCCTTTCATTGTCTGCTCCTAAGGTGGGACACCCTTCTCGAAAGAATGTATAATAAACTTTCCTTTGCTTCTAGAGATCTCTCCAGCTTTTTTATTAAATGGTGACTCCTCACCATTTCTGAACCATATATGAACCTAATTCGCTCCCCTCTTCAGGTACTGAGATGATATAGAGAGGTGTGATATTTAAAAAGTTCAAGAGACATAGTTTCTGGTGATACTCTCTTTTTCTTTTCTTTTTTCTTTTTTTTTTTTTTTTTTTAAATGATACTCTCTAATATCAAAGACAAATAACAGCAGTGGAGCTCACAGTGGAGCCTTTGGAAGAATAGATGTTCCTGAGGATAGATTGGTTAACAATGAAAAAGAAAGAATAAATGTTACAATAAGAGATGGAACTCTTTTTTTTTGAGGGGATGGAATTTTATTTAAGGGGATGGAATATATAATTGTCATTTACTTCTAAATTTGCCCAGCCTTGGACAATCTAATCAAAATATTTATCCCCACCCAAACTTGCATAGAGGCATGATGAATTTCCCCACCTAAGATTAAATTCTTTGTAAAGTTGAGTAAGGTCTGAACCAGATTGAGGCGGAAGGTAATTCAATTTCATTATCAGCAGTGTCCTTCAGAGACTGAGATCCTAAATGAGGACTTTAGAAAAAAAAAAGGGGGGGGGGAACTCTGAATCTCTTCAAATCATTTGTTCTTTGTAATCATTTTTCTCAGAGAAGAATTGAGACTCACCTATAAGGGGGTAAATTTGTATATTTATGATTTTATACCTTTAAAGTAAATATTTCTTTGTAAAAGTAAAAACAAAAAAACTTTGTAAAGTAACAAAAAAATTGTAAAAAGGTTAAGTAGAAATAAAATTCAGGGGACCCTACCCCTTACACTTGAGGGGACACCACTGAAATGAGCTAGAGCCAATGGCAGAAAGCCTAGGTATCCAAAATCTTCTTTAAGTGTTCTGGGGAATCCTGAGGGAGAGGTCAAATCTAACATCCCTTGCCTTCTGACAATGGGATCCAGGGTAATCAAGATTAAACCAAAATAGATCAGCAAAATCTACAAGTAGATAATCTTTCCTTTTTTGTTTTACTCTTAAGAAGAAATGTTATTCAATATAATCTATTGACTCTGACATTTAAAGTTCTTAATAACCTAATACCAACCTACATTTGTAGCTTCATTACACTCATTCCACTTCAGAAAAGAATTATCTAGACAAGAGATACTCCATCTCTTTTCACTGGCTATCCCTCATGATTGAATTATACCTTGCCTCAGAGAGTCCCTTAATTTTTCTTCAACAATCAGTCAAATCTTCTGAATGAAGCTTTTCTTGATCTCTCCAAATGTGATGCTCATTTTTTTTCAAGAACTTTGTTTTTAGTTTTTATTCTACATATAAATATGTATGTGCATATTCAGTTGTTTTTCAGTCCTGTCCAATTTTTTGCAACTCCATTGAGATTTTCTTGGCAAAGACACTGGAGTGGGTTTGCCATTTCCTTTTCTAACTCATTTTACAGATGAGGAAACTAAGGCAAACTGAGGGTAAAGTGACTTGCCCAGAGTCACGTAGCCAGTGTCTGAGGCCAGTTTGAACTCAGGTCTTCTTGATTCAAGGCTGGATGCTCTATCCATTTCACTACCTAGCTGCTATGTCATATATGTACATACATACATTTAATCACAGGTATCCCCCGATAGAATATTAACTCCTTGAGAGAAAGGATTATTTCATTTTATCTTTGTATTCCTAGCACCTAGTATAGTGCTTGGTACACAGTAAGCATTATTTATTTGTAATAAATACTTATTGCTGGTTTGATAGTTTGTTATGAAATGTCACAAATGCATAAAGTGTCAAGGAGATGAATCAATGTGGCCTGGATCTTAGTCACAAATAGAATCATTATTCATTAAGTAATTGAGATATATTTGCTTAGACTTTTCATTCAGTGGTTTTGTGGTATTTTGTTAAGAATAGATAAGCATGGAATTTGCCTTTTTAAAAAAAGTTTCTAATTTGAAGGCATCTGGGTACATGTACTAATGAGGTGTGAATGTCTTTTTCCTAGTGTTCCTTATGTTTTCTTTCAGATCATCCCTGCCAAGCAATCTCTAGAGTAAACTCTTCTAATTATTAATTATAGTCACAGATTTACCCCAGGTAATCCAGAATTCCTTTGGAACAAATGTTCCTTTTAATTTCTTCACTCCCAAGGATTTTCTCAAAAAAAAATTTGCATTAACACCTCCCACTTTAAATTTGGTACACCTCAATTTAAGCATTCACACATACTCTTCCACTGACAGAACCTTGGTCTACAGCCAGCAGTTTTCATTAGTATTTTCTGGTAACTCAACCAAGTTCCAGTTTTTAAAAAAAGTAATAGTAATATCTTGAGCTAACTTCATTTGAATGTGAGCTGAATATAAATTGCTTCCCCAGTGAAACCTACTTATACTATGGAACAATGGAAACATTTATGAGGGGTTTGCAGTCTAGGGTGCTAAGGGGTCCATTAGTCATAAATGTCTTGGGTCTCACTTCTCCATTTTGTGATTTGAACACATATCCTTCACAAATTTTTTATGAAGTTGGAAGAATAAAAACTTTATTCCATCTTCAACAGGAAAGAGAAGAGGACATTCTGACCCGTGGATGAAGAAGACTTAGAATTGAGTTTGGGTTGTATATGAGATTAGGAGTGGGGTGAGGTAATGAGGGAGAAGGGGAGGAAGCTATAGGTTACTTTGGAAAAAATCAAACAAACTCAAATTGTTGTTGAATGCTTGCTTTTTTTGGTATTAAGGGCTTTACATGATTTTATGGACTTCTCTCCATGGGTTTTTCTTGGTAAAGATAAGGAATATCTTGCTATTTCATTCTATGGTGTGTCCCCATTTTCCATATGAGGAACTGAAACAAATAGGAGTTAAGGGACTTAGCCCAGGGTTATATAACTAGTAAGTGTGTGAGGCTATATTTGAATTTCCTAAATGTTCCTGACTCAAGTCCAGCATTGTATCCACCACATTATTCTGCCTCTCCAGTGAGATCCACAAGCACAAAAGATAGAAATTTAGCCATTCATTGGGAGAAACAAGAGGATGAATAATAACAAACATTTAACTAGAGTTTTAGTGCTAGGAAATATATGTTATATCTTTATCTGATTCGAATCTCCCAACACAAAGATGGTAAGAGACTTCTTCCTCAACTGCTATGAAGAAGCTAATGATAAAGGTAGAATTCATTTAAACCTAGGTCTTTCTGATCTCAAATCCAACATCCAGATTGCATCTTGCCTTAGATAGAACAGCACATTTACTTAATCCATCATTTCCTAAATCTTAGAAAGTGACTTCAGAGGGTCAATGAGCTGAGCTCACAAATGAACACAGAATGGACTAGAACCCTTTTGGAAAAATGTATAGAACTTCCAACAATCCCAGACTGCTTCCTGACACATACTCATGTTGTTGACACTGAGATTTTTCCAGTAATTCTATATGGCTTCAAATGAAAGAAACCACAATTTTCAAAGAATCAAAGCTGTGCATGATCACATCAATCAATAAACATTTATTAAACACTTCCTATATACTAGGCACTAAGTGCTAGACATCAAGAGGCAAAGACACAATTCTTGCCTTCAAAAAAACTCTCATTCTAACATTCAACATGCAAGCAGTCATCTGGAAACAAAATGTATACAAGTGGATGAAAAGTAATCTCAGAGAGAAGTCATTAGCATGAGGTGCTTGGAAAGAATGGAAAGAGATGAGGAAGAATACATGAAAGAAAGAAAGGAAGAGGAAAGTTTAAAGGAAAACAGTGAGTCCAGGAAGTAAAGATAAGCAGAGAGAGCATTCCAGAAATGAGAGAACAGCTAGTGAAAAGACATCAAGAAGTGAGTTAGAATGCCTTTTTTAAGCAACAGCAAGAAGGCAATATTGCTGCTTAATAACAAAAGATGAATGGAGTAAATGCATAAAAATACTAAAAAGGTAGAAAGGGGTCAATTAGTATAAAGCTTTTTTTTAAAAAAAAATATTTTTTTTTCAATTGGCAAAAATTTACCTTCTCTCCTGTCCTCCACTTCACAACTGAAAAACAAGCAAACAAACAAACAAAAAAACAAAACTTTTGTTATAAACACATTTGGTCAAGTAAAACAAATTGCTACAATGGACATCTTTTCCTTCCCCGTAATTCTTATTCTTCAGTCTGAGTCTTTCATCATTGTTTAGAAGTCCTCTATTTTATTAAAATACTATTTTCCCCCTTAAAGATTACATTTATGTTTTTCTGCATATGTTAGTCTTGGTTGTAAGCCTATCTATGTGTTTGGCTTTCCGAAATATTGTATTCCAAGCTCACTGCTTATTTAGAGCGGTGGTTGCAAAATCATATAGAAACTAGAATTTAGACCCCAACCTACTTCTAGGGTTAAAGTCATATAATTGCTATTTGCTTCTGAATTTTTTTCTTAGTTTATAATCTATGTCTCATAACAACTGCTTACACTTGAATACCATTTCTATGTGCAAATCCTCCTCACTTTCCCTTGAATCTGTGATTTGGAACTGAGTAGAGTGGCCAATTGGCACTTTTTCTGCACTTTGCACAAGTGTAAGCCCTTCTCTCTTGGATCTGGGGATCTCTTCTGGCTCTGGTACACAGCTTCTGGCGCTGGGATGTTTTGCTTGGCCAAACCTTGTCTCTTGTGTCTGTAGACCTTTCTGTCTATATTTCTGTGCTGACCTGGGTTGGAAAAATGACTCACTGTGATTTTTTTTCCCCTTGGATTTCCTGGTCAGGACTCAGTCTACTATGTCATCTAGGTTTGTTTGGAGTTTTTTGATTTTGTCTTGGGTTGGGCTTTTTTGTTGTTGTTGAGGTAGTAGGGAAGGGTGGGTGGGAAGGAGAACTCACTGTACTTCTGACTAAACTGCCATCATCCAGGAAGATCTATAAATATCAAAATGATGATAGTATGTTTGAACCTGGAACTAATAACTCAATAACTAGAGCTCACTGAGCAGTAAAATATCAAAGTTCAATTTATATCATAGAAAAAAAAATCACTTTGGATAAATGAATTGAAGAATGGATTGGAGAGAGGAGAAACTTGAGAGAGGAGATTATTGCAGTAGTACAGGGATAAAAAGATGAGGTCCTCTATTAGGGTTGTGGTAGTGTCAGAAAAGAGACGGAAATGTTGAGAGGTAGAATTCACAAGACTTGGCAACAGATTAGATTTGTAGGGTGAATTGAGAAAAGAGTTAAAGATAATGCCAAGGTTATGAAACTGGGGGACTGGGAGAATGATGGTACCCTTAAGAATAATAGGAAAGTTTGGAAGAAGGTAGGATTTTGGAGAAGTGAAAATGAATCATGCTTTGGATATGTTGAGTTTGAGATGTCTATGGAACTTGCAGTCTGAGATGTTCAAGAGGCAATTGGTAGTTCAAGATTAGATGAGCATGTGCATGAGCATGTGGAGATGAGCACTACATATGTAGATGAAGGAATCATGTTCTTAAAGATGCTGTTTGAATCCATGACAGCTGGTGAGATTACTAGGCAAAATATTCTAGAGGAAGAATAGGAGTAGACTCAGAAAAGGATCTTGGAGTTAGTCTATATTTAACAGACACAACCTGGAGATAAAAGGCATAAAATGGATATACCATGATAGGAGTAAGTAGCTTATAGATGGATGGAAAAATAGATAAAAAGTCAGATAGAAAGAACATTAAGTTTTTAATATGTGCCAAGCACATATTAAACTCCAGGAATATAATTACAAATGAAAAAAGTCACTATTTTCAAGAAGCTTACTTACATTTGAATGGGGGGGGGGGAGGGAGGAGAAACAACATATATAATGGAGCTGGAAACAGGAGGGTTATGGATGGGGGAACAGTACTCAAATTTAGAAATGTTATTGGGGAAGGGGTGGAGAAATCTAGAATCACTATTCGACCTGGATGTGAAGTAAGTTTGGGAATCTCATGAAATTATAATGTCATTAGGAACAAAGGGATCTTTAGGGAAAGAAGGCTACTTTTGAGGAGGCATGATAAGTCTTATGAAAGTGGTGTTAAGTGAGAAGTGATATAAATGTCATCATGAATGAGAGGTATAACTGAAAAGGAAGTGCCACTTATGTTGCAAGAGTAAGGGATAACATATGGAGACACTGAATATTTCAGGGGTTATTCATGAAATCCTAACAGCTTAAAAGGAAGGTATACATGATGTTGGGTACATACACTATGGGTGATTTATGGAAGGACATAAAACAATAATCACAGGATCAAAGGCTTGGTGAGTCCACTAATCTTTCAAAGTTTTGGAATGCCTTTTCCCTCCCTCCCTTCCTATTTCTCCCTCCCTCCCTCCCTCTCTATTCCTCCCTCCCTCCCTCTCTATTCCTCCCTCCCTCCCTCCCTTCCTCCCTCCCTCCTTCCTCCTTCCCTCTCTCCCTTCCTTCCTTCCTTCCTTCCTTCCTTCCTTCCTTCCTTCCTTCCTTCCTTCCTTCCTTCCTTCCTTCCTTCCTCTATTTTGTTCCTTTTTTGTTTGTTTCTTTCTCCTTCCTTCTCTACTTGCTCATCACTTATTTATTTATATATTTCTTTGTTTCCTTATTTATGACCATGGAACATTATTCTTTGTAGTCAGGAATTGTGGCACACTGAACAATTAAGTTGTTAACACTTTAAAAAGTAGGGATTCTTTCCAATGTAGTTTTCCTTCATTAGAACCTGTTTTTTTTTTTTTTTTTCCCAAATTCAAAGTCTGATGTGTATTTCAAAATTAGACTGTATTTGTAACAGGCAAGTTTTCTTTATTTTGTGAATGCCATAATTTGTATGCTAATTAAGCAAAATTGATATACAATGTTACTTATAAATAACTTATCTGTAATAACAAACTACATACTCCTTTGGGAAACACTGACTCAATACTGTCACTCAGTAGAAATTTCTGATCTAAGTAGGAAGTCAAAATTAAGCTTGTGCAACATAAAATTATAAACAATGTTTAATCAAATGCTGACTGTATTTTGAGTTCAAATTATACATGTATGAAATTCAGAGAACTAAAGATTAGTACAGACTGGCATGATCAGGGAACACTTCTAGGAGGATATGGGTTTTTAGGATTTCAGTTTGAATCCTGATGGTGAGGTTATAGAAGGACATACAAAGAAACTAAATGTGCTTTCATTTGGGAGATAAGGAGTAGGAAAGTCAGCTTTCAATTTGTGATGCTGTATTACCTCTCACCTGTAAACATCATCATTATACATAATTATTTCAGAAATGAAAGAGGAAAAAAAATGTAAGCTGGGTCATAGAAAAGAATGCCTTAGGGATCATCAGAACTAAACATTTAACAGCTACTAAATGTGCCTTTTTTTTTTAGTCAGACAAAATTGTCTGTTGTGCTATAAAAGAGCAATGTCTTCTTGTCCAATTATTCACATTTCAATTTCTCTTTAACAAAAGTTGATAAAAATGGCATATTTTGATGAAAGGAATGCTTAACACTTAGGGAAAATTAAGCTGTCTACCTATCTCTCAGGAAAGGATGAATTTAATCACTTTAATTACCATAACCTTTTTCCCAAGACCCGGGGAGAATTGAGAAGGGTCTCAGAGGAGGGAATGTGCTACCTGCAAATTCCTCTCTTCCTTTTGGGTTAGGGTCTGGGAAAAGAAGAGACAGAGAGGTTGACATGTGTCTGAGCAGGCCTTATCCAGGAGCCAAAAAGTTATCTATGAATTATGCTAATTCAATTTATTATATTATATAGAATGCATTATATATAATAAATAATAAAATAATAATAACTTTTCTCAGTTAGCTTTGGAAAAGGAATTCCAGAATTAAGTTTTACATCTATTTGCCATTTACAAGTAATGCATTCAAATGAGCAAATTTTTTTTTGTCTTCAAATATTTAGTTTCAAAAAGTGCAAATGACTCTCTTGATTTCTATAACTCTCTTCCCCCCACTCCATAGCTCAAAATGCTTGGTGTGGTAGAGAGTTAAACCTCAAACCAAGAAGAGCCAATTTTCTGAAAGCCACAAGAATGATTGCAAACCCCCAAGCCTTCCGCTTTACCCTGTGCTTATCTGTTCATCTGACAAGTACCTAGTAAGTATGTTGGAGGGTGGGTATTGAGGTGAGGCTTTTGCAGATGACCTCAACATTGAGTTTCTGTTGAATCCATGTAGATCCAATTAACCCAGGCACAATGCAATCCAAATGCCTGGCCATGTTTTTGTGTACTACTCTTGCTGTTGTCTTGTTGAACTTTTTATGAATAGTTATAAAAATAGTTTGTCTCATATAAGGGAGTTTGTAGGACAGCACATATTTTTGTAATTGGGGTGACAAGCTCTAACTAAATGTGGGAAAGCATTGAATGTCATACAGAAACCACTTGAAATATTCACAACCCTGGAAGGGGGTCCATTCGTGGTGCAGATGTTAAGTTACTTGTTCATGTAGGAATCAAAATCAATAAGAATAGATATGTGTTTGCTGAATTCAACTGAATTGAAATCAGTTCTTGATATTGGTTTTCAACCTGGAAATAGTTGATTTGACTTTGAGAACATGTTTGTTGAATCTGGCAAAATGGTGTTACCTTTGAGTTTATTCTTCCATCTCCAAAGCTAATATTGGCTTATGTATGCTTAATGAAAAAAGTTAAAAGGCTCATTAGCAAACTATAAAATCTTAGAATTGAAAGGCCCATTAGAAATGATCTAGTATTGATTTTTTTATATTATAGGAACGGAAATAGAGTCCTAGGGAAAAAAACTAACCGACTCAAAGTCAAGAGCTGAGGACAGAACCATGGCTTCCTAGTCTCATGATCATTTCTATTTATTTTATTTTGGGCTAAGTGACTTGCCCAGGGTCACACAGCTTTTATGTATCATGTGTCTGAAGCTGGATTTGATGTTAGATAGAGCTAGAGCTGTATCTGCTGTACCACTTAGCTGCCCCCATTTCTATTTTTTAATAAATATTTTATTGGTGTCTTTTGATTTCACATTACCTCTCTTTCCTACTATATTCCTTCTCCCTTTTCCCTTTCAGAGAACCATCTCTAATAGGAAGAATGGAAGAAAGAAAAAAAAATTCAAAACTAAACAATATATCAAAGAAGTCTGATATTCTGTGCACTGTCCCACACCCATCGTCTTTCTGCAAAGCACTGGGAAGTGTTTCCTTCTCAAATTTTTCTGGGTCAGAGCTTGATCATTGCAATTCCTAAGCATTCATTTTTGATTGTTTTGTTATTGTTCTTTTCATTTTCTTTTACATGGTTGTAGTCTGGCCTTAGTTTCCTAGAGCGAGATTGGCTTCACTGTGACAACACTGTTCCTTCAGGCTTTGGAGCACATCCTGAAAGAATGAATTGTCTTTTTAAAAATTTTTTTGGCTTGAGCTCCTATTCCAATGTGTTCTCCTTTATTCCAATGACTAGCAATTCATTGAAAAGTAATGCCAATTAACTTTTACAAAGAAATACTTACTTTGAAGATAGAGCAAGCACACAAGGATATTCATTTCTCTCCAGCACTTGGTAGAGAGGTGATATGGCACACTGTCCCTTCTACTACTTTTCCTTATACCCTGAGAAGAGTGGGCTTAGATTTAACTTCATTTTCATGTATAATTAATCTGACCAAATTCACATCCATTTGTGACATTGCTGCTTGATAAATCTGTCTCAGCTACCAAAGAGCTGCATCCTAAAGGCTGTCACTCGATCTTGGTTATTATGTAGGATTAGCTGAAAATTTCAACCTGGGCTCCACTCCTTCCCCTCTATTTTCAATCTCCTTCACTTAAAATGAAAGAATGAATTCTGAAGCAAAAAATTGAATTGTGGACTAAAATGGCAACTTCACCTCACTACATTGATTCACTTCTCTCATTGGACTTCCACCAAGCAAGAAGAAGTCAAATAAAGAGAAGAGCAGGCTCTGACTAACTAGTACCTTTTAATTACATCCCAGTTTCTCTGCCAGTCATAATACTATTATTTCAATAAGCTGTTAGGAGGTTAAAACCAATTATAAAATGCTTGCATCTGCTCCAAAATATGCACCAAAATTGCATTAACTAACTCATAAGGACTAGGCTCATTGGCCAGTCCTCCATTACATATTGTTTTCCTGGCTCTACTTATTTCACTTTGTATTGTTCATATATCTTCCCATTTTTCTCTGTAGTCATCATATTTATGATTGTTTATAGCACAGTAATATTCCATTAAATTCATGTAGCTTAATTTGTTTACGCTTTCCTCAATTGGTGTACAGTCATTGTATTTCCAATTCTTTGCTACCACCCGAAGTGTTGCTCTTAATATTTTGGCACACATGGGTCCTTTATTTTTAATCATTGACCTCCTTTTGGTGTGCCCAGCAATAGAATCTCTGGGTCAAAGGGAATCAGCAATTTAGCAACTTTATTTTCCTAATTCCAAATTGCTTTTCAAAATGCTTAGAGCAATCAATAGTACTAATTATAATGCATGGGTATCTCTATTTTTATATAACTTCTCCTACAATTACTATTCCTATCTTTTATCATCTTTTCCAATTTGCTGGCTCTGAGGTGAAACTTCAGACTGGTTTTGGTTTCTATTTCTATTATTATTAGTGATTTGGAGCTTCTTTTATACAGACAATATTCTGCAATTTTTCTTTTGGGAACTCTCTATTCCTATCTTGTAACCATGTAACTATTGGGAGATTTCTTTTGGCTTTATATATTTTGTTAGTTGTCCCTGTATCTTGGATACCATCATCAAAAATATTTTTGAAATGGAAAAAAAGAAAAGGAGGAAGGTCAAAAGGAAACATAGACATACAGGGCATTTATGAAAGTAATAGGTAGAATTTACTATGTAGCTTGTAAAAAAAAAACTATTTATAACTGCAATTCACAATTTCAAACATAATTCTACTTTCTATTCAATTTTTTATATGGAAAAATTTATTTGGAGGGAGTGATCACCAAGTTTAGGATTTTTTAAAAAAGAAAAGAAAAAAAAAACAAGGTAGCAATGAAGTGCCAAATGAGAGGCACTAGCAATAGACGCTACAGGAACTCAATAGAAGTGGTGAATGTTGGGTCCTGGTGTGCAATAGTCCTGAATTGATTAAAACAATGAGTAGGACTTGGTAGGTGGAGCTAAAAGATAAAGAATGCAAATGGAATTGAGCAAGGTAGGATATGGTACATTGAGTA
Source organism: Sarcophilus harrisii (assembly GCF_902635505.1). Lineage (NCBI taxonomy): Eukaryota > Metazoa > Chordata > Mammalia > Dasyuromorphia > Dasyuridae > Sarcophilus > Sarcophilus harrisii. The sequence continues at coordinate 351,067,137 of NC_045426.1, forward strand.
AACCAGTTTGATTTGGATGGAGGACTACAGAAGGTATTGTAGTAGATAGAGACCTTAGTTTAAGTCCAGCTCTTAACAAATATTGTTTATGTGACCCTGGATAAATTACTGCATCTCTCCGTATCCCTCACAATTCCCTAAGATGGCAAATTTTTGAATAGTTGTTAGTACATATGAGTAACTATATTATCCTATCCTGAGAATTCCTTACACTGATGAAATCACTTCTCTATAGGTAAAAAACTAAAGCAAAACAAACCTTATCTTAAAAAACCAACAACAAAGCTATCTATGATGTCTATTACAGAACTGAGCATTTCTTAAAAATGGATTTGAGGAACAGAAAATGGAAAATATCACTAGCAATGTACTTTAAAAATTTTTTAAATGCTATTGTATTTTTTTCAAACACTAAGATAGTTTTCAACATTCACCTTTGAAAACTTTGTGTTCCAAATTTTTCTCCCTCTCTTCCTTTCTTCCAAGTGGACAGCAAGCAGTCCACTATAGGTTAAAACATGTACAATTCATTTAATCATATTTTCATATGCTGTGCAAGAAAAATTAGATCAAAAGGGAAAAAAACATGAGGAAGAGAGAAAAAAAAAAAAAACAAGCAACCAACCAATCACACAAAAAAGGTGAAAATTCTATGCTTTGATCCACATTCAGTCTCTACAATTCTCTCTCTAGATATGAGTGGCTTTTTCTATCAGAGATCTATTGGAATTGCCTTGAATCACTTTCATTTTGAAAAGCACGAAGTCTGACACAACTGATTATCACATAATCTTATTACTGTGTACAATCCTCTCTTGGTTCTGTTCACTCAGCATCAGTTCATAAAAGTTTAGGTTTTTCTGAAATTAGCTTGCTCATCATTTCTTATAGTTTAATAATCCATTATATTCATATATCATAACTTATTTAGCTATTCCCCAAATAATTGGCATCCATTCAATTTCCAATTCCTTTCTACTACAAATAAGACTACATTTTTGCACATCTGGGTCCTTTTCCCTCTTTTAGGATCTCTTTGGGATAAAATCACTAATAACATAATAGGAAGAAACTTTAGAAACAAAGTGAAGAGGACTAATCTCAGTGGTTTTGTAGATTATACCAGGCACCCAGAAACATATAACTAGAAGATATAAATGTTGGAAAAAATCAAAGAGGAAGTAAGAAAAGCTTGTTTAAGATTGAAAATGACATAAAATTATAACTATAGTTCTGCCTCTCTACCCCAAGTATGGTGCTCATAAGGAAGGAAATAATAAGACTAGTAGAACTACTCTTTGAGGCCATTGTGGCAAAACTGGAAGGATGGATAGAAATTTAAGCTCTAGCCCATGTCTGTTATGGAATGAACTCCTTTATTTCTCTTGCTTCAATGTCTTCCTTCTAGAATTGTGTTTTCCAGAGGACAGAGCCAAGATGGCAGAGAGGACATGTGTTTCTTTCTGACCTTCTCCCATGACCTTCAGACTAATTATCAAATTCAGTCTCTGAATTAGTTCTGAATTGGCAGAATCAACAAATATTGAGAGTGTAACAAATTACCAGCAGAAGATAATTTTGAAGCTCTCCAGAAAAGATCAGTTTCAACTGGGCATGGAGAAAGGCAGGCCAAATGCAAGCAGGCCAAGCACAGACGTGGAGGGCAGGCAGCGCACAGTCCTAGGGTGGTGTGGGTTTTGTGGGCTAGAGAATCTACAGGGAGGAATCAACAGCAGTGTGGGCTACTCTGCCCTGGTTGCAAGCCAGTAAATCAGCAGAGAAGTTATAAGACATCCAACAGAAACACAAAAGGTAAATAGTGAAGACCAAAATGCCAGAATTCCACAAGACCTGGCCATACCCACCCAGCACCAGAAGTCAATCAGCACAGCCACTGCCACTTGTAGACAAAGCTTGGAAAACCTCCCCTGCCCTAAAAGCAGATCACAACTTAAAAAAAAAAAAGTGAGGAAAAAAGCAAAAAGATCTCTGACTATAGATCGTTTTTATGGTGAAAGAGAAGAACAGATTTCATGAGGAGACTAAAAGCAGATTGTCTCCAGATAAAGCCCCAAAGGGTTTTATAAATTGGTCTCCATCACATAAGGCTCTCCTAGAAGAAATTACAAAATCTTAAAAGAGAGCTAGAGGAAAAATGGGGAAAGGAATTGAAAACTTTACAAGAAAGTTTGAAAAAGGAAACACAGAAATTATCTGAAGAAAATTCATTACAAAATAGATTTAGTAAAATGGAAAAAGCATATAACTCCTTACAAACAGAGTTGATAAAATGGAAAAATAAAACAACTTCCTGAAAAACAGAATTTGTGAAATGGAAAAATAAAATAACTCCTTAAAAGACAGAATTTGTGAAATGGGAAAAAAAATCCATACAACAAAATAACTCATTTAAAAATTCAATTGGACAAATACAAAAAGAACTAAAAATGTAAGTGAAGAAAATAATTCACTAAAAATCAGAACTGAACAAATGGAAATGAATGGCTCAATGAGACATGAAGAATCAGTCAAGTAAAACAAAACAAAAAAAAAAAAAAAAAAAAAGAAAAAATAGAAGAAAATGTAAAATACCTCCTTGGGAAAACAACTAACCTGGGAAATAGATCTAGGAGAGACAGTCTAAGGATAATGAAAACCATGATGAAAAAAAGAGCCTAAAAATTATTTTTCAGGAAATCATCAAAGAGAACTGCTCTGATGTCATAGAATCAGAAGGTAAAATAATCATTGAAAGAATTCATCGAACACCTCCTGAAAGAGACTCCAAAATTAAAAGTCCAAAGAATATCATGGCTAAATTTCAGAACTATTGGACCAAGGAAAAAATATTGCAAGCAGCCAGAAAAAAAAATCCAAATACTGAGGAGCCCCAATAAGGATTACCCAAGACCAACTTTTATCTTAAAGTATGGAAAGGCCTGGAATTTGATATTCTGTAAGGCAAAGGACCTTGGAATTCAGCCAAGAATAAACTACCCTGATAAACTGAGCATTTTCTTTCAGGGAAGAAGATAGAGACTCAATGAAATAGGTGAATTCCATTTATTTCTGATGAAAAGACCAGAACTAAACCAAAAATTTGACCTACAAATATAGAACTTAAGAGAAGAATAAAAGGTAAAAAGAAAAGAACTCTTGAGAACTGTATTTCTGTTATGGGTATACATAGAGAGTACACGTATAATTTTATTTTACTGTTATAATATAAAAAAGAAACTAGAGGTAGAAAGGGGATTATACCAGAAAAAGGAGAATGTGGAGGTAAAATGAGGGAAATTATATTAGGCAAAAAAAAAACCAAACCTATTATAATTGAGGGAAAGAAGAGAGGGGGATGAGCATTGTATGACTCTTACCCTTATCAGATTTGGTTCAAAAAGAGAATGTTAGACATATTTGGTTTCACAGAGAAACTTCTCTCACCTTATAGGAAAGTAGGAGAGGAAAGGGAAAAGGGAAGGGATAGGCTAATAGAAGGGAAAACAGCAATAGTAGGAGAAAAGTACAAGAAAGGGGGAGGGATTCTAAAGGGGAAGGGTTGCTTGAGGCAAGAGGTTGCTCATAAGTAAAATACTGGGGAGGAGGAAAAGGAAAAAAGGAAAGAGAAAAGTATAATTTAGGGGAAATAAGATGGTGGGAAATACAGAATTAGTAGTTTTAACTATAAATGTGAATGGGGTAAACTCTCCCATAAAGTGGAAGCAGATAGCAGACTGGTTTAAAAGCCAGAATCCTATGATATGTTGTTTACAAGAAACACATTTAAAGCAGAGCGATGCATACAGAGTAAAGATAAGGCTGGAGCAGAATCTATTACGCTTCAGGTGAAGCAAAAAAAGCAAAAACAAAAATTGATCTAACTAAAAGAGATAAGAAAGGAAACTATATCTTGCTAAAGGGTATCATAGATAATGAAGCAGCATCAATACTAAACATATATACACCAAGTGGTATAGCATCTAAATCCCTAAAAGAGAAATTAAGAGAGCTGCAAGAAGAAATACACAGCAAAACTATAATAGTTGGAGATCTCACCCTTACTCTCTCAGAATTAGATAAATTGAACCACAAAATAAATAAGAAAGAGGTTAAGGAGGTAAATAGAATACTAGAAAAGTTAGGTATGATAGATCTTTGGAGAAAACTGAATGGAAACAGAAAGGAGTACACTTTTTCCCTCATAGTTCATGGAACCTATACAAAAATTGACCATATATTAGGACATAAAGACCTCAGAATTGTGTTTCCCCTCTCTTATATGGTTGTGAAGATTGAATAAGAAAAAAAAAGTGAAAAGATTTTGGAAAGTAGAAATAGAAAATGTGATTAATAGTCACATATAATAAAGACTCATAGAAGGATTGAACTCTGATCTATGAAACCATGGATTTATAAAAACAAGGTACAAATACAAGATTATTAAAGCTGGAATTTTTACCTCTCATTTTACCTGGATTTAGATATTGACTAGTGGTATCCTACCTTAGATGAATACTACTAGGTGAAGGCTGATAAAACAGATAATGAATTGAATTTAGCAATTATGCTAAAATTTTAGGATAGAACATTTATTACCTTTATAATCTGGGGCAAGTCTTTAGGTCTCAGTTTTCTTATCTCTATAATGAGACACTCAATGATCTCTGAGACATCTTCAATTCTTTATATGACAAGAGCTTCTAGAAACAGTTCACAATATCATGACTTCATGTTCCTTTGGTTGTAATGTACGGTCCTTTTAAGACCTTTTTCATATGAATGTGACATATCCTCTGTTAGGGCGAAGCAGGGCCTGGACCTACATACACATTTAGGATTTGGAGTTTTTTGTCATTTCTTGAGGCAAGGAAATATATATTTTGACAATAGGACTTAAGTAAAAAGAGAATCTAAGAAAAATGAAGAGAATAGATGAGGAAGGGAATGACTTGGCTTCTTTCTTGCTCCCAAAGGTACCAGCAGTTCTATCCTGACATAGACAACTGCCTTTGGGAAAGGTGAAAGCTAAAGGAGTAAGCAGTAAAATATAAGACCATTTTTTTTAAATTATTTGTTTTTGTTTTTGTTTATTATCTTTTTAGGCACTCACTCAAAAGGACTTCACCAGAAAACTGGAGAAAAATAATTACAAGGAGACCTGACAGTCCTTACCTCCTTCCCCAGCCTTACTTCAATTGGGGGGAATGTTACACAATTTCCTTTTATTTTGTTAAAGACTGAATCAGATCGTGTACACAAATACCTGTGATTTACCTGTCCTTTGTATTTCCCTGTGTCCCATTGTTAATAGCAAGAGGACAAAGGAGAGCTCTGGGAACCACACAGGAGAAAGTGTCCTTTCCTAGTGTTAGGGATCTCAACTCCTCAGCCTATGTATAAAGAGTTCTTTTTTTCCATCTAGTCAAAAAATTAGCAAATTTTAGAATTAGGACTTGACTATCAGGTTTTTAGATTTATTTAGCTTTCACAAATTTATAGGTGGTTCTGTATATGAAATTGCTAGACTTGGAATCAAGAAGCTTGAGTTTAAATTCTAGACAATAACTATGTCACATAACTTCTGTCGGCCTCAATTTCCTCTTGTGTGAAATGGAGTTAATAATAAATAGCCTCTATTTAACAGGATTGTGAGAATCAAAAGAAATAATACACACAAAGTGCTTTGCAAACTTTTAAGTCTCTTATAATCCTTAAACCTTTATAGATATGTAAATAATGGCAATTATTATTAACTATTATTATACTATATTGGCTGCCTGCCTCTACTTCTGGGTGGTCTCCAGCCTGACTCCTATTATGCGTATAGTCAAGTTCTTCCCTTCCTCTCCTCAATCTGTGTAGGAGTGCTCAAGGATTGAGAATGTCAGGGACTGCCCTTGACCCTCAAAGGAAGGAAATGGTCAAAGTGATTTCCTATTTACTTAATGAATAACCTAGTAATTTAAATTTGAACAGGCATATATCATATCTAGCCGGTTCAACTTCATTTGTTTTAAAAAAGACTTAGAATCCAATTTACCTGCAAGCAGGCAGTAGAATTATTCATTTGCAAGTATTTCAGTTCTTGTTATATGTGAAACTCTATGGGGTGTGTATGGGGGAGTGAATGGTGGCAGATATAAAGACTTCACAGAGATTGTGAATGAAAATATGTATTCAAAACCTTGCTAACATCTCTCAATTTTAATAATCTATACTGATTTTTCTAGTCCCTTTTCCCTTTAGATTTCACTGTCTGCATTGTTCAAATGATTGAAAAAACAAAATGAAATGAAAACACCTGGAAATACAGAATCCCCAACATCACTCAATAGCCTTGCTCATTCCTGATGGACTGCCAGATGCTGTTGGCTGCAGACACAAAAGATACTAGCTGGATAAATGGAGATACAAAGAAATTTACCCAGAAATAAGAGACCCCAATTTTATTAAACTCTGAAACCTGCATTCCCAACACAGAGTAACTAAAAGCACATTCTGATGTAGACTTGCTACACTGGCTTGCAAACAAGAACCTGATCATTGTGATTTACTCAGATAATTGCCAGGCAAAGAGTTATTGCATATGGGATTGGCATGGGCAATTCTGAGAACTCTACTAATGCAAAATAGAGGAACCAGCTTTAGAGACAAGTAGCCTCAGACTCTAACATTAGCAACCAATTAAAGGAAAAACCAATTCAATGTCAGGACTCTGATTTTCAAAAGACTTGGAATAGGCAGAGACTCAAAAATTTGGGCAAGTTACTAGATCTGTTTCCTCATCTATAAAAATGAAAGCCTGAGAGAAATTATTTTAAATTAATTTTTTCTATCATCCAAAATCCATGCTCTCTCCCTCCCATTTTTCCCAACTCCAATTCAAAAAAGACAAATTAAACCATTATAACATAAATGTATAAATATTTACACACACACACACACACACACACTTAGTTAAATAAAACAAATGCCCTCATTGTGTTTGTCCAAAAGATATGTCTTAGTCTGAACTTTGATAGACTATATAATTTCTAAGGTTCCTTCTCGTATCATAATATCCTCCTATGATATCAAATGCAGTTTTTATGCACATCAGTTGGCCAAGTCCTACAGATACCACATCTTTTCCTGCCTGTGCTTTCTTATTCTTCTCTAATCCTAGGGTAACCCTCCCTGACTAGAGTCTAAAGTCTAGAGTCCCTTTAGACTCAGCTTGGAGCCTATGGCTTACTCTATCTTTCCCCTACTCCCAAAACTTCAGGCTTCTATATTTAAGATTTAATTTGAGGGACAGCTAGGTCTTGCAGTGTATAGGGCACCAGCCCTTGAGTCAGGAGGAACAGAATTCAAATGATGAATTCGGCCTCAGATACTTCTTAGCTATGTGATTCTGAAAGGTCATTTACCTTCATTGCCTTAAAAAAAAAAAAAGTTGATAACTTCCCTTCAGTTCCTTGTTCTGGGAATTGAGAAGGAGTTAGATACCACTCCCTTTCCCAACCTGGATTTAGAGCAGTTTAGAAATTGAATAGATTGTTTGAGGTAGAAGATAATGAGTTTCCCACAGTGAAGATCTTTCATGTAGAAACTGGATTAACAATTTCTCAGGAATAGTATAGACAAGATTTACTAATTCTTGAAGGAGTTAAAGACCAATGGTGTTAAATTAACACTTACATAACATTAGGGTTTGCAAAATGATTTACAAAATAATTTTATTTGATGGATTGGATTAGATGACTTCTGATATATCTTCCAACTTTTCAATTTTATTATTCTAGGTCCATGCCTCAAAATATGTGAATTTCTTGGAGACCCTTTCAAGGTCTCTCTGGCCTTGTAAGTTTATCCACTGCTACACCATCATAAGGAATCAAGAATTGTCCTCTAGCAAAATTAAGAGTAGGTAATTTTTCAAATTTTTCCCAGATATTCTACTTTCTTGTACTACCTTCTTATTTTCCATCTAGCTTTCTCCTTTCTATAGTCCTCCAATACCCTATTGTTCTTACTTTTGTCTACCATTTAGGGAAGAAACTGAACTTATCCACATCCCTGCAAGGAATGTTTTCATGTTAAAAGAAGATACTTGGAGAAAGATGCAAATAAAATAATCACCAGTAGTGAAATTCATAAATCCAAGGAGACTAAGTCCAGAAATGAACACGAAGTAGAAAGTGGGTTGGATTGAATTTTGGAAATTATGATACTTATAATGATCTCAAGTTTCTCCTTTCCTTTTCTCTATTTTCCTCTCTCCCTCCTCTTTTCCTTTCTTCTTCATTCCTTTCTTCTTTCTTTCCTCACTCCCTCCCTTCCTTCCTTTCTCATTTCTTCCCTTCCTTCTTTCCTCCATCCCTTCTTCCCTTTCCTTCCTTCTTTCCTTTTTCTTTTCTTTCTTTTCCTTCCTTCTTTCCTTCTGTGAAAAATGCTGAAAAATTGAGTTTCCATAGTGTTAGAAGCTTTGAGGTAGTGTGGGATAGTGTGTAACACTGACCAAGAGCCCACAGAATATAAAAGATTAAGGAAGAACAATTAAGTGATCAAGAGAAGCCTTGAACAAACAAGAAACTGGGGGGAGGGGGTGCTAGGAAGGCACAGGTGGATCCAGCCAATCAGAAAGACTTATGGTTTTGAAAAAAAAAAACACAATTTTAAGATAATAGCACATCCAGCCCAAACTAGTTGGGGTCAATGACCTGACTTGACGAAATCACTACTGCTTAATAGGCTAACTGAATATTAAACAGCATACCTCAGAGGAGGAGTTTTCCACCATTTTTGAACATGGGATGTATGATGAGGAGGAGGCATATATTATACATATTAAGGGGAAACATGTAGTGGGTGTATTAGAAAGACTGTAACCCTGATGAAATGGACCAATTCCTTCATTGAGGGGAGGAGCTGCATCACATGAACAAATATAAAGATTCCCCTATTTCTGTACTCAGTGCTCCATCTTCCCAAAGAGGAGCGGGACTCTCTTCTGGACAGAAATACTAAGACAATTTCTTAAGATTCTTCTTTAATAATTGTCCTTCATAACTGATTTTCAGTGTCAAGAGTATTATTTTTAACCCTTCCTTCTTTCCTTCCTTCCTTCCTTTGTTCCTTCCTTCCTTCCTTCCTTCCTTCCTTCCTTCCTTCCTTTATCATCCTCCTAATGCAATAACAGAAAAACCATATTGCTATCAAAACATTCTCAAATGACTACAATCTCTTCCCTCCTCCCTCTCCCCAATCTTTTGGCAAATAAAATCCTCCAAAACTCATTATTCTAGGAAAAGACCAAATGATACGTGAAGCCTCAGCAGGCTAACTCAATAGATCATACAGAATCTACTCAGTTAGAGCCTTCCTCCAGATCATTTCAAAAGTCTAACTTGCTAGAATCAAAATATAATCCAGGTGAGACTCTTTTATATACTGTTTGAAAACAGTTAAGGGATTTTCATCAACTGTGGCTAAGTTTTGGGTTTCATCTAAAGCCTCAGGCATTATCAACTACATGAAACCTCCTTCCCCCTCCCCATCACATTTGGTTGAGTCCTGACTTAAGGAACCTGAAACCTTAAGCCAAATGAAATGTGAGCAGATAGCATTCACCAGGCTCTCTGATTCAAAGCAGGCATAGAGGTTCCTGAGAAACAATGCAAAGTTCAAATCGATGGCTGCTTTGAAGTGCATTTGGCAACAATCCGAATGGTACATGACTTACATCATTTTCAGACACTTTACCCTGGAAGCCTCTCACCCTCCTCTTCCTCAGTCTTTCCTCCCTCTGTAGAGAGATAGTAATTAGGACCCCATAGTACTGTGTAGGAAATAGAATAGGCTTGTTGGAGCCTGTTTTCAAGAGAGAAAACAACCTTAAAATAAAACCTCCAGCAATTTTGTTTAAAAAAAAAGTTTTTCTAATAAGGGCAATTGGCTTCTAGACCAAAAGATAAACAAAGAACAAAGCTATTGCTCTGACCTTCTGCCCTGAGCTGTAAATTTAGACGAAGTTTGTAGACTTCTGGTGCTTTTTATGGCTGGGGCCTGCCCCTCAGGAAGTGATCTAACAAGCTATTGGCAAACTTTGTCTTGGGAAGGGGCCTGCAGAAGACAGTTAATTATTGCATACTGAACTCCCACCATTCAAAATAGGAAAGAAGGAGCTTTATAGCAGTTTCTTTAAAGTGCAAAACAAGTTGGGAAAAATGAAAAAGTAATAAGGTGGATGATATTAATGTACAGTGAATCTTTACTGAGAGAGGAAAAAAGACATTGGCCAGATCTTAAAAGCTGTGATCTTATTCTTGCTATCTACTAGATTTGTGATCTTAGGCAAGTCACTTCATTTTTCTGTGCCTTAATTTCTTCATCTGTATATATATGATCTTATGATTAATCAGACTAAAAGGGGGTCAGGGCTGGAAACTAGGAATGGGGGAAAAGGCAGAGTTTGGGTTGATAAATAGCTCATTTGGGCTTTAGAGTGTTAATAGGGAAAAGTTAATAGGAAAAGTACTTTTGGGAGAAAAGATTGGAAAGAAAGGTTGGAACCAAATGAGGAGGCTCTTGAATGCCAAGTTAGAAGTTTGGAATTTGTCCTGTAGACAATAAAAAAGATTGAAGTCTTTTGAACTGAACAGCAACATGATAAAGTCAATATTTTAGGGAAATGGAACTGGAAATTATATAAGAGATGAATAGGGAAGTTTAAAATTTGGTGGCAAGAAACCAATTAAGCGTTTTTGATTTAGTTTATATAGGTAGGAGTATCCTCTGCATCTACCACAGTGTCTGGCACAGGAAGGTGCTTAATGAATTGAAGGACCTAAACAAGAATTTGTTTAACAAAGAATTGCTTAACACAATGCCTGATCTATAACAGACACAAAATAAATGTTTATTGATTGGAGGGAGGATCCAAGATATATTATGGGAAAATCACCAGAACTTGGTAACAGACTACATTTGGAAGATAAGAAAAAAGTACATTTTGATCTCAAAGTTTTGAAGCCAGGAAGACTTAGGACACCATTGATACTAATAAGAGAGGACGTTTTTGGAGAAGACAAAGACTTTAGTTATAGATGTGTTGATCTTTCATTGATGGGAGAAAAGAAAGAAAGAAAGAAAATAAGTTTGGTACTTGCACTCCTCAAGGAGATAATAAGCTTTTTGGGAGAACAAAAAATTCATAGTCCATGAATACTTGGGAAATGAAAATACAGTTTTCAATACAAAATTTAGTAATATTATTACAATGCTGGACTTAGGTTCAAATAATGATTCTGTTATTTATATCTATGTGACATTAGGCAAGTTACAATTTTTCTGGGCTTCAGTTTTTACATCTATAAAACTAGGGGGTTAGCCCAAATAATTAATAAGGTCCCTTATATCTCAAATCTTGCAATCTTAGTATCCTTATTGTCAAAATGTGTGGTACAGATAAATACTATGGATAATTTGAAAAGGAGACGAGTGTTGACTGAAATTGTTGAATAATAATAATTAATATCTTTCAATAAATCCCCATTCTGATGACATACTGTGTGATGGAGGTAATTGCATTTTTCAAAAAGTTCAAATTCATAGCATTTTCTTGTTTACAAAGGCATTTCCTTATAAACTTGAAAGTTGCTTAGGGCTTGAGATGAGGTTATAGGTGTAACTCTTAATGTATTAATCCTGATCTTTGCAACCTGCAGGACATTCAGTGGAAGCTCCTTACCTCCCTTCTTCTCATTATGGATCTTAATAGTCACTCATTTCTACTTTATTGTTATAGATTAGTTGACCAGGATTGTCTTTCCCAGTTCTCTAGATCAGGGGTCCTTAACCTTATTGGTATCATGAATCCCTTTGGCAGTTTGTTGAAGTCTATGAATCCCTTCTAAGAATATATTTTTTTAAATGTATAAAATAAAATATGTCAGATAACAAAAGAAACTAATCATATTAAAATACTTTTATCAAATAAAAAAAAAAAGAATCCCATGAAATCTATTCATGGAACTCCAAATCAGATCCCATGTTTAAGAACAATGAATTAGAATCTGTTTCTTTGGTTTTAATATGTTATGAGAGTGTAGGGCCTAGACAGGGACCTTGACTTCTTTGATAGTTCCCCTCCCTCATCCAGTTTAGCAATCTTAGATTACCTCACCTTCATATCTCCAGCCCGAGCTAAATAAGCTTATCTTGCACTTTGTCCCTTTCTCCAGGCTTTCAGCAAGGGAAGATTATTTCCTCTTTATCCTAAAGCTGCCTTCATCTACTTGTTTCAGGCCTGATGCTTCTCTTATCCTTAGTTTTTTGGGGTTTTTTATCCTTTTTACTCGAACACAGGCCATCAGATTATATTTATAACTCAGAATCTTTAGTCCACTCTTCTCTGTAGTAAGAGGAATATCTATCAGAGTCTCCCTTCATTCTCAACCTGGGCTGGGCTAGTTTTTTTTTTTTTTTTTCCCCTTAAAAGGTATGAAAACCACCAAGATTTGATTAATTCCAGGGACTAAAATTTCAAACTCATAATATCTATTCTTGGCTATCCAATATATTGGAATAAGTGACTACTGGTGCTTCCTAATCACTTCTTTGGAATCAAGATTTGAGCCAAAGGGTTTTTTTTTCCTTCAATTTTCCCTTTCTTTTAATGTTTTATTGATTGTCTTTTCTCCCTCTTTTTTTTTTTACATCACTTTTACTTTCCATTGGATTCTCTTTACAAACCCAACCCTGACCTGTCTCTCAAGAGACCCTTCCTTTGTAGTTCATAAGCATAACCAAACAAAACATATCAATAGATTATGACCCAGAGTTCTTTATGGTTTACAAGTTGTGACAGGTCTTTGAAACACAGAAAGTTGGTAAAGACAATCCTGATCAGTCAAGCCATAACAATGAAATCAGAACTGATTTTCAAGGTTAATATTGAATAGAAGGGAGCTAAGGACAATAGATCGAATACTCTACTGGTGGTGATGATTGGGATTAAACAAAAAGAATTTTTGCAATATTTTTAATTTCTCCTTTTAATTTTAGAATTTCCAATTTAGTATGTGATTGGGGGTTTTTAATTTGGTCTTTTTTAAAAAGTTTTTTTAGTTGCAAGCCCCAATTCATTAATCTTTTCTTTCTCTGTTTTATTCAAGTAAGCCTCTAAGGATATAAAATTCCCTCTTATTACTGCTTTGGCTGCATCCCACAAATTTTGGTATGACGTCTCATCATTGTCATTATCTTGAGTGAAATTATTAATTGTATCTATAATTTGCTGCTTCACCCAATCATTCTTTAAGATGAGATTGTTTAGTTTCCAATTACTTTTTGGTCTATTTCCCCCTAACTTTTTGTTGAATGTAAAAAAACTATTGAACTAATTAATAAAACTAAGAGTTGGTTCTATGAAAAAGCCAATAAAATAGATAAGCCTTTGGTAAATCTGATTAGAAAAAGGAGGGAGGAAAATGAAATTAGTAGTCTTAAAATGAAAAGGAGAACTTTCCACCAATGAAGAGGAAATTAGAGAAATAATAAGGAGTTATTTTGCTCAACTTTATGCCAATAAATTTGATAACCTAAGTGAAATGGATGACTACCTCCAAAAATATAGACTTCCAGACTAACAGAGGAGGAAGTAAATTGCTTGAATAGTCCCATTTCGAAAAAGAAATAGAACAGGCAATTAAACAACTCCCTAAGAAAAAATCCTCAGGACCAGATGGATTTACATGTGAATTTTACCAAACATTTAAAGAACAATTGGCCCCAATGCTATATAAATTATTTGATAAAATAGGGAATGAAGGAGTCCTACCAAATTCCTTCTATGACACAGACATGGTACTGATACCTAAACCAGGTAGGCTGAAAACAGAGAAAGAAAATTATAGACCAATCTCCCTAATGAATATTGATGCTAAAAATCTTAAATAAGATATTAGCAAAAGACACAGAAAATCATCTCCAAGATAATACACTATGATCAAGTAGGATTTATACCAGGAATGCAGGGCTGGTTCAATATTAGGAAAACTATCAATATAATTGGCCATGTTAATAACCAAATTAACAAAAACCATATGATCATCTCAATAGATGCAGAAAAAGCATTTGATAAAATCCAACATCCATTCCTATTAAAACACTTGAGAGTATAGGAATAAATGGACTTTTCCTAAAATAATCAGCAGCATCTATTTAAAACCATCAGTAAGCATCATATGTAATGGAGACAAACTCAACCATTCCCAATAAGATCTGAGGAAACAAGGTTGCCCACTATCACCATTACTATTTAATATTGTATTAGAAACGCTAGCTTTAGCAATAAGAGCTGAGAAAGAGATTAAAGGAATAAGAATAGGCAATGAGAAACCAAATTATCACTCTTTGCCGATGACATGATGGTATACTTAGAGAACCCCAGAGATTCTGCTAAAAGTTATTAGAAATAATCCACAACTTTAGTAAAGTTGCTGGTTATAAAATAAACCCACATAAGTCATCAGCATTCTTATATATCACTAACAAAATCCAACAGTCAGAGTTACAAAGAGAAATTCCATTTAAAGTAACTACTGATAATATAAAATATTTAGGAATCTATCTGCCAAGGGAAAATCAGAAACTTTATGAGCAAAATTACAGACCACTTTTCACACAAATTAAGTCTGATCTAACCAATTGAAAAATATTAAATGCTCTTGGATAGGGTAACAAATATAATAAAGATGGCAATATTACCTAAACTAATCTATTTATTTAGCGCTATACCAATCAGACTCCCAAAAACTATTTTAATGACCTAGAAAAAATAACAACAAAAGTTCATATGGAAAAACAAAAGGTCAAGAATTTCAAGGAATTAATGAAAAAAAAAATCAAATGAAGGTAGGCTTAGCTGTACCAGATCTAAAATTATATTATAGAGCAGCAGTTACCAAAACTATTTGGTATTGGCTAAGGAATAGATTAGTTGATCAGTGAATAGATTAGGTTCAAGGATAAAACAGATCAACAAATATAGAACCTAGTCTTTGATAAACCCAAAGATCCCAGCTTTTGGGATAAGAACTTACTGTTTGATAAAAATTGCTGGGAAAATTGAAACTAATATGGCAGAAACTAGGCATTGATCCATACTTAACATCATACACCAAGATAAGGTCAAAAATGGGTTCATGACCTAGGCATAAAGAATGAAATTATTAATAAATTAGAGGAACACAGGATAGTTTACCTCGCAGACCTGTGGAAGGGGAAGGTCTTTATGTCCAAAGAAGAACTAGAGATCATTACTGATCACAAAATAGGAAATTTCGATTATACCAAACTGAAAAGTTTTGTACAAAACAAAACTAACTCAGACAAGATTAGAAGGGAAGCAATAAACTGGGAAAATATTTTACAGTCAAAGGTTCTGATAAAAGGCCTCATTTCCAAAATATATAGAGAATTAACTCTAATTTATAAAAATCAAGCCATTCTCCAATTGAAAAATGGTCAAAGGATATGAACAGACAATTCTCAGATGAAGAAATTGAAACTATTTCTAGTCATATGAAAAGATGCTCCAAGTCATTATTAATCAGAAAATGCAAATTAAGACAACTCTAAGATACCACTACACACCTGTCAGATTGGCTAAGATGACAGGAAAAAATAATGATGATTATTGGAGGGGATGCAGGAAAACTGGGACATTGATGCATTGTTGGTGGAGTTGTGACAGAATCCAACCATTTTGGAAGTAGTTTGGAACTATGCTCAAAAGTTATCAAACTTGCATACCCTTTGATCCAGCAGTGTTACTACTGGGCTTATATCCCAAAGAGATTATAAAGAAGGAAAGGGACCTGCATGTGCACGAATGTTTGTGGCAGCCCTTTTGTAGTGGCTAAAAACTGGAAACTGAATGGATGTCCATCAGTTGGAGAATGGCTGAATAAATTGTGGTATATGAATATTATGGAATATTACTGTTCTGTAAGAAATGACCAACAGGATGATTTCAGAAAGGCCTGGAGAGACTTACATGAACTGATGCTGAGTGAAATAGAGCAGGACCAGGAGATCATTATATACTTCAACAACAATACTATATGATGACCAGTTCTGATGGACCAGGCCATCCTCACAACGAGATCAACCAAATCATTTCCAATGGAGCAGTAATGAACTGAACCAGCTATGCCCAGAAAAATAACTCTGGGAGATGACTAAAACCATTACATTGAATTCTAATCCCTATATTTATGCACACCTGCATTTTTTATTTCCTTCACAAGCTAATTGTACAATATTTCAGAGTCTGATTCTTTTTGTACAGCAAAATAACGTTTTGGTCATGTATACTTATTGTGTATCTAATTTATATTTTAATATATTTAACATCTACTGGTCATCCTGCCATCTAGGGGAGGGGGTGGGGGGGTAAGAGGTAAAAAATTGGAATAAGAGGTTTGGCAATTGTTAATACTGTAAAGTTACCCATCCATATATCCTGTAAATAAAAGGCTATTAAATTTAAAAAAAAAAAAAAAAGAATTTTTGCAAATTGTAATTGTTAACATTTTCCTATGTTACTGTATTCCCAATTTATTTACTGTATCTTTCCCCCAGAACTTGATAGTAAAAACTCTTAAATCATCTAAGAGGTTAGGGTATTATTAGAGGAAAGTGGGCTTGTGTTTGTTAGGAGAAAAAATAGAGAAGTTACACAGGCTGCATTGCATGGTATTACAACTGATTTTTTGTACTGATTTTCTCATTAATCAGGTGTATGGTTCTAAATCGGTCACTTAGTCTCTCTTCGGGTCTTAGTTTAATCATTTATAAAATGGCAGATGAAGAAAGGGAAGAAATGGTGATATCTAAACTGAATTTAGATATTCTCTTCAATCTCTAAAATTTTACATAAATAGGTAGATGGCCTCAATCTTGAAAGGTTCTGAGTAGATGGGTGAAGAATTTATAATGCTAGATAGAGGGGAGTAATATGATGAAGAGTAATGACATTCTCTCCAGTGAATCTTGGACAAATTTGTGGATTCTTTTAAAAAATTCGATGTAGAGACATCAAAATTTCATCAATTATCATCAAACACATGCTTATCATCAAATTCTAATCTAGAGAAGAAAATGATTGGATTCAAGGTCAAGGTTCTGTGGAAGGAACTTATGGCACTTACTATGTGTGATCCAGACTAGTCATTTAATAATTTCCCTAGGCTTCAGTTTCAACCTCTATAAAATCAGAGAATTGGATTGCTTTGGTCCTTTCCTGTCCCAAATTGAAAAATCACATTTCCCCCTCCAAAAGCAGCCTTTCTTTGATTCTAATCACCTAAGCAAGGCTGCCTTCCCTCATAGAGGGTTAAAGTAGTCAAAGCAGCAACATCTGGCTCTGGCTAACCTAGCAGGGGCCCTCTCTATGTTGCAGGAGAGAATTTGACTGTGTGGCCTTGAGGTTTCTAGTTTGGCTGGGGAGGGGGATGGGGATGAGAGGGAAGAGGAAAGGAAGGGAGAGGTGGATTTAGCCTCTGCGGCATCATGCTCCCCCTGGGCCAATGGGTAAGTGCCACATCAAGCAGGCTGGGCTCCCAGCCCCCAGCTGAAGCTCTAAGATTATAGCAATTCAATCCTCAACTCCTCTCCCTGGGGCTATTTCGGTGGATGAGGGGGAGAGCAGTCTCCTGGTTGCCACAGCAACAGGGCTGGGGCTCTCCTCTTGGTGGAGAGGGATTCTTCTGGGGAAACAGGTCGGGGATGGGGAGGGGGGGTGAGTTGGAGGTTGTTCCTTATCTTCCCAGAGGCCTCAGCAGCCATGGCTGCAGTACACGCCAACGGAGCTTTGGACAGGGTTTTTTGTTGTTATTGTTTTCATTTATTTATTTATTTATTTGAAAAAAAGCAAGATTCCCAGTAATTCAGTAGCTTCCAGAGCTTCCTCCCTGAATTAAGGAGGGAAAACGGGAGGAGGGGCCATTGGTCATAACAGTATTGTTGTTTATAAAAAGCCATGGGGAATTGAAATAGCCATTACAGAATGGGGGAGGGGGAGGAAGTATTAAAAATAGAAAGGCTAATTAGCTATTTGATGCTCAGATGGGGTTAGGGTAGGAGACAGAACCCACAGAGGAAGGTCGGGACCAGTTTGGAATTTGGTCCCTAATTTAGTCCTGAGGCCTCACTCCTGCAGCTTTCTGAGGGCCTTCTCTTAAAGTCAGGCTTTTTAGAGGCTTTTGGGTACCTACCTGTCAGCATCTCAGCTCAGAAAGAGGAGCTAGATGTCAAAAACTTTCACTGCTCATTGACCCTTATTCCAAAATGTATTACTCCTTTTTCTCTATCTCCTTCTGCCCCCAGTATTTTTACGGTTTTGCTCTTCAAAACATCAGATCATACCATTTGTTAGAAATCTTAAAGATGGAATACTTCAATTATCCTGCTTTATTATTGACATCTATTATTTTTGTATCACTTATGTTTCCCAATTTCTTCCCCCTTTCTTATCTCTTCCCAGTCATTCCTTATAAGAAAAAAATAAAGGAAAGTAAAAAGATCCACTAAAATTAATCAAGAGAGCAGAAAAAGTCTATTATGTGCAGTTTGTTACATCCACAGTTCCCCAAACAAAGACATAAGGAATGTCATATTATGATAGAAAAATTATTTTTAATATTTTCCCAGTTTTATTAAAGTCTTTTATTTTCAAAACATATTCATAGATGATTTTCAGCATTCACCCTTGCAAAGTCTAGTGTTTAAAAATTTTTCCCCTCCCCCTTCCAATAACCCAATGGCCAGTAAACCAATATATGTTAAACATGTGCTGTTCTTCTACACATATTTCCACAATTATGCTGCACAAGAAAAATCAGATCAAAAAAGAAAAAAAGGGAAAACAAAATTCAAGAAAATAACAATAGAAAAGTGAAAATACTGTGTTGTGATTCACACTCAATTCCCATAGTCTTCTCTTTGGGTACAGATGGCTCTCTTCATCACAAGACCAATTGTAACTTAACTGAATCATCTCATTGTTGAAAAGAGCCACATCTATCAGAACTGATCATCATATAATCTTGCTGTTGTTGTAAATAATTTTCTCTTGTTTCTACTCACAGTTAGCATCAGTTCATGTAAATCTCTCCAGGCCTCTCTGAAATCATCCTGCTCATCATTTCTTATTGAAAAATAATATTCCATTACATTCATTTACCATAACTTATTCAGCCATTCTCCAACTGATGGGCATCCATCAGTTTTCAGTTTTTTACCACTACAAAAAGGGCTATCGCAAACATTTTTGCATATGTGGGTCCCTTCCCCTTTTTTGTGATCTTTTGGGGATATAGACACAGTAGAGACACTGCTGGATCAAAGGGTATTCACAGTTTGATAGCCCTTTGGGTAAAAAACCTTTTTATTTTGGTGAATCAATTCCTCAGCAAAATCAATGTATTAACTGTGATCAACAGCATATGTAATTTCTCTCTTTTTGTTTTGTTGTTTATTTTTTAAAAAAACATTTTGTCTTTTCATCACCTACATTTTATAAGTATTCCTCTTCTGTATTCCTCTTCTACCCTCTCCTACTTAATCTGTATTGGTCACAATGTCCTCCTCTATTACCTTTGAGGTCCCTTCCAGCTCTAAATCTAATAGAATATTTAAAAATCTAATAGAATAAAAAATAAAAATTAAAAAAAACCTTCTTGCAGGTAGGAACCGTTGTCATTCTTTATAAGGCTTAATAAATGCTGGTAAATTCCAACCCTAAAATGCATATCTTATTGCCTTATTACAGGTTGAGAAGAGTTCTACATTCCATAGAGCAGTAAATGAAAGGCAGCAATTTCCTTGATTTGCCAGGGGGGAAATCCAAGGGGATTAGATTTAGGTCAAAGCTCCAAGTCACAGTCCCAGTTTAAAGGAGAAAGAAGGAGACTGTTGTTGAAAATCTGGTTCTTGATCTAGTTGAATCAGGCTGATGTTGCTAAGGAGGAAACTGGCTTTGTTGGGAGGCTGAATACTACAAGGCAAAATATAACAGGCAGAGAAAAGATGAAGCTGGCATGTTTCATTAACAAGAAGGGATTATTAGGGAGGGTCAACACCCTGTGAGAGACCTAATTCCATCTAGGATTCCAGTTTTCTCTTTAGAAGCATCAGTCTCCACCAACAGGTGAGACTATAGGTCTTAACAGCCATATCTACCTCTCAAGTCTTGGTTTAGGGTATATAGAATGAAAGATATGGCTGGGGAATCCCATCACCCAATATTAGAGTCTGCTTCCTTCTCCCTGAAACCAGGGCTGTGATTAAGGACCTTCTATGAGTCACCCTTGAGCCTGTCTCCTGGCCACTAATGTGGCAAACAGAGAGACTGCTACCTTACCTTGTATTACTTTTTAGAATCTGGAACCAGACTAAACCTGAAAGACAAAAGCATTTTAGCTGAGGTCCTCAAGGGGAGAAGGGAAGCAGCAGGGAAGGTGGGTCCATTTCCACTTATATGCTTTACACTCAGTGTTTGTCCATGTGGTCCATATGCCCTTCAGCGCTACTGTCTCCTGATTACAAGGGAAGTAGGTCTGCTTCTGAAGAAGTAGTATGGCATGAAAGCACTGTATTTGGGGAACCATCTGCCCTAAAGTTTTCCCAGTCATTTTCTCTTTTTATCTTATCTTTATTCTGTCCTTATCTATAACCTCCTATCTATCACTGCCTACTGACATGTTCAGATGTCCACTGTCTTTCAATAAAAATCCTTTGCTTGATTTTGTCTGAGATATGGTCTTCTCTCTCCCCTCTTTCACTGAAAAATTCCCCCAAAAGGTAATCTCTCTACCAAAAGATAGACTACCTACTACTTGCCAACTACCTGCATGCTTTTTAACCTTATTATCTAGCTACTGACCTTTAAACTCTATCAAAAATTCTTTCTCCAAGTTTACTAAATGTGACCCAAAGAAAGCAAGTGGGCCTCCTTTCCTGCTAATGAATCCAGAGAATAGTACATATTTTCTAGAGAAGGTGTGAACTCTCTTTATTCTGGATTCTCATTATATCACGGTTAGTGTCTGAACTTAGAAAGCATCAATGAAATTCACCAACTTGATGCCATGTGAAAAAAGAAAATATTTAAAAATTTGAGTTGCCCCAACTTGATATTGCCTGTAAATTTTTTCCCAGCTTTCCCTCCACCCCCCTAGCTTTCTGATTCCCTTCTAATTTTGGCTGCATTTGTTTTGTTTGTGCAAAAACTTTAAAATTTTAACGTAATATCAATGATCTTTTAATTGCTAAATCCAGTAAACTCATCCTCTTTAATCTTCTCTTCAGCTTTTCATACAACTGATTACCACTTCTCTCTTCCTTGTTCCTCTACCCACACTGTTTCATTCTTTGGCTTCTATAACTTTATTCTCTCTTGGTTCTTTTTCTTGTTTTACTTTCTTCAAAGTTTCTTTCTCTCTATTATCATCCTTCTTCATATTTCCTAGTCACAAGTATTCTCTAATATTCTATTCTGAGCCTCTTTTCTTCTACTGCTACACTCTCTCTCCATAGCTACAACTCTCTCTCACTATGCTTCTAAATTAAATTATCTCTTTACAGATGATTTTCACATTCCTTTATCTGAAACTTCAACTGATGGTTGTACAGCTCATTCTGGGTATCTTGCTTGCAATTTTGACATAACCAAAACTGAATTCATTATCTTTCAGAGTTTATTGCTGAGTCTAAAAGAGTTTTGTATATGAATTAAATAAGCCAATCAATAATGAAAATAACAGGTCCTCCTTATTTGGAATATTTAAGAGAATGTCCCAAAAGGAAGGCTACATGACTTAACTAGAGACACCAAAGTGAGCAGGGGGCAAGGACAATAAAGAAAAATGTTGGGATAGCTAGCTAATTCATTTTTTGCCTTGGATTTAAGATGAATAATTTTAAACCAAAAACCTCTCCAACCCCATCAGAGTGAGACTAATAGGGGAAGAGAAAGAGTAAGAAGGGATACAAGAAAGATAGGGAGAACATGGATAAGAAATAGACAAGCTCTATTGAATAAAGAAAGACTAAGTCAGAAAAAATAAACATGAATTCATTTTTTATTATAGCTTTTTATTTACAAAACATATGCATTTTCAACATTGACCCTTACAAAACCTTCTGTTCCAACTTTTCCACCTCCTTCCCCCCCATCCCCTCCCCTAGATGGCAGCTAGTTCAATACATGTTAAATATGTTAAAGTATATATTAAATCCAACATATGTACACATATTTATACAGCTATCTTGCTGCACAACAAAAATTGGATCTAGAAAGAAAGAAAAAAACTGAGAAGAAAAACAAAAATGCAAGCAAACAATAACAGAAAAAGTGGAAATGCTATGTTGTGGTCCACACTCATTTCCCATAGTTCTCTCTCTGAATGTAGTTGACTCTCTTCATTACTAGACAATTGGAACTAGTTTGAATCATCTCATTGTTGAAGAGAGCCACAACTATGAGAATTGATCATCTTATAATTTTGTTGTTGCCATGTATAATGATCTTCTGGTTCTGCTCATTTCATTTAACATCGGTTCATGTAAGTCTCTCCAGGACTTTCTGAAATCATCCTGCTGATCGTTTCTTACAGAATAATAATATTCTATAACATTCATATACCATAATTTATTCAACCATTCTTCAACTGATGGGCTTCCATTTAATTTCCAGTTTTTTGCCACTTGAAAAAGGGCTGCCACATTTCCTTCCTTTAAAATTTCTTTAGGATACAAGCCCAGTAGAAACACTGCTAGTATGCACAGTTTGATAGCCGTTTGGGCAAAGTTTCAAATTGCTCTCCAGAATGGTTGAATCCGTTCACAATTCTACCAACAATATATTAGTGTCCTGGTTTTCCCACATCCCCTCCAACATTAATCATTATTTTTTCCTGTCATCTTGGCCAATCTGAGAGCTATGTAGTGGTATCTCAGAATTGTCTTACTTTGCATTTCTCTGATCAATAGTGATTTGGAACACATTTTCATATGACTAGAAATAGTTTCCATTTCTTCATCTGAAAATCATCTGTTCATATCCTTTGACCATTTATCAATTGGAGAATAGCTTGATTTCTTATAAATTTGAGTCAATTCTCTATATATTTTAGACATGAGGCCTTTATCAGAACCTTTGAATATAAAAATGTTTTCCCAGTTTATTGCTTCCCTTCTAATTTTGTTTGCATTAGTTTTGTTTGTACAAAACCTTGTTAATTTAATATAATCAAAATTATTTATTTTGTGATCAATAATGATCTCTAGTTCTTCTTTGGTCATAGATTCCTTCCTCCTCCACAGGTCTGAGAGGTTAACTACCCTATGTTCTTCTAATTTACTTATAATCTCATTCTTTATGTTTAGATCATGAACCCATTTTGACCTTATATTGGCATATAGTGTTAAATGTGGGTCAATGCCTAGTTTCTGCTATACTAGTTTCCAATTTTTCCAGCAGTTTTTGTCAAATAGTGAATTCTTATCCCAAAAGCTGGGGTCTTTGGGTTTGTCAAATACTAGATTGCTATAGTTATTGACTATTTTGTCCTGTGAACCTAACTTGATGACTACTGCTTTATAATATAGTTTTAGATCTGGTACAGCTAGCTAGGCCACCTTAATTTTTTTTTTTTTTTATTAGTTCCCTTGAAATTCTTGACCTTTTCTTCTTCCAGATGAATTTTGTTGTTATTTTTTCTAGGTTAGTTTCTTGGGAGTTTGAATGGTATAGTACTAAATAAATAGATTAGTTTAGATAGTATTGTCATCTTTATTATATTCGCTCAATCTATCCAAGAGCACATGATATTTTTCCAATTGTTTAGATCTGACTTTATTTGTGTGTAAAGTGTTTTGTAGTTTTGCTCATATAGTTTCTCACTTTCTCTTGGCAAATAGATTCCTAAATGTTTTATACTATCAGCAGTTATTTTAATTGGAATTTCTCTTTGTATCTCTTGCTGTTGGATTTTGTTAGTGATATATAAAAATATTGATGACTTATGAGGATTTATTTTGTATCCTGCAACTTTGCTAAAGTTGTGGATTATTTCTAATAGTTTTTTGATAGAATTCTTTTGTAGTATAACAAACTCCTCCAAAATCTGTCCCAATACCAAAATTCCTTATTTTTGTGGGAAAGTGACCTTCTACATTTTTAATCTTAGAATAATTTGACTATAAGCCTTCGATTCCTAAAAAAAAATTAGGACAGATTATTAAAGACATGATTAAGGTTATAAAAAACCAAAAAGGAAGTAGTGATTGCAAAGAGCCAGATCATATAAAACTACCTATATTTTCTTTTTTGACAAGATTGCAAAATTTGTAAACAAAGGAAATGTTGTAGATAGAGCTTACCAAGATTTTGGTAAAGATTTTTGATACATTTATCTCATACTCTTCTTGTGGCGATCCTATGAGTATACTATGAACAAATAGATTCAGGACTGGTTAGAGTAGGAGGCAGTCTCCCCATGAGTTCTCTTTAGTGATGGTGCTCATTATTATGCTATTTACCATTTTTATTAATGACTTTGAAAAAGATATAGATGATATGATTATCAAATTTGAAGGTGGTACAAAGCTAGAAGGCATAGTTAACACAGTGGATAAGAGGTAGGATCCAAAAACAGCTTGACAGGCTAGAGGGTTGAGTTTGAATTTAACAATGTGAAATTCAATTGCTCCTGTAGAGAAAATGTTTGTGTATAGAAAGGCTCACATGTAAGGAGAGAGCTTGCCAATGGCAAGGCCTGTCACTATGACTTGAATGGAAGCAGAGTGCTCATCTCTTACTTCTTCTCTCCCCCTTCTACAAAGAATTGTTTAATTTCTTCCAGGGGAGAAAGTATGAGATTGGGGCCAGAAGTTCTCAGTGCTGGAATAGAATAATAGCTATCTGCTCCCTTTATTAGTAGTCTAAGAGATATTATCTGGTTCAATTTTCTGATCATTTTGTTAGGGTAAAGGGGACCCTAAGCTGTATATCCAAGGCTTGATCTCTTTCCCACCTGATACAAATGTCACAATGAACACACACAGTAAATAGCAAAGAAACTAATTTGTCCAAATTATATCAAAACATTATACATAGATCTTTCAATGCCAGCTAATATAAAATGAAGGCATTGTCTCCTTATAAACAAGATAACTTAGCTCAGAGGTACCACTTCAAACTCAGATTGGCTATCTTTTTCAGGCTAGAAAAAGATAAGATAAATGTTAGAGGGGATGTGGGAAAACTGGGACAGTAATACATTGTTGGTGGAGTTGTGAACTAATCCAACCATTCTGGAGAACAATTTGGAATTATGCCCAAACGGCTATCCTACCCTTTGATCCAGCAGTGTTTCCACTAAGTCTGTATCCCAAAAAGATAAACAAGGGAAAGGGATCCACATGTGCAAAAGTGTTTTTAGCAGCTCTTTTTGTGGTAGTAAAGAATTGGAAACTTAGTGGATGCCCATCAGTTAGGGAATGGCTAAATAAGTTATGATATATAAATGTAATGGAATATTATTGTTCCATAAGAAACCATCAACAGGATTATTTCAGAAAGGCCTGGAGAAACTTACATGAACTGATGCTAAGTGAAGTGAGCAGAAGAACCAGGAGAACAATAAGACTATGATGATCAACTATGATGGACCTGGCTCTTTTCAAATGAAGTAATTCAAGCCAAGTCCAACAGACTTTTGATGGAGAGAGACATCTGCACCAGAAAGGGGACCAATGGAGACTGAATGTAGATCATATCATACTATTTTCATCTTTTTTGTTGTTATTGTTTGCTTGTTTTTTTCTTTCTCATTTTCCCTTTTTGATCTATTTTTTCTTGTGCAGCATAATAAAATTGGAAACATGTATAGAAGAATTGCACATGTTTAACCTATATTGGATTATATAGGTCTAGGGGAGGGGAAGAGGGGAAAGGAGGGAGAAAAAATTTGGAACACAAGGTTTTGCAAGGATGAATGCTGAAGAACTATGTTGGCATGTATTTTGAAAACAAAAAAGCTATTTAAAATTATTTTTAAAAGAATTAAAACAAAAAAAAAAAGAAAGAAAAGAGAACTGAAAAAAAAAAGATAATTTAGCTCAAACAAGAGAATAATCTGATTCTCACTCAAGGGGATATTGCTTAAAGTCTCTAGTGTAGCAAACTGGTGGTAGAGACATGACTAGCGACTAGCAGCTCTTCTAATGTCTTCCTATGTCTTCTTTAGCACGTTGAAGTGGCATTAGCTTCTTCCATCTTCTCTCTTAAAGCTTTCCACCCAGAAGTGCCCAAAGTAACCCAACATTTAAAGAATGCAAAGAGGACTCAAAACTCGATGAGTCCCCAGAAGAGATTTGCCCTGAAGAGTTTCAAAAAGGACTAGCAAAGATTGGAGCTCTTCTGCCACTCACCAACTCTCTCTTATCCCTCATATAGGGCAAGATGTTCATCTCCACCAATAATGAGAGAATCTCAAACAAGTGGACCTTGGGCCACAATTTACACATGTTTTTGTATTCTGAGTACAATGCCTAACACAAATTAAATAACAAATGCTTATTGCTTTGCCTAGTTTAGTATTTCACCTTTTCTTACCAAGACAATTATAATAGCTTCTTTTTCAAATTAAATTTTATTTCAAGTCCCTATTCTCTTCCTCCTACCTCATCTCTTGCTGTTGGATTTTGCTGGTAATATATAAAAATGTTGATGATTTATGTGGATTTCTTTTGTATCCTGTAACTTTGCTAAAGTTGTGAATTGTTTCTAGTAGTTTTTAGTTGATTCTCTAGGGTTCTCTAAGTATACCATCATATCATCTGCAAAGAGTGATAATTTGGTTTCCTCATGATCTAATCTAATTTCTTTAGTCTCTCTCTCTTTTTTTTTTATTGCCAAAGCTAACATTTCTAATACAATATTGAATAGTAATGGTGATGGTGAGCAGCCTTGTTTCACTTGTGATCTTATTGGGAATGGTTCTAGTTTGTCCCCATTACATATGATGCTTGCTGATGGTTTTAAATAGATGCTACTGATCATTTTAAGGAAAAGTCCATTTATTCCTATATTCTCTAATGTTTTTAATAGGAATGGGTGTTAGATTTTATCAAATGCTTTTTCTACACCTATTGGCACTCTCTTTTCTGAACAAACTGGATTCCTAGCTATTTTGCAAAATTAACATTCCATTCCACTTCCAGGCTCACTTAGAAAGTACTCTTTCCCCATATTTCCCTTTAAAAAATGGAACTTCTTTAAAGTTTCCATTCAAATGCCACCTTCCTCATGAAACATTTCCTGACCCCTCTTTTTTAGCACTCTGATTTGCCTCAAACTTTCCCCTAGTGTGATCTCTCCTTGACTCCCTTCATTTTCTACCTTGTATTTTAGCCATTTACCCAAATGCATAATACAATATTATCTGAACAGGATATAAGTTCCTTTAGGGCAGAGGTTGTTTTGTTTTTACCTTTGAGTTTTCAAGGCTTAGCATGAATACCTTGAACATGGTAGGTTCTTAATATTTGTTAAATTGAATCCAAAATAGCAGTTGAGTATCTAAATTTGGATCCTTGATCTTTTCTGTCTTTCACAGATTCCTCTAATGTAACTCAGTAGTTTAGGAGGCTGGTATAAGGAGCCATCATATGTTGGAGTCAGTTTTCTAAGTTTTATGGAGTAAGTCCATTGGCTAGTAAGTCTTTTGTAGACTAAATAAAATTTGCTGTGGATTAATAGCATTTGTGAACCAGCAATTGGAATATACTTATTTAAATCACCTTAGAAGAGGTCAGGGATATGGAAGGTTGCTTAAGAAGGGAAAGCTGTGAGAAGGGACAATGAACCAAAAAGGAAAAGAAAAAAAACCCCACCACCAAAGCCCAGTTGTCTGGGACCATTTAATTCAGGGACACACAGTCCCACATGCTATAATAAAACTTTCAGGCATCACCATATTACACCCCATTATAACTAAGGACATACATTTTAGTAACTAATGATCATCATTAAGTCTCTGAATGAAAGGTTAAATTATGTGTAGTATATTTTGTTTTCAAAGATAGGGAAATAAACAATATATGTTTTTAAAAATCATTGTGAATATTTTTAAAATCATGTTTTAAGAATTGAAAGAATAAACTTCAGCTGAAGGGAAAACTCACTCAAACAGAGCATATATTTTCCTGATAATGCTAAATAATTGAGATGATTGTGTAAAGATGATTTTAATTAGGTCCAATGAAATCCTGTTTTTTTGAACTGATCCCTAGAGATCACATATCTATTTTCAGCAATTCCCATTGGGCTTTCTCACTTTTAGCAATATTTCATAAAGTATATTTTATTAATTATTATTATTATTTTTACTGGGCAAACCTTTGTTTTCTCTCCTTACCTCCCCATCTCTGTTATTGA
The DNA here is from genome assembly GCF_902635505.1 of Sarcophilus harrisii. Taxonomy (NCBI): domain Eukaryota; kingdom Metazoa; phylum Chordata; class Mammalia; order Dasyuromorphia; family Dasyuridae; genus Sarcophilus; species Sarcophilus harrisii. The sequence goes on from NC_045426.1 coordinate 351,095,629, forward strand.
GAAAAAACAAGGTAATAAGTATTCATAGTTAAGCAAAACAAATTTTTAGACTGGCCATGCCCAAATAGCCATAGCTCTTCCTATACTTTGAATCCATTACCTCTCTAGAAAAGGTGAACAGGATAGCATGCTTTATCATTAGTCCTTTGGAATTATAGTTGGACAATGTATTAATCAGAGCTCTTAAGTCTTTCAAAGTTATTTGCTTTTACAATGTTGTTTTCCTGTAAATTTCACTTCTGAGAACCTTAAAATGTGAAAATTGAAAGGAATCAGTTAATCCAACCCCTTTATTTTATAAGTGAGGAAAATGAGTTGTGACTGATCACAGAAAATTGTGATGCAGAAAATGGTTTGCAGAATAGAATTAAAAATTAAATTCTATTTTAGTTTCCTGATTCCTAGTGTGGTGTTCTTTCCACCAAATACCAACATCCTTAAGAAATTGGCCTACATATGAAAAGATGCTCCAAGTCATTATTAATCAGAGAAATGCAAATTAAGACTACTCTGAGATACCACTACACATCTGTCAGATTGGCTAGAATGACAGGGAAAGATAATGAGGAATGTTGGCGGGGATATGGAAAAACAGGGACACTAATACATTGTTGGTGGAATTGTGAATACATTCAACCATTCTGGAGAGCAATTTGGAACTATGCTCAAAAAGTTATCAAACTGTGCATACCCTTTGATCGCGCATTATTACTACTTATCTCCCAAAGAGATCTTAAAGAAGGGAAAGGGACCTGTATATGCAAAAATATTTGTGGCAGCCCTCTTTGTAGTGGCCAGAAACTGGAAACTGAGTGGATGCCCCTCAATTGGAGAATGGCTGCATAAATTGTGGTATATGAATATTATGGAATATTATTGTTCGGTAAGAAATGACCAACAGGATGATTTTAGAAAGGCCTGGAGAGACTTACATGAACTCATGCTGAGTGAAATGAGCAGGACCAGAAGATCATTATATACTTCAACAACAATACGATATGATGATCAATTCTGATGCATGTGGCCCTCTTCAACAATGAGATGAATCAGTTCCAATAAAGCAGTAATGAACTGAACCAGCTACACCCAGTGAAAGAACTCTGGGAGATGACTATGAACCATTACATGGAATTCCCAATCCCTCTATTTTTGTCTGCCTGCATTTTTGATTTTCTTCATAGGCTAATTGTGTACTATTTCAAAGTCCAACTCTTTTTATACAGCAAAATAACTGTTTGGACATGTATACATGTATTGTATTTAACTTAAACCTTAACATATTTAACATGTATTGGTCATCCTTCCATCTCGGGGAGGGCGTGGGGGTAAGGAGGGGAAAAATTGCAACAAAAGGTTTAGCAATTGTCAATGCTGTAAAATTACCCATGCATATAACTTGTAAATAAAAAGCTATTAATAAAAAAAATGGGGCTAACCCCCCCCCAAAAAAGAAAGGAATTGGCCTAATATATGAAAATGAGAGCAATTCTATTTTACTGTGTTCCAAATGGAACAATTTCATATATAGAAGAAAAGCTGACAATAGCAATACTATATTGAGGAGAGTCTTTCATTTAGATTGTACAATGTCCTTTTCTGTAATTGCCATATCAGTACCGTTGGGGCACAAACCCAAGTGTACAACAGTATGAGAACCATTGTGACATTTTGATTCCAATAAAGACTTGTCTGGCATGTACCAGCTTGTTGACAAAGTAGTTTATAAAGAAAACCAGTCTATTACCCACAGGAAGGAAGCCAAAGCAGAATAAGACCTCTGTGCAAAAAAAAAAAAAAAATTATATAAAGCCAGGGCAGGTCTATCTACACATTCTGACCAATAGGAATGCTCCTCCAGTGTGTGTTATAGCCTGCTCTATACAAGCCTATGCATTAACCTTGGCTTTTCTCAAAAAAAAAAAATTAAGACTTATTTCAATTTTATTTATATTAGCAATTGTAAGGGGCTGGGCTTGGGGAAGTAGCTACAAAAGCAAAAAAAATTAGGAATTTACATTTTTTTGAAGGAAGATAGGATAACATGTACACAGATAAATATATGCAAAGATTTTTAAAGAGGAATAAGGGGAAAAAAAATGCTCCAGATCACTAAGAGAAATTCTCACAAAAACAACTCTGACATATAATCTCATATCCAGCATGATGACCCCTCCAAAAAAATTCCTCTTGAAATAGTCAATGTTGGAGAGATTATAGGAAAACAGGAACTCTGATATATTGTTAGTGCATCAGAACTATGAAATGATACAACCCTTCTGGAAAATACCAGCAATTATATGATCCAGTTAATCTTGTGACTGGAATCTCAAAAAGGTCAAAGACAGAAATTGCCACATAGATACAAAAATATTACTAACCACTTTTTGTGGCAGCAAAGAACTGGAGGAAAAAAAAATGGGTACTTCCAGTTTGGGGAATGACTAAACAAACTGGTATATAACAATAATGAAACATCATATTGCTATGAGAAAAAATAAATGAGGAATTCAGAAAACATGGGAAGACATGTAGTAACTGATAATGCTGAGCAAGACAAGTAGAATTTGGAGAACAATGTAGACAATGACTACAATATTGTAAATGAAAAAAAAAAAAACTAAAAAGATGTTGAATTCTAAGTAATTGTAATGACTGATCTTGGTCCTGGATAATAGACAATGTCTCTCTGCAGAGACATTAAGAATTTTGATAGGAGAATTTTATATCCATTGCCATATGCTTTTACTGGATGAGGGTTTGTTTTTTTTTTGCCTATTTTTCTGATTATAAAAAAGGAGACATTTAGGGACATTTAGTGGGGGTGTTGAGTGAGAGAGATGGGAACAAATATTTGAATATTTCAGAAAGTGATTGTAATATACTAGAAAAAAAGCATCAGTATGACTTATGATCCCCTCCTCCCTCCAAAAACAAAAACATTCAAGGGGAGAGAAAACAAACAACTAGGGGGAAATTGGAAATAAGTTTGTATAGGAGGAGACCTTTGAACTGCCCTTTGAAACAAGTTAAGATGAAGTAGAGTTTAGGAAAATGGTATTATAGACATGGGGAACCACCTCTGCAAAGGGAAGGAAGCAGGAAAGAAAAGGTTGCGTGCGAATGGAATACGTGGGCTAAAGCAACAGGAACGCAAAGTGTATGAAGGCATATCCTGTGAAATAAAACTGAAAAACTAAGTGGGAGCAACATTGTGAAGAACTTTGAATGTCAGACAGTATTTTGCATCTTACCCAAGAGGCAATAGAGAGCCATGATTAAAACTTGTGTTAAAGGAATATCAATTTGGCAGCTATATGGAAAATGGATTAGATACAGGAAGAGACTAGAAGCAGGAAGACCAATTCAGAGACTATCATAATAATCCAGATGAAATACAATTTGGGTCTGAACTAGGGTAGAGGCTATCTGAATTCAAGAAAGGGATAATAATAATAACTAACATTTATATAGTGCTAACTGTATGCCAGCTACTATGCTAACTAAACACTTTATAATTATTATCTCATTTGAACCTTACAACTGTCAGAACTAAATGCTAGTATTATCCACATTTTATGGACCAAGAGCCTGAGGCAAACAGGGATTATGTGATTTACATTGGGTCACACAACTAAGAAGTTTCTGAGACTGGATTTGAATTGGGGTCTTCTTAACCCCAGATCTAGCCTCTATTCATTCTATCTGCCCCTAATGTGAGATTTGAAACTTACAGAGATAAAAAAAGGAAAATCAGTAAGACTTGATAACTCATTGGAGATGAGACATAAAAGAGAAAAAAGGATCAATGATGATTCCCAGATACTGAACAGATACTGAACCTGGGTGACCATTTTGGAGGACATTAAGTCGGTTCCATTTTGGATGCATCGTTTGAGATGCCTTTGAAAGGTAGAGGTGTTTGGGCAGGCAGTTGGTAATGCAAGATTGTATTTCATAAGAGAGATTAGGGCTGCAGTTCTCTACATAGGGATGATAATTGAACCCCTGGGAAATAATAACATCATTGAGGATAGAAAGAGGTGAGGACCCAAGATAGAGCCTTGGGGGACACAATTAGTGGGTAGGTTTGAATCTCTTTACAGTTATTTAAAAGAAATTTCAGGTCAGCATGGTACATGGTAATTTTAAACTGTCTCAGATGGTTTAGTTTGATAGAAAAATAGAAATACAGAAGTGGTGGAGCAGCAAATGATCTTAGAGCTCATCTAGCCCCAAGATTTTATTTTTCTAAATAAAAAAACAGATTCAAACAAGTGAGGGGACTTTCCGAGTCACATATTTAGTTAGAGGAGGGGTAGTTTGGGATCCCAATTCAGTCGAGGTTCTCTACAGAATACTGATACTTGTAATGTCAGTGACTTGAAATTATTTGTTCACATATTTAGAATTTATGTGATACCTACTATGTGCCAAGCACCTGTGCTAAATGCTTTGCAAATTTCATTCTTGAATATATAGTATATATATTATATCTATAATAATAGATATAATATATAAATCTCACAACAACTTGGGAGGATATGTGTGGTGGTGCTTTTATGATCTCTATTATACAGATGAGGAAACTGAGACAAAGACAGATAAAGTGATCTATATAAGGTCACACAGTTAATAAGTGTCTGAGGCCGAATTTGATCTTAGGTTTTCTTGCCTTAGGCCCAGCATTCTATCCACTGCCCTGCCTACATATACATTTAATGATACTCAAGTTTTACTCTAGTGGAAAAATTGCCTGGTATAGAGGAGACTAGAATTGGAGGCAGAAGATCAGGATAAAAATCCTGGCTATTTTACTTGCTATGTGATCTATGTGAATATCTATAAGTGCTATAATCTTTAGGGAATCCCTTATTTTATATGTATATTTTATATACACTTAGTTTTATATCTCTCTAATGCACTCATCATGTATATCGATCATCTAAATAGCTTTCTTATTTAATAGTGTATAAACTCTTCAGGGTCAGAATCCAAGAAAACCTTTTTTGCCATTCCCAAGCACAATACTGGGCAACTAGGTGGCACAGTGGATAAAGTATTGGAATCGGAAGGATTCATTTTCCTGAATTCAAATCTAACCTCAGACACTTAACTAGTGAGAGAAGTAATTTAAACCTGTTTGCTTCAGTTTCTCATCTGTAAATTGAACTGGATATGGAAATGGCAAATTACTCCAATGTCTTTGCCAAGAAAATTCCAAAATGGGACCACAAAGAGTTGAACACGACTGAAAACAAGTCAATACCAAAAACAAAATTGACTAAATACCCCCACCCTCCATTATAACTGGTATGGAACTGGTAAGGGACCTATTTGCAAATTGTAAAGGACAAGCAACAGAGAGGAGGTCTATTTGCATCTTTTCAGACTTTGAAGGGTTAGCAAAAGAAATAAATATTTTCTTAGTCCTTCTGAAGGCAGGAAGAAGTTCTTCAATCAACTTGATGGATTCAAAGGCCACCAGATATTGGCAGGCTGAACTCCTCTGGTGGCTTTAGTAAGCAAGCTCTGAGCAAGGAGTTATTAATGGCAATTGAGAGGAAAGCCAACTATAAGAAGCCAGATCTTGAGAGATGGAATTGTTATTATCCTTTTCCCTTGTGCCTCATTCAGAGTACACCAGAGTAAGGAGAGGAACAGATGCAGGGAACCCAGCTGAGTGGCCCACTCATCAGATATGCTGTCTCCAGTGAGAGCATCTTGAAGAAAATATGAAAAGAGAAAAGATATGGTTCCCTGAAGAGTTATGAGTCTGCTTAGCTATGTGCATTCCCTAGCTATGTACCTTTCTACTAGTTTATTTTATGGGACAATTAGATAGTGCTTCAGACTAATTGTAACTCTTGTTGAATTGACAATTTTATCCTAAGCTAACTCTGTTTTAAAGTTCCTGGGAAGGTTATCCCTATGAACCATGATTTCTTTCTTCTTTTTTTTTTTGGGGGGGTGAAGCAATTGGGGGTTAAGTGATTGACTAGCCCAGTGTCACATAGCTAGTTAAGTGTTAAGTGTCTAAGATTGGATTTGATCTCAGGTCCTCCAGACTTCTGAGCTAGTGCTCTATCCACTATACCATCTAGCTACTCCCAGAACCATGATTTCTTTGTTTCTTCTGGTAAAATAACCTTTTGCTTCTTGTATAGAAATTGTGTTCAGATTGTGTGGAAAGAGCTCTCTCTCTCATCAAAAAACTTGAGTTAAATTCTATTTTGGATGCTTACTACCTGTGTAAGACAGGATATAGACATCGGCAGTTCACTTTTAGCTTCCATTTTTTCATTACTAAAATAAGAAGGCTGGGCCAAATAAAAGATAAAGACTTCCAATTCTAGATGTCTTATTTTATTACTCACTAACACACATTTATATAAAAGGGCAAGATAGAATTTTAGAAAGCAAAGGTAGAGTGAAGAAAACCTTGACTCATCAAAAATGACCATATAGGGAAGTGACAAGGAATGCTCCAAGAACAGTGGGAACTATTTTTGGTTTCCTGGGCGTCTCATTCTACTTTACAAATGAGCTGAGGAAGATGGAATCCTGAAGTAGCCACTTATTGGGAAGGCTTAGAGGTTTTGAAATAGGACAATAACGGAGCCCAGGAGATGAACTATGTCTGTAGGGAAGTTGGAGGAATCATGAGGAGCTGGGCTGAGAACTGTCTTACAAGGGGCCTAGAGTTAGGTGTAAGTTAGAACTACAAAGGAAGACCAGCCTTAACATCAAGCTAGTGAGTGAATGTTTTTCACAATAATAACTTGGATATAAAAATAGGTCAAGGTAAGAGAATTTCCAGGGCACAAATTAGAGAGAATTCAAGGATACAGACAAAAGTCCAAATTGAGCCCAGTGAGGAATCCTTGAGGCCCAGATGGGGAAATATTATCTTGAATCAGGGTGCCTCAATCTGATATGACTCTATTAATAAGGATGGGGGCAGTACCAGCTTAAAAGCTTATGGAGTAAGATTTTGCTCTGTAAACTCATCAATTCTCTGCTTTTTTTTGTTTTGTTTTGTTATACTTTACCATGGTAACTTCCCTAAAGCTCTTTTGAAAACCTTTGCTAACTGAAATAAGACAGAGTGATAGAAACACAAAGCCTAGGAAAATAAGGGATTAGTACACTCCTGGTTCTGAGGAGCTAGAAGGCTATTGGAAAAAAGAGAAGCATGTCATACTTACATAGTGCTTTGCAATGCACTTTCCTCACAGCAGGTCTGAAAATAAGTAATGTATTATTACCTCCATTTTACAGGAGGGAGGGAAATGGAATCTCAGAAATTAAATAAATAATCCACAGAAATAATGCTGGTGTTTAGAGCTGGGACTACAAAAGTATCTGACCGGTAAATCCTCTGCTTTAAAAAAAAAAAAAAAAAATTATACCACAGTAACTCATGAGATGATCATGGGAGTTTATTAAATGCCATTCACTGTCATTGTTCAAAAAAAAAAAAAAAAATCCAAGAGTAGTAAAAGGTAGCAGAAATTGTAATAATTGGAATGAAGAGACTCAGAATTTTAAAATTTAAGAGCTAGAAAAGAATTTAGAAATCACCTAATTTATCTCCTCTCGCTCCTATTCTTTCCCCATTTTTTAAGGATTCAAGAGGTTTGAACAAGGATTTGTTCAAGGAACAAGAGATTTGAAGATGTTAAAGCGGTTTGTCTAAATCAGGCCCAAAACTCCTATCTTTCATTTATTTCTTAGTCTGTGCTCTAAAGATCATTATGAATAGAGGCGGGGAAAGGGAGAGAGAGAGAGAAAGAGAAGGAGAAGAATAGGGAGAGGAAAAGGGAAAGGGAGAGGAAGAGGGAGGAAGAATCTCTGTGAATAGGATGTGACTGGATCTGTTGAATTCATCACTGAATTGAGAGTAGGGATGATAGATACAAGGGAAGTCAAAGGACACTCTTTTCACTTCCAAACACTTATACACATCAACATATTTCTTGGAAAGTTCACAAGTATGTCCTAGGTGGGAAAAGTTGGGTAACACTGTTGGATGGCATAACAGTGACATCTGGTGGTTTCTCAAGAACATTTAAAGGGCTCTCCACAATGTTACAGGGGTGGACTATCAGTAAAATTAAAAATGTATCAGACATCTCAGAGTAAGTAATCTGAGTCATCAGCCAACATACAGGTAAAGGGAAAATGGACTTAGAAAAGATTTTTCCTGATACAAGTGCTATTGGAAAAATTCCCAAATCACTATCTGCCTGCCCTCGGTAGTTTCTATTACCTAAGTCAGGGCAAGGACACATATTTAAGATTTCTGCTTAATTAATTCTGATTCATTGAATGCTCAAGATCATATAGGTGGTAAACACTGAGGTAGAATTTGAATCCAGGGAATCTGATGATTTTGAGTCCCAAGTTTGTCTTTTTTCCAGTGTATTTTGTTCAGGTTTATTTGTAAATTGCAATCTTCATGAATAGAATCTACACTCAAATGCCTTCTTTACATAGGATATTCTAGAAATACAGACAATGTTTGTAGTAAAATCTACTAACTCAGGAAGCATCATGGATTGTTTCCTCCAAAGTAGAGAGTATAGTATAATATAGTATAGTATATATAATATGTAGTAGAAACTGAGAAAATAAGGCAATACTGTCCCTGACTCCTACCTTTTATATGAATAAATTATTTGTTGCATTGATTCTATTACATCATGGCTGCATACAGATGCAAGGCTGAATTCCCATTCTTCCATCAAATCAACAAAGAATCACGATAGGTATTTATATATGTATGTCTTATATCCTAAATTAGGTGTAAACTCTTTGAGGTCAGAAACCCAAGTTATTTTCTTTCTTAATATTTTTCTTACTATCCAAAACACTCTTTGCTTCTCTGAATCCTACATGAAGACTTTTCTAATTCCTTCTCCCTCTTGAAATTATTTTAAGTTTACTTGTACATTTCTTTAATTTCTTGAGTAGAATGCAGACTTTAGAACAGGGACTATTGCTTTTCTTCATGTATTTCTAGCTTAGTGTCTTTGGATATGGTAGGTACTTGATGTTTGTTGAGTTCTATGAAGCTTTCCCTGGCTACTGAAGTTCACAATAATTTCTTCCCCCTCTGAATTTCTGTAGTACTCATTTTATAAGAGGAAGAATAGTTTTAGGCAGATGGAAACATTTGGGTTAGAAGGCAACTTCAAGGAATCTAGTCAGTAGAGATAGGGTTGAGAAATATGATCACTGGCAGTAAAAAAGAAAGCCAATTAAGGTAAAGAGTGAATTATATCCTTGACATTTGGTCAACTTTGGAGATGAGCAGACCGAGAGACCCTGATGAGTGACTTGTTAAGCAGGAATCCTGCAATCAGTAGGGAGCAGCATGAAGATGCTACAAGAAGAGAAAAGATACCAGCGCTGATCCCCATGGAAACAGTGAGTTATCTTGGCCACTTGTGTTTCTTATGTTTGTATCTTCCTATCAAAGTACTTTAAGTTTGTGCCCATTTTTCCAAATGATAAGGACTTAAGGAAGAGTACATCTGCGGACATATTTTGCAACCACTGCTCTTACTGTGAATACTTAGCAAAAAGCCTTTACTTCAAGTTAATTGTATCTATTGGCCAATTTTCAAAGGTAAGCCAAGGTCATCTACTGTATCCTGGGCCATTAACAGTCATCTTGAATTGTATCTTGTTATCAGACTTTGATGGCTCTGGAGGAGAGAGTGAGGACTTTGTGCAACTTTGAAGTGTTCCAATGCACAAGTAAGATAGCACCCTCCTGAATCATTGGTCTTCTTCAAGAACACAGGACAGACCACCACAACAAAAAGGGTTCTACAGGAGATCTCTACACAAAGAGAAGGACTTCCAAATAAAATTTTGTGAGTTAAACCTTTGTTGCATATTTTTTATACATGTGCCTCACTATTATTATGTTCCAGATTTTAGCTTACTTGTCCCATGGATGCTATGTATGTTTGTGGGAAGGACTGAAACTGGTTTTTAGAACATTTTTAATTAACTATTTTTACTATTATCTGAGAGTAGTAGTAGTTGGCCTCTGGGGACCTAATCTGTGAGTTTGAGCAGAAGTTGAAAAATGTTGTTATTTCTTTCCTTCCTCCCTTCTTCCCTTCCTTCTTCCCTTCTTCCCTTTCTTCCTTCTCCTCTTCTCTTCCTCCCTTCCTTTCTTTCCTTCCTTCCTTCCTTCCTTCCTTCCTTCCTTCCTTCCTTCTTTCCTTTCTTCTTTCCTTCCTTCCTCTTTCTCTTTCTTCTTTCTCTCTTTCTCTCATTCTTTTGTTCTTTCTTTCTCTTGTCTTCTTCCTTCTCTTCATCATTATCATCATCTCTTCCTCCTCTTCCTTCTCTTTTTCCTTTTCCTCCTTTTTCCCCCTCCTCTTCCTCCTTCTTCTCTCTTCCCCTTACCATGTCTGGTACCTCTTTCTACTTGGGACGTCATACCCTTACCTGTAGGTACGTTGTCCATAGGAATATAATTTTTGGTCATTTATATTTTGTAAGATATTTTAGGTTTGGGGGTAATATTTTTTAATTAAATTTTTTTTAAAAATCTGGGACAATTTAATTTTTTCATTTATAATTTTTTGAAATATAGCTTTGAAAATAAGGCTTTTAAAAAGCCAATTGTGCTTCAAATGGAATTATGTTACTATGCCTTTAAACCCAAATCACTCTGGCTTTCATGGAATGTCAAAAACAGCTTCCAATCTAAGGCTCTTGAGCTTACTGTTTAGGTTTTGATGACTTATAATGAGTGTAAATAGCAATTGTTTTCTTTTCTTACTAGTAACTCTGAGGATCTTCCCCTCTTAGATTGTTATTTTTATGATGGTAAATTGGGCCATCTTTTGTCTCAATTCTTATCTAATCATTAGTCATTGAATGGACATTGCCTCAGATAAACTGAGACCTGAAGAAGTCTTTATTTTAGATAAGTACCCCCACTGCACCCCCAGTTGTTGGAAACTATGAATGAACTTCCGTGACTCTGGAGGAGAGTGTGAGGCTGATGACTTTGCACAGCTCTGCCTCACTTAAATCCAATTCATGCACAAGTCAAGACATCACCCTCCTGATGTCGCTTTTCAAGAACAAAGGACAAATAACAACATAGATAAGCACATCAGTTGGTATTTGTTAGCTAGTTTTGAAATTAAAACCCAAAGATTATCTCAAATTCTTGGGGGGGGCTATATCATTATTACTAAAGATTCCTGGAAAGAGTATTCTCAGTTATTTGCCCAGTCGCAAAATGCTAAATACATTTCTTTTAAAAGTACTCTCTCTTTTTTTTTTTTTTCTTTCTTCTTATTTATTTATTTATTTATTTTTGAGGCAATAGAGGTTAAGTGACATGTCCAGCATCACAGAGCTGGTAGATATCTGAGGCTGAATTTGAATACTGAGTCCTCCTGAGTCCAGGATTGGTGCCCTATCCACTGCCCACCTTGCTGCCCCCTCCAGCAGTCTTTCCATTCTACTAATAACATCGGAGAGAAAGCCTCTTTTGGATGCTCATATGGCTTTAGAACGTTTTAGCTGATTGTCTTTAAACAAAATGGCAGCTTGGTATAAATGAAAGGTCACTGGATCTGGAATCAAATCATTTAAGAACAAAATATGGAAACTATAAGAAGCCTTGAAAAGCAACAGCAGAAGGAAGGATAATGAGTATAATGCCAGAGAAACTGAGCAAGATAGAGATTAGAAAATATTTAATAGTTTATTAAATGGAGAGATATACTGGGATCAAATTGGATCCATGGTTTGGCCCAAGGCTGAATGAGAAGGTCTCCAAGAATGCAGCAAACAATGTGAGTTCTCAATGACATACACACGTGGCTCAGATGCAGAGGGTAGACTGAGGCAGGGGCAGAGTTAGGGTACTGAGAACGGGAATGGGACTGTGATGGGGGGGGGGTGAGCCTCTGGAGAGGGGATGACATAATCAGGGGGAGGCACCCGGACATGGGGAGAGACATCTTGATAAGACAGTATCTGATATTTTAATAGCTTGGGATGGGGAGAGGCATTCTGATATTCTAAAACATAAGATCTTTTATCCTTATCAAGTATTCTGACAATGAGGGAGGGGAGGTTTTGCTGGACTGAGCTTTGAGCTGATTATTATAAACTGAAGGAGAGAAAATGAGTCAGTACTGGGTCAGGATAATTAGGGAAACCGAGTCAGGACAATAAAAGAGAACTGTGGCATAACAACAGAATGGGAGGGAATGCTTTATTATATGTGTGAAAGAACACCTGAGGAATTAATAGAAAAAAAATGTGTGTGTGTGTGTGTATGTGTGTGTGTGTGTCTTGGAGTTAGGAAGATCTGAAGTACCTCTTCTGACACATATTGGCTATTTCATGTGATCCTGGGCACATTGTTTAATCTTTCTGTCTCTTACAGGCATTTCTCTTAGATGTTCAGTTGCAAAGAAGGTACATTGGTAGAGAGAGTTTTCTCATGTGGGAATTCCCGCTATTAATAAAATCACAATTTAGTCCCTCTTACAAATGGAAATGAAGAGAAAAATGTCGATATTGCCTGGGCTAAATCAATTTATATTTGCAACCATGATCCAGTCTAACCTATTTTAAAAACTGTGGTCATATCCCTGATTAGTCCTCATATTCACAAGGTTATGCATTGAATTTTCATCTGGAAATACTGATGCATCTGAGTATGTTTTAAAGTCCCCCATTTGCCCACATCAATGAAAATGAATTGGAATTCTGAAAAATTATGCATTGAGAACAACAACAAAAGAATAACATGTCTTTCAGAGCTCTCAAGATGAATCAGTTTTCTGGGAGATTAAAAGGCACATTATTTTTGTTGACAACATTCTGTGGTTATAAAGAGACATTAGTTGTCACTAAATAGAATAGCTGCTGTCTTCCTCTGTGTCTTATGTATTGTTATGACTGTGCTGGTTACCCAGGCTAAGGTAACTTGCTCCTTCTCATGATCTTTTATAAAGGTCTCAGTGGGAATAGAGAGGATGGGTTCCTGGACTGACATGGGACTTTAATGTATAGGAAGGACTTGAAAATGCAATTCAGTTTTAATTCTGCAAGCATTTATTAAGTGTCTATTATTAGATTCAATAAAAATGTTTAAAAGTACTTAGAGAACTCTGTGTTAGGTGCTGGGGGAAATGCAAAGTTTGGATTAGACATTCATCTATGCATCCTGATCTCCTAGACCTTATGATGGTAGGAACAAATGACATTTAATCCAGATAACAATACATAGCTAGTGCTGGGATCTTTCTCTCTTCTATTCTCTCAAACATCCCATTCCACTTTCTCATCTGAAAGATCCCCCTTCTACTTTGGGATTGTAGACAACTTTGAATATTGGGTAATCCTGCCATTGCTTAAGAGAGGTTCTTCTCATATTTAGTGAATTAGAGAGAAAGTGAATGTGAAGGAGTTTTATGTGCTTCTGAATGAGCCAGGAATGTTCTTTCTTATGAATGATACATCTCTCAGATGTCAGAGGGATAAAAGATATCCATATCTGTACTTGCCATGGCTTAACAGGAAATTAAAGACAATGAATCTCTCTTTAAATTGGAGAGTTTGGGAAACTGCTTCCTGTGTAAAGCGATGGCAGGGTGGAGTGGGGTGGGGAAAGGTAGTGGTATAGAGTGGCAAAGCAGAATAGCCTTAGAGGAAAATCCTAATTTGGTTGTATAACACTATAGCTAAGACCAAGGGAGAACAAAGAAATGCTTTCTCTGGCACAAGGTTTTGAAAAATCTTTCTCTTTCTGTACTTTAATGCAGGTGCTGCTTCAGCTAGAAAATCTTGCTTTATCTCCGTCCAGTTGAAGATGGTTTTTCTCTCCTATTCTTTTCCTAGAGTCCCTTATTTGGATCTTAACTTTGCTTCTATTACACTCTAACCTATATTATGTTTATGTATTGTGGCTAGATAAGAATTGAGAGAAAAGATGGACCAATTTTCCATCACAAAAATATCAATCTTGTTGGGGAAGACCCTTAGAGTTTCTGGTGAGAAACTGTGAAGACCGAGTTAGCATACTTTAGAATCAGCTGGAGTCAGGATAAGCAAAAGTCTTTGGTCTTTATTCTTGATCTTTAAGGGTAGAAGTGAAGGGAATGGACACAAGGATCTCTATGACTTCCTTTTCCATCTCCACAGCCAAAGTGGCTTTGGCTTGTCTTACTCCATCCCCTAATCCTTCCCACAATTCTCTGTATACACCAAAAGATTGAACCAGCACGGAATAGTAGGAAGGGCCATTTTCCAAGCATATGCTAACAGAATATTATCCAATCAGTAATTAGCCTTAAGTGCTTGGTTGTCCGTCCTCAGTGTATCAACTCAGAGTTTCAGCCCTTTACAATAAACCTTAATGACATAATAATATTAATAATAAGTTCATGAGAAGGGGGAATGAGTATTATTTTGGAGGGGAGGCTCATGGTTAGGGTATCCCCAAAGTGAAAAGTTATTAAATGTATAATACAAGGCAACAAATTAACTCAGTGGATAGAGTTCAGGTCTTAGAGTCAGGAGGACCTGAGTTCAAATCCAGCTGTGTGACCTTAGGCAAGTCACTTAACCCTGTTTGCCTCAGTTCCTCAATCTGTAAAATAGGCTGGAGAAGGAAATAGCAAATCATTCCAGTATCTTTGCCAAGAAAAACCTTCAAAATGGATTCACAAAGAGTTGGATACAACTAAATTGATACAATAATATGAGACAGATGTGTATTTCCTATACTCAAAAGAAATGTCAGCCTAAAATACTAACAAGCATGCATTTGACAGAAATAAAGTAAACAAGTGATAGTATTAATTACCATTAAACCCAAGTTGGGTGGTTGATATTTAAAGCATTGAAAAATGAATCTATTTGCATTACTTTTGGTCATTTTATATTTTAACTCTTCACTGTTTCCCTCAAATTCCATATTTTCTTGTTTTTTTTAATGTAATGTTAGGGATTGGGACTACAATTGCTTGTCATAATCTTCAAGAAGGCTGGAGTGGTTGATTGCCTGGAACCCTTTTTGAAGAGTAGTCAGCACTAAAACTTAAGATCTCTAAACCTCCTTAATTCACAGCGTGGGCTCTCAAGTCTAGATGAATCTATCTCAAGAATGATTTGTATTCCCTTAACAGTCAGGAAAGAACAAACTCAAACCCCAAAACATGGTGATGGTGATGGGGAGTCAGGAACCATTGTTCTTCCTCCATTCTTTATGGGAAATCTTTCAAAATAGTCCTAATAAACTCCTCAGTCAGAAAGAGAAGAAAAAGCTAGGGGCAATCACTCCCCCTTTGAAAGGTCAATTGAATCAGCTCTTTTGATTTAAGGGCCATTAGGAGATTGCTTCATCATTCCCAAAGTACCAGTCTCATTAGAAATGAGCACATTTCCCCAGAAATGGCCAGGACTACACAGTATATGCTCTATGGAATGCTCCCTATAGACTCATTCTACACATGCTCCCTAGAGGTATACTTCAGTTTAACCTCTGCAAAACCAGCGGCTCCTAAATAAGCCAAGATTGTTCCCCAGGTGGAGGATGCCCCTTTTCAGTGTCAGAGGAAGAATAACAGCCAAGATGTTCAAGTCCACTGTTGCCATATCTCAATAGGTGGCAAAAAGGAATAGCCACTGTTAAAGGAAGTCTCTAGGCTGGTACTTGAATGTGGAGGGAGGGAAACTTTCTTACTAGATAGGAAAAATTCTGGAAGCAATGTGGCATAGTGGGAAAAGCATTGGCAGTCTGATGTCAGAGGTCTTCGGTTCATAACCTGACGCTGTCTCTACCAGCCAGATCTTGGTCAAGTCAATTTATTTTAGCCTAAGGTCCCTTCTTGTTCTAAACCTATAATCCTGTGACTAGCTATAATACTGACCTCCTTTTTTAGTAACAGAAAAATGAGAGACAGAGAAAGAAAAACTGAGAGAGACAAAGACAGAGGAAGAGACTGAAGAGAGGGAGACAGAGACAGACTGAGAGAGAGTGAGGGACAGAGACAGAAAGACACATACACAGACAAAGACAGAGAGATACTGAGAGAGAGAAAGAGACAGAGAAAAAAAGAGAGATACAGAGACAGAGATTGAAAAAGACAGAGACAGACAGAGACATACAGAGAGAGACAGAAAGAGAAAAAGGAGAGAGAGAGAGAGGGACAAAGAGACAGAGAAAGAAAAAGAGGGAGAGAGAGAGACAGATAGAGAGACACTGAGGAACAGAGACAGAGAGACAAACACAGAGACAGAGAAAGAGAGAAAGAGACAGAGAAAGAAAGGGAGACACACACAGAGAGACACACACAGAGAGACAGAGTCAGAGACAGACAGACAGACACACACACACACACACACACAGACAGAAAGAGTGAGAGAGAGCAACAGAGAAAGAGACAGAGAGAAAAAGAGAGAGTGAGAGACAGAGAAACAAAGAGAGACAGAGAGACAGAGACAGAGAGAGAGAAGGAGTTGGAAGAGATGCAAAAAGGAGAATCTAAAGCACAAATGCCTGGCAATGGCTACACCTTTTGGAAACAGTTGGGAACTACAGAAGGAAAGGAAACTTCCTAAGTGATTAAGAAAATCATTTTGGAAAATGTGTTTTGCTTTGTCCCATGTTTCAACAATACTTTACTATTCCTTTTATATTGTGACCTGTTGCTTACTAGTAGGAAGTTGATCTCAGTATTCTATAGTGGTATTATAGATTTAAAGCTGAAAGGAATTTTATAGAATTCATCTGTAAACTTTTTGAAGGCAGAGATGTTAGTACTTGTACCTGTCCTATTACCTTTTGTTTTTAATTGCCTGGATTCCCTATATTTATTTCTTCTCTTCATCTAGAGAGTCATCTCTTATAACAGAGTATTTAAAAAACTGAGAAAAAATTCAGCAAAATTAATCAATACATAGGAAAAAAGCTCTGAAACTATGTTTCACACCCATGAACCCTCACTTTTGCAAAGATGTTGAGGGAAATAGCCAATCTTGTACTTTAAAATTTCTCAGAATTAAATTTAAATTGTTTTGTAGTGGTTTTTTTCTTCAATTCCCATTGTTGCCTTCACTATTTATATTATTTTATTGGAGAGGATCTAGGACAGACTCATTCAAAGGACTTCATTCAGAAATAACAAACCAATCAGATAAGAAAAAAGAAGGAAAAGAGAAAGAATAGTTAGAAAGTGAGTAGGAGAAAACTATAGACTGAAGCCAAGAGAAAAGAAATGCAGAAGACATGGCAAAGGGTATTAAATACTGCTGAAAGCAGAGAAATGAGCAATGGAAGAAATGCCCATTAGATTTGTTCTTTTGGAAGTTATTGGTAAGTTTTTAAAGAAAAGTTTCAGTAGAGTGAGGATAGACATTAGATTGCTAAAGTGTGAGAAGAGAGTGATGGACAAAGAGATGGAAGTTGTATAGAAGACTTTCTAAAAGTTTGGCAATGACAGAGAGAAGTGAGACGAGGCAGTGGTTGGATAGGATTGGAGGATTAAGTTAGAGTTCTTGTTTTTTTCAAGATTGGGGAGAACTGAGCATATTTTTAGTCTGTGTGGAGGAGTAGGAAGGGATGAGAACAAGGGCACAGGAAGTCAGCATAGAAGAGCATTATTCATCTCTGTAACTCCATATCACCTTGGTCAGGGGAAAGGAAGAGAGAGTACTGGGTGATGGAGAGTTTTGAGGAGTATTCATGGTATTGTGACTGGTGCTGAAGACTATAAAAAAAGAAATAGCTCATGACTTCAAGAAACTTAAAATTTAATTAGGACATTTGCACAAATTAGTTTAATATATAATAGTAATAGCTCTTTTTTAATTAGCAAAGAATTAGAAAATGAGTGGATGCCCATCAATTGTAGAATGGCTGAATAAGTTATGGTATATGCAAGTGATGTAATATTATTGTTCTATGAAAAAGGATGAACAAGCTGATTTTAGAAAGGTCTGAAAAGATCTACATGCACTGATGCTGAGTGAAACAAGCTGAACCAGTAATACACTGTATGCAGTAACAGCAATATTGTGCGATGATCAACTCAGCAGTTCAGGGAGCCAAGGCAATTCTATAAACTTTGGATAGAGAATGCTATCTATATCCACAGAGAGAACTATAGAGAGTGAATGTAAATTAGCACATGCTATGTTCACTTTTTTTCCCCTTTATCTTCTGTTTTTCTTTTTCTCTTGTAGTTTTCCCCTTTTATTCTGATTTTTCCCTCCCAACGTGATTCATAAAGAAATATGTACTTTAAAATATTAATGTACATATATAACAAGAAAAAAATAAAACAATAAAAAAGAAGAAAAAGTACAAAACAGCAATTAAGAAATATAGGAGAGATATAAACTAGAATGTAACTGGTGCAATGGATAGAATACTGGGTCTGGATTTAGGAAGATGAATTCCAATATGTTCTTCCTAGTTGTATGATGTTGGGCATGCCATTTAACCTGTCTCAGTTTCTTCAGTTATAAATTGGGCATGATAATAGGACCTACTTATTGCTGTCATGAAGATCTAATGAGATTTGAAAAGTGCTTAGCAAAGTGATTAATACCTAATAGGCACTATGTAGATATTATTTATTATTACTATTAAAAATTCCATGAGGAATTTTTCAGAAAAAAAAAATTCAGAAAAGGGCCAGAAATTCTTGCTAGGGTTGAATCAGGAAAGCCATGACATTTAAATTGAGTCCTTTAGGACAAGTGGAATTTCCTTTAAAAATTTATTCCAAACTTAACCAAATAAAACTAGAATTTACACATACAAAGCAGAACAGCATATTTCATGCAAATGCAAATCTCAAAGATTTCTTGCTTTTTCTTCTAAAGAAAACAACTTCAGCATGTAATTTTCAAAACTGTCCTCCTTGTCTCCCTCTATTCTCTACATTAAATTTTAATCAGTTTTCTGTTTTGTTTTGAGTATTTTTAAAAAATACTTCAGTGATCCTCTTCTTTTTTTTTTTGTAACCTTTTGCTAGTCACTCTCTTTTACTCACTCCATCCCACCCCCAACATCAGAAAAAGAAAGAAGAAAACTAAAACTCTTATAAGAAATATGAAAGATGAGCAAAATTAATTCTCTCCTTGGTCATGTCTGAAAATACATGTTTCATTCTGTACCTTGAATTCATCACTCTTTGATGATAATATATAAGTAAATGCATTAGTAACATGCTTCATTATCAGATCTGGGTTCATGCCTGCTCATTGCGTTAATCAGAGGTCTTAAGATTCTCATACTGTTTGTTTTTATAGTCTTGTTATGATATACATTATTCTCCTTATTCTGTGTATTTTGAACTTGAGTAGTTCCTACAGGTCTTCCCAGGCTTTTCTGAACCTGTCTTTTCATCATGTTATATGGCACAATAATAACACTCCATTATGTTTATACACAACAATTTATTCTGCCATTGCCCAAATTTATGGACACTTAGTTTCCAGTTCTTTGCCACTATAGAAAGAAATATATATGTGCACACATATTTCTCTAAATATTTTTGTACATATGGGTCCTATACCTCTTTCTTTGATGGATATTATAGTATTAATGTTGGGGGGAAAATAATTGGGAATTAGATGGAATTTCAGCAGGTAGAGATGGAAGATGGTTGACAATAGGCAATAGATTAATATAGGACTCAAAGGTTTGCCAAGTACTTACATATACTTACTTTAAAATTCCATAGGGTAGATGTTATTGGCACTTTATCCCCACTTTTCAGAAGAGGAAGCTAAGTATAAAGGTAGCTGGCTGATGCAGTGGTTAGAACACCAAATCTAGAGGAAAGACATGAATTCAAATCTGGCTTTAGACATTTACTGAATGGGATGTGTGATGTTGGGAAAGACACTTAATCTCTCTTTGCTTCAGTTTTGTCATCTGTAAAATGGGAATAATAATAAATATAATAATAAAAAAGTGATAACAATAACAAAAAGAGGCAATAATTGGACAATGCTTCGCACAGTTCCTGACACATAGTGTGTGTGTGTGTGTGTGTGTGTGTGTGTGTGTGTGTGTATAAAATGTCAATTATGATGATGATGGATTTATTTTTTCTAGTATTAATTTTTTTATTAAAGCCTTTTATTTTCAAAACATATGCATGGATAATTTCTCAACAATGATCCTTGCAAAACCTTGTGTTCCAAATTTTCCTCCCTTTCTCCCACCCTCTCCCCTAGATGGCAAGTGATCCAATATATGTTAAACATGTTAAAAATATGTTAAATCCAATATATATGTATATATTTATATGATTAGATGATGAATTTCTGAAAGATTAAATGACTCACCAGGATCAAATAGCTAGTAATTGTCATAATTACGATTCACATCCAGTTCTCTGCTGACTTATAGTCAAGGGGGCTTTCCATTATAGCTCACTGACTAGCTTGTCTTCCTTCTTATTCCAACTTTTCAATTTATTAATGTGTTTACAATTATGAATCTGTTTTAATTTTAAAAAATATAATGTGTAGAGAACATTACTAGACCATATTTTGTATTCTTTTTTTACTTTGTACTTTCCAGTCAAAAGATAAACTCTGGTCTATTATCTGAGTTGGATTTGTTTATTGACTATTCAGAATCAGGCTTAAGGAGCTGAAAGGGAGGGAAATGAGAAATGAAGAAGTATGTGGAGTGAGTTCTGGAAACAGCTGACGTGAAGGTTCCTATTGGGATTTTCTTAATCTTTTACTAACTTTTGAATAAGAAGGAGGATATAGATGGTGAAAGCCATAGTGAAAATAAGATGAAGGATAGCTTGATGATCTAAAAGAATTGTTCAGAGATTAAAAAAAAAAAAAACTAACACACTGAAAGTATTGTATTTAGCTAATAGGGAAGTAGATTGAGTTAATTGAAGATAACATAAATAAAAATACAAAAGAACATAGATAATGTTAATATGTAGATTTTTAACTCAATATGTTGTCAGATTGTACAATTTAATGGCATTATTTATTTGAATTTGATACTACTACATTACACCATACTATTTCTTTGTTGGAGATGAAAAAACATCCTCACTTGATAGCAATCCTTCTGGTGACAATCCATAAGGTGAGGGATGAGCTCTTTAAACTTAGGTAGGCTAGTTTCCAGACAAAAGATCTATTGCTGTATCAGTGCTAGAAATCCTTTTAGCTTATAAGATCCGTAAAAGCTTGGCTTCCACTGATATAGTTTCTAAGAATTCAAGGTCACCGGTATACCACAATGAAACATAGAATTGAACTTAATAATGGGATAGGTTAGTTATTGCAAAGTTCCTAAATATTGATCATTCTAGGAAGCCTCATTCTAGCCTCATGTCTTCCATGAATTAAGTTTTTTTTTCACATTTCAATTCACATTAGGAACAGAATTAGCATAGGAAGGGACTCTAGAAACCATTAAGTCCATTTTATAAATGAACAAATGAAGGTTCACATAGGTAAAGCAGATTGCCCAGTGTCACACAGGGACAAAGTTGGGATTGGAATCCAGATCCAGCAATGATTTTCCTGTACTTTATGACCTTATATTTATTACTTAATTGTTCCATTTATGCCATTTTTTCCTCTTCAATTAGAAGCTAAGGTTTCTGAGGGAATAAGACCTTTATCATGGGCTTCCATTTCTTCCTAAGTACCTAACACAGAGTTGGATGCATAATAGATGCTTTATAAGTAGTTTTTGAGTCACTGAATAATTTTGTAGCATCTTATATAAGCAGGAATTTTCCTCCGAAAATCAGATTTATTTTTGTCTGCCTTAATGTAGCATACACTGAACTTTCTGGAGACATGAAGTCCAAATGACACTTTTCTGAATTGGGAATTTCTTTTGCATTCTCACTGACTCTTCTCCACCTCAATGTGGTAATAGCTTGACTCATAACTAGGAATTATTTAACTTCAGGTGGGTTGGAATAGTAGCAATATAGCCAGAATAGCACCTCTATAAAGATGAGACAAAGACTTCGTTAGACATGACTTTTTTTTTCTTTTGAATTTGATTTTTGGGGATTGTATGTTTTGGGACCTGTAATGGAGGTTTGGATGGATTGCTCTTGTTAGACAGGGTTGAGAAGAGCTCAAAATGAGGGTTGATATGACAATGCAAACACCCCATTAGAACATCTCCCTCTTCCTAGCTCCATTCTGGGATAAGAAGAAGCTCTTCATTTCCTGCCAAATTCATCTGAGTTCTGTTTCTCCTCCTTTCCCACGAGGGGGAAGAATACAAATGAGTTCTCTGTATGCAGCAGCATGAATGGCAGAGCTATTTTTTAGCCAACAAACTGTTCTCTCCCTCCTCCCTCTTCTCCCATTGCTCATTGTTCTTTCAGCACTACCATTCCCTCCCTTTTATTATATAAGAGAAAATCCAGTTGCCTTTAAGTCCCCATTTGGTGTGATTAATCCTGGCATATTATGTGGAGTACATATACATGTCAAAGTACAGAAGGTGCAGTTGAAGGCACGGGGAGAAAGAGCAGATCTTGACTCCATTTGGAAGTCTTATACAATGCAGGAATATTGAAATCATATCCTTGGAAAGTGCAAACTTCCATAAACAGGAGAGTTTATAAGCAGAAAGAGGATAACAATAATAATATTATTAAAATATACACACTCACTCCTCTAGATCTAGTAGAGAGAGAGAGATGCCCTTGAGGCAAAAGTACGCTTCTTAGTCAATCACTCAAGAAGTAGTTTTATTAAGTGTCTATGTATCTGTCAATGTGTAAAGCCCTGGGGATGAAAAAAAAAAAAAGAAAGAAAGAAAAAAAAAACAAACCCTGCTTTTAAGGACCTCAGAAACACATGGATAGACTTGTATGAAATAATGATGAATGAAATGAGCAGAACTAAGAGAATGTTGTATACAGTAAGAATGATATTATTTTAAGAACAATCTTGAATGAATAAGTCATTTTTACTGTTATAAATATCCAAATCAACTACAAAGCACATATGAAGGAAAATGGTATCTATATCCAGAGAAAAAACTGATAAATAGGAATATGTATAGAATGATTTTACATATGTACATATATATTTACACACATATATACATTTACATATTTGTGTATAATGGTAGACATTTCTAGAGTAGGGGTGAAGAAGAAGGAAAAAAGGAAAAAAATTACATGGAAACTATTACATATTTAAAAGGAATAGTAAATTGTACACAATAGATTTGCAGTTTTGTATATAATCATCTTTTTTTTAAACCACATTATATGTTAGCTCTACTATGTTATATATTTAACTATATTATATGCTCTATTCACTATATACTTGTTTTATTCCATAAATTAAAAATAAAGTACAGAAAGAAATTTTTAAAAGTCTCCTTTTGCCCTGAGTCCATCACGATCTTTTTGTCAAGTGGTAGATAGCATACTTTCCCATTGCTTCTTTGACATCATTAGTGCTTATGGCATTGAGAGAAGTTTTCCATGGTTGTTTATCTTTACAATATTGTTATCGTCATATAAATTGTTCTCATGGTCCTCATTTCTCTCTGCATCACTTCATGCAAATCTTCCTAGTTTTGTCTTTTTTTTTTTAATAGAACAATAGTATTCCAAACCCTTCTATATGATAGAATATGTCCAGCAATTCCTTAATTGATTTGAGTTTCCAGTTTTTTGCTACTTCAGAAAGAGTTGCTATAATTTTGTGCAAGTGGACCCTTCATGTCTTTCTTTGATCTCTTTGTAGTAGTATTGCTGAGCCAAAGGCATAGTTCAATGAATTTGGGGACATAATTCCAAATTGTCTGGACCAATTTATAGTTCCATCATCAATGTGTTAGTGTTCCAATTTTCCTGCAGCCCCTTCCAAATTTGTCTTTTTCTTTTATGTTACCTTTGACAATCTGGTACTCATGATATAGAATCTTTGAGTTATTTTAATTTTAATTTCTCTATTAATGATGCAAAGAAATTTTTTTCTTATGGTTCTGGCCGTCTTAGATTTCTTCCTTTTCAAATTGTCCATTCATATCCTTTGAGTAATTGGGGAATAATAGCCTCCTATTTGTACTCCTGACTCCAGACTTTTTTTTCCCTGAGGCAAATTTGCTGAGGTTAAGTGACTTGTCCAGCATTACACAGCTAGGAAGTATTAAGTGTCTGAAACCAGATTTGAACTCAGGTCCTCCTGACTTCAGAGCTGATGTTCTATCCACTGCATCACCTAGCTGTCCCCATGACTCCAGACTCTTAAACTGCCTCTAGGATAAAATCCAAATCATTCATCTTGGCAATTAAAAGTCTTCATAGTTTGGCACCTGTTTACCTTCTAAGAGTATTTCATGCTACTCCCTATCATACACTCTACATTCTAGCCAACATGGCCCTTTTGCTGGTCTCCAAATTTCTATTTCCTGATCTCAAGCTTTGACACAAACTGTCTATCCATATCTTCCATATTATTCCTTTTTCATCTCTGCTTCTTAGAATCCCTAGCTGCTCTCAAAGTTAATCTCATGTCCTTCTTCCTACTACAATCTAACCCTTTTCCTTTTTTCCATGGATGGTAAGGACCTCTGTCCTCAAATTAATTTGCATTAAATAATTTACAAATGTCTACATACCCATTCCAGTAGATTTTAAATTGCTAAGAGCAGAGACTTTATTTTATTTTATTTTTGCAACTCTAGGGCTTTGAACATAGTAAGTACACAATAAATACTTAAGAAATCATTTAAGATACTTATTGGTTTGGATTGGAAGATACCAGAAGGTGTCCAGGGATAAGCTGGACATTCAATATATATCATATCAGTGTTCTGAAGTCTCTGTCTTCTTCCACTACCTCTTGTTCACATGAGATTGTATTTCCTGTCTCTTGTCCCAGGTGCAAAGAGTTCAAATTAAGTTTTTTTCTGGCCCATCCCAAATTTCATTTTGGATACTTCATTTCCCTCCTTTGTCAAAGGATAGAATTGGATTGGATGATCTCTAAACCAACTTCCAACTCTGACATACTATTAGACCTTGCTGCAGAGTGAGGAGGGAAGAAGGCGATTTTGCAAAAAAGCTGCTAGACGTGTTGAAAGGAGTCCCAGTTGCCCAGACAGTTCTTATTGGCATGGAAATCAGGGAACATAATGGTTTTGGAAGGGCCTGTCCTTTGTTGGAAGTCACAACTCTAAGAACCTGGGAGAACAAGTTGAGAATAATTGTAGTTGACAGTCTGTATGTACCCTTGCCTCCCTTGCAACTTATAATGATAGAGCAGACCTTAGCCAGTCCATGGTAGGAAAAAGGAAAAAAAAAAAAAAGACTGAGGAGTACTCAACCCTTAACACATTAGATGCTGTGCAATTTAAAATTCAGAGACAAAGTACAATAGCAAGAACTCAGGACCCAGTAAGTTTGGGGTCAACTCTTAGTTTTGCTGCTGTCAGGCTGTGTATCTCTGGCCACTTTCCTTTTCTAGGCTTCGGTTTCCTTGACTGCAAAATGAGGAGACTGAATTAAGTTTATTTCAATTTTATCATGAAATCATTCTCCCTTTACTTAAATAATGAGTCCTAATAATTCATAGAAAAGTAGGTAATAACAATTGAAAAAATGTAGAAATAATTCACAGAAAAAATAAGTAATTGCAATTGAAAAATGTAGAAATAATTCATAGAAAAAATAGGTATTTGCAATGGAAAAAATGTAGAAAAATACAGGATAGAGTATTCTGATTGCTGTGGTCCATAGAAGGGCGTATCATAGAGTGCAGGGAATTAGAAAGATTCATGAGTTCAAATCTGGCCTCTGAAGCTTACGAGCTATGTGATTATGGATAAGTCATTTAACCATGTTTGCCTTAGTTTATCATCTGTGTTGATAGGGATGAGACCTTCCTTCTTTTTTTTTTTTAAATAGTATTTTTTCCCAGTTATATGTAAAGATAGTTTTCAACACTTACTTTATAAGACTTTGAGTTCCCTATTTTTTTCCTTCCCTCCCCAAGGTGAGCCCTCCTTTCACATAACAAGAATGGTAAAGGTACAACCTTCTATCTTTAACTTTTCTAAAATGTTGCTGATCCTTCCTAACACGTTATACACAGGGCTAGAGCACAGAAAGGAAATGAAGGGAATTGCAGCAGAGGGAAGGGAATTGAAAAGCATTTATTAACTATTATCTATGTGTGAAGCAAGTTTCTAGGAAGTGGGGACAGGGATAAAAAAAAATCAAGTCTGCCTCTTTTTAGAGCTAGATCTAGATCAAGAGCGCCTCTGTCTGGTTACTCACATTCTAACTGAGGAGAGACACATCAATGGAAATTCATACTCATATTCAATTTATGGCATATAGGGCTGGTCTTAAACAGAGGAACTTTCTAATTGTTCAATCTCGGACAACTTGCTTCACTACCCACCCCCCTTTTTTCATCTTCTTTATTAAAAATGAGGGAGCTGGTAAAGATTACTGCTGTTGTTATTTGTCCTTCGGTCTCGAGGCGAAAATTAGTTCTCAGGTCTCTTCACACTAAATTTATGATCCTAGAAACTAGATTCCCATTTCAAGGGTTTTATTCCCCCCCTCACTAGGCTACTGTTAATCTTTCAGAATACCTAACAGAAGGGAAAGTAAACATGAAAAAAGAAGACACACATTTTTTTTTCTTTCCTAATCGCTGATTTTCTTCCTGATTTTCTAACGGGACCCAAGTTGACCTCATTTCCCCCATTCAGCCATCATCAGTGTTATGTAGGAATGCAGAAGGGCTTGCTGGGGGTGTGTGAAACACAGGTTTCTTCCAAATGACTCCAATTTCCATTTTTCTTATAGAAAGGGTGAAAGTCTGATTAAAAACCCAGTACTCTTTGTCTCCATTCCTCATCACACTCCAATAATTTCAGCCAGCACCCAGTAATGACTGAGGGCTTGAAAACATTCCCAGAAACTAAGGATGTTGACCCATGCTTGCCAATTCCACTGACATGTTTCCTGGAATTCCACTTGGTCTGTGGTTCTCACACTTTGAGGTTCAGTGCATCCCCACCCCTTCCTCCACCCTTATCCTCCATGGCTCCTGGGGCCCTTCAGATCTCATTTCAATCCTCCTCCCCAAAAGACTTGGAACAATATTTTTCATTTCTTTTCCTTTTGGATCTGAT
Source organism: Sarcophilus harrisii (assembly GCF_902635505.1). Lineage (NCBI taxonomy): Eukaryota > Metazoa > Chordata > Mammalia > Dasyuromorphia > Dasyuridae > Sarcophilus > Sarcophilus harrisii. The sequence goes on from NC_045426.1 coordinate 351,122,816, forward strand.
TTTTCTTATGCAGCATGATAACTGTGGAAATATGTTTAGAAGAATTGCACATATTTAACCTATATTGGATTTCTTGCTGTCTAGGGGAGGGGGGTGAAGGAAAGGGAGAGAGAAAAATTTGAAACAAGGTTTTGCAAGGGTGAATGTAAAAAACTATCTTTGCAACTATTTTTGAAAATAAAAAGCTATTATTTTTTTTTAAAAAGGAAGTGTTCTAAACTCTTCTTTGGGAAACATTAGTCTGGTGATCATAGAGACTCTCATCATGACTCAGAAACATATTCTATTGGGTGTTTTAAAATACTTATTGGTACAAATGTAATCCTGCATCCCTAAAAGGAGATCATCTTCAAACTAGAAATGACTATACATAATTGCTATAAATTTTTTTCCACCAAGGGGAGGAAATGAATATGAGATTATTGGGAAAAAATTGAAAATAAAATGGAAAGGGAATGATAGGTCAGAAAGAATTGGCATGGAGTTGAAATCCCAAACAAATAAAGAAATGTACAGAGAGAAAGAAGCTATCTAAATGTCATGAGAGGAGTCTAAAGAGGTATTTCAGGGTATTTAAAGAACTTTAAAATGTGATTGTTCCTTCAGTAGTCTTTGAAAAATCATGTGGAGCTGATGGTGCTGTGACAGTGCAATTGTAATCAAGCAATATTGATCACAGCCCACACCTAATGTTATCTTCTCTATGGTTCTCAGAGAATCAGTGATTTTCTATTCCTCAGCTCTGCCTATCTCAACAGGGTAGAACTGACTCTTTGGCAAGGCCTGTGTGGATTTGTGGTGAACCAAAGCCCTATTTTAAGCTCACTATATTTTAGTGAGCATTAGCCACATGATCTCGACATAATGGCGTCAGTTTGATACAGAAGTAGTTATGCATGTACTATGTATAGCCTTTTTGCTGTTACCATAAAATTGGTAAATAAATATTATCTTATTACTGTAGTGGGAGAAATATCCTAGCTCCCTGCCCCCTCATGTAATTTAGGCTAATTTTTCCTTTAAAAGCATGGCGACCATTTTTGAGACTTAGTCATCTCAGGGGACTAAAGCCCGCTGTCATTACTTCCTGGACATCTGAATATAAGACAGCCATGAGGAGCTCCAGGGATGCTATGGTGCTTGACTATTGAACTGCAATGGGCAATTTAAAGACTGAGCAGCTTTGGTTAGCTGAATTAACTCACAGTGAGCTGGATTCAAATTCTTGTTGCATATCCCTCTCCTGCTATGTCTAAGAAAACCTTTTTATTAATTGTTGAATGATCTATGGGTATCCCATTTCATTCCATTACCAATATATTACCAGGAGACTGTCCTAAGTCAGGGCCAGCCCAGAACAATAACTAGACTCTGATATATAGTAAAACAATAATACATCTATTAATTAATTGCAAACCTGCTACTTTCCTTGCCCTAGAAGTTTTCCATACATAGATCTAGGATTTGTTTCAATCCAAGAGTTCTGGGAAAAGTATAATTTGAATTTGCTTGGTCCTTGCTTTATTCCCTTTGAGTGGCAAAGAAGCACCCAATCAGCTTTTGATTAATGCAGTTCTTTAGGTGAAAAGGCACAAATATGGGCTTCAAGGAGCTCACAATCAAAATGGAAAATGTAAGCACCTATCTACTAATAAGATATATTCAGGATTAGAGGGTCAGAGGGAAAGCAACAGACTTAAGGGAGAGTGGAAAGGCTTCTTCTCAGGATCTTAGCTGAGATTTGAAGCAAACTAGGAAAGCTAGAAGGCACTGACAAGGACGAAGGGATTTACAGGCCCTCGGACCACCATTGGAAAGGCTAGGAGTCAGCAAAGAGAGTGTCTTGTTTGAAGAACAACAAGGAGGCTGGAGTCACTGGCTACACTAGCTATGCTAAGGTGTAGAAGAAGCAGTACAAAGAGCACTGGAATAAGGAAGACTCATCTTCCTAAATTACTAGTCATGTGATCCTGGGCAAGGCACTTAACCCTACTCATTCCTCATCTATAAAATGAACTGGAGGAAGAACTGGCAAATCAGTGCTGTATTTTTGCCAAGAATACCCAGAATTGGATCATGAAGAGTTTAACACAAATGTACAACAAAAAATATTACACTAAGGGGAGTAAAATGTAAGAAGAATGGAAATGTAGGAAGTCAGGATATTAAGGACTTTGAATACCAAACAGAGGTTTTTTTATTTTATATATTTTATATTTGATCCTGGAGGCGATTATTGAGATTATTGAGTAGGGTTGGGGTGATGTGGTAAATCCTGCGCTTTGGTGGCTGAGTGAAGGATGAAATAGAGTGGAGGGAGACCAGCCAATAAGCTATTGAAACATATTTCAATATGTCAAGCCAATTAACCAAGGCCTGAACCAGGGTGGGGACAGTGATAGAGGAGAGAATGGGGTTTCTGATAGTGAAACCAGGAGAACATCTTGAAAAACAATTGAAAAAAATCTTTTAAAAAATAGAAAGATATTAAAACTTTGATCATTGCAGTGACTAATAATGAATTTGTGAAATATTGTTGAAGTTTGCCTCCCTTTTCTTGGCAGGAAAGCATTCAGTGATAAGTGTGGAACAAGGCATATGTGTTAATGTGACATGCAACTGCAATACTCTGCAATTAATTAAAAAGAGCAAAATTATGATACAAGTCTCATGAGTATAAACATCAGACATTCATTATATAAGAGGCTTCAATGTCCATTACATAATTTATACAATAAAGGAAAAAATAATTATATAATATAATAAATTTACCTTAAAACTAATTTTCTAGCCATAATAAATATTAGTTGGGCATTTGCTGAACTTTGCTTTCTTGGAATTTTTAGAAAGGGTGTGGGCATGATTTTAGTCAGATCAGCTTCTTAAAAATTCTAAAGAGAAATTTGAACTAATGTTCTTTCTCTTTTGCTAAATTTTTCTAGGAAAAAAAGCAGTCAGTTAAGATATTTCCAATAAATATAAAACTCCTCTCAAAGTTGGGAATGATTTTTAAGGGAGTCTCTAATCTGAGTTCTTTATAGATTCTTAGATTCTTTGAGTCAGCTGGGAGCTCAGAGATTAGTTAATCCAACTCCTCCCAGGAGCATGAATTCCCATCTTTTCCCCTAGGGGGAAGGGAGAGAACAAAAATTTGGAACATAAGGTTTTGTAAGGGTGAATGTTGAAAACTATCTATGCATATGTTTTGAAAATAAAAAGCTTAAAAAAGAGAATGGCTTATCCAAAGTCTGGCAAGCATATGGCAATGGAAAGAACATTAAATCAGCATTTAGAAAGTCTAATCTGAAGTATAACTCTGTTATTTATTATTTGTGTGATCTTGGGCAAGTTATATAATAGCATTGGACCTCAGTTTCCTCTTCTGCAAAATGGGATTGGAATAGATGTCCTGTCCAGCTTTAAATCTAGGTTGCTATAAGCCTATTTGTTATCTATAGAAAACTTAAACAGTTATTATTTGATTTTAACTAGGGGAAAGGGAAAGAAGACTAGTTTCTAAAGTTATCAATATTATTTTATTCATGAGTATTAGTAGACTCCAAGGGCTTTATAAGGTCATCTAATTTGTCCTCAATATACAGATGAGAATCTTATTTTTAAAGACCTCCAGATATTCTTACTAACACCAATTTGATTAATCTTTTATTTTTTTGGCCAGATAATTAGGGTTAAGTGACTTGCCCGGGTCATATAGCAAGTTAAGTGTTAGTTATCTGAGGCTAAGTTTGAATTCATATTTACCCGAGTGCCAGTACTATATTCACTGAGGCATCAAGTTGCCCCTCAGTAATCTATTTTTAAGGAATTATCATTAAACTCTTTATATATATATATATGTGTGTGTGTGTGTGTGTGTGTGTGTGTGTGTATATATACACATATATATGTATATATGATATATATATATGTCATATATATAAACATGAAATTCTCAAAAGAAGAAATGCAAACAACCAACAATCACATGAAAAAAAAATGCTGTAAATCATCAAGAATAAGGGAAATACAAGTTATAACAAATGAGTTTTACCTCATATTATTCAAATTGGCAAAAAATTGACAAAAATGGAAAAATGATCATCATTAGGAAGATTTTGGGGAGGACAAGCACACAAATTTACTGTTGGCAGGACCTGTGAAGAGCAGTCTAACCAATATGGAAAGTAATTTGGAATGCCTCCAAAGTTGATGATTATGTGTGTGTGTGTGTGTGTGTGTGTGTGTGTGTGTGTATGTGTATAATCATTTATAAATATATAGTGATCCTTTAATCTAAGAATACTATCAAACATATAATCCAAAGGGTTCTAGGAATGAGGAAAAGAATCTAAACGTACAAAAATACTTACAGCAAAATTTTTATTGTAGCAAGCAAAACCCTAGGAACAAAGAAAGTGCTCATAAAAAGGGAAATGAATGAATAAATTATGTTATATAAATGTAATGGACTATTGTTGTGCTGTAAGAAATGATGAAGGGAAAAATTTGAGGGAACCTAGGAAAGCTTGCATGAAATGATGCAAAGTGAAGTAAGTAGAATCAAGAACACATCTTATACAATGACTACAACACCGTGAAAGAAAACGTTTTTGAAAGACAGTCACTATGATTAATGCAATGACCAGTTATGACTTCACATGACTGAGGACACATTTTCCCCCCACCTCTAGTCAGAGAGATGATGATTTAGAGGGAAAGAATGACACATTTTTATTTTATTTTATTTTTAGTCTTTAAATTTTTTTTTTATAATTATAACTTTTTATTGACAGAACCCATACCTGGGAAATTTTTTACAACATTATCCCTTGCACTCACTTCTGTTCCAACTTTTCCCCTTCCTCCCTCCCTCCATCTCCTCCCCCAGATGACAAGCAGTCCTATACATGCTAAATATGTCACAGTATATCCTAGATACAATATATGTGTGCAGAACCGAACAGTTCTCTTGTTGCACAGGAAGAATTGAATTCAGAAGGTAAAAATAACCCAGGAAGAAAAACAAAAATGCAAACAATTTACATTCATTTCCCTGTGTTCTTTCTTTGGGTGTAGCTGCTTCTGTCCATCATTGATCAATTGAAACTGAGTTAGATCTCTTTGACACATATATTTTCAAATCTGATAACTATGATACAAATTTGTTTTCCTTAACTATCCTCATCATAAGAGAAGACTTTTATTTGGAGAATATTGTGGGAGTGGGAGATTTTGATAATGATGCAAGAAAAAATAGAAATAAGAATCAAGGAAATATCTAAAACATATATAAACAACTAGGATAGTGTGCATTGGTACAACTATGTTAAATTTGATGTATGCTAGATTAATGTTTTAATTATATATGGAAATGTTCATATTTCTTGATGACCATCAAATTCATAAAAAGAAAATAAATCTATATGTGAAGAAAGCTGGTGGATTATGCCCTGAGCGCTGAACTGTCTATTTCAGATAGAAGCTAAAAAGAGGCAAAGAGAAGTGATGACAGGGAGAAATGGTGAGGATGGAGGAATCATCAAGGTCATGGAAGGGTCTGGATAGAAAACACTAGGTGGCAAGGAAGAGAGGAGTTTCTATTTTCAGTGTGTTCCTTTAGTGAACTTTGCAGATCATCACAACCCTTGTCTCTTCCGTCCACCAGGTCCCAGAGCTGCTCTATTCTCTCTGCCACTTGCTCTTTCCCATTTTATTCCCACTATTTTCACTTCCAATTAGTAGTTGAGCCCAGATTAGTCCAAAACACCACAGTTAACTTTAAGAGAATTGCCTTTCTATCACTTTTGAGCCACAAGCACAAGCCTGCATTTTCTTATTTATATTATTATCACAAAAATTTTTAAACTCCTTTCTGAGCTGAATGATACTCAACAATTGTCTGTTGAACAGCTCACTGAATCAGAATGATGTTCATATATTTGAATGTTGATGTAGGTAAGGGCTCCTACCCTTTCTATCCTTTCAACTCCTTGACAAATCTTTTATTTATTTATTTTGTTTATATCTATATATAATTTTTCCAGTTACATGTAAAACAATTCTTTATATTTGTTTTTAAAACTTCGAGTTCCAGATTCTTTCCCTTTCTCCAACCCCCCTCATTGAAAAGGCATATGTGAAGTTACACAAAACATTTCCATAAAAGTCATTTTGTGAAAGAAAACAGAGATATACTCTCCACCAAAAAAACAAACAAACAAAACACACACACACACACACACACACACACACACACACACACACAAACTTAAAAAAATAAAATTTAAAAAGTATGTTTCAGTCTATAGGAACCATGCTTTTTCTTTTCAATCTTAGAAGGTTAGGGAAGAGAAGGGCTTTAATTGCTATCTAGTTTAACTGATTCATTTTTTTCTTTTTATAGATGTCTAACTTGAAGCCTGCAGAGATGCACTGATCTACACAAAATCACACGTTCAGTTGATGGAAGCATTTGGATTAGAATTCCAGGGTCCTGACTCTCAGTCTCGATGCTATTTTCACTAAAGGGAGCAACCATTTATTAAGTGCTCACTATGCACTAGGCTCTGTGCTAAGCTGTCCATACCTATGTATGGTCCTGTAACCATACAATTCACAGCTTCAGAATGGGAAGTCAGTGGATATGATGACAGCCACAGTCCTGACACCAGATACGAATGGAGTTCCATGGAAATTCAGTTATGCTTCCTGCCTCCCCGGCCCCATAATGTCCATGTAAGATAAGAGAGGAAGGAAGAAATAAGCATTGTTAAACACCTACTAAGTACCAGGAATTGTGCTACACACTTTACAAATATTTCATTTGATTCCAATACAATCCTGTATTATTACAGTTGAGGAAACTGAAGCAAAAAGAACTTAAGTGACTTGCTCGGGATCATATAATTAGTAAATGTCTGGAGATAGATTAAAAAATCAGGTCTTCCAAACTCCAGGATCAAGAGTCTATCCATTGTACCATTTAGCTAAGATTAAGGAAGGAATCCTTGGAGAATGTAATTTATAATTAAGACAATGCTATCATTTTTTTTTTATTTAATAGCCTTTTATTTACAGGTTATATGTATGGGTAACTTTACAGCATCGACAATTGCCAAACCTCTTGTTCCAATGACAATGCTATCATTAAAAGTATACCCCACACATATTGCTTTTCTTATACCACTGCTGACACAGCCATGAGAACATTGGCCACCATAGTGGCAGGACTCATGGGGAAAGTATTTCCATGGGCCCTACTCTAGAGCAACCACACTGAGTGTGTATGCCTATGAAGGGCACTAAAGAATGACAAGTCATTTATTTATTTTGTTTATCTATTTATCTAGGTAGATATACATAGATACACACACACACACACATATATAAATAATTTTTCCAGTTACATGTAAAACACTTTTTTACATTTGTTTTTAAAACTTTTGAGTTCCAGATTCTCTCCCTTCCTCCCTCTCCAACCTTCCATTAAGAAAGCACATGTGAAATGATGCAAAACATTTCCATAAATGTCATGTTGCAAAAGAAAACACAGATCTTCCCCTCCCCCCAAAAAAAATCTTTCAAGAAAAATTAATTTTAAAAAAAAGAAAGATTAATTCTTTGTTTGGACACAAGCAGTTCTTTCTCTGGAAACCAATAGCATTTTTCATCATACTGTTAGATCATTGTATAGCAAAATGACAACATATTTAAAAGTTGGATATTATTCTTTTCTTGTTAAATACCATCACTGCTACAGGTAGAAATCATAAACAATTCACACACACACACACATATATATGTATATATATATATATATATATATATATTTTTTTTTTAACCAGGTCAGAGAGATCTCTAGGTAGCTATGTCAGCAGGAAGGAAAAAAGGCACTCAACATAATAGGTGGCAAAAGGAGTAACTCATACCTCTTCTATTTAACCTAGGCAGTTGGATTCCAAAGTTTTGAAATGATGAAAAGGCTTTAAATGATGTATAATGTCTCACATTGCTGGTGATGTGTTGGGACAGGACCCAGAGGAGACACAAATTAAATCTATTCTTCAACTGAGGCCAACTTTTGTTAATAGACATTTCTAGAGAGACATCAAAAATGTATATTCCAGAGATCTCAAGTGGAACCAATTTCTTAAGACCATACTATAAGCACTCATGCAGATGAAAAAATGTGAGAAAGCTGAGCATCGAACTTTATAAAACCAAAATGTTGTATCAGTATTCTGTAAAGCCACCATCATTTGTATTTTCCTAGAGACTATTTTCTTTTCTCAATTCTTTAAGTTTCCACATAAAAAGGCACTCCTCCAACCCCAATCCTATGCCCTGAGTTTTCTCAGTTCTTCGTGGTCTAGCTGATACACATCTCTTCTCTTCTATAGTCTCAAATAGGGGATTAACTAGATTTTTCTCACACAATTTTAACATCTATCCTGTTCCTTCCTCTCTCAATTAGAAGGGCAGTTAGAAGGTATTGTATGATATGACCATATGAAACTAGCTATTTAGTTAGCATGGTAAGTGGGGGTGAGCAGAGAGAAAATTCATCATCTCTGATGTATCAGAGTTTTAGGTTCCATTACATTACTTTCAACTCATAAAAATAGCAAGCAATTTTGGCTGTCAACATCTGTTACTTAGGCAACAGAATTACCTAGTGAATTCAATTTAAAGTAATGATCACACACTATTGGTGGAATTGTGAATTGATCTAACTGTTCTGGGAAAAATATGGAACTTTTCAGGAAAAGTCACTAAACTAATCATATCCTTTAACCCAGAAATTCTACTATTGGATATATAGAACAGTGAGATGAAAGAACAAAGAAAAAACATTAACTATACAAAAGAATTTATGGCAGCATTCTTTGTGGTAGTAAGGTATTGAAAATAAAAGATATTCCCACTAATTTGGAGAATAGCTAAATAAATTGTGTCATATACACATTCACAAAACAATATTACTGTATTGTAAGAAAAGATGACAATGATTCAGAGAAACATAGGAAGTTTTATACAGATGAACACAGAGTCAAGTAAGTAGAAGCAGGAGAATAAATTATCCAATGACTACGATAATGGAAACAAAAAGAACAAAAAAACCAAGCCAAACACTAAATAATTATAATGAATGATCCATCTTGGCCCCTGAAAAGAGATAAGGAGGCACTGCCCTCATTTGGAAGAGAAGGGAGGATTTTTACACTGTTAACATACTGGTCAATTATATAATTGACACCCAGAATGGACCATTTTTTAATACCTCCATCCCCTATACTCCATCCCCTATATGACAAACATTTTAAAGTAATTATATAAATCATAAGAGAATGAAATTATAACACAAAGCAGTCATTTTATCTGCCTGCCCAATAGTTTATAAAATATTACTATTATGTAATAATAATAGCTAACATTTGTGTACCAAATCTTACAAATAGAGGCTCTTATTACCCCCATTTTACAGATGGGGAAATTGAGGCAGATAACTATTAAGTAACTAGCTCAGGATTACATAGCTATATAGTGTCCAAGGCATTATCTCAAACCAGAACTTCCTGGTTCTAATGGCTGTCACATTAGGGTAGTTGACATTTGATAGAAGGAATGGGAGGGTGACATTTGAATTTGCAAAGTTACTGCATGATACTTTAAACACTGATACTGTGTTATTTCTGACTGTGGCCATATTGGGAAACTGAAAACCTAGATAGCGTTTGGTAGAAAACAATTGGTCAGAGTAGTTTTATATTTTTTTATCTTAAGAAAATATGTCAAGTCTCAGTAAAAAGACAATGGATCTCCTTAAGTTAAAGCACTTCATGTTAAAGCCATTTGGCTCATTATTGACTTTTGTAGTCACTTCAGGGAAATTTAATCTATTTGTTTGTTACTTAAATGGTAATTCATTCATAATCCAAGATAATAAAAATGAATAATGAAAGGTTTTCTTCTAAGATGACTTCCTTAACATATATGGAATACTGATATTTTATATCCAATGGGATTCCCTCTCCCCCCCCCCTCTCTCTCTCTTTCCCCCATATCTATATCTATATATCAGGTCCATGCCTCTGAAATTGGTATATTTTGAACTCCTATTATCCTTTTATAGATGAGAAAATCAGGAGAAGGTTTACTTAACTTGCCTGAGGTGGGGTTGGGTTGGGGTATTACATAAATAGTAAGTTTGAGGCTGGATTTTTAACTCAGGTCTTACTGATCTAGTTGCCCTTAATAATTATAAAAGTTTCCTTGAGGAAAGACTTTTGTTGTATAGACCTAAAAGTACTTCCTAAAATGAGCTGCTGTTATGATAACTCAGTGATGGCTAATATCCCTCTCACTAGTCCCAAAGTATTCTGGGAAATGCTTTTGGAATATAAAAAAGATTAAACCACAACTTCCTATAATTCTATTGTTCAGTGTTTTTTATTTTAATGCTAGATCCCTGAAAATTGGTAATCTAAGGTTCTTGATATAGTAGAATACTCCCAATCATCCAGATGACAGAATTCCTTGAGTTTAGAAGATATAAATGCATTAGGCAATCATAATGGACAATCCAGAGCTCCATTTTATTTTTATTTGTTTATTTATTTTTTTCAGAGCTCTATTTTATTTTTAAAAGCTTTTTATTTTCAAAACATGCATAGCATTCAATATTCACGCTTGCAAAAACCTTGTGTTCCAAATTTTTCCTCCCTCCCTTACCCCACTCTAACTCCCAGATTGCAAGTAATCCATTATATATATTAATATATATTAATTATTATATATTAATTGTATATTAAACATGTACAATTCTTCTATACATATTTCCACAATTATCATGCTGCACAAGAAAAATCAGATCAAAAAGGGAAAAAGTGAAATAAAACAAAATGCAAGCAAACAACAAAAAGTGAAAATGCTATGTTGTGAAACACACTCAGTTTCCATAGTCTTCTCACTGTGTGCAGATGGCTCTCTCATTACAAGCTCATTGGAACTGGCTTCAGTCATCTCATTGTGAAGAGAGCCACAGAATTTATCATCATGTAATCTTGTTCTTGCCATGTACAATGTTCTCCTGGTTCTACTCATATCACTCAGCATCAGTTCATGTAAGTCTCTCCAGGCCTCTCTGAAATCATCCTCCTGATCATTTCTTATAAAACAATAATATTCCATAACATTCATATACCACACTTATTCAGCCATCCTCCAACTGATGGGCATCCTCTCAGTTTCCAATTCCTTGCCACTACAAAAAGGGCTGCCACAAACATTTTTGCACATATGGGTTGTTTTACCTTTTTTATGATCTCTTTGGGATACAGGTCCAGTAGAGACACTGCTGGATCAAAGGGTATGCACAGTTTGATAGCCCTTTGGGCATAGTTCCATACTGTTCTCCAGAATGGTTGTATCAGTTCATAACTTCACCAACAATGTATTACTGTCCCAATTTCCCCAAATTCCCTCCATTACCTTTTTCTGTCATCTTAGACAATCTGAGAGGTGTGTAATGGTACCTCAGAGTTAATCAGAACTCTATTTTAAAGAGTTTCTGTTCTGAATAAACAGAATCTGTATCCCCTATCAGGAAAATTATTCACATTTTTCCAAACTCTCTCACGATTCTGACATTAATCTTTCCTTAACACAAACTCATATTAAATAAATAACTCATTCAATATTAATCTCTAGGGAGGAGACTTACTCTTTGACCAGAAAATGATGCTCCTCTCATATCTTTGCCAAGTAAACCCCAAATGAGGTTGAAGAGTTGTACATGACTGACTAAACACCACCAAGAATCATATATTACAAAGATGATCAAATCAAAACTCCCTGTATCTTTTGGGGGAGGGGTTGGGTTGAGGATAGGGTGAGTATTGGGAGGGAACTATTTTCTGAGATCCTTCACTTTTTAACAAATTGAAGTGCTGCTGATAATGTAGGCAATCTTAATTGTCTTGAAGACTAGATCTTCAAATTTTAGGGAGAATTGGACTTATGATTCCCCCCAAAGCAGCAGTGTCAAATTCCATCCTTCTTTTTAGACAATTTCTTTCAAATCATATGCTTAGAGGAGAAGTAAAGTCTAATAAACTTTAATAAAATTTTACAGTTATATATTGTGTGAAAAAAGCAATCCTATGTTACTCTATAGGATGTGGCTGAAATTTGGCCATCGAGGTCTTGGTACCTCCATGATACATATGACTGGTTTGTTCACCACTACTTCTAAAATAGTAAATGATTAAAATTCCAACAAAATCTTTTGTTGGTCTTTTAACAATATATAGGTTTGTTCCCTCACTGCATTTGATTCACAATCTTAGTCCCATCTGCATTTTCTTTCCAGTCCTTTCCTGTCTTGTTCCTTCAAACAGATAAAAAAGAAGCAAAGCAAAGTTTTGGTTCAGTGAAAAATTCGTCATGAAAAATTTCCAAATCTTTTACAAAGCCACAGATGGTAATATTCATTTATAATAAGCTCCAGGGTGAATTTCCAAATGATTGACTTTGTTATCTAACTACAATGACAAAAAAAGCAAAGCAAGATTTATTATGACTGAAACCTTCTCACTTCTCTCTTGGGCTCTATCCTTTTATTCAACAGGAAAAAATGTGTTAGTTAAGCATTTGTTGCTATGGTAACAGAAATATTGGCACAGAATATGAACATTATTTTCCTTCTTATCTTAAAAGTTGAATACTCATACCATAGAAATAGAGAATTTGGTATCAACTAATGCAAATATAAGTATTTTGATTTTGAAATGAAAATGAAGATAAAATGATAAAGTAGGCTGTGATTTAAAAATATATCCTACATTATATACATTATAAGAATTTATGATTTGATACAAAAACTCTATTATTGAATAATTTGTCATTTGTTGGCTGATCTCACTGATGTTGGTAACTTCTCTATCGTAAAGGTTTTAACCTATTCCAACATCATTAAGGATGGGTTTTTTCCTTCATGCTGTGGGATTTTGGTCCATGCCTTCTTCTCACTTCATGCCAGGGAAAAGCCTCTCCCAGGTGGTAAGTGGGAAGAAAGAAGTTAGGTCAGAGAAATGCTAGCCTTAGCATAGTGATTAAATACACTTCTACTTAATTCAAGTTCATCATCTAAAAGTTTATTGTGCCATATTTTGGTTTTAATTATAATCTCAGTGATAAAATATCTGTTGTAACAAATTAAAAGGTGTAGTACATCTATAGCTTCATGATATTTTAAAATTCAGGTGAATAGTCCAGTCACTTAATTTAAGATTATACATAAACTAGAAAAAAATCTGAAAACAGGATTTCAGAAAAATTTTGTTAAAAATTAGGTCAAGAAATTTTAGACATGGCTAATGGAGGACTGTGTTTTTCTTAATTTTTCACATTTGCTATAAACATTTGTTTTTTCTTTATCATTTTGAGGAAGGGAATTCTCAGGGGATATGGCCACAATTAGGGTTACAAAAAAAAGAAAAGAAAGAGAATGGGATTATCAAAGCAATTTTAAAAAATGCACAGAAGCCAGAGTCATAGACAAGAAGGACAGTTTTGAAAGTTATCTATATATATAGGTATATAATAACCTAAAATGAAAATGTAATATATTGGTATAAGTAATTTGTTTTAAAATTGAGGCAATATAATTGTTCCAAGATCCAAATGGTTCTCTTCTTCAACTGTTTGTTTTTTAATCTATTTGTTTTCAACATTTACTTTCATAATATTTTGATTTCCATTTTTTCTCCCTCCCTCTCCTCATCTCATCAAGACAGGAATTAATCTGGAATGTGTTATGAATGTATAATCATATTAAACATATTAAGTAGTTTATTTTAGATAAAAAATTATGCAGCAGTTTCAATTACTACAAGTTCCCATTTAGGAATATTCCTGAAATTTTAGGCAGAGTTTGAGCTTCCTGCCTAATTTACATTTATATGTAGGAATTCTAGTTTAGAGATCTGCTTAACTTCTGGCTTCTTGGTGGCAAAATTTATTTTACTGGACACATTAGGTGTTGTTATTCATCCCCTCTTCCTTGAAGAGGAGCAGTGTCATCATCAGTGATGTCTTAACATGCAAGTGAATTGGATTTAAGTGAGGCAGAGCTGGGCAAAGTCATGAGTCTCATTTCTTCTCCAGAGTCATTGAAGTTCAATGGCAAAACATAAATCAGGACCACTGCTGGTGGCCCCAGATGCAGTAAGAGAGGCCTTTTCAAGCTAAGATTTTCCCAGATTTGTCTGAGGCAACCCATTCAGTACTTAAAGCCTAGGTAAGAACTGAAGTAAAAGATGGCCTAGTTTGCCTTCACAAAAGAGTCAGTCTGGGAGGAGAAAACCCTTAGAGTTTCTGGCTAGAACAGAAATAATTGTTATTTACATTCATTTTGAGCCATCAAAATCCAGTGAGTCACACTTTAGATTAATAAACAGCAGGTTACAGTTATCCCTTCCACATCTTAACTTTTCCCACCTTGGTTTTGATATATTGTGGGCTGGTACAAGAAATTAAATGGGAATTTGGGGGGAGTTTTGCAAAAGTACCAGACTATATACAAAGGCCAGCAGAAACACAGTAAAAGTTTAGGAACTCAGAAATGCATAAAACAAAAGTATAATTTCATATAATGTCAACATATTTTATATTTTAATACCATAATAATTCAAACTGCTCAGGAACAAAGGGTCAAAAAATTTTAATGGACTTTCCAGATTGTGTGGGCACTGAGTCCCTAACTCCTGCAAAGTGGAAGGAATACTATAATACTATATATAGTATAGTATAATACTATAATATAGTATTATCATATACTATAATATTATAACTATAATATATCTGTATTATATACAGATTATGTAATATCTGTATATAATATATACAGATGGCATAATATTACCATCTGTGACTTTGTAAAAGATTTGGAAATTTTTCCAATTTTTTAGAAGAAGAAGCACCAGAAGGAAATACTTGAGAAAGAACCAATCTTTACTTGGGTCTCCTTTCAGTTCAGTTCTTTGCTGTGATTCCTGTAAGACCAAGGAACAATTTCCTTCAATATCTCTCTCCGCCACAGTTCCATCTCATCTCCGCTCCTACCTCTCTAATTTGGATCCTCAAAATCTCCATCCGGTCCTGACAGAGGAACTCCCTTTTACATCTATTCTTTTGGTCAGTGGCTGTCATTTGGTGGTTGACATACCACTTGGGGGCTTGCCAATAGCCTAAGGAATTTATACTCAAAAATTTTAATGGCTCAGGTTATAAGTGGATCTAAAAAAATGTTGAGTAGTATCTTAAATTACCCTGGGGGTTCAAAACACATTTTTTATTGTTGTTGAAAGAAGTTCAGAGAATGAAAAACATTGGCAATAATGCTACATCTCTTACATAAAGACTTTGATTTAGGAAGGAGGAAAGGCCCTGTTTATACTCACTTCAGACTGCTTCAATTAAAAAAGTGTGCTTACTTAATATAGGTAAATACTCTTAAGTAGGTTTGATAATCAATGGTGCCTTATAAAAAACATGGTATCAGTAATGGAGAGCAACAATTTCATGTGCTATTTTTTAAAAAAAGTATATAAAACCATGATACTTTAAATACTTCCATATGTTATCTTGTTTGGTATGTACAACTCATTTTGCAGATGAGAAACTAAGGCAGAGATTGAGTTGAATAGAATCACAAAACTATTAAATGTCAAAGGTAATATTTGAATTCGAGATTTCTTGATTCCTGGTCCAGGGTTCAATCCGTGATACCACCTAGCTGACTTCTACTGTGGAGGTGTTCATTTTCTTCAGAGTTTAAATTCAGAATTTAAAAAAAAACTAAAAAAAGTAAGAGTTTCATTTCAGTATACTACACAATGAATTTCAGATCTGTGACCAAAAAGTTCAAATTAGTTGGAAAAGTAGATTATGTACTATAGTTTATAGAAATAAAATTCATGAGTTACTTCAATACTTTAAAAGATGACTATTATGGATTTTCTGTGGACTCTCTTTCAATGGGGGCATATGAAAATCGCTCCATACCTTAGTTGACAATCTTGATTATTGCTGTGGCAATGCTTTTAGTGATAACTCCAAAATTATCTAGACTGGATCTTGAGTTACTGAATCTTGAGTTGAGTTCATCAACTGACTGCACTTGAATTAAGTGAAACCTTTTCTGCTTGATATAAATTCAGAAAATGGAATCTCTGCAGACACACTTTTTTTTTTTTTTTGAGAATTCAGAATCCTGCATTCCACAATGAAAACACTGCATAAGATTTTGCTAAAATAAAGTTTAAGAGTTTAAAATTGCATTACGACTGCATCAAGGCAATGATTGTATTTTTTGAGGTACAGCATTATGAATAATGATTTTTCTTTGACTACAGCATTAGTTGACTGTTTCTTAATAATACTTCTACATGGATGAATTTACTATGTCATTTTCCAACTAAGTAATTAAATATAAAGGAATTTCTGAATTATTTACACTGTATAGTTTCTGAAGTAGATTGCAATATAATTCTAAAACCTCTCAAAAAGTATTTTTTCATTGAATTCTGAAATACAAAATGAAACACACATCTCCTGTTAGTTTTCTTATTTCATTCATTTTTATATAATATTTAAGAGTATTTAATACTGAATTAAAACATATTTTAAAGTGTCAATTGATATTAATTCAACAAACTATTTGTGAAATACAAATTCAAGGGACAATTCTGGATCATGGGGTTGATATTAAATAATCTACTCAAATTTTTCCTAGCTAGCAATATCTGAGATACCAAGACATATTTCAGTAGGAAATTATAGTTATTGAATTAATAAATTATTTTCATGCTAGTAATATGTTTATTGCATTTTTTCAAGCTACATAAATTTGCTGAATCACTTTGCATATAATACTTCTAATGTTATAGATATATTTTTCTTTATTAAAATTATCAAAAATTAGACATAAGTAAGCCATAAAATATACTTTGAATAACAAGTAATAAAAACCCCCTTCATTTTAGCTCCCCACCCCAAAATTTACAATTATAGACAAAGGCTGAAAAATACAAACAAAATAAGAATGTGGTAAACTAATGCCAGGTTATTTACAAAATAACAATCACAATATGATGAACTTTCATAAGAAGATTAAGGCTAGGTAGAAACTGAGGCAAAGAATGGCTTCTTTCCCCCAATTAAAAAAAAAAAAACACCAAAAAAATCTAAATAATCTCAACTATAATTTCCTGGATGATTTTATAATATTAAAAACAAAAGTGTACATGCTATAATATAAAACAAAATTAAAGTTCTTTTCATCTTCTTATGAAATACAGATCATAGATAAAATGTGTCTCTGAATAAAAGCAGGAAGGCCTAAAAATAATATCTACAGGGCATATGCTTCAAGTGTAAAACTTTTATTTCCATTATTCCTACTTTGGAATGGTCATAATTTAAGGCATTTTTATTCCCTATATACATTATATTCTTGTATTTACATAGTATAAACCAACTTAAAAACCTGAAAGTGAAGGAAAAGGATGTTTGCAATTAACTATACAATATTTACATAACAAAGAAGACAATCCTGAGTTTGTTAGGAGACTTAATTTCCCCTCATAGCACCTTTTTTTTTTTTTTTTTTTAAAATCCCAAATACTTAGTGCATGCCCAGATAATACTGTATATCAGGAATCAAGGTATAATGCTATTTTCATGAACTAACATTGTTATTTTTCAGAAAATGTGAGCCGGTCAGAAAAAGTGAATGGCAGTTCATCAGTTGTTTCTACAGGTTCATTACTTCTAATGAATGGAGATGAATAATTTTGGACACCATGACTTGTAATAAGTGTATCTGGAGTCTGGTTGCAATGACAACTACCAGAGTTATCAGGTCCTGAATTGTAGACAATATGGAATGAGTCTGGAGAAGAATGATAATGTTCAGCTGCCAATGAGGTGGAGGTAGGGTTCTGGCAATGACTATTTGGCATGAAACAAGCTTGAAAGCAACTCTTTCTTCGTAATCCTCGATGGATGTCTAATTTAGCAATGAGAGGTTTGCCAACATTCACTTCTTGTCTTTCTTCTATAGTATCTTCCATTCCTGGATATTCATAGGATAAACACACTGTGAAGATTAGGTGTTCCTAAAAATGAAAAGAAAAAATGTTTTGAAGAATGAAAATTTATCATCCTTAAACATTTTCTCATCAATATTACATATACTGCCAGACACAGTTACCATGTTGATTTTGCTGAAATTTTTTTCTCGTTCTTTTTTATTTTTTCCAATTACAAAAGATGGCTCTCTGGATAAGATAGGGAAAGGACATTTTTTTTGAAATGAGGTGATGTGGAAACAAAAGGTATCAGTAAAATTAATTTTAAAATTTTCATCTCCTTTCCTAAGTCTCATAACTCTTCCTATTTAAACCTACACTCTAACTCTTCTTGGCTATTTCCTGAATCCTTTTCATCTCCCCTAAATTGGCAGAGGCTGCTTTTGCTTTCACTGTCAGTGTCTGTTGTCCATTCCCTGGAGATAAAATATAATCTCAAGTTCTTAGGACTGATAGAATTACATAGTCCTCAGATTAATCTTCCTAACAATTGTTGTAAAGAATTCTGTGTATTGTAGCTTAGAAAACTTGCCCTCCATAGCTATTAGATAAGTCCAAAGCAATAATAACGACAAAATCATCCTTAAATATGTGAATATACGATGTTCAGTGGCTATGTGATTTGAAAATATTACAAGTTAGAACTTGCTTCTTACTTCAATACTTTAAAGACCTTGACTTCATTAGTATGAACTCTCCCTCAATGGATGAAAATATCAACTTCTCAGTGATTCAATAGATGGTCTTTATAAGATAGTCTCCAAAAATAATCAAGCCCGTGCAGTCCAACTTTCTAATGCTGAAGCCTCTCCCAAACTGAGCGAGGTTGGTTCTCACAGCACAGATGAAGAATACCTGCCTGGACTTAAAGGCTCTTCAGGTTGGCAGAATTTGGTCAAATTTCTGCCCTCCCCCTTAGCCTCTAAGAACCCAAGATCAGTTGCTCTATACTATGATAAAACATCAGAATGGAACTTTAGTAGGGGGAAATAAAACTACTGAAGTAGAGAGGGGAAGAAAACTAACTAGAACAAGTTATAGGCTGAATCTATATGAACAAATACATGTATTTATATCAAATACTCTTAAGTAAAACACAAACTAATCAGAAATCTACTTGTACCCAATAAATTCGGTCATCAAGAAAATTTCTCCCTAAAAGGCAGGTAGGAGTGAAAAATAAGATCAAAATAGTATTGGGAATTCTAAAACTGAATCTGCTAATACCTCTCTGTTAAACTTTTGGAAATCACTTCATTATTCTTTATTTTGAAGTTATTAAAAAAGGAAATGATAAAAGAATGCTAAAAAAATTTAAAAGCAGAATTTATTCACAAAATAAGGGATGTATTATAATAGTCTTTCTAAACAGCCCTAAATTTTGAGGCCAACAGCACAAAGGACAGTAACCACCACACCATATAGGGCAGTAATATTTTCCCCAGTATCCCATTATCAATCTGACAAGTCTAATAGTTACTGAAATATCTGCAGACAAAGAAAAGTTCACATTTCCAAATACAAGCGTAGTTGTTACCTTTAACTTCTGCAGTGAACTGAGTCGAGTGTAAAGACAATGCTTGGGAAGATCCTTGGACACTAAATAGCTACCGGTCTCTTCAGGGGTTCCTTTATTTGCATCTTTTGGATCAACATCTAGATCCTGTGAAAATTGGAGACATCCAACAAAGAAATCAATAATAATCACTAAGCAATTATATCATGTAGAAAATCTTAAGAGAATCCCGGCTTTAGGGACACTTCTAGCTTAGCGGGAAATCAACATGGTGGATCAGGCATTGGGCTTGGTCTCAGCAGATAAGTGCCCCTGGGGAAGCAATTTAATCTCTGTGCCTTGTGTTCCTTAATGAAAAAGGAAGTTTGGATTTCATGAATTTAAGGTCCGTTCCACCTCTAAATCTCTGACCCTGTTGACAGGACACATTAGAAAAGTATATGGAAAACAAAATTTGAAACCAAAACTATTTGATTAAATTAATTTTTTAAACAAAGATTCAATTGGCAACTTCAGTAATAAAAATAGGGTAAAAGACGTCATTAACTTATTTTCATGAACAACATTATAAGCATTTTAAATAGACTACATTTTGGTCTAAGCACATGATTCTTTACTTTGAACTAAAAAGATCTTGCATAAAGCTTTCCACAGAAGGCACCTAATGCACATTAAAATGAAAATGCAACCAATAAACAATGATGTAAAGATTATATTCCTACATGCCCATTCCATGTGCATGGAGCTTTTACTTACCTTTAATTACAACAGCCTTAATCCACAGTAAGTACATTTTTTCTTCAAGGATATTCTAGTGTCCTGAAAAAATCAACTTACCATGGAAAGGTATGTAGTTTCCTTTTTAAAAGATTATCATGGCAGGCTGAGCTAATATAATAAAAATAACAATTCTGCCCAAATTGGTCTACTTGTTCAGTGCCATAACAATCAAATTGCCAAAAATTATTTTATAGTACTAGAAAAAAATAATAACGAAATTCATCTGGAAGAACAAAAGGTCAAGTATATCAAGGGAAATAATGAGAAAAATGCAAAAAATGGTGGCTTAGTAGTACCAAACTTAAAATTTTATTATAAAGTAGCAGTCAGGAAAAACATTTGGTACTAAGAAATAGAGTGGTGGATCAGTGGAATAGATTAGATACACATGACACACAATCAAGGCTTATAGTAATCTAGGATTTGATAACCCCCCCAAACTCCAGCTTCTGCAATAAGAACTCACTATTTGACAAAAATTGCTGCGAAAACTGAAAAATGGTAAAAACAAATTAGGAGAACAAGGGATAATTTACCTATCAGATCTTTGGAGAAGGGAGGAATTTATGACCAAAGAAGAACTAGAGAAAATTATGAAAGGCAAAATGGACAACTTGGATTACATTAAATTAAAAAGTCTTTCCACAGACAAAACCAATAGAAACAGGATTAAAAGGGAAGTACAAAACTAGGAAAAAATCTTTACAGCCAGTGTTTCTAATAAAGGTCTCATTTTTAAAATATATAAAGAACTGTGTCAAATTTATAATAACACAAGTCATTCCCCAACTGATAAATGGTCAAAGGATATGAACAATTTTCAGATGATGAAATTAAAGTCATCTATAGTTATGTGAAAAATGTTCTAAATAACTATTGATTAGAGAAATGCAAATTAAAAATAACTCTGAGGTACCATTTCATATCACTCAGATTGGTTAAGATGACAGAAAAAGATAATGATAAATGTTGGAGAGGATGTAGGAAAATTGGGACACTAATGAATTGCTGGTAAAGTTGTGAAATGATCCAATCTTTTTGGAGAGCAATTTGGAACTATGTCCAAAGAGCTATAAAACTGTGCATAACCTTTGACACAGCAGTGCCATTATTGGGTCTGTATCCCAAGGAAATCATAAAGAAGGAAAAAGGACCTACATATGCAAAAATGTTTGTAGTCGCTTTTTTTTTTATTATAATTTTTTTTTGGTAGTAGCAAAGAACTGGAAAATGAGTAGATGCCTATCAATTGGGGAATGGCCGAAGAAGTTGTGGTATATGAACAAGGTGATTTTAGAAAAACCGGGAAAGATTAACATGAACTGATGCTGAGTGAAACAAGCAGAACCAGGAATACATTGTACACAATAACAGCAAGAATGTGTGATGATCAGTTATGAAAGACTTGGTTCTTCTCAGTGGTTAGTGATCCAAAGCAACCCTAATGGACTTTGGACAGAAAATGCTACCTGCATGCACAAAAAAGAACTAAGGAGACAATGTAAATCAATACATGTTATGTTCACTTCTTTTTTCTTTTTTTAAAATTTCTCCCAGTTTTTTCCCTTTTGCTCTGATTTTTCTCTACTAATATGATTCATAAAACAATGTGTATTAAAAATAAATAAATTTATGAGAATGAAAATAAGATTATGATGTTCTTTAGTTAATGAAACAGATTTCTCAGCTGTTAAATACTTAGAATTGATATTAGTAGATGATTCCCATTGCAACAATAAATTATTCTAATGTATTTAGCCAAAAGGGCTCAGATAGATGAGTTAAAATGAGATTCTTCTGAGTTTAAAATATAAATCCATGGTAATTTCTATTTTTAAAGTACACTTTATTATTCACATTACCTCATTTTAGCACACAAAAATATTTTAAGGCTGCCTTTTCTGAAGTTAGGTAATTTCTTTTTTATACTCTAAAACACTGAATAATAAAAAAAACTAGACAGTGATCAGTTTCTTATATATTATGATAATTATCTCTAACATAAGACATATTTCTATCTCTAAACCACATATCTGTTATCAGACTGGAAGCATGTTATTTTTCAATGAATGAATATTGGAAAAATAAGAAAAATGAGTAACTTACAAATGGAAAATCTGTAACATAGGCTTCACACATCGTTATTTCAGGTGGTTTGTATACTATTCTTGTGTAGATAATCATGACATTGGAAAACTCAGCTGCAAAACCTAGCTGAATCTGAACACCAGATTTAAAATCCAGACACATACTTTCTGGAAGTTCTGAAAAAAATGTTGTATATATTTAAGTTATTATTTTAAAAGTTAAATTAAAAGAGACTTAATATAATTTCTAAACAATACAAAACACACATATTTCATTGATTACACTTTGAGCTCCTCAGTTAAATTAACCACTTCCCCAGTGGAAGGAACCATGTTCAATTGTCTTTCTGACTCTTATGGTGGCTAGCATGTAGGTGTTCAAGAATATTTGTTGATGTAATGCCCAATGATCCCCATTACATGTTTTGATACTTTTATTAATGATACAATTTTTTGTTAAATTATCCAATACCCATTTTTCATGTGGATGTAGCTACAATATTTATGTGACATTTTATATTCCAAATGTACCTGAACATTAATTTATTAACAGGAGATCTAAATCTTATTTAAGATTATTATATTTAGTGACAGCATGTTATGGGTGTTCAGCTAACTTCCAATTATCCATGATAGATTTGTATGTAGTACAGACACTTTGAAGCGTCCAAAATTGCTTTAGCTTCTTATACCAAATCTCAGAGTACTATCAACATAGAATGAATTAGAATATAGTATAGATGGAGAAGAATCTAAATAGTGTATTAGCTTGATAATTATTTCCTCAATATGAAGATCTGACCATATTAAACAACAATTACAATATACTCATTCTACTTATGTTAGTCTCTTTGTCCAAAGACATATTGAAATTAGATGCAAAACGGAGCCTGATTCAATTCTGTGTTCTTCATTTTAAGGTTAAAGTACTTTTGTAATAAATTTGGAAGAAATAATAACAATTGAAAAAAACTCTATATTGTCATCTTAATCAATTTCTAGAAAAATCGTAACAAAATAAAATTTACTGTACCATGTGCTTTGGCCCATTGTAAATTTCGCACCAATGATTCTGGAGAACATAATGTTTGTTGTATGGGATCAGTAAGTGCCCTCTTTTCAGATAAACTGCTTCGGATCTCCAAGGCCTGTTTGCCTTTGGTTAGGTGACATTTTCCCATATCTAAAAAGATGATACATTTATATATACATATGTATAATAAGCAAATATACTTATATATTGTGAACATACAGGATTCAGACAATGATCTTTTACTAATGATCATATCAATATGTCTATTTTTCTTGCTTTCAATTATCTTACTCTAATTTCTATAAATTATCTTTCTATACATTTCTATCTCTCTCAAGATTGATCATCTGGGAGTTGGGTGAGAATATTTACGTGATGAACAATATTATAAAATACAGTTTTTATTTTGCAAATAAATAATGTAGGCAACATTGAGATCTTAGTTCAAGGCAGAAGTAGGTTGATTTCTCAGGATTGTTTCCAAACCCAAAATTCAATATAATTTTTCAAAGGATCAATTAACAATGCCAAATAGTTAATCTTATACAGTTTCAAAATAAAATACTCATCACTAATCTAAATATACCATGATCTACTTTGAAGCATATTAATTCCAATGCATTATTCTATTTGCTAAATAAAAATAATAGTATTTATGGTCTCTTCCTTTTATGTTTTTTTTTAATGTTTATTTTATGTTATGTTTTATGTTCTTTTCTACATTCCTGACAAATTTAGTAAAATAACCTGAGCAGACTGAAACATGATTCTTAATCGAAAATATGAAAACAAACAAAATTAGTGGATTCAAGGTAATTTTAAAAGAACAGTGACAATGATAAAGAAAGTTGTCCAAATTTTTAAAAGCTGAGCAAGTCTTTAAAATTTTTTTGTAGTTCTTAGTAGAAATGAAGTATATATAAAACAGTTTTTAAAGGTCTCCTTTAAAAGAGATCTTTGTTGGTCTAAGAAAAAACGATGATCTGTTTGACCAAAGATAAAGTACACAATTATTCCTTTTGGGAACCAGGAACTCTTAAAAATTTTTTTATTGATATCTTTTGTTTTTAATACCACTTCTGAATATGTTCTCTCATCCTTTCCCCAGTGAGCCCTCCTTCTAAAAGAGAATTTTGTTGTAGAAATAAAGAGAGAGGAAGAAGCAGTTTAGCAAAAATAACTAACACGTCAACTGAGTTTGATAATATATGCAATGCCCCACGCCTGTATTCTTTTATCTCTGCAAAGAAGAGAAGAAATTTTCTTATCTCTTTTTTGGTTTAATCCATTTGCACAGTTGTAGCCTTTGTGTAAAGTTTTTTTCCTGTTTCTTTCTAATTTTACTCTGCATCATTACTAAGTATTCCCATACATCTTTGAAGACTATATAAATCATTCTTTAAAACACAGTAATATTCTGTTGCATTCTTTTTATCTTTTCTTTTAAAAAACTTCTCTTTACATAAAAAAAATCTGAATTGAATAAATACTAAATAAAACGAGCATTTCCATATATAGGACAGAGAGAATTGTACATAAAACTACAAATCTCTATTCTTTTAAAAGTTTACAATAAATTCAACATATAACTTTCATAGCTGTCCTGCTAATTTGTGATTCCTTCTGGATTTCCTTACATTCCTTCAGCTCATTTGGAGAGGGAAACCCTATTCCTAACTCCCTTCCACTAGTCACTCACTATTCCACTTCCACAATGAAAAAAGAAAACCAAAACTCTATATATGCATACCAGCCTTTTTCTCACAATATATCTACAAAAACTTTCCTTATCCCTAAAATGCAGAAATCATGTAGTTTAATCTCCTTATTTTACTCATATTCTTATATGGGATAACAGATTCAAACAGTTCTATACTGAATAAATGGCAGATAATTTCAGAAGGAAGCACTCACAGTGGTGGGGACTGGGAGAAATCTGCTGCAGAAGGTGTTATTTGAGCTGAATCTTGAAGGAACCCAGGAAAGCCAGGGAGGAGAAATGAAAAGGAAGAGAATTCCAGATATGAGAAGCTAGTGAAAAGGCAGTTAGATGGCACAGTGAATAGAGCACTGGGTTTGGAATCAGAAAGACTTATTTTCATGAGTTCAAATATAGCCTCAAACACTTAATAGCTGTGGGACTGCACGAGTCATTTAACTCTGTATGCCTCAATTTCCTCATCTGCAAATAAGCTGGAGAAGGAAAGGGTAAGTCCCTCTGGTATCTTTACCAAGAAAACCCCAGATGAGGTCATGAAGTGTTGAACATGACTGAAAAAAATTACTTAACAAAAGTAAAAAGGCATGAAGTTGGGAAATAAAGAAAACATATATTGGAATCATAGAATTTTAGAGTTTAGGTATACATTTCAAGAGAAATTACTTTACATAATAAACACTATCTCTAAACTCTAATAATCCCAAGTATGGGGAGAGGAGAATTATAAAAACAAGGACCTGGAAAAATAGCTTTCCCTTAGACTTTCACTTGTACCTTCTGCAACTTCATCCAGTAAGACAGTAATTTTCTTGTCTTCTAATAATCGATCTTTTAAGAACTTCATGAAGATTCCATTTGCTAATCCAGAATGTTGGATTTCAAAAGCTTCTGCTCCTTGGCATCTTCAAAACAGTAATAAAAACCAAATATTTATAACAAAGTAAAGAGGGTTTCCTAACTAATTGATAGACTTGGTCATCTAACTTCTATTTGGGAAAGTACTAGCAATATACCTTCTTGGTCCTGAAGTTACTATTCAGAGAAGTAGTACACAACTACTGGATAAATTTGTGACTAGAGGAAACTAAAAGGCAAATTTATTTATTATATCTGCAAATCTCTCTTTAATTTTTTAAAAAAGAGATCATTTCTAAAGGAATGCTTAACAGTTATAAATAGGAAGTCAAAGATAAAATGCATTAAGAATTATTTTTATAAAATAAGACATTTCTGAAACAAATATTAAGCTTTCTTACGTTGCATATCCAAAAACAATATTAGCAGTGACTCTCAAGGCATCCAAGATTGGAATAGTATCGTCATAGTCATTTCTAGAATAAAAGCAATAGACATGGAAATAAGATGGGGGAGGGAATGCCTTAAAACAGTTAAAATAATGTTAACAAAACTATTATATAATGACTGTATTTAATATATATTTATTGAGTTGAAAAAAGATACATAAATACGTTAGAATAATGGCTCTCAAATTATATTATCTAATGGTCACATTTCTTTCACTTCCCCTCCCCCAAAGAAGTAAGGCATAATTTACATGAAGGTAAGAAGAAAAACAGAGTTAATAACACTCTTCTTTCTTTAGATGAGAATAAAAGTATAACTGGGAGATGATAAATAGTTGTGACTCTCTATTGATTAAATAACAACAGGCAATTCTCTTGGGAAGAGGGAACAAGAGTAGAGAATGTGAGAATTTCCTACACTTAAGAATTCTCATCATCAAAGCACCACTTAGAGGCAATTTGTATTTCTCCTAAATCTCTATCAAAAGATAAACTACAATCTGAAATGAACTAAAAGAAAATTCATTAAGCCTAGTGGAAAGAACACTGATTTAGAGAATCAAGGTTTGAAGCCTTGCTCTGTAATTTACCTTTCTAAGCCTTAATTTCCTTACATGAAAAATGAAGGTGATGGGCCAGACTATCTCTCTTCAAGCTTTAAATTCTATAATTTATTGCCCTACTGCCACAATTTAAACAAAAAATGTAACAATAAAAATGGATTTAATTATCATCAGACTAGTTTAAAAGAACTAACCATATTAAAAATATCTATATTAGTTCTGTTAATGAAGAAATTGAACTGAACCAGAAAACTTTGAAAAGAATACAGAAGTGAGTGAAATTGGAATCAGGAAATTTAATTTATTATTCTATAAGGCACTGATATGAACTCCACCTCCAGTATCTAATCATTAGCAAGAACTATTTCCATTATATGGGAATAATTTTACAATTTGTGATATATAAATGCAGGTAAAATCTACTTCACTATGGTGACTGGTTTCATGAATTTAGGTTGCAGAGAACAATTATTTCCATAGCAACAATGTTATAAATGAAAGATACTTTCTTGGACAATCAAAATTTGGAAAGTAAAAGCTTAAAATTAGTTTTTACATGACTTGAGATTAAAATAAAGTTGGGGTAGATTGAACAGGAACATCTGGATAAACTAACATCTAAGATGTGGAGAGAACTGAAGTCATTAAAAATTTTGAGGTTGGCAGCCACTTGAATCACACACACACACACACACACACACACACACACACACAGTGAAATAGAGACAATAATCATCATTCTGATTTTTGTAGATTTAACCCCAGAAACTAACATTTTGTTAATCTGAGACTCACTATTTAACAAAGAATAAAAACTTTACCTTTTCCGACACATATCTAACAAGAACACATTGAGTCCAGTCTCTTTTTCTTGCATCAATTTAAGTATACTTTGCACACACAGGCAATTTGCAGACCTATATGGATTTGGAGCATTCACAGGAACCATAAAACTATTCCCATAGTTTTCATAGCCATGTCCTGCATAATATAATAAGCCTGAGAGAACAAATACCACAGAGAAATTTTAAAATCTGAACATTCATGTTTTAGAAAATGAAATTTGTTCATTTGATGTTGATACAAACAAAATTCAGAAAATAAAATGCATGAGAATGAATACTCATAAAGATATGAAAATAAATCATATAACAAAATGAATAATTTGTTTCATACCTAAAATCCAATTGCAAAAACAGCAAATGCTAACTAAAATGAGTTTAATTATTTTAAAACAGTTAAAGTTCAAGTACTGTATTTGAAAAACTATGGAAACTTATGTATGTAGAACTGTAAAGAGTAGTACAAAATAAAACATTATTATTGCTCTCTGACATCTTGCAATCTAGTCTGGGAGATAAGAACATACACACAGTAGGATATGATGAAATGTCATCAAGAGATAGATGGGTGCTTAGTAAACAACTGGCCCTCAAACAGTTGTTTTACAAACAAGAATAATGAACTTCCTCTAATGTACAGAATAGCACACAACTAAAGCAATTAGTCTCAAATAAGCTGTCAAAATTGTTGTCTAAACTAGTTTATTTTATTTTAAGCTGATTTTTAAAAAGTTTTTTACTTATATTTTATATTTCTGACATCATCATAGTTATCCAAAGTATTCCTCTTTTCTCCCTCTCCCAGAAATCCATCTTATATAACAATATTTTTAGAGAAAAGAGTCAATCCAATTAATGAATACATTGAAAGGATCTGAAAGCACACATGTGTTTTGTATAACAACTGTTAACTTCCCATCTCCATGGGGGTGGGGGTGGGGTGCAGATGGATCCTCTCATCTTTTTTTTCCTTTGAGTTCTACTCTGATTTCTTTAATTTTTGTTAGTTCACTTTTGACCTTTGGGTATGTGGTAGTTCTTTTTAATTTATATTGTTGTGGTTACTATGTATATTGTTTTCTTGGCTCTGTTTCCTTCACTCTGAATCAGTTCACAAAAAAAAAAAAATCTTTCTATGCTTCTCTGCATATGTAACAGATATAATTTCTTATATTAGATGTATTCCATTACATTCATGTACCAAAATTTTTTAGCCACTCCCCAATTGATAAGCATCTATTTTATTCCAATTCTTAGCTATTGCAAAACGTGTTGCTATAAATGTTTTAGAGTATACTAAGACTTTTCTCTCTACTTATTAATGGCTTCCTTGGAATTAAGCTCAGTAATAGTCTCTGGTTCAAAGGGTATGGGCCTCACAATGCTGCATCATTTCACAGTTCCACCAAGAGTCTATTAGTGTACCTATCTTTCTGCAATGCCTCCAATACTATCACCATTTAAAAATTATTTTTTTTGCCAATTTTCACCCTCTCACTCTGGTGTGGGTATGTCGAGTGACATCTTAGGAAGACAACTCTTGATTAGATCTCAGTGAGAGGGACTTCTTCAAATTTAATTATTTGGTTTTCAAGGAAAAGAAAAGGAAATGCCTCAGGATTGTTTTGATTTTCATTCCTGTTATTATTAATGATTTGGAGTGTTTATTCATATAATTGTGAATGCATTTTATTTCTTTTGAGAATTTTGTTCATATCTTTTGACCATATCATGGCTATACATACATATATGTGTGTATGTATAATACACTCACATATTATGGTAATGGTTATACAAATATATTTATGCAGACATACATATATGTGTGTATAGATGGATAGATAGTAATCAGATACCCTTATCACAGAAATTTGATATGAAATTTTGTCCCATCAATCACTTTTCTCATTCTAGATAAATTAATATTGTCTATGCAGAAGCTTTTCAATTTCAAGTCATCTATTTTATCTTTTATAATTGTATTTCTTATTTGTATAATTTATGATATGATTGCAGAATGAAAAAAATTGGGTACAAAAAGCAAAAGGATAGAGTACTAAAAGTCATGGGATTAATACTTTAATTAAAGCTTGCTTCTACTTTTTTTTAAAAACAATTTTAATTTACCCCCAAATATAATAGCATAAAGTGTGTTATTAATATAAATTAATTAGTTCTATTTTTAGAAGTATATAAAATATTCATTAGAAAATTTGTTTACATTTATTAGTTTCTACAAATGATTTTTTAGCATAATGTATTTCCAACTGTCTAAAAGACATTTTCATCTAAATTCATAATCTATGCTCCCAAATCTATTCTTTTTCCTGACTTCCATATGTCAATAGCATCATTTTACTACCAGTCACTGATGCTTATAGTCTAAAGATATTTTTTCTTCTTCTTCTACTTTAAAACAAATTATAATTTAACATGTATTGGTCATCCTGCCATCTGGGGGAGGGGATGTGGGGAAGGAGGGGAAAAATTGCAACAAAAGGTTTGGCAGTTGTCAATGCTGTAAAATTACCCATGCATATAACTTGTAAATAAAAAGCTATAATAAAAAAAACATTATAATATAAGAGCAAAAACCTTGTTTTATTTTAACTATGGAGATCTAGCACAGTTATATACACAGTTATATACAATAAATTAGAAGTTAAAAAGACTTGTTGAATATGAAACAAAAATCACTATTTTACAAAGATGAATAATAAGTTTCATTTACAAAGGAACTTTAGAGGTCCTCAAGTTTAGCCCATAAAAAAAAGGTCTACTATAATAAATGTGTGCTGACTTGCCACTTGACAGATGGTTACCCTACCTTTGTTGGAAGACTTCCACCAAGAGTCTATTAGTGTACCTATCTTTCTGCAATGCCTCCAATTGCCAAGGAAGGAAGATTTCCTTTGAGAGGAAATATACTCTATTACCATGATTTCATTTTCTGGAAGCCATTAGGAAGTTTTTCTTTAAGTAAGCAAGATGCAGAGGGTTGGGGTAGATAATTAGAAAATGACTCTTTGTTGGGACCCTTTGATAATTCATACCTCTCACTCTGGTGTGGGTATGCCAAGTGACATCTTAGGAAGACAACTCTTGATTAGATCTCAGTGAGAGGGACTTCTTCAAATTTAATTATTTGGTTTTCAAGGGAAAAAAATGAACGTTTATTAAGCAGCATAAAGTACTTAGCACAATACCTGGCAATGCTAAGTATTTTAGTAATATGATCTCATTTGATCCTCACAACAATACTGGAAGACAGGTGCTATCATTATTCTTCTTCTTCTCATTTTACAGTTAAAGAAATCGAGGCATACAGTATTACATGACTTGCTTTGCATAACATAGTAGCATAGTAAAGTATCTGAAGCCAAAGGTGCATTCAAGTCTTTCTTAATCCAGGCCAGTGTATTGTATCACTTACTTGCTTCCAGACTGATCACTTATGGTCTATCGAGAAATCCTTTGTGTGTTTTTTTTACATTTGTTTATTAGTTCCTTAAGAGTCTCTAGTATCTTTTGCATATTCTATGTGAAATAAGTGTCCTATATTCAGTAGCACATTACCTTGAAATCTTGTAAGGAGCTGGGGATTCTGTTGCCCATTGCTATGCTAATCCAAGCATGAATTATGCATAAAAATAAATTCTGTTATACTGTGAAGTTTGGGTGGCAAAAATACACTAAATGAGCTAAAGAGATCTTTTTGTTTAGTATTTAGATCTGGCCCTGGGCTATGTATGACATGCCAGAATTTGGTAGTCCTGGGCTACAGAATATAAATTTGTTAAGCCTAAATTTCCCTCTTTGTAACTTTTCCCATTTTGACCTCTGAGATTAAAAAGAACAAACCTATTCCCTCCCACATAACAGACAGTGTTTTTATCCCCCATCTCAGACTTTTCTTTACTATTTCTGTTTCCTTGCTCCAGGTGCTTTCTAGTTTATCAATGTCCTTCCTTAGATATGGTTCTCCAAATATTAGAAATGTGCTCTAACCTGTTGTTAGGGAACAGTTAGGAGGTTGTTCCTATATTTTAGGTCTTCATTAAGTGTAAGGTATAAACCTTAACTGGGTTTTCCTTATCTACTCTTCAGAGACTCATTCTTTTCCTATTACACTGAAACAGAGAACTGTTAAATTAGTTCACAGACATTTTAAAACTTTAGGACAGTTCTAAAATGTCTGTGAACTAATTTAACAGTTCTCTAATTTAACAATTTATAATTTCATTATAAAAATTATTGCCAATATACTAATGTATATTGGCAATAATTTTTATAATGAAATTATCAGTATATTTTATATAGTTATGGGTAAAAAAATAAATATGGTTCAAAGTAAGAGGAAGAAAGTTTTAATTAAGGCATATCAATCACAGTAATCTTACCTCTCTAAATTTTTTTATTCTTAACATATGGTCACAATCCAATAACTTTTTTTTTTGATAATTGATTTCATCAAGCTATGTAATCATTCTCTACTAATTGTGCTCTTAAATCAGCATTAAGTAAGTGAATAATTTATAAAATAGATTTTGATAGTTTGTTTTGGACTGATATGACACTGGATGAATTTGGGGAATTCGATTTCATTGCCAGGGTTCTTGTGCAACAACTGTTTGTGCTAGCAAACAGTTTATGCTTCTATTTTAGGGATGATGAGGTCAGCTAGATTTCAAGAAGTCAAAGATAAGAGATGTAAAACATGGTAATTGAAACAGAATAAAGTGCTGATATAATTTATTCATTAAATATAGACCTGGGTTCAAGACCTAGCTTGTAATATAAAAGTTGGATGACTCTGGGCAAATTATCTAATTTTTCAGTGCTCTACATGGTGATATGCATTGGCAGAGAAAGAAAATTTTCTATATCAATGAAGCCACAAGTCCAAGCCCACTTCCTATATATTCATTACCTTTAATAGGCTATTACATATGTAAAAAAAATTGGTACGTTTGTGAAAATCTGAAATGTATAAAAACATGAATTTTATAGAAACCTGAAACTTCAAATTATAGCCAATTTCTTCAAACTAGTTACCACTGGCTATAAAGTTTGTCCATTTATCCTTCAGAATGTCTTATGAAAAAGCATAGACATTCTTTCCCCTCTCACCTAAATCACCTGCAGTAGATGGTATCTTCATCATTCACCCAGATCAAACATCATAGATTTAGGTTTATAGAAGAAGAGCTGACAATTTGAGAAGTACAGAGCTAAGACCTGACTCAAAATCTGGCTTTAAACCCACTGTAATTATCTCCATGAATCCAATTTTTACCCCCAATAAGCCATTCTGTCTGATTAATATTCATAATTTGAATTTTATAAGCAACTGTGTATTTTCTTTATTTTACAATTGAGGAAATTGAAACTTGTGCCTCTGGTCAACATACTAGAATAGAAGAATAAAGATGGTCTTTTGAACTTACAGAGTGAAAAGCCCAAGACTATATTGTAGTGATCTTCTTTAAAATAATAATGGCTGTGAGAGATGGATTTAGACTTCATATCAGGTATTCATATCAACTACATCATACTCTCTGATGTGTTTTTAGCACAGTAATTTTTATAATTACATAGGACTCAAGAATATCCAGTCAATGAAGATACAAAATCTATAGAACTTTTTAAAAATTTTGTATAAAATTAAAAAGTATACAGTGGTACCTCAGTATGTGTTGTTAATTGGTTTCAGAAGGTACAATGAGTAGCAAAAAGGATAAGTACTAAAACAATTTTTTTCATAACAAGTACATCTACAGTCTACAGACCAACAATTCCCTCCCCATCCAATTCCCCAAAGGGGTAAATGGGGCTTCCAACTGTGGAGAAACCAGCCAGTTCAGCAAGGTCATTCCCTTCTTGACCTAACTCACTTCCTGAGGAACCACAACCTTTATATTCTCTCCCCATCCCACTTGGTCCAGCTTCTTTGGGGAGAGGGACCAGTATGTAGAGGCAGAAGCTATGGTTCTGTGCCCTCTGCCACAGGGGTCTCGGAGCTGCCAGGGGTCCTGGATCCTCCATCCCTGCTATCTCCACCTGGGCTCTTACCACTGCTTCTGCTAAGCATGCCATCTGCTCTGCACCCCTTCCAGTCTTACTGTTTTGGGAGCCAGTATATATGCTACAGTCACATTGTCCTGCAGGAATAGCCCCCAGACTTGCTGCCCAATAGAACCTCAGCCTCTTGGGCTCTAATCTGACAGTTCTGTGCACTGCCGCCTTTGCTGGGGAGGAGCTGTCCACTGCTTAGGGCAACAGCAGTAGCTGGGGACTGGGCAGTCTGCCTGGCCAACCTTCTATCCCTACTGTTCAACCAAGACAAAAACCAGGTGTGACTACTCCTGAGCAAGCATCATATGCTGGAATATTCTTTTTTGTCAAAATGCAATACTGAATTTGATCAGTTCTGAAGCAGTTCTGAAAAGATCAGAATGCTGAAGCAATATTGTATGTAGTTTGTACTAAAGTTGTAATGCAGTACAGATCAGAGTTATAGCTATCTAAAATAACTTTACAAATTTACTGGTTTTAGATTCTCTTAGCTTTGGCACATGCAATCACCTAACCACTCCATTTAGGTAGTAGGTCAAAAGACTCATCTCTCCAAATGATTTTGAGATTGGTGTGAAAGCTCACTCTAGGAAATTGGATATTAAAAGCACACTCATTCTTTGGAGTTCATTACAAGAAAATAATTTTGTTATAGCAAATCAAACTGCAATATACCACAATTAAAATGGACTTTAAAATACCGTTGGCAGAGACAGCAGAATTAGGCAAATGAATTGGCAAATGGCTACTAATGACATGATTATTATTTTTCTTTACAAAACATTTACTGAAAGTAGAAAACTTTCCATAGTGGACAAAATGTGCATTGAGCATCTTGAGTAAACTTACATATTACCCTGAATTTACTGCATATTCCATAAACACTGTTGACTGCCACAAATAGGATTTTTGATAGTGATAGGACTTAAGAAAAAGATGTTAAAAAGCTTTTCAAACTGATTACATGAGAAATAAATATATTAAAAACTCTATACATTATATATACTATGATGATTCATTTTTGAAAAAGCTCCCATTTGCCATTTTTTAAACAGGAACAATCTCATTTTTTTTTCTTGGTAAAACACTATGAAAAACAGTTCAATAGCCACAAAAATTCTGCATGTCTGATATAATAAAAATAGGTATGAAGATCCCTGTGAAAGAAAAGCTTTTGAGATTATTGGTCAATATCACACACATTTTAGTATTTAAAATACAATAAGGAAACAGATGGCTCCAT
Organism: Sarcophilus harrisii; assembly: GCF_902635505.1. Lineage (NCBI taxonomy): Eukaryota > Metazoa > Chordata > Mammalia > Dasyuromorphia > Dasyuridae > Sarcophilus > Sarcophilus harrisii. Next base: position 351,158,131 of record NC_045426.1, read on the forward strand.
TTCAAAAGATCTTAATTTTTACATTCTAAAATAAAAGACTCCATGGCAACTTTTCTATTAATCCTAGAACCTATCCAAGATTTTAAACATACTTTATGAAGGGAATCAAGTTTATATTAGTATGCCACCATTTTGTGCTTTCCAAGAGTATAATTTACTCCTTCATTTTAAATGAATGTCTTAATTATTTTTTTTTTTAGAAAATGTGGGAAATCAAATGTGGATTTCAATATTATATTTGCAATTTTATAAAATAAAATTGTATTTTTCCCATGGTCTCCACTATAGTTATATTCTCTTACAACTATTTTGATTTTAAAAAAAGTCTTTAGCAATGAGGTTTCTCTTAGAAAGATCAAGATTGTTCCTATAGTCATTTAAGTTCTAAATATCTTTCATGTATGAGCACAGGATGGCCACATCCAGTGCTGAACATTAGGCTCATTTCCTTAACACAGGACATCAAACCTAACTATTTCTCTCCATACTGACAACCAATGTGCAGCAAAGCAAAAACATCGTTACCTTGATTTTCAAGATCTCTTTTAAGAAGCCAATCATTTCCCTCATTGGCCTCTATTGGATTAGTGCAGTATAGTTGGCTATTTTCAATTCTGTTTACTAAGCTTAATTTGAAAGAAACACTTGAGTTGAAGATTCTGAAGTATATATATATATATATATATATATTTTTTTTTTTTTTGCTTCAAATAATCTTCACTTGTAAAGTAAGTGACATGAAAATGAAAATGCAGTGGTATGGAGAATTCAAAATGGCATTTTTTTAAATGACTTAGCAATTATCTTGGAATATCTTTATATATTTACAGTGAAGAAATCCATTTGCTTTTTATTTGAAATATGAAAGTGAGTACGTCCACAAGAGGTGACCAGGATGATGAGGTGTTTATAAATCATGTTATGTTAAGAAGGGATAAATAAATCAAATAGTTGAAAGATTTAGGAATATTAAGGAATGGGAAGAAAAGGAGTCAGACATGACAATTTTCTTCAAATATCTAAAGGACTAACATGTGAAAGACTTATTTCAGGAAAAAGAAATTCTCCAAAGGATAAGAATGAAGAATCAATATATAGAAGTTTTAGGCAAGTAGATTTTGATATAGTATAAGGTAAAACCAACCATTACAAAATCATATAAAATCCCATGGCCTCAAAATTGAAAGGGGGAGATGGTCAGGGGATATCCTATCCAAATGAACAACCTGAACAAGAGAATAAGAATTTCCTCTACAATATCCCTGACAAATGATTATTGAGTCTTACTTAAAAACTGACAGGAACACAGAACCCACCACTTCCTGAGGCTGCTTATTCTATTTCTGGATAGCTCTAGTCAGCAGGAAGTAATTTCTTACCATTAAGTCAAATTTTCTTCTCTGAAGTCACCACCCACTTTTCCTAGTTCTGTCTCCAGGGATCATGGGGAACAAGTCCAATCCCTCTTCCAAATGACAGTTTTTTAAACACTTGAAGGCAGTTTGTTAGTCTCCTCAAGTTGTTCCTTTTCCACATTAAACATGATCTTGAGCTCCTTCACTACCCTGAATATTCCTTCCCCCCACCAAAATCTTTATTACTTGTCTTTGCTAACAAATTTCAGTCTTTGGAATTGACCACAAGACTTCCTTATGAGATCAGATCACAATGACTACAGGAAAACGGTCATCTCTCCAGTTTGGGACACAGTACAGCCGAGGAGCTTTGATTTTCTTTGGCTGCTGTGGTATACAGCAGTTGCTACCAATTCCATAGAAAACCTGCAAGGTAGTCACAAATTCATACCTTGAGCATTGGATTCTGTTTTTAAATCCTTGCTTCTTAGAAACCATACTTTTCTACTTCCTGACCCTAATTTTTTCACTTTCCAGAAATAAGATTCTTATACAGCAGACATGATTGATTCTACTTTGAAGACATTCCACAGAAAGCATACTCTGGATGGAGCAGCAATTTTGGCACCTGGGTGCAGTTGAGCTCTGTTTAGAATCAGGATAATTTGTACATTATTTGTGGCTAGAGACAAATCCTATCAGCTGATAATAGGAAAATTTCTCCATTTATGTACCCATGTGATTGTCCCAAACATAGATTGAAAGGACCCCATATTTGTTCACTGACTTACAGAACACAGAAAATGCCTAAACAGAGGCCAAAATGTACGGACACTCACTGAGACTGTTCAGCTACCACTGCAACAACTAAACTGGATTCACTGACACTATTTTTCAAATATTTCTTTTATCAATGCAATGAAGGAACAAACAACAAAAGAGAGCAAAGTTGCTGAGCAATAAAGCAATATCCAATCATTACCAAGGATACCCGATATATTAGTAAAGCCTAATGTATAACTCAGAATTCAGGAAGCTGAAACTCAGAGGTCAGCTAGACTGAAAGGAGGAATCATTTCAAGACTAATGAAAATGTACCAGAGGGCTGTTGATTTTCTGCATCCCTTGATAAATTTTTCTAAATTTATGTCATCCTCATGTAATCATTTACACCCATCTTATAATTTGAACCCAAGCATTGATTGGATGGCCTATCAGATCAGATGCCGTATCATGCTTGTTTATTTATATGAGTTTTCAGTCCACTAAAATTCTCGGAAATATTTTTCTTAACCATCTGGTGTATATAGACATATCATTCTCATTTTGTATGTAAGAGAATGAAGTCAAATGATAAGACTTATTCCTGTTAAATTTCAACCAATAATATCAGATCAAATTCCAGTCTGCCAAGATCCTTTTGAATCCTGTCTATCACCCAAGATATTTGCTATTTATTCTAACATTGGACAGTCTTATAATCCTGCCAGAAAGAGAAATGAAGTTAGTCTGACCTAAATTTTGATGAAACTACACTGGTTCTTTGCTCAATAATCATATTTTTAATAGAATGCTCTAGAATTTTGTTAAGAACTAAAGTCCAAACTCCATTATTTTCACTTTTGGTGAGAAGCTCAGGACAAGAATTACTCTTTTCCAATTATATGAAAGCTCACCTACTCTACAATTTTTCAAAGATGAATGACAATAGTATAATAAACACAATGATCAGTTCTTTCATGAGCTGTCACATGTTCTCCTAGTATTTCCTTACTTGCCTTGAACACTTGAACTTGAACACTAATAATTTTTGTTCTGTTCTTTTTAGTCCCAGGAACATATTGTTTAAATATCAGTAGCACAACTAGAGTTGAACAGTTCAGCTTTCTGTCAGTCACCCATTATGATTGTTCCATCTACCTCACACAGTAGTTCTATTCTTTCTTTGACCCAAATCTTTTCCCCAATGCATCTTAAAAGAAAAAAAGCTCTCAATTTTTGGACTGTCTCTAGTTTTATTTCCTAGTTGGAGCTCATTCTGAGGTTTAGAGAGTCTGATATCTTTATGCAACTTTATCATAACCCCTCTTCCATCTCATGTTTTGAAAATGTTAAGTTTTTAAATATATCATTTGCAAATTTGCTTAAACTTTGGGTCATGACCCCATATGAGGTTGCATTACTGAAATGTGGCAGTTGCAAAAAAATTGGCAACAATAAAAAGTGTCAAATTTGCTAAACATGCCAATATTAAATTTATCTATATAAAAATAAATAAGCATATCCATCTCATTAGCATACAAATTTGCTTTTGTTTTTAATAAATGGTAAAATTATATGTATACCAAAGAAAGGCTTAAAAATACTTTTTTTTATGATTTAATATCAGTAAGTGTTTGTATATATAGTAAGTATACCTAATTTATATACCTATATACTCGAGGTCACATAAAAGTTTCTCTGGAGAAAAGGGGTAGTAAGTGAAAAAAGTTTAAAAAGCCATGTTTTAGGTAACACCCCTTTTTCTTTTCATCAGATTTTTTTCTTTATGTCTTTGGCATTTTATTCTATAGAGCCCCCAAGCATTCTTGGAATGACTTCTTGGATGAAAATTTTAGGCTGAAAGATCCCACCTATCCTTTCTCTAAACCAAATGAAATTTGTTCTCCTGAAATCTAGTTCATATGTTAGAAAGTTGCTCTAGAAAGATAGGGTTCAAAAGGAGTAGGACAGGTAAAAAATAGAAACAGAATAACATTCTGCATTAGGAAATACAGGAACCAAAGAGAGAAATCATGTGGAAATCATTTGGATGAAGATCAATGTAGGAATAAATAGAAGTATTGCTGTTATTGGAAGATGGTAAAGACCACCAGAATAGAAAGAATAAATGAAGAATTGGGAAACATCACATATCTGCCATGAAGACATGATAAATATTACTCGATCAGAAAAAGAATCTAAGCATTAAAAGATACCTGAAAGGCCACCTAATGCAACCCATTCCTTTTTCTTGCCTTGTTGCTTTTGAATAATATATGTCCTTCCAGAACTATATTCTAGTCATAGATTTCATTCATTCATTGATACCTATGACATCAAATTTGTCACATTAGGCACTCTTGTTCATTTTGTCTATTATTTACATTTTGTGCAGCTACATACAGAAAACTGAGGATGTGGATTTTTACATGTGGCTCTTTTCCTGAACTTTGTCTCCTTTGAATTTCTGGACATCTCTATTTCTTTTTTTATTTGTATACTGTAACTATCTCTGTTGAGTCTGTTTTAGAGGATATGTGTAGGCAGTTTTGTCCCTCCAATATCCTTTTTGGCTTAAAGTCCTTTTGATAAGATTTGCAAGATTCCAGGCAAACACAGTTTCTAGCCCTGCTAGAAAAAACTGTACTCAATCACTAGCTAAAAGACTGTATGGTTCAGAAACCCAAATAATATTTTTAGAAATTATATTCTTAATAAATAATTCATTTCCCAACCACTATTTAAATAATAATTGGTTAAAATGGATTGTTCTGTCACACGAGGTATTTAATTTATTTTTATTGGGAGTGTTGGATCAAAGACTAAATATGTAGTAGCGTGGTTTGTATATTAGGATCATAGATTTATTCATTTATTTTAGAGATGAAAAAACTTTGGTCCCAAGAAAGTAGGTGACTTGTCCAAAATCACACAGGAAGTAAATGGTACAATTAGGATTAAAATCTGGGTTCTTGATTCAAATTTATCCCTATTTTTTTTTTTTTTTTTGTATAATGCTGCTTCCCATTGGATTAGAAAATCTCTATGATCTTCTTTTCAATGCTAATGTGATTTTATGAAATTAAGTAATTAGCTTATATTTATTATAAAGCTTCCTTAGTTTTCTTGATTCTGCTCACACAGCTTTTCACTCTTCCACTTCTCCCATTTGTCACAGCCATACCTGTAGTGCAGATCCTTATTTCCATTTAACTCCACTATTCCAGGCTCCTGGCATCCCTTCCCACCTCTTCTCACTGTCCCCCCAATTTATCCCTTATGCCACTGACAGTATAACCTTTCTCAAACACATTTCATCATATTACTTCTTAGTTAAAATGTCTGTGGTTCTATCGCCTCCCAAGTAAAGTTCAAACTCCTCTTTCAAGTACTCAAGGGAATGTACTTTCCTCTTTGGGTATTCACTCCTTCCATCAAGTTCACAACTCTCTTCTGACTAAGTTAAAAGTCTTTAAAAGTTTCTGTAAGTAAACGAAAAAATTCATCATTCTATAATCAACTCAGTGACAGACAGAGTCTCTTTGAACTAACTGAGGTACCACCTTTGAAGAGATACAAGGAAGACCTTGAAGTCTACCACTGTCCCCAAACCTGAAGTCTTTCTGTCTTGCTGGGACCTTCCAGGGCTTATGTTCATATCACACCATACAGAGATATAGGTGTAACATTTTAGTGTAGGCCTACAAGTATACTGCAATATCAGTTTGATCCTCAAGAAAATCATGCTATAATATAACATATAAGCTTTCTTGAGTAGGAACTCTTTACCTTTGCCTTTTTATCGTCAAAAATTAAGGAAGTAACAGATACAGAACAAATGCTTCTTAATCGATTAATTTAGATTGAAGGAAAAAAAAAACACATTTTCAAGGGACATATTGGTATCACTGAATTCATGATGACTCAGTGTATCGTGAAGGTGAACCCAAAATTTCTAAGTTTATGTCAGTGAAATTCAAGTTCTGGCAGTCTCTATCAAGGCAGAAAGATTCTGAGCACTAACTTAGAGATAAGGTGACAACATGTCTGTCATCTGACCATCAGACTAAGCTAAACTCAAATATTTTCATTACCAGACTGGCCACAAGGTGATATTTTCAGTTGTAATAACTCTTGAAGGCTGTCTACCATGCTGAAGAGAGGTTTCGATCTAAGTCAATGGAAGCTCTACTCTTGAACTATGGGAAGAAATATTATAGTTTTTTCTTGTTACCTTAAAAGCAAAAACATTTACCATATCCCACAAGAACAACAAAAAATAGTTCTTATACACTAAAATTTATTTTGCTTATTTAATTTGGGCATAACAATATTCTGCATTAAGTATTTCAGTAAATCAATATTCATTTATAGATTTCTAAAGTATTTTTTCCAAATGCTTTTCTTATATTTTTAAAACTCAGAAAAGTACCTTTCCCCATGGGGAAAAAAAAATTGATCTACATTTTACTTATCAAATGCACAATAAAAAGGCTATGTTAATAGCTTTTTTAAAAAAATTAAAAGTTGAATTTATTATATACACAAAGAAAAATTAAATTGTACATAATAAAGATTTATAATTTATGTGCAGCCTTATTCATGCTTGATTTTGTATATGGGAATGCTCAGGGTTTTTTTTTTAAAGTTTGTTAAATTCTGAATTTAAAAAATTAAAAATTAAATGAGAGGGTTGGACTAGATAACCTTTAGGTTTTTTGTTTTATTTTGGCGGGGGGGGGGAAGTAATCCAATTCACTGATTATCTGTATCTTTTTTTTTTTGGTAATTAAAAAAAAATTAAACAAATCTAAAACAAGAAAAGAAAAAAAATCCCATGTTCACAGCAGATCATATGAAACAATCTGATATAAAACAATAATTTTCCATTTTAAGAATACTACACAGTATTTTCAAAGCTGTCCAGTTTTTCTTTGCTTCCTTGCTGGTTTTATTTTGTTCTTTACTATGCACTTTTTACACACACACACACACGTCTATAAACATACATTTATATACATATGTGTAGGACTGTACTTTGCTTATTTCCTATCGTCTGTTTCGCTTAAGGCATCTTCTTTCATAAGTTCAAATTTTCTTATGTTTTTCTAAATCAACCAGCTCATCATTTCCTACAACACAGTAATATTCTGACCCAATCATTCTATCTGAGAGACTGTCTATAAAAGTTTTTTTCCACCAATTTTCAGCATTCCTTCTATTACTGGCTACATAGATTTCATTTATACAAGAAAACTTTAATTTAAAATAATAGAAATTATCCTTTTTATATTTCAACAATGCTCTCATCTTGTGAGAAAGTGCCTTATGATATAGTTAAAGGTATAATGTGTTGAATCTACTTCCTTTAACACTTTTCCCCCTTTATTTCTTTGAAATTCTTAACATTTTGTTTTTCCAAATGAATCATTATTTTTTCTAACTCAGTAAAATATTTTTTAAAATTTAATTTGGATGATATTGAATCAATAGGTTAGATAAAACTGTCATTTAAAAAAATTATATTGTCTTTACCTACTCCTGAACAATAAGTATTACTTCAGTTATTTATAGCTGAGTTTATTTTTATAAAAATCTTTTTATGTTTATTTTCATAAAGTTCCTGTATCTGTTTTAACTGGAATATGCTCAGGTATTTTATATCATCTAATTATTCTAAATAATCTACTATTGCTGACACGGTATATTTTCTCTATTTTTCACTTTTGATTAAATCTGTTTTAACTTAAACTTTGTCTGAGATTATTACTATTCCTGCTTTTTTTTTTTTTACATATTATTTTCTGCTCTTGCCCTTTATCTTATCTTTTCCCTGTATCTCTCATTTTTATAATGTTTCCTAAAAGCAACATATTGTTGAATTAAAAATTGTAATCTGCTGTTTCTGTTTTATGGGTGAATTCTTCCCATTCACATTCTAAGCTATGATTATTTCTGTATTTTCTTCCTTCCTATCTTTCCTCACTATTCCTTCTCACCCTATTTATCCTATCCCTTCTCTGCTTTATTTCTACCTGCTACCCTACTCTCATATTCCTTAACCTACCTACTCCTATAAAATTCCTCCCTTATTCCCTTTCCTTCTTATTTCTTTCTTAATTTAGAAGACTTTTATATCTTTCTACATATATATATAAATATATATATATGTATGCATGTGTGTGTATGTGTATATAAATGGATTGTGTATATGACACAAACACACACATGTATGTTTTTCCCTCTTTAACCTAATCCTAATGACAGTCTTTAATGTTGATCTTATATTTCTCCAGGATATTAAATGTCAAATTTTCTCATAAGCTATAGGTTTTTGTCATAAAAATTTGAAAATTTGAGTTCATTAATTGTCAATTTTTTTTTCCATTAAGGATTATGTTCAATTTTGTTGGGTGGTAACCCCAGCTCTTTTGCTCTATGGAATATAGTATTCTAAGACCTATAGTCATTAATGTAGTAGTTGCTATAGTTTATGTAATCGTTGTTGCTTCCAATATTTTCTCCTTGACTGGAAACTTTGAAATTTGGCTTGATATTTCTGTAAGTTTTCTTCATGGGATCTTTTTCGGGTCATGATTAATGGATTTTTTTTTCTATTTCTACTTTGCCTTCTTATTATAGATTTTTGCAGTTTTCCTTTATAATTTCTTACAATATTGTATTGATTTTTTGAAATAGTAATTTTCAAGTAGTTCAATATTATTTTTCCTTCATTTGTTCTCCAGATCAATTGTTTTCCTGATGAGATGTTTTACTTTCTCTTCTATTTTTTCATTCTTTTGCTTTTGTTTTATGATTTCTTGGTGTCTTAGAATATTAAGAAATTATTTTCTTCTTAGTTTTTGATTCTCTATTTCTAATTGTTTACTTTTTAAAAATAATTTCCTTGATTTTCTTGCATTGCTCTAATTTTTTTTTCTAATTTTTCTTTTCCCTTATTTTTAAAAGTACTTTTAGAGTTCTTTCAAGAACTCTTTTTGTTCCTGGGACCATTTGATTTTCTCATTGAAAAAGAGTGATTTTTTTTAGCTCCATAAATTTCCTCTGAATATGAATCCAGATCTTCTCTATTCCCATAGTAACTATCTGTGGTTGGGCTCTTTATCTTTTGTTTGCTCATTTTTATTTATTTATTTATTTATTTTTAAGCACTATTAATATAATCAAGTTGTAGTCTTAAGATATGGAGAACGATGCCCCAAGCCTGAGGTCTTTCTTACCTTTATTTTCTCAGGTCTGTCTTGGGGCCAAACTTTGGGCTTTCCCCTCCACTCCAAAGCCACTTGACTAGGGCCCCAGCTGCACTGTCCTGCAATTGAAACCAGGGACTCTGCTCTCCTGCAAGGGTCCATAGCAGAAAGAGTCCCTGCTCTTTATTTACTACTACATTCACTGGTACTAGCTCTTCTCCCTGTAGCCCCAGCTTGGGACACATTTGGTCAGCATATCTGTGTTTGGTGTCCCTTAAAAATGGAAGGCCCTTCCATCTTCTACTCAGCCACCAGACCACAACACAGTCTGTAAGATAAAAGTTTCTAAGTCTGTGACTGCCCCTCAACTCAGCTTTTCCCAGGGCTTGTTGTCTGCTGATTCTAGAGTCAGCTTTGAAGGTATTTGTATCCAATGATGGGGTCTTTTCTGAGGTTTTCCCAAATTGTCTTAGCAGGACAACTGTTTTACCCTGGGCTTATTTCTGCTATCTAAAGCAAAGTTCTGTCTTTTTTTGTGGAGAGGATTTGGAGAGTTAAATTCGCCATGTTCCCAGAATTCTCTCCCTACATTAATAATCGGTATTTATCTCTAACATTCCTAGGAAAAAAAGCTTTCAAATGTCATTTTCCTGGCAGCCAAATGTTATTACACAATAAAATGGTAAGCATTATAAATACATGAAATAAGGTCCCAATAGATTCAACAGCTGTTTCCTTAAAATTTGGATGTGTGCCCATTAAAACTAATAAGTTACAAGTGATTTGAAAAATCCCGGCAACTTTTATGTGCTTCTAAATTTTATCATTATACAAAGTGTCTATTGAAATTAACTATGGAAAAAAAGAAAAACATAAAAATTACCTGGTTTTATCATTTCTTGTGTAAAGTATTGCTTTATTAAGTTTTATCAACAACCTCTAAGAAGTAAAAAAGAATTAGATTGTGCACATCTATATATATTCTCTTAAAGTACTTACATATTTTAAAATATAGAGTTATAGGTCAAAGTAGCAAAGTCATAGCTTGCAAAAGAACTGAAGTAGCACCTAGAACAGTGGAATGCACCTAAATATTTAACATCAGATAAAGTCTAGATCGGAGGAAAAGAAGCAAGAGCCATATTTATATTTAGGATTATATAAAATCCTTGGCTTTATTGATGCAATAGAACTGTATCCCCTTGATCTTTTGGGGGGGATGGGTCTGAGTTGAAAAAAAAAAACCCTAAATCTCAATCCCTCAGGGCTCTGGGAAAACTACCTGATTCCTACAGAAAACTCCCACTTCTGATAGATCTGGGAATCATTTTGGTCTGGGAAACAATCACCACCCTTACTGATTTGGAAATTAGCCCCTAATTGCTCCCTAGCCCCAAACCATAGAAGGCTAAATAAAATTCAAGACTCTGTATCCCAAACTTCGCTATCTTCCTAATCAGGAAGCAGCCCAATGAGACAAAGAGTTTCTTAGTGAAAATAAACCCATTTTGCCAAAAAACTCACATGCAGACTGGGACTGCGAATTCTTTTGCAACACCAGCCTGAGGACCCTCATCACTGTTAGGATATCTTCACCCCTCAACACTATGACCCTTGGCTCTGACAAAATATATGTACTGATTAAGAAATGTTGCTTCAATGCTGAATTATTGGTAAAATGAACATACCAGATTATTACCCAGATGTTGAATTTACCTTACAAAATTTTTCTTTGATCTATAAGCCATCACAAAAAACAAATTCATTTAACTTTTTTTTTTAGAATAAGATAAAAACAACTTCAGCTTGAAATGAAAGCTAGAAAATTTCCCAATAGTTTTACAAAGCTAAATATAACTTCAATCTATTATAAAACAATTAAGATTCCACTTATAAGGGGCAGGTCCTTTTTCTTCATGATTTTTCATTTGTATTGTATTATCAATTTTTGTTTCATGACCTCCAGTATATATTATTCCAAATGACTTTTATGAGGTTAAATAATTTCTTAATAATCATTGAACTACTTCATAAGGCTTTTGTAAAAAGCATGTTTTGGAAAGCAAAGTACAGTAAGTGATAGTTGTTGTTACCATCACCAAGAACATATATGACCTGAAAGGGAATTCAACCAGATAAGTGTGAGAAAAAAGATGGCAAACCTGAAAACGACTTGGGTACCATATTTTTACACTATAGGAAGTTTTTTTTTAGCTATTTGGAAAGACTTTCTATGGTGGATTTATAGAAATAGGGAAAGGAATTACATAGAATCAGGGGTAGGTTGAAATCTATACTAGTGAAGGGAATATCAATTTCAACATCTACTGCATACTTAAATTATTCTGCATTCTCATCAAGACCACTATTTATTTTCCACTCCTTTCCAGTTCTCCCATTCCATCTGACATTACTTTCCCCCTCCTTTTTTGCCCTTAAACTTATTATTTAACAATTGACTATACACTGTCTTCCACTCTTGATTCCCTAAGCCTTACTAAATCTCAAATCTGGACCACTTTCCACCTTCTCACTTGTTTGCATTCTGTTGAATACTGCTAGAGGAAATCACCTAATTCTAATAATTATGTTCGCTACAGATTTATATGATTTAATTTCAACTATGTCCTAACCTCAGAACTGCAATCCTTCTATTTTTCCTTGATTCATTCTCTATCCCATTCATTTCTCACAGCAACTATTCTAAATCTTTGCTTCTCAAGTCACCTATATCACACTCTAGTCCTTCATTTTATCTTAGATAAGAACTTATCTTATTTCCTGAATAAACTGAGATTCTCCCTTATTCTGCATCTCAAAGATAATCTATATCATGTCCTGTTCTCTTTCTCATTTACTCCATTATATGATGGGTAGTCCTTCTTGCCAGAACTAATGAGTCAACTGAAGTCTGAGTCTGTCTCCTCTAAAAGCCGGCCTTTTCAATTATTCCTCTTTTCTTTAACCTTCAATTTCTCTTTATTCATTGGTTCCTTATTTGTTTCTAACAGACATGTTACATCTTCCTGGTCCTAAAAAATCTTCCCTTGATCCAGCTTTTATTTCAAGATATCATTCTATCATCTCTCCTATTTTTCATAGCTAAAAAGTTGCAAAAACAGAAATTGTGATTCTTAGAAATAACAAAATAAGAAGCTCCAATCACACCTTCCCAATACCTTTTCATTTCCTTAAGAAAGAGTATCAGAGGCAGCAATTAGGATTTCTAACTTCTAAGAGAAAGCTTAGAATCAGAAAAACATGTTGCCAACTATGATGCAATTTTCTGCTCCATCCAGCAGATGGTGCCACTTTTCCCTCTTAATTGTATACTGTATTTTTTCCAGTTAACCTACTTTATTACGTTAATCAATAAATTTATTTTTTAAACAATTTTCCATAAAATGAAATTGTATGAAATCATCCTCTATGTATCATGTGGAAAAGTATCATGAAAAATATAACAACTTTAAAGAATCCAAAGATGACCCACTATGGGAGATGGATATTTTTATACAATCTACATATGAACATAACTATGGAACATAAAATAAAGATAATATTTATTTAGTCCAAAAGCAATAATAAAAAAAGGAGGTAAGGCAATAATTTTATATATATTTCCTGGAGGATAAATATGAATATCAAATCAATGTTGATCAGAAAAATTAGGAGACAAAATTAAAATTAATTTTTAAAAGTTACTCATTAATATATTGATCCAAGACAATTCCTATAGCTTTGGTATAGAAAATGCCATTTGCATTCAGAGAGAGAACTATGGAGACTGAATGTGGATTAAAGCATGCTATTTTCACTTTTTTTTGTTTACTTTTTTTTTCTTGTAGATTTTTTGTTCTGATTTTTCTTTCATAATATGACTAATATAGAAATATTTTTAAATGATTATACAAATAAACTATATCCGATTTCTTGCTGTCTTGGGGAGGAGGAAGGTAAGGGGCAGAGAAAAAAATTTTCAAAATTTTACAAAAGTGAATGTTGAAAACTATCTTTACATGTAATTGGAAAAATAAAATACTATTGACATATTGAAAAAAAGCTTTCGAAACTTTTTTTTTGATAACACTAACCTTAGAATAAAATTAAGGAGAGGAAGTACTTCTTAGATTTTTAGTGATATGCAAATATATAACTAATACAATTCAAAGGTGGAAAAGTAAATAGTTTTCATTTCTAGAATTAGACCTCAAAGATTTTTTTGTCCAAGTTTCTCATCAGTTATTTGGAGATAGCATTGTGCTGATAGCAACAAACCAGGAAAACTGCAGTCTCCTAAATGGATCCACAATCACTCAAGAGTTTAGAACAACTATGCACATAAGAAAAACCAAGTGGTCAATGATTGTGTTCTATTAAAGCTATTAATGTACTAGTAGATAACCCTGTGAGTTCATATGTCAGTACATTTATGTTGAACAGAAAATAGCAAATGGGCAATGATGTGCACCCAGAGTTGACTGAAGAGAGTGAACTAAATTATAACTGAAGACAAAACAGTGCTGCTAGTGCTCTTAAGCTCCTACTCAAAACAAATATTCATATTTTTGTGCCTATATTTTTCCAATGATGTTCTATATTTCAAAGCATGAGATAGCACCATTTTTTTTTCTTTTTTCAATGCAATAATTTTAAAACATTTTTCCAAATTGGATGCAAAATTTTTTAAACTTTTATTTAAATTTTGATGTCCAAATTCTGTCTCTCTCTCCTCCTCTTTCCATGAAACAAGTAGTTAGATATAGAATAGATACATGCAATCATGCAAAACACATTTCCAAATTATCAATGTTGTAAAAAAAAAATCAAGAAAAGTAAAATATTAAAAAATGGTTTGATCTGCATTCAGACTGGTTAGGACCATTTTCAAAGAATTAAAGCTGCAGATCACCCAAAGAAAAATGGATAAACGTATAGTGAACACCAAACTATAGAATTATACCGAGAACAAATTGTTCAGGAGAAGCAGTATGAAAGAAATTATTAATGAAATGTATAACTACTAAATAGATGGATCAGTCATGGTTTCAGAGTGGATAACTATAGTAACATGATCCTTGAAGGCTGACAGGAAGACAAGGACAAGGTTGGCACAGGAACTGTAGTCTTCAGATTCATCACAATATCAAAGTATTAGCTGTGCACATTTTATCTCCTGGATTCAATTAGAAGTTCCTAGAGAAGGGGCTAAATCTAATTTTTGTTTTCCTTTTTCTGCTAAGATATAGTAAGTATTATATCTTTTTTATTTTTAGGGCAAAAGTTAATTATAACAATTTTGATCTATACAAGTAATGTTTATGTAATATAAAAATAATATTCATATTAAATTTCTAAAAACATGCCTACTTTCATTCTTTATTAGCGATTTCTTTTCTCTATTAATTTCTTTGTGGAAATGCTTCATGTACCTCTTTTTAAATCAAATGACTGTCTTTTTTTCATTAATAGTTTGTGGCTGGCAAATTATATTCCTTCTCTTATTAATATCTTCTATGTTAGTTTTTCTGCTGTGCTCAAATTCTTTAATTGAGTTTTCTTATCTGACAATTTTGGCCTGTTTTTCCCATTATTCATTATTGTTTATTTTCTAACTCCATCCCCTTTGATTGAATTTTTTTCTGGGGTTGAATTTCAAAGTAATCTCAGCCTCTTTTCATGCTGGGCAATTCACATTTTACTTGCTTCAGTCTCTGCCCCAAGTGACTTGTTGGAGAAAAGAATTGGCCCAGCTAGATGCCAGTTTCTTTTCTCCCACATGTCCTGTTCCAGGTCCCTCTGTTCCTCAGTTCTGTTTGAATTCCACTGTACCACAAAACACTGTCACACTGCACTCCCAGTCAGAGTAACCTTCTGGCTTTTGGATGGGTGAGGAAGAGGAGGAGGAAAGTTATAAGGAAGTTCTGTTGCCAACCTGAAGGTTAGTTGATGCATCCCTGTGGGAATTTGATGGTCATTGAGGGCAGAGATGTAGAATAAGCACACCAGAGGTTAGGAATTCCCCTCCTCTGTTGTTGTTCATTAGGTTGTTATCTCACTAATATTTTTGATGTCTTAAACTGTGGAGATATTGCATGATTTCTATCATGGAGAGTTCTGAGAGGTTGTAGGAGTCAGAGAAAATGTCTTATCCTCCATTTTGGTGGTCAAGTGACCTGGAGATTAGCAGGCTCATTTAATAACTCTACTTAGGAGTACAGAATTTTAAAGCTGGAAGGAATGTTACTCTTCATATAGTCCAATCTTCTTATTTTTTACAGACAAGAAAGAAAAACCAAAGAAGCTAAGAGATTTCTCTAAGTTACACAGGTCTGAGGAACAGGTGTTCAGTCGCTGGGTCATGTCTGATTTCACATGATCCCGTGGACTCGTCCATGGGGTTTTCTTGCCATTGACTTTTCCCAGTGTGTTCCCATTTTACAGATGAGAATCTCAGGCAAGTAGGAGTTAAGTAACTTGCCCAGGGCACATAGCCAGTAAGTATCTAAGGCTGGATTTGAACTCAGATCACCTGACTCCTGTCCACTGTTCTACCTAGCATTCTCTTGTCCCAAGTAGCATTACATGATTCATTTCCAAATCCTGACTCCAAAACAGTTTTCCTTCTACTCCTCCATACTTCTGATATTATACAGAACCCTAATTTTTATACAAAAAGTCATGAAAAAAGAAAAATCCTATAACTATTTGTGAATCTGCACCCTCTATAATAATTATGCTAAAATCTTCTCTAAGTTAAAATTTATTTCTGAAATGTTATGCAAAATAAAGATAAACAACATATTTATGATAAATAATTGTAAGTAAAGCAGAATCCTTTTTTTTTCAACTTTTAAAAAATAGTAATTGAATAAGGAATGTATTCATTAAAGAATGAAAAACAGTAGTAGTAACTGGTATTGAGGTGCAGTCTAAAATCAGAATATGTATAAAGACTTTGGAGTTCAAATGAAAAGTACAGTTCTTAAAAACCTTCCGTTATGTAATTTTATTTGTGTTTTTATTTATCTAACGTTTAACAAACATGCAAGAATTAGATATTACAAAAGATTTTTAGAACAAAATATATAATATTGATACTTAATGTATATTGAATAATGTGAATGATTTCTGGGGAATGTGAAAATCAAGAGAATGACACAAAGAACTTACCATATACTCCTTGGTCCAGAAGTAATAAAAATTCATCCACAGCATTGCGCATCTCATACTCAGTAAGATCCAATAACGAAACCACTTTGAAATCTAGTTGTCTCAACAAATTGGTCAATTCATAGACATCTACCAAGGGAGCCTTAAGCTTAGGATGATTCCAATAATTCATATTCCCAATCAAAAGGGCTACTTTATCTTTTGCTGTAAGGAAAAAAAAATGGATTGGTTTTAAAATTTAAGGGTTTATACCCCCCCTTTTATGATATATGAAAATATCAGAATCAGAAATTAATTAAATGAACTGTAACAAATATTTAAATAGTAAGATTTCATCCTATCCTATTTTTAAAACACAATTTTTTTTATTATTTTACAAAGGAGAAAAATATATAGACATTATTAAGATTTTTCAAAAACTGAAATTAAAAGAAATATTTTTGAGAACCAGCAAGGTGATAAAAGTTTTAAGAAACTCTAACACTGAAATGTAGTTATTTCCTTTAATGTTAAACCAAATATTTACTGTATAAGGACAAAAAAAGAATTTTAAGACCTTCTAATATAGTTTAAGTAGTTAGAAATACATGTAACTTTAATTTTTACAAAATGACTATTGGATTCACAGGAAATGTGTCAATGAATAGGAAGGATGGAAAGGTTATATGAGTGAAAGACTAAAGGAAATGGTAAGAACAATAAGTCAAAAAGAGGATACAGAAGCAGAACAGAGAGGATGAGGAAGTAAAGAGAAATACTAAATGGGGTTTGGAAAGAACAGAAGACTCTTCCATTTTTTACTGATGAATGTAATATGGTTATTTTTAAAATGTTCCCTCCAACACTTAATAATTCATTGTACTTAGCACTTCCTCAACTATTCCTCTTTACTACTCCCTTAATTTGCTATTTCAGAGTGGGTATAAAGCCTGGTATGATTGAATGGCACTAATACATAACATTTGGCTTTGAGTAAATTTCTATTTGTCAACATATCTGTCTTTAAAAGACAAAAGTTCCTACTCATGCCAGAAAGGAAAAAAAAAAACAAAATATCATGCTTTTAGTTGCTACATGAAGCCACAGAAATCCTGAGTACAAGAATCAGGAGAGTACTGGGCCATATCTAATGATGATAAGTATGGTTAAAAACAAAAGACCATTGCAAATATTCCTGTTTAAATATACTATGTAGTTCAGGGATGAAAAAAAGGCATAAGGGCAAGTGACTGGAATAGCAATGGGAAAATAGGAAGAATGGTAGTGAAAAATCAATGAAAGGTAGTGAAGATAAAATATTAACAGCATGGATAGCAGCAGGTTAAATGGCAACAAGGAGCTGACATGCATACTACTGGGCTGATAGCCTGACATTCCATCTTCCAGAACAGCTGCCAGTACTTGCTGACCCATCAGAGAGTGCTGCCAAGTAGTTTATTTATAATAATGAATAGTATGTTAACAAAACTGCCACAGTGCCTTTAAAATAAACATGAGTTGATCAAGATATTGATTTGATTTACAATTTGAAAGATATATTCTGATCTTCTCAATAGTCATGATGATTAATTTTACAGAAAATCTCAAAATTTTTCTTCCCTTCCTTAACATTGAAAGTCTAGTTAGTATCAAATGAATTTTGGAGGGAGAGAGGAAGAACAAAAACAAATCTAATTATAATAAAGTAAGTGACCATATGAAGTTAGGTAGGGGAAAATTACTTTGCATTTAAAAGACTTCAAACCTTTTTGTTTTTTTCAGACTTGGGACTACTAGGTAGTGCAATGGATAGAATTAAAGCTCAAGTCAGAAAGACTCATCTTTATTAATTCATATCTGGCCTCACATACTAGCTGACCCTGGACAAGTCACTTAATGCTGATTGTCTCAGTTTCCTCAGAAGTAAATGACAAACCACTCCAGCATCTTTATCAAGAAAACTCCAAATGAAAAAAAAAAAAAAAAAAAGAAAATCCCAAATGGAGTCATAAAGAGACCCTCAGGAGCAGAGGACCACAAGATTATCTAAGGAAGATTGAACTGCTCCATATTAAGAGAAATAGTAAATTAAAGCTGTCAAGCTGTTCAGTATAGAGACTGAGCCTGTAAGTGGCTTTGCACTTCTAGCTTGAATGAGAAAGTGGGGAGACCTTGTCTCTTTCTATCTCCTCTGCCCAAAAGTCTGAGTACTCAATTCCCTTCCCCTGTGCCTTAAAAAGGTAGCATCTCATTGGAGTTTTAGTAATAAAAAAATGACAGAATCAAGGACAGCCACGAAATACAAAAAACAAAAACAAAACAAAACAAAATAAAAAAAAACAGCCCCATGAAGAAAACACAGTAAAAGGAGCAAAATTCCTTTTTCTAATTTATATAAGATCTTAGACATGGGGACTTTAAGAATGAAACCTGGAAAGCCCTATTATTTATAACTATTTAGTGACAATGGGACAACTGTATAATACCTATTGGTAGTATTACTGAGAGAAAAGTAGACTGTGGTGTCTTATCATGAAATTGAGATGTATCATTTAATACAAGACACTTGGCCTCCTACTATATTTGAGAAGAACTATTGGAGCTGGGTCACAGTTAAGACCTCAGAGACCACACTGTTATTTGCTACTTGGAGAAAAGTTTTGCTGTTGAGAAGAGTTGATTGGAAGGGAATTGGAAGTCTAACTATTTTTTCCTGAACTGTTATCTCCAATTTCAGAGGTAGAAAATACCTCAGATCTCAGTGGTAAAGCTTAGTTGATCGTAGGCTTAGAAGGAAACACCAGTGTCTCAGAATGCAGACAAGAGAACAGATCTGAAAAGGCTCTGCAGTACCCAGGATAAGGGTTCTGTTTTGCTGAAAAAGATAATAGCATTGCCTTGGAAGTCGATCAGGAAGTGGTTCAATTACTGGAACAGCAGAGACTGTGAAGGATTGTCTCCATCCCTTTATGAACTGTTAGATACCGTTCTTGAAGGAGACATTAAGGCCTGAAGTTTAGGGCTATGATTTATCTGGGGCAATGTGTTTCCTATGAATGTATAGAGGTACACTCTTGCCCACAGACACCATGTATTTAAAAGAATGTGTCCAAGGTTTATGGAATTTTATGTTTAATTAGTGCTGCTTTATCCTACACTTAGTAAAATGTTTTTGATTAAGAATTAATGGTATTCTTTTCTTGCTTCTTTCCAGAAGTGTAAATTCCAAGCATGTGAAAAATAAAATATAATATCAGATTTTTTTGATGTATTGATTGGTTTTCCAGTTTGGTTCTGATTGGGAGAAAATTAATCCCCTGCACATATTTGAATTAATAATATTAAAAATCATAATTATATAAAATGTTTGTTGGTTCTAGCCCAATAGAAATATTTGATATGAATTCCTATAATAACTTCTGGGAATTCTTTACTTACACTAATTGGGACTTAGCTGTACTGATTTTTTTTCTCTTTCTTTCTTTTTTGGAGGAAATTGTGGTTAAGTCATTTGCTCATAGGTCACACAGCTAATAAATGTCTGAGGTCATTTGAACTCAGGTTCTCCTGACTACAAGGCTAGTGCTCTATCCTCTCTATCACCTAGCTGCCCCCCTCTTTTTCTTGAAAAAAAATTTTTTTAAAGAAATGGTTCTCTAAAAGGAGAAAGAAGGAAATAAAGAGAAATGGAAGCAATATAAAAAACAAAAGATCGAAAAATGATATATTAAAAACAGCTAATGTATCATCTTGGTTGATTTCTAAATGAGAAACACAGTGATGGGGCTCAAAAGGTGGAGTAGTGAATTGTAGAAACACAACTCCCCCACAACAGGCTTACTCTTAGAACCTTGAGTATAAGTTGAAGAAAGATGGGAACTCCTGACTTATCTGTGTGCAAGTTCAGGTTGGGTGAGAAAGCAAGCCAACCCAAAGAAAACCAGGAAGAAAGATTGGGCGCCATGGCCTACTATATCAGCACTATATCAAATTATCTATCCCTTCACAAGAACAATATGTAATTATTCCTTCCTTCATATGCATCTTCTTTTTAAAAAAAATTCATTAAAATTTTTTTCAACTCTGAATTCTCTCCTTTCTATCTCTCCTCACCTCACCCACTGAGAAAGTAAAAAAAATAAAACCCATTACAAACAGACATAGTGAAGTGCAACAAATTTTCATATTAGTCATGTACTAAAAAAATTTTTGTTCTGCTCTCT
This sequence comes from Sarcophilus harrisii, assembly GCF_902635505.1. Classification (NCBI taxonomy): domain Eukaryota; kingdom Metazoa; phylum Chordata; class Mammalia; order Dasyuromorphia; family Dasyuridae; genus Sarcophilus; species Sarcophilus harrisii. Next base: position 351,178,834 of record NC_045426.1, read on the forward strand.
GAGTCCATCATCTTTAACTGGAAGTGGTAGCATCTCATATGCTTCTTCAATGTCTACCTATCTATTTACTGCTTCTTATTATATGTAAGTTTTCTGAATACTAAAAAGATTTTCAACCATTCTACCCGTACCACTGTGTCATTTCTCTTTTTCCCTTCATGGACAAATTTCTATAAAAAGTAGATTACATATCTGAACGCAGATGGATGCAATGATTAGTCTTAACTTTAGAAGACTAATGATGATAGTGAGGTAATAGACTATAGATGTACAAAGCTGTATAAACTTTAACTCTATTGATAATTCTTTCAATTTGTGTTTCTTAACTGGTTTTCTTTGTTAAAAGGAGGGGAGAAGTAATTACTGGGAAGTGAAATTATTTTTTAAAGCATCCTTCAATTTTATATAATTTACATCTACATTTCTTCATTTTATAATCCTCTCCAATTTGCAATTTGACTTCTGAGTCTACAGCTTTATTGAAACATTCTCTTAATGGTCATCAATGATACTCTTTTTCATTCTATCTTCTCAGTGACTTCTCTGCAGTGTTTGACTGCTGATAAATAACCTGTTAACTTCTATACAACTGAAAATTGAATGAATTTGAATGAAATTGAATGAAAAAGTCAGAAAGCATCTTAGATTTTTTAGTGCTGACATCCTTAATCTGATATCTGTGGATAGATTTTGGGATGTTTTAGAATGTTAATGAAGAAAAGTTCATCTTGATTTTCACTTATCTCTAACTGCAATTTAGCATTTCCTACAATTACTGAAAAACATTATTCTGATAAGAGGTCTGAGTGCTTCATCTAGCTGCCACAAGGATTAACAAAATTTAAGAACCACTTCTACAATGCCACAGAAAAATGGTCACTATCTCATCCTATGGTTTCCAAAATACCACTTTTCTAGTTCCATTCATTACTATTCACTTTCTTTACTGACATTTCTCTTTCACAGTCTGTTAAGGTGTACCCTAAGGTTAAGTCCTTGGCTTCCTTCTTCCCAAGTAAACTCACTAATTTCCATTATTTCAACTATACTATGCAGATGCCTCTTAAATCTTTCTCTAGCTTTGAACATTCTGCTAAACTCCAGAATAGCATCTTTTTGTACTTCAGTCATTTTAGATTCTTCAGGAAGCCATGTGGGGTTTTCTTGGCAAAGAAAATGGCTTGATTTGCCATTTCCTTCTCCAACTTATTTTACACATGAAGAAACAGAGTTAAACAGGGTTAAGTGACAGGGTTAATCACATAGCTAGTAAGTGTCTGAGGCCAAATTTGAAGATAAGTTTTCCTGACTTCAAGTCCAGCATTATCCACTGTGCCACTTAGCTGTTCTACATTTTTAACTAATTACAAGACTTTGACCTGAATCTCTTGCAACCATCTCAAATTCAACAGATCAAAAATTGAATCCAGCATTCTTCCCCCAAATAACTACTTCTTATTATTTACCCAATATCAAAGTATCAATCAAGCACACCCACCAAATGTGTATGTTCCCCAAAGCTCTGTCCTAAGCTCTCTTCTCTTGTCTAAGATAATATCTCAGTTGGTGATCTTATTAGTTCTCAGGTTTAATTATCATCGCTATATAGATGATTCTCTGTTCTACTTTTATTCAGCCATACATAGTCTCTCTCCTCAGCTCCAGTCCCATATCAACTCCCTGCTAGACATTAGAACAAGATGTGTCATAATCATTACAAATATATCATGTTCAAAACAGAATTCATTCTTTTCTCCCAATTACATTCTTCTTTTGAACTTCCCTAATATGTCAAAAGCATCATCATCTTCCCAACTATTAAAGTTCATAACCTCAGTGTCATCTTCAACTATTCCTACTTGGTTTCCCCACATAGCCAATCACTTATCACCTGTGCATGCTTCCCACACATACCCATTTCTTTACCCACACGTTAATTTCTCTGGTTCAGGCCCTCCATTACTTCTCACCTTGATTATTGCCATAGCCTTCTAATTGGATTTCTTGCTTCCTATGTCTCTCCACTCCAATTCATTATCCACAATAATTTGTTGTTGTGCCAAAGCTGACAAAGTGATTTTCTAAAAGGTTAGGTTTGACCATATCCATCCCCTTTCACTTCAACCTCAATTTTAAAAAGTCCATGCCTTCCCATCACCTCTAAGATCAAGCAATCTTTATCTTTTATTTAAAATGTTTCTTAATCTGGTCCCTTTCTATCTCGAGTTTTACTTAACACAATCACTCAAAAGTACAAATACAGGGCCTGCCTACTTGCTGTTCCTCTTTAAATTTATTTTATGATAAACTATATACATTCTAGCTTCTTATTGAATTGTAAACTCCATGAAGATAGGATCTTTTTATCTATTACAGTGCCTAGCAGTCTGCATAGAGTAGTTACTTAATGTTTAATTGAACTGAATGTTCTGCATAGCCTTCTAAATGAGATCCACCATCACCTAAGAGAGATAAATTTAATGATTCACATAAACAACAAGGGGGTCAGTTTTGATCGCTGTGGATGCCTTATTGTTGTTTAGTTATTTTTCAGTCATGTCTAACTCTTTGTGACCCTTTTCGGGGCTATCTTGGCAAAGATACTGGAGTGGTTTACTATTTCCTTTTCCAAGTCATTTTACAGATAAGGAAACTGAGGCAAACCAGGTGAGGTGACTTGATCAAGGTCATACAGAAGCATTTGAGGCCTCATTTGAAGTTAGGTCTTCCTGACTCCAGGTCCAATGTTCTACCCACTGTGCCACTTAGCTGCCCCTCTTTATCTTTGGACTATATAATGTATTGCTCTCACTATTACATGGAAAGTCTCTGTCCCTATAATGTATAAGTGATTTTTTAAATACAGAATTCTGTATTTAAAGGACAACATTCTATAGCATTTTGCTTTATTTCATTTGGGCTACAACTACATTGTTATGGGCCAGAACTCTGTACTTGAAACAAGGTTTCTTACAAGGAGTTAAGTCAATGGAATTGATGCATGTGAATTCTCTAGTTCAGTATGACTGATTTAATCTTACAACAAATAATGGTTTCCTAGTGATATAATGATTGGTTATACTCAGTATACTGCTATAAACTGGGACAAACTCAACCAGAGACAGACTTGGAAGGGGACTGGAACAGACTGGGGGAAGACAGTGGGTGGAGACTAGAACACAAGCTCTGAGACAGACTTCAAGACAATGACCATCATGCTGGCTCTCCTGCCTTCCCCACAGAAACTAAGACACATTCCGGAGGACCTCCAGAAAGCTAGCCGAGCCCCAGGCAAAGAAACTAGACTGTGAAGGAGATAATAAAGAATTTGGACTTTATCACCTGGCTATTCTCATGGTAATTACTCAGAAGAAATTGGTGATTACTCTGCTGAAAACAAAGGCTGGTTCAAAGACCTCCAGAAAACCACCAGAACATTACACTACACAACCTATTTCTTTCTAGTAGCAAATTTGTTTCATTATTACAAAAAGAGTTAAGGTACTAGTAGAATTCTGTATTTGAAAAATCACTTATACAGCAGGGGTTGGTCAGTGTTAGATACAATGTGTCACTGAAACATATTAGACATACTTAGAAATCTCAAGGGGAGTGGTATCAAAGCTAAAACTGTCAGGTATGCTAAAAATTTGCCTCTACAATACAAAGAAGACATTAATAAAAACATTTCATTAGAATTCTAAATTAAGTTACACATAAAACTTCTTTAAAAACAAAATGAAGCAACTGTTGGTCATAATTATCCTTACTACTACTAATAAAAGCAGTTGCCAAATTTAAATGTTTTAAATATCCTTATTAGTACTATGACATGTTTCTTTAAAAAAAATTTTATAATTTATTGCATCATGTTCTATGTAGCCTTCTATATTAAACCTACCAGCATGCAAGAGAATTCTTTTTAATGATCCATAAAGAAGAAACAAGTGTATTTAAAAATACTTTTTGTTCAAAGTATGATATGCAGCTAAAATAAAGTTAATTTGCCATGACAAATACTTTGTACTGGTCCCAGAAGAGGAAGAAGAGAATGAGCTGCCTTGTATTTGGGAAATTGTGCTGTTTCAACAAGTTGAGCTTTTAAACAAAAACTCATTTCCTTAATACTAGCATTGTTCCAGTATTGTTACGCATTTGTGAAATAACCATATCTCTGAAGAGCCAAAAATCCAAGTGAGCCAAAAGGCAATGGAGAGATATTATGGGCCACAGAGATGACAGTATATTGCCAATGATGACCTGTACACAAGGAGTGTCAAAAAATACATCATTCAGGAAATGCATTCTTGGAAAATGAGATGAGCTGATCATATAGCAAGAATGAAGTAACAGATGGGAGAGCTCAAGGCTTGAAGTGGTATTCACATAATGTTAAAGACCCAGAAGGCTAAAGACTGTCTTAGAGATACTTCCTATCCTCCTGCCCACTTCCAATATGGAAAATTTATAGGAGAACAGAGATAAGATGCACAAATTAAAAACACACAGATTGCACTCTACTTCACTGGAGGGAAAAACAATTTTATCATTGATCCATTTAAACATTACTGTCACAAAACAAAGGGCTAAACACTATGTAATATGTATAAATATATATATGTGAACATAAATACATGCACATATGGGCATATACATAGGTATATTCATGAATAAATAAAAAAAAACTCTACTCACCAAAAGGTCGGTCAGTTGATTCTTCTTTAAGATCTGTTTAAAAATATAAAACAAAAAGATAGTGATTATGAATTATAACATTTTGACAGTTATGACAGAAGACAGTTATAACATTTTGACTTATGAACATCTCATGCAAATGAAATGCTACACATAGTGCCCAATATATTGGGAAAAGGGGAATTCCCTTCTAGTCAATCTGCAATCATCTATTGTGCTTGGTAAGGAGACTCCCTTAATGTCATGGGTATTGCTACTTGTTTACTACTTATCCCATTTGACTTTCTTAACCCAGAGATAATCTTTTGCTTTTCTCCTGAGTAACTATGTGGATTCTAGCAAAATCTTCTACAAAGATTTTAGTAGTTGTCCCTGCAGCTTTCTAAATTTCAAAGAAGGGATTTACTATATATTCATCTCTATTCCAAACTTCCCAATCAATTCAGTTTTTACATAAGAGAAATGTAATCTAAAGCTTCAGTAACCTTACTGTTGGGCCCCCTAATTTTATACTCTGGTTACAGGAATAAGTCTCTTGCCCTTAGGCCTGAATCCTTCCCTTGCTAATTTATCTTTTTTTTTTTTTAAATAACTTTTTATTTCCAAGTTACATGCATGGGTAATTTTACAGCATTGACAACTGCCAAACCTTTTGTTCCACTTTTTCTCCTCGTTTCCTCCATTCCCTCCCCCAGATGGCAGGTTGACCAATACATGTTAAATATGTTAAAGTATAAATTAAATATAAGTATACATGTCTTAACAGTTATTTTGCTGTACAGAAAGAATCAGACTTTGAAATAGTGTACTATTAGCCTGTGGAGGAAATCAAAAATGCAGGTGGACAAAAATAGAGGGATTGGGAATTCTATGTAATGGTTCATAGTCATCTCCCAGAGTTCTTTCGCTGGATGTAGCTGGTTCAGTTCATTATTGCTCCACTGGAACAATTTGGTTCATCTCATTGCTGAAGATGGCCAGATCCATCAGAATTGATCATCATATAGTATTGTTGTTGAAGTATATAACGATCTTCTGGTCCTGCTCGTTTCACTCAGCATCAGTTCATGTAAGTCTCTCCAGGCCTTTCTGAAATTATCTTGTTGGTCATTTCTTACTAAACAATAATATTCCATAATAAAATATACATTAAAAAAACATTTTTTCAAGCAGTCTTTTAGCAAAATTGAGGGATAAAAAAAAATACATGCCCCATCCTACCTTAGTCCCTATGTACTGTTTCAAGAGAGATAGATGAAAGCCCCTGGTACTTTTGGTTGACTCCTAGTTAAGAATTTATGGGAGGGAAAAGATGCATCAGAGATCTTTGTAATCTTAGTTAAATCACTAAGTACTTCTCATTTTCATCACCTATAAAATGAGGAGATTGGACTAGATTATTTCTGTGCTCCCTTGCAACTCTAGATCTATGACTAGGAGAATATGGCAAAAGACAAGTTCTTTAAGGAAAATATTGAAGGAAGTTAAAAGGGACAAAGTCCAGGAGTCATTATCTAGGAGGTGGAATAGCAAGTTTCAGGAAGCCAGATGCTGTTATTAGAGTTCTGTATAGGACTGGAATCCTTAAGATAAATTAGTAAGGTGAGTGAAATGAGCAGGACCAGGAGATCATTACATACTTCAACAACAATACTAAATGATGATCAATTCTGATGGACATAGCCCTCTTCAACAATGAGATGAACCAAATCAGTTCCAATAGAGAAGCAATGAACTGAACTAGCTACACCCAGCGAAAGAACTGCACAATAATAATACTAACTTACTTGGTGATCTCATAAATTTCAAAAGGTTCCATTATCATTTGTATTCAGATGAGTGCCATATCTATCTACCCTGCTGTAATTCTCTCCTGGGCTACAGTCCTATATAATCAATTGTCTTTTGGATATCTTGAACTGTATGTCCCACAAGCATCTCAAAAGTATGTCCAAAACAGAACACATCTTTTCCCCAAATCCTTGTGTTAAGGGTACCACTATCCTCCTAGGCATGCAGACCCTGAACCTCAGTAGCACCTTTGACGCTTACTACTCTCATTTGCACCAAATATCTAATCTGTTGCCAAATCTTGTCATTTCTTTACATCACTCATATACAACTTCTTTCTACTCATATTCAGATCCTCATCTTCTATCTTCTGGCTATGTATAATGGCATTCTAATTGATCTTGTTAGCTAGAGCATCTCCCCACCCAAATCGATTCTCTTCTAACCTGCCAAGGTGATTCTTTTGTAGGTGAATCCTACAAGTGTAGGATTGACCATGTCAACCTCCACTCAGTGAATGCCACTGGCTCCCTAATATCTCTAGGATCAAATATAAACTCTTCTATTTGGCATTTAAAGCTCTTCATAGCCTACTTTTCCAATCATCTTATATTTTGCTCCCCTCTATACACTCTTGTCACACAAGCCTATTTCCTTTTCCCTACTTGCACAGGACATTCTATTCTCACTTGTTTCTTTAAACAACCCATTCCTAACATCTGAAATGCTTTCCTCCTCCACCTCCTTCTTGGTGTCCTCAACTTCCCTCCAAGAATTGGGACAACTCCCATCTACTCCAGTTTTTTTTTTCTTTCCATATGTTAGGGTATAGAACCCTGCTGAGAGGGAGTACAGAGTCCACCTTAACCTATGGTACACAATAAATTTTCTGCCACATTGCAGAAACACTTCTTGTTGAGCAAGAAGCAGTGATGCATGACATGGGAAAGGGACTGACCTGAGGGTCATAGGGCAGTTGCTCATAAGCAGGAATGCCTTAACAGGGACTCTCTTGCCTGTGAGCAAGCTGCTGAATTGCTGTATTGGCTCTCCTCCCATTGGCAGATACCACATATATGCAAAGCCCACGAGCAGCTTCTCTGAATGGTGATTGGGGATTGTCTACTATTCACATGCTAATCACGCTTGAAAAATGTATATGAACAAGGCTGTGCGGCATAATAAACTAGAGTTCTTTTCACATTCTATGAGTCTCCCGCCTCATTTATCTCACTTCTGAAACCAAAGAGCTCTTATACTTTCTGAGTTCTCAATCAGGATGGCTGCAACAACTGGTGCCAGAGAACAGGGACTTGAAATAAAAGGTGCTAGAGTAATCACTGCTATGTGGTCAAGACAACCTCCAAGAGAACTCTAGAAGGAGAGCACGCTGAACTGCTCTGTTTCCGAACCAGAGAGTGGCAGAGTTGGTTAAGTAGCCTACTGGGGCAGAAAAATAGCACCCGACTTCCTTCAGACAGGGAAGCATATGTGAAGACTATATACAAATGTATAAACGAACAGGGATGCACAGTTCAATTAGGAGACATTAGGAAATTCCTGGACATTGCTTACAAAGTTTCTCCATAGATACCTGAAGAAGGTTATTGTAATTGTGAGAGACATTTTCAGTGAACAGCTCACCACTTATGATAAGCAATGCCCAGGAGAAATAGAAAAAAGCCATTTTACCACATGTAATCTCATTATACAAAGTCTGAAATCAGAACCAGAAAAAGAGACCAGGAAGTTTATGGTCGGAGCACAGACAGGCCCATCTCTTAGCAGATGTCCCTCTCCTGAGCCTGAGGAGGATGATAATGAACAACATCCCACTACCTTTGCCCTGGCCCTATTTTTATATCTATCTGGATTTACAGCTTTCAAAGGCTCTCCTAATGAAAAGCCTAAGAATAAAATTTGGATGACAATTTTTGAGCAACTTAGAGGCAGAGGTAGTAGGCAGTAAGAAAGCTTTGATGTCCCCGCAACCGGTAAATTGGAAAAAAGACAGGAACCATTTTTTCTTTAATAATAGATGACTTACATATTAACTTATGGGGTAGGGATATTTTATACCAACTAGGGATAAAAATCACCACCAATTTTTAGGAGGGGTCATTGCTGCTGTGGCTTCTATTGCTCCTAAAATGACTTGGACTACCGACACACCACTATGGGTAGAGCAATGGCCCCTGACCAAAGGAAAAATAGCTGCTCTATATCAATTGGTACAAGAACAATTAGAATTACAATATATTGAGGAAACAAAAAGTGTATGAACATCTGTGTGTATCTGCCAGATCTCTTCAGAGATTGTATGAGGTGTCCCAGCAAGAAGCAGCAAGCATAACAAAAAGATGTTTAGCTTGTGTACCCTATTCTCAAAAGACCTGAAGGGATGGGGACTAACCCCAGAGGTGACAGGACAAATGATATGTGACAAATAGATGTTACACATAAGGGAAAAACATGCATTCATGTTACAGTTGACACTTATTCAGGCTTTGTAGCTGCATCCTCTCAACAAGGGAAAGCTGCTTCACATATAATAAATCACTTATTTCACTGTTTTGCCTCTATGGGCATCCTACACACCATCAAGACTGATAATGGGCCCTCCGATACCTCAAAAATATTAAAACAGTTCTTACAGGAATTCTCCACACATCATACATCATATTCCTTACAACCCCACAAGACAGGCCATGATAGAAAGAACTAATCAGACCCTGAAGAGATTCATCCAAAAAAAAAAAAAAAAAAAAAAAGAGGGAGATGGAGGTAGGGTCGCTCAAAAAGATGTAGATAAAGCAATGTACACAATAAATTTTTAAAAATTTGATTCAAATGACTTAAGTACAGCTATGAAATACTCTCTGGTGAAAAGAGAGAATAAAGACAATGCTCCATCTTTCTTAAGAGGGCTCCCTAAGAATGAGACTGTAAAAATGAAAAAGGGTCCTGAAGGATAAGAGGGACCCTATAGGGTTCTAATATAGAGGCCAGGATATGCCTGTATCTCCACAGGAAAAAACCTTCAGCAATGGATTCCTATTAGACATCTCAAAGTTGTTCATAAACCAGAAGAGGAAAAGAAGAAAAGGCGACTACCTAAAAGGAGGAGAAGATGTGCCCCTTACCCAAAGACAGCTAACAAGATGTTTTATTATATGGCTCTGTGTTACATACAATCAGGACTGGCAACAGAGGCCAAAAGGTGGATTATCATGATGGACCCACCATGGCCTAGGATTGTCTCATGGCGGGGATGGGGTATCATGTGACACACATGCTGGGCATACAGAGGATGCCCTGTCAAAGAGACACCCTCATCCATAGGAGAATTGCAGCATTATCTACATAATGGATCATCAGGTTGGCCCCTCACAAACCTCCACGGGACACATTCTTGTCACTCAAGAATTGGGCCGTAGTTTGGGACATGTTAAACCATCTTGGGCCCTGGTTCTTGGACAAATGGCACAAGAATTGACGACCAGTTCTATACTAAAGCCTGTCTGGGAGGGAAATATGCATTCAAGTAGAGAGACTCTAACTGTTGCCAAAGAAACATTAGATTGTTACAATGTTACTTGTTGGAATTGTACAGTTAGTGATTGCTTGGAGACAGAAATTGAAAATCAGACTGTATTTGAGGTGGCTAGAGCTCATGTATCAATGCTTCCTGTCAAAAGTGAGAAATGGTATCGTGCTGACTGATCATATCTATGTTCAATACCATAATAGAAAAGAAGGAAACAGATCATTAGGAAAAAGAGATGTATCAGCTGTAACATATTAGGTATCACTGTTGGTTTCACGTATAGTTTCATCAGTGTCTCTTGCAATGTCCATATCTAATATACAAAATAGCATTGTACAAGCTAGATATATAGAGAAACTAGCTAGGAATGTCTCAGCAGGTTTTGCCCACAGGCTAAGATAGATGAACAATTGTATCAGATGATAAAAGACTTAAGAGAAGTATCATTGGAAATGAGAGTAGAAGTGGAGTTATTGAAACTTCAGGCTCAATTACAATGTGACTACAGATATACAACGGTTTGTGTACCCCTTTGCTGGATAATCATACAGGACAAGATAAAAATTGAAACACTATTAAGAGGCATTTGAATGATGTATTTCTCAATAACACAATTGAAGGTGACATAGAAAGTTTATATAAACTAGCATCTGAGATAAAGCTTTTCATGAAGATTTGAATCCAGATAAAACTGCTAAAACAAATCATACTACCTCTTTATGGTAGTTAAAATTAGAATCATGGATTGTCCTGTGTGTGCTATGTTGTTATTGCTCTGTTGTCTTGTAATATTAAGATGACTTTATAAATCTTTCTCCACCGTCCTTTCAGAGGCTTCAAGAAAGGACTGTTTATCTAAAAGACAAAAAAGGAGAATTGCTAGGGTATGGGATCCTGCTGAGAGGAAGTATAGAGGCTACTTTGACTTTCAGTGCACAATAAGTTTTCTGCCACACTGCAGAAACACTCTTGTAGAGCAAGGAGCAGTGATGCATGACAAGGGAAAGAGATCGGCCTGAGGGTCACAGTACAATTGCTCATAACCAGGGATATAAAAGGCCTCTCACTTGTGAATGAGTTGCTGACATGGCTGCACTGGCTCTCCTTCCATTGGCAGATAATGCATACACAAAGCCCACAAGTGGCTTCTCTGAATGTTAATTAGGGATTGCCTCCTGTTCACATGCTAATCACACTTGCAAAAATTTATATCAACCAGGCTGTATGGCATAATAAACTGAAGCTCTTTTCACATTCTATGAGTCTCCCACCTCATTCATCTCACCTCTGAGATTAAAGGGCTCTTCTACTTGGAACTCTCAATCAGGATGGCTGCAACATCCATATTGCCATATTTCCTAAAATTCATGTGTTATATTTTTCCAAATTCTCTTCCTCCTCCACAAGGAAGGCAAGAAAGAGTCCATTACAAATAGAAAAATATGTTTCAATCTGCACTGAGTCCACCATTTCTCTAACTGGAGGTGAAGATCATGTTTATTATGTTTTTTGAAATTGATTGGTCATTATGATGATCAGAATTCCTAAGTCTTTCAAAATTGATATTCTTTACACTATTATTATTGTGCAAACTGTCTCCTGGTCCCATTAACTTCACTTCATATCAGTTATATAGATCTTCCCAGATTTTCATGAAACCACCTCCAATTTTTAGCTCCTGTTTCACCAATTTGCTTACAATATTATACTTCATGTCTAATCATGCAGACATCTAAGTTTTATCTTGATATCCAATGGGAGATGCTGGCCTATGACTAGTTTTTATTAAACTGCTTTCCAGTTTTCCCAAGGTTTTGTCTAACAGCTGAAACCTTTCGGTTTCAAATAGCAGGTTACTGGGCTAATTTGCTTTCTTTATATTGTGTAGCTAATCTATTCTGCTGATTTAACATTTGTATTTCTTACCTATTACTAAATTGTTGAATGGGGTTTTCTTGGACAATTATGGATTAGTGTTATAATTTCAGACCAGATATTGCTTCTATCTCATAAAAAATTCATTTGTGATTATGGAATTTTTATTCTTCCAAATGAATTTCATTATTTTTTCTAGATATAGAAAATAGTCCTTTGGTACTTTGAGATGACACAAAGTAAATTAGCAGTGTCATTTTTTAGTAATATTGATGTAGCCATTTCATAAGCAATTATTTCAATCTGCCATTATTTACATAAAATCTTATTTGTAATTGTGGCAGGTAGATTCCCATATATTTTATACCATCTGTAGTTATTTTAAATTGAATTTTTCTACTTTTTCTTGCTGAATTTTGTTGTAATATATGGAAATGTAAATAATTTGTATAGGTTTATATTATATCCTGCAATTTTGCTGGTTAATTGTTTTAATTAGTTTTTAATTGACTCTTTAGGACTAAACCACCCTATGATTTGCAATGGTTAAATCTATCTAGTTCTGAGAGGCAAATTGGGGTGTTCCACAACAAGTTTTATTGTCTATTCCTTCTACCTTATTTAACTTTTAAGGATTAAGATTCTACGACATTTGGTGTTTATTAATATTAATTCACTGTCTATGGCCTCTTTTCGCAAAATGTATCTTCTCCATTTATCACTTTTGATCCACTTTTGCTCATGGTTAAAGATCTGTTTTGCTTCTACTATCTCCTTTAATCTATACTCTTAATCTTCCTCATGTACTTAACTCTTTTCCCTTCTTCCTTGTTTAATAAGATATTATTTTTATACCCAACTGTAAAATGTATAGTCTTCCTTCTTTGAACCAGTTCAGGTGAAAAGGAGATTCAAGTGTCATTCTCCTGCATGCTACTTTGGTTGTATAAACTCTTTGTACAGCCCATTTTTGTGAAATAATTCTCCTCATTCTTCCTCTCCTTCCTTACCTTTTCAATCTTCTTTTGAGAACATAACAAACGAAGGCCCTCTGTCTAATCAAATTCCTTTTAATATTTCTAGTAATGAAAAAGTTCTAAAAGATTATGTGTATCATCTTCCCAAAAAAGAATGTAAACAATTTTATTCTGTTCAGTTTCTTAGTTTAGTCATATTTGCTTCTATGTTTCTCTTTATTCCTGTGTTTGTATTGTTTTCTACTGAGCGCTTGTCTTTTTTTCAGAATGTTTGCAAGTCCTTCCCCCTCCTTTCACCTCCCCTGCCCACTAAAGGTCCATTCCTCCCCTTTAACATTACACTATTATTTTGGATTGGTTATTTTAGGTTTTAAGATGGGATTTTTTGCCTTTTTTGTGGTGGCTGCTAAACTTGGTGTAATCCTCTCTGTGATTTTGTAGTATTTTTTCCCCCTTGATCAGGGAGTTTTTTATTTGGGGTCTATTATTCCTACAAGTTTTCATGTTAGGGTTTCATTCAGGAAGTAATCAGTGTATTCTTTCAATTTCTACTTTGCTCTTTGGTTATAAAAGGAGCAATTTTCTTTGAAATATTGATGTCCAGTGGTTCTTTTCAACAATGAGATAACTGAGGATAGTTCCAATGATCTTGTGATGAAGAGAGTCATCTACACCCAAAGGAATGGGGGAACTGAGTGTGGATTACAAGATAGCATTTTCACTCTTTTTGTTGTTGTTTGCTTGTATTTTGTTTTCTTTCTCACTTTTTTCCTTTTTGATCTGATTTTTCTTGTGCAAGATAATGTATATGTATACATATATAGGATTTAACATATATTTTTACCATGTTTAACATATATTGGATTACTTGCCATATAGGGGAGGGAGGATGGGAAAAGGAGTTATGAACACAAGGTTTTACAAGGGTCAGTGTTGAAAAATTATCCATGCATATGTTTTGAAAATAAAAAGCTTCAGTAACAAAAACGTCTAATTTTTCTCTCTCTATCTTTTTCTTTGTTCATGATTCTTACATTTTCCAATCTGTTTTCTGGATCAGTTATTTTTTTTGAGAACTTATTTCACATTTTCTTCTACTTTTTCAAAAAGTCATTAGCTTTCATTAGGTAAATTCTGATCTTCAAGGAATTGGAGAAAATTTTAAATGTTGTACAATTTTTCAAATGCAATTATGCTCACTCTTCTTCCTATTTAATTCTAGATTTAGCTCAACGTTCAACTGTAGAATATAAACAAGTTATATTGTACTGATGAACTCCTAATGCATATTTAGGTAATATATATCATTCATCTACTGTTTTTATTTTTATGCATGACAGATGAAATTTTTGAGTCATCATAGATTTCATTTGAGAGGCTCTGCAATCTTTTGGTTTTGTTATTGTACAGTCATTTTTTCAGTTTTATCTGGCTCTTCTAGGGATTCTTGACAGATAGTGAAGTGATTTGCCATTTCTTTCTCTAGCTTATTTTACATATGAGAAAACTGAGGTAAACAGGGATAAGTGACTTTCTTAGGGTCATACAGCTAGTAAATGTGTTGAGGCCAGATTTGAACTGAGAAATATGAGTCTTCATGACTCCAGGACCAGCATTCCATGCCACTTAGCTGTTCCTGTAATCTTTTGGAGTGTAATTCAATCATCAAAATGTTATTTACAAACAGGAGCATCTATAGGAACATATAACCTATAGGCAATATGTCATTTGGATTGTGTGTTTTATGTCTACTATGGTAAATACCTTTGATAAGAACATATCTCTATTCTATGTATGTAGCTTAACCTTTTGGTGGTTCAGCTTCCTTAATTGTAAATGAGGGAAGTGGATAAGCTGATCCAGAAAAGAAAAAAAAGTACTCTTCTGCTCTAAATCTATGATTCTATGATCTATATGATATTAAAAAGATGGCCAAGTTAGCTCTGCCGAATCTATCAGAGAATCTTACATGATCTTACAAAGACAACTTATTGGTAGACAGCCGTTAGAGCTTCATTTTACTCAAATTAAATTCTTTTCTAAAGTCACAATAAACACAACAAATTCCTATAGTCTTAATAGTTTACAGTCAATTATACAATTACATAAAGATGTGGTCTGCTGTAAAATACCATGAATGAAAGCATGCCCTTTTTTGTTCCTGTGTTTTCATAAAGTCCTTAATACAGCTACAAAAATACAATAAATAATGATTTTGTGGAAACAGGAATGTAAGCATATGTCAGTAGTGATCGATAATTCCACAATTAGCTTTTTCACTAATAACAACATTTGTGATTTTCCCCCAAATGATTTCCTTTTTTCCCATTTTAAAATACTCTTATCATTGATCCCTCATTGAATGCCCTCAAAAGTATGTCGTGACCAGTAAGGATCTCCTTTATATTCAATTTATCTGGTGAAGCTGCTCTTATCTTTGTTTTCTTTAACATTATTTCTATTTCCTCACGGAAAAAGCTAAGATAGTGATATTATAATTTAAGTGTGGTGGTTCAGCCAATACAGATGAAGAAAGGTTTGTTGTAGAATCTGAGTGGTATGTTGTTTCTGGTTTCATAACTGCTTAGGACCTAATACAATTGGGACTTTTGCTACATTTTCTGCAATCTAATTTTTCCCCTAGTACTTCACTGTTTTATAAGGTAATATTACTCATAAACTCTTGCCATAATAGATCCTTGGATCTATCCTGTCATTGCTTTGCAAGGAGATTTGTGTTTATAGGTAAAATGATTTCTATATTTGTCTGGTCTCCTTTTCATGGTACTTACATTTGCTTTCTATCAGTGAATATCTGTAGTTTACCCTCATATTGTTCCCACAAACTTTTTTTTTTTTAATTTCTTAATAATGGTAGATATGTTTTGAGAATATAAACTCTTTATTTTTAATTTATGGAAGCATCCACAATAGTCAAGCATCCACAACAACCACTATGTGACAATGGTTAGATCACATAACCTCCCTGGTTCTCTGTAAAATGAGAGTTGGACTAGATGGCCTCTGAAGTAACTTCCAGTTCTAGAATTATGACTGAATGTCTGCAATAGAATACACAGTTACAGTTGGAGACACAATGCATTCCCACTGAGAATCCTGATAGATAAAAACAAAAAGATCAAATACAATGCTGTGTTACGGGATTTGGATGGAGGGGAGAGAGAGTGATAAATTTTAGCTCCTATATGAAGAAATAGATAAGGAATAAAATTGTAGTAAACAGATTTTCTCTGTTTTCATTAATGATGGAAAAAGCAAATAAATAGAAGTAAAGAGAATTTGGAATACTTAGCAACAAAAGTTCCTGATTGTAAGAGTTATGAATTAGTTGAAGATATTACTGTGATAGTTCCTCAGTACTTAGATTTGAAGCAAATCCTGGTGATTAAAAATTAATTGCACTATATAATCATTGAGAAATAGTGTTCCCAAAAGTCTTTGAGCAGTTTTAAGTTATTAAAGCTTAAAAATACTTAAGATTTGTGGGAAACCCTCTCTACACTATATAGCAAATTTTTAAAATAAGGAGGAAATGTTTACCAAGTGAAATATTGATCTATGTAGTCTAATCTCTTGTGTTCAGTTTCCTAAGATGATTTTACAGGCTTAGCTTTGGTTCTTTTCTGAGAGATCCTACCAAAAGCATATATTCAAGGGTGCTATTTGTTAGCTGGCCTCATTCTATCACCTTTAACTTTGGATAAAAAAAACTCATTTAGCCAAGCTGCTTCAGCTACATTATCTTCATCTAACTAGGCATTCAGAGAATTACCTATCCTCTCTGACTCCAAACATAGTTCTGTTAATGGTTTCTGTCAGTCATTTAATGCCAGTGATATCCAGGTCATGGATTTTCTCTATTTGACTGATCATCCAAGATAAAGACAACCTCTTCTCCACAACAGTCTAATATTGCTAGTTATTTTCTCCTGGAAGTATCATGACTAAAACACTGTACTTGGAAGAAGGAAGAAGTGAGGTCTTACCTCAGACATTTACTGGCTATATAAACCTGTATGAATCATGTAATCTCTCTCTCTTTCAAATTTCTCATCTAAAATGGAGAGAATGATAATATATACTTGGCAGGGTTGTTAAAAGGATCAAATAAAATAATTTATCTAAAGGGATAGATAAAGCACTATTATAATTATCAGATGTCAACTATTGTTTTTATTATTGCTGTTAAATGTTATTAAAATTTTTATTAATATTGTTACTAAAATAGAACTAGAAGGGCAGTTAGAAATCACTGAGTCCAACTCCATTATTTTACAGATGAGGAAAGAGAGGGTCAGAAAAGTTAAATGACTTGCCTAGTTACTAATTATTAGAAAAGAGATCTGAACCCAAATCTTCCTGATGCCAAGAACTATACTTTCCCACAACACATTGATTACCTAAAAGTTCCTTTCTTTCCTATAGTTTCAGGATTCTGAATTCTAATAATGGTGTTCATAATATCAAGTTATATTTTATAACCGTTTCTATCACTTAGATATTTTAGAAGAATTTTTAACGAGCTGTCATTAAAAGAAATTTACATGTCCTAGGCATTACAGAGTAGGTAAGAAAGCTGGTCTTGTAGTCAAAAATCTTTTCTTTGATATCTACTAGCTATGCGATATGCGATTATGAACAAATCACTTTATCTCTCAGTGATCCAGACAACATTACCCTCTTCCCCCCAAATCTCCTGTTTCTTTTCCCAAGACTACGTCTTTCGGTCTCAAATAGGCTAAAATGAAGTGACTGGTTACTCAGGGGTCCAATCCAACAACCAAACTAATGAGCTTGAGAGCATTAACTTATTCTGTTTTGTCCAATCTGGGCTCCTTCCCCATTTTTTGAGCAACTGGTGGCTCCCTCTTCCAGGGGCTCATCATATTAATTGTCAGACTCGGTATGAACAACAAGATCAGTGTAGCCTATGGCTAACTTAAGAACTCCCTGGTGCCAGGCCACCATTTAAGCCTGACAACATTTTAGGATTAAATTACTGAATGGCACCTGTACAAGTAGAGAGGGTCTCCCACAGGGTTAAAGCCTCCTCTAAAAAGTTTTACAGAGTAGCATGATTTATATGTATTTTTATTTTGCTGAATAACAAGGAAGGTACATATTTAGAAATAAAGGTATATATTTAGAAATGAAGGTAAAGTAAAAATATATGATAGCAATTAAAATAAGATTTAAAAAATTAAAAAATCTATACTGTACATTTTAAACAGGATTTCTGCATATTAAATAGCTGAAATTAATAGATTTGTATATGTACTTACCAGGGTGACCAAGATTATTTAATTCATCTATAATGAAATTAAAGAAACCAAATTAACTTTGTCATTTTATAAACATTCCATCAATTTAAATATAATCAAGGAAAGTGAGTTTTAATAAGCTATATAGTTTTTAGTATGAAACTTTCAAAGGATTCAAATGTGAGGAACTGATTAAAAGGGAAGAAGGAACATGTCCTATTGATGCCAATTGTGGATTGTAATCAATGATATATTTTTCTTTTAACTTCACAGTTTTCTCAATGTTTGTCAATTAAGTACAGAAAATACTTTTTATGAGAGATTTTGATGGGCAGATTTGGGAAGATCACAGGATCACATAATTATACCTATAAGGAACCTCTGAGATCATATGATCCAACACTTTCATTTTATAGATGAGGAACTGAAATCCACAGAGGTTCAGGATCTGCCCAAGATAACAAGGCTAACAAGTGACAGAGTTGGAAACCAAATTCAGGTCTTCTGATTCCAATTACATCATTACTTTCACTGAAAGAATAATGTTTACTGGCTCAACACTAACACCACTAAATAAGAAGGCAGAGCATTCACTAGCCCTAAGAAAGAAGAATAGGATTTAATTCTCACCTCAGACATTCATTAATTGGGTAACTCAAGACTTCCCTGAGAATGTTTCCCTTTCTGCAAAATGATGGTGCTAGATTCGATAATTTATGAGATCTTTTTCCAGTTCTAAATCTATAATCTTATGATATGAAACATGATTTGAAAAAGTGATTTAATTAGTCCAAACTGACAAATGGTCTTTAATGAAATGGGTAATATGAAACATGGAGTATACATTCTGTGGATAAAAATAAATATGATAAAGTATAATGTTACTACAATATATTGTTTATTATATTTCCAATCATCAATTATGGGGAAAAAACACCTTTTAAATCAAACTTTATTTTAGGAAGAAAAATTGGACCTAAACTTTTTTACTGACATTTTGGGTATATTTAATATAATTTCATGCTCAGAACTTTTTGAAAAAACTTTTTTGTAAAGTTATTTTTCACAGGAGGACATGGACAAGAATAGCACAGGATGAGAAGGTAAAGAAAGGCATCTTTGGAGGGAATATTCACATTAATGAGATCACAGGTGAAAGCAGATATAGTACATATATTGACTACTCATATTATTTGTAGTATAGGCATCAACTAATAACTAAATTATACTAAAAAGAACCTAATAAAAGGAAAGCAGAGCAAGATAATTAAGTAGATAACCTTGTATTGAAGGCAATAACTAGTTTACATCACAGAAAGAAGGCTCTTGAAACTGTTATGAAGCATGATAGAACTAATTTTAGAAGGTCAACTATATTCATTAGTAAATTGTAGAAATCATGCAACTTGTCAATTAATAAATGATTTTTGAAAAGAATCTGGGGAGGATAACTTCAAAATCCCTTCCTTGGAAAATGAATATTTAATGACTGTTAGTCTAGGATCTCTTCAGCTGCTAGGAGATCATAATTCACAAATTATGACTTAAAGATAAGAACATAAAGTCTATATGTCATCAAGCATTAAGATTCCAAAGAATTATAACCATAACTAAAGTTGGATAAGGGAATTATCATTCCAATAAGAAATATTAGACTAGTAGGAAATCCAAGAAACATAAAGAAGTCTTATTCTTTTCTTAGTACACTTTAGTAAAGTCTAAGGAAGTTTCAGAGGCAGGAACTGAAAAAAATACTTGCTGAATTAAATCATATTTTTCTAATAAAATGGCACTATGCAAAAGAATAATGGCTTAGGTTTTAAATGTAATGATTGCAATTGAAGTAAAATTCTTGTTTAAATACTATTTTTGCTTAGTTCAAAAAGAAAAATTAAAATCCTTTATTCTTTAAATTGTACAAAACAAAAAATGACACTACAGATTATAAAAGGCATTACTTATGAAAATAAATTACTTATGAAAAATTTATTAGTTTTATATTTTATAAGTATACTTAATATTATTTAACCAAACACATGACCATAAACTTTAAATATGACATCTGAGAAATATTTTCATTTCAGAGGCATATCATTATTCGAGGAAGAAATGAAAGAAACCAAACAAATATTTAGGAAAAGCAATCCTTCTACTATCTTAGGGTCTTTTAATATAAAAACTTCAAGAAAAAAATTTCAACTCTTATGCCATTCACTTAGAAAAATTGCTAGTATACTATAATATTAAATTGCATATATTATATAATGTGCCAATCACTGCATGGATGGTATTATAACAGCAGAGTCACAATGCTTTAAAGAGTTTACAAAACTGAAAACCAAGAGGAATTTGAAATAAATATGGGACATCCTTTACTGGAAATATTTTAAATCTGATTAACCCACTTATAGCTAGTATTTTTTTCTGTCACTGCACTCATAATGTATTTACAGGTAAGCCAATCCCAATAGTAATCAGCATGCAGAAGATTTTATTTTTACAACCAGAACATTATACTACCTTCAGTGCATTCCACTGCCTCATCTGTTCTTCCTTGTTTTAGAAAAAACAAATTTGAAGGCATTACTGTAATTTGTGTTTTTTGGAAGGGCAGAAATTAAAGCACACAAATAATAAATACTACAGAAATTATTTTTGTTAAACCAACATATTAACCAAACATACACTGTAGAATATGAAATTGGGGAGTAATGTCTAGTTAGATTGCAAAGATAGGGCTTTAAGAGCCAAACAGAGAGCTTCTAGGTTATCTTACAGGCAAAAGGAAGGCATTGGAGTTAGCCCAAATAAAGGTGTCACATGGTCCAATTGGAACTTGAGGAAAATCACACTGGCATCATTGTGTAGGATAGATTGCAATGGTGAGAGAACTGAGATAAGGAGAGAATTTAAGAAGCTGTTAAAATATTTTATTTAGATGAGAAGTTATGAAAGCCTTACATGGTAACTGTGTGAATTGAAGGAAAAGATCAGTTATTAAAGATGTAGTAAAGGTAGAAATGGTAGATGTGTAGTGAGTGAGAGTGAAGAGTCTAAGATAATGCTGAGATTATGAATCTTAACAAGATGGAAAGATGGTGTGGCTTCAACAGAAACAAGTTTGTAAGAGGGGAGAGTTTAGGGGGATAATAATGAGTTCAGCTGTACATTCTCTCTTTTTTGTGGTTTTAAGTTTAACCACAACAATAAACCTTCCACATAGATAAGACATGGGAAAACTGGCCCGTGTGAAAAAGAGGCCTTTTAATTGAATGTCTGTGTTCATAAAATAAATTTCGAAGTAAAACTTTGCTTTTAAAATATAAAATGCAATTATGTGAAATCAATTATATGAACTTATGTTTAAAGGAAAAGAAAATTGCTTTGAAGAAATCTGGTTACTTAAGTGCAAATAAGCCAAATTTTGCTATTTTTATTACTGCAATTATGAAAAAAATATTGCTCACCTATAATGATTTCTACTTTCTTGCTGTCTTGATTGTCATGGTCATTATACACATGACACCAATAGGTTCCCTGATGCTCCAAATCAACATAAGGTACCTTTATAAACAAAAGGACACAAGAAATAGCCCTTTAATATCAGACTTAATTAGAACCAGGAACTAATAAAACTATTAACTAATAAAAAGGAACAAAAGTAATTTTCTAACAAAATTAGGCAATTTCACAAATTTCTGGATAAGATTTGTTACATTTCATTAATTTTACTAGAGCCAGTAAATAATTTTTAAAAAGGTGGTGTGGAGATAAAATTATACTATTTAATATTCTGACTGTATGCCCCAGAAAAGCTTTAGTATCCTAGTGCAGCTATATGCAAGGATCAATAAGTATTCAAAAATAATAATTATCAGATATTAGAGATAGATTATGAAAATATCTTTAAAACTAAAAAAAGTCCACATGCATTTTTCTTCTCATATAACCTATAATGAACTGTTTATCAAAAATAAAGGATAATATTTTCCAAATATCATTTCCCTACCATATATAACTTTTTTGTTCCATGTGTTATTGGAAATCCATTTCTGAACCACTGGTAATGGGGAATAGGGCTTCCAATAGCCACACATTGTAGAACTAATGTGTTGCCCAGTTTCAATCTTTGGGGTGTTGGTTCAATACAGATCTGTAGCTTGGTTTCAGAGGAGCCATCCAAACTTCCTTAATCAAAAAAACAAAAAAGATTAAAAATAAATAACATATGCATTCACTATTTTACAATTTTCCTTTAGTGTTTATGTATTGCAGATATATTCTACTTACATATATGAGCTTTTTGAGGTTAGAGTGATACAATACATAATCTTGCACTAGTAATTTAACATAACTAGGAGTTTCAAATCCAAATGGGACCACATCTCTATCTTTAGTTCTTTGTTAGACTACATCTAGAGATTAATGATCTGCTAACTTTCCTGTGAGATTAAAAACCAGCTTCAAGAATCTATCTCAATGCTATCCCCTCATCTTCAACATTACAGTCCCTATGCCTTCAAATGCTAGAAGTCACTGTAACCAAGGTATCAGATTGAAAGTTTTTTTGACATGATTTCTAGTCATGATTACATAATGTAGTAATTAGCAGAAATACTGAATAGATTAGGGCCAAGGAGCTTGTGGCATATCACTGAAGAACTTCCAAAGGGTCTATGAGTAAAGTGTATAAGCATCATATAGTACAACCTCATTTATTAAATGATGAGCCTTCTGGAACCTTCGAGTATTCATTGACATTTCAGGATTAGAAATAACCAGCAGTATGATCTAATGCAAGGATCTGGATCCAGGTGATCTGTGGTCAGATATAGGTTTCTGTCAAGACACCTTTGTGACTGAACAAGTCACAACCTTTCTGAATTCCATTTTCCTCTCAATAAAATGATGAAATTTTTCAGATGATTCTTTGAGTCCTACTTCAATGAACTGTGATCCTGAAAGGAAACATCTCTTCTTTGATGGCAATGCATGGAGCAAATGAATATAGCCAAGAGGAACCAAAGGGCCTAAAATTAAAGCTGACATGTCACATTTGGCTAATTTGCCACAAACAAGAAAAGGTACAATATAATAATGTGAAAAAAATTTGTAAAAGATCATTTTTTTTTTCCCTCTATAAAAGTAAGATGCACGGGAGAAATGAAAGGAGATAAAATAGACAAAAAGAAAATCAAAGAAAATAAAACATGATATTCAATAGGAATGACATTAAGAATTAGAAAAGTAGAAGCATATGAAAACAAATAAATGCAAGGCATTAGGAACAAAGGTACAAAAAAGTAATGAACGCTGTCATATATATGTCCAGGTATTTAAAAATGCGAAACATGTCTTTTCTCTTTTATATGAAAATTTTCTTCTTTTATTTAAATAAATAAATATTTATTTAGAATTAGAAAATATTTCTTCTTTTTTATATGAAAATAGAAGAGTAAAGAAATCAATTGTGATAACTCAAGGACACTTGAAGGCATCAGTAAGCCACATAAGACATACAAATTCAATATTGATCAACAGTGGCAGTGATGCTCAAACCAGATAAAAATGAGAAATATTTAGCAAAACAAATACAAATACAATGTAACATAGATAATGTTATAATGTTAATATGAGATTTTCTAAGTCAATTTGTGGCCTATGCAGATTGTATAATTTAGTGGTGCCCATTCTTATGTGAGTTTAACGTGGCCCAGAGCCTGGGGTAGAAATGAGAGGGAAACATAATTCATTATATATGTTACCTTACAAACCCTGAATTATCAATAAAAAGGCAGACTGTATTTGATATGTATTTTAAAGGTTAGTAGATCCAAACTATCCTTTCTTGACTCCAGTCCTCAACTACTTCCTTCCAGATTAGGAACTTGGACTCCATTCTAGAGTTCCCCATGAGCTCTCAGAGGTGAGCCTTTGCCTTATTCTGCTTGAAATCAAGCTTCCACCTCATAGCCAGGCTATCTGTTCTAAATCATGTCTTCTGCAAATTTTCCCAGGCCTCTTTCATATACTGTGTTCACCATTAGAATATAAGACAAAACAGTCAATGCAAAACACTGTCAAGAATTCTATAGTTAAATTTTTATGAATCACGTGAGAATTCAGAATACTGAAATAAATTTAATTACTGCAGATTGTGCAATCAAAGTGGAGGGAGGACGGAAGGGAGCATGGAGAAATCATATGTAACTAGGAAATCATTTTTACATAGATGTTAGCTTCTGAATTACATTTTTTTGAATTGTGAATGTTGTAGAGGAGTTAACTGAACCCAAGCTATTGTTTTTAATCTCTCTTTCTCTTTTTAACCTCACTGATTTGTAATTTTGAAATGCTATTATGAGGCATCTAGTTTTTATAATTCTGAAGAGTTTCTATTTCACACAAAAAGTGTCACAATATTCAAAATTCCTACTCTGTCTTTTCTCTGTTCTTCTCTAATAAATGTTAAGGAAAAAAACACAAAAGTCTAACCTAAATATTCAATAACAGCAGGATTTTTATTTTTTAAATTACCACTCTCTTTCATACAAATGATCCAGAAATCTAGCTTCACTAACTCCCAAGATAAAAGGAGGTGGGTATTTCTAGAGGGAACAGACTTCTTCTACATGTAGCTATTAGGCAATTATTTTTAGTCACTTATATTTCTGTCCTATTTTAATACTCAAATGCAAATAAGTGCTTTGAATGTACTTGTGGAGACAAAGAGGAAAAAAAAAGTCTCTTTCATATAACTATATTTTAATATTAGTTTAACCTGCTAGTTTTCTTTCATTCAATGCAATAAATTTGTTTTATAAAAACTAATTATTGTGTACCAAATCCCTAACTTTATTAGTTTTTTTCTAATGAGGGTCACATGATTATAGATTTAGAAAAAGGCATTAGAGGTCATCTAGTCCAACTTCTTCATTTCACAGGAGGAACTGAGACCCACAGAGTTTAAGTGACTTGTCAACAACTTGTCCCACAGATAGTAAGAGACAAAGATGTTTCATAAATGTATCATTAATTAACAACCTGCAATTATGAAGAGGTTGTTTTGGAGAAAAATTGTTAAAATAATTGCATATAGAATGTATTTTATGATTAAATATACATTTCCATTATATTTTAAAATGAAAGAAGAATGGCAATCTCACCTGCTACACATATGTAAATTAGCATTGATGATTTGTGGGCACAAAGCATTAAAATCAGTTTCAATACTATATTCAATATACTGTGATATGACTTATGTTTGTAATGTTTTAGATTTTTTATATTAGTATTTACCATAAACTCTCTAAATAAAGTCTGTAGCAAAAAAGGCCATTTTTAAATTCACTAAAGTGTGGGAAAACATGTTACTTTTTTTTAAAAATAAAATTTTAAAATCTGTTTTTAAACTAAAAATAAAATTTTTGTTCTTTTACCAATCATTATGATAATCATTTTATTCTACTTAATCAAAATCTTCCATGATTTTTAAAAACTTAAAAAAGTGGGGATGCAGAATTACAAATATAGAATAAAAGAATCTATTTTTAAATGGTCTGACTTTTTATTCTTATTGTACTATTTCCATTACTTCCATGAAAAAATTACTACTCATATCTATTATCTTTTTAATGTATATTATATTCTTTTTGAAGCAATCAATAATATTCTTATTCAATCATTATGAAATTCCTTCTCTGTCAGAGGTACTATGCTAAGTACTATGCTGTGTTAAGTACTTGTTTAAAGGTAATTTCCCCATTACACTGTAAGCTCCATGAAAATAGGGACTGGTTTTTTTTTTTTTTGGTACTTCAGCATCTAACTGTGCTTTACATATAATAGGTAATAATAACAGTAGTTGATATTTATATGGCACTTTAAGATTTGTAAAATAGATTTGATCCTCATAGAAATCCCATAAGTTAATATTATCTTTACTGGCTATTACATGGTAAAGTGAATAGCTTCTATACAGTCATGTTCATATATACCTGCTATCCGCCACATTAAAATGTAAGTTTTTTGTGCCTTTCATTTAGACACTCTCCTCTTAATCTTCAGCGTCCCTCTTCCTTTAAGATGCAGTTCAGGCATGATCTTCTGCCTGAAGCCCTTCTTGATTCCTCAACTGCAAATGTCCTCTAATCTATCATGTATTTAACTATTTTATGTGTATAAGTATATACACTTTTTAAAAATTAACTTTATGTTGCATCGATTTTCATATGTACTTAGTTTCCCACATTAGAGTAAAAACTCATTGCATGTAGGGATTATTTGATTCTTTATTCTTTTATTTCCAGCACCTAAAATAGTTCCTAGCATATAGTAGGCAATGAATACTTATAGAATGACTGATGCTATCTGTGCTGCCACCAATATAGCCTGTCTTGAGATATGGTCTCTTTAATAACAACTAAAATTCTTTTGATATTCTGGTAATTAAACCTTCTCAGGTGGAATGCAAGATAAGATCTTTTCTGTATTTGCAAGGTTTTTATACTTGGATACTTCTTGCGAATTTGGCATGTACAGCTGAGAAATAGGCATACTTCTATTTCTGTTCTTCTCTATATTTAACTTTTATAAAGTTCTTATTTATTAACAACTTTTTCTTTTGGGGGGAGTTGAATTTATTTAGGTCTTTAGAGAGGAAATTGAAGTTTCCCACTATTATAATTTTTTTTATTTTTTTTCCTATGCCATTTGATAAATATGTTGGTATGCCATTATATATGTATATATATATGTTCAATACTGATATTGTTTATGCTACCTTTTAGTAAAATGTAGTTACCCTGTTTCTTTCCATTAATTAGGTCTATTTTTGCTTTTGCTTTATCTGAAATGGTGACTTCTACCCTTGCCTTTTTTTTGAAAACTTCAGCTAAAGAGAAAGAAATTCTTCTCCAGCTACTTATATTAATATGGCATGTATTTTATTGTTTAAAGTATATTTCTTGTAAACAATATATTGCTGGATTCTGATTTCTAATTCATTCCACTATTCCCTTCCAATTTTTTTTTTTTTTTTTACAGATTCAGTTATGAATGCTGTGTATTTCATTCTATCCTATTCTTACACTTATTCTTCTCTTTCTTTTCCTCCCCCTCTTTTACAGTATGTTTTGCTTTTGACTAATATCTCCCTTAATCTACCTTCCCTTTTATCTTTTTCCTTAGCCCCTTTCTTTCCTATTTCCCATCTTTATTAAGAAATTCAAAGAACTTCTTTCCATTCTCATCCTATCATATCTGATGCTCTTGGTCATTCCTTTATTTTTAACTTAGCTTTTCTCTCTTCTGGCCATTGTTCTTTATATGTGTTAGTGGTCATTTTTAGTAAGTTCCCTCTGCCGGATCAACATCTATGTTCTGCATCCTGTGTGGCTATATCTCTGGTTTTTTTTTTTTTTTTTTTTTTCCCTTCTGGCTCTATGTTCTCTTTCAATGATATAATTTTTCAGCTATCATCTCTCTGTAAATGATGCCCAGATCTATATCTCTTATCCCCATCTCTCTTTTGAACTCTCCTCACAAACTTCTTCACTTAGGTGAATTAGTATTCTTACATACACTAGATAGTATTTTCAAGTCCAATATATCCAAAACCAAAGTCCATAGTTAACTGTATATTTATTCTGTCCTTCCCCTATCCTCTCACTAGAAATGCAGGATCCTTGATTTTTCATTTTTGTATATTTCTAGTGCCTAGCACATTCTTATACATGGTAGATATTTAATAAATGCTTATTGGATTGAATTTTCCATGAACCATATAACTGATTATCTATTAAATCTTAATGTGACACAAAAACGATTTCCAAAGAGCTTTATTTTGTTTGTTTTATACAATACACAAATCTTAGCCACCTGGGTATGGATAAAAATAAGTATCACAATACAGGGTCTCAAGTGAATTCAAATTTATTTTATTTTCATGTTTTAAATTAAACATGAGTTTCAACAGAAAATGGGAGGAATTTAAATTAGTTTTAAGTAATATTACCAAAGCAGAGAGGAGAAAAAGCAACCATTCTTCTTTACATCCCCAAATTAAAAGAAAATTTAATTTGACACTTACTATAGGAATCTTCAGAGACTTCACAAACATCCAGCTGTGCCCATTGACTAAATTCAAAGGCAGAATTATTATTCACTCGACAAACATAAAAGCCAGAATCCTTTGCAAGCACTGGATGAAAAATAAGCTCTGGAGAATTCCCATGTGGAATCTATGCCAAGCACACAAAAAAAGGAATTTTAAAATTCTTGTTTAATTTAATTCTTTTAAAAAGAACCTTAAGAAAATTAAAATTTTAAAGCCTAATATATGCAATCTTAAAATTTCTTTTAAAAATAATCTTAATAAAATATAAATTTAAAAGCCTAATAGATATAATTCATGATCATGGGATCACACAAAATGTGTGAGTCTTCTTCTGGAACAACTATTGGTTTAAAAAATTGTTTTACAATTAAAAGTTTTAAAACATCAAGTCAATTCTCATAGAGAAACTAATTTTTCTTTATTTTTATTTGGATCTTTTGGTTTTACTTCATTTAAATTTCCCAATGGACCCCTCTTTTTCTTCCCCCGAGAGTCATATTTTTATAACACAGACTAAAAAAAAGAAAGAAAATAGTTCAGCCTTCTTATACTTCTTTAGAAACAACTTTGACCACTATAATTTCACTAATGTTTTTCTAGTTCTGTTTATTTCACTTTGCATCAGCTTATGTACATTTTCCTCTGCTACTCCACTTGCTTCATAATCCTCATTTCCTCCCTATCATAATATTCCATTTCATTCATTTACCACAACATGTTTAGTCATTCCCCAATCAATCTCCTTGTTAGCTTCTCACTACTCTCCTATTTCTTTTCTCTTCAAAGACTGTCAGTACTCATATTATTTCCTACATTAATTATTAATCATAAAGGTAGACTTCAACTTTATCCTTTGTGAAAGATAAATTATCCAAAGGGATAAACAAAGTGGGTAAAAGGAACAAATCAACTAGAATGCTCTCATTTAACCTGCATCACTAACTTACTATTTCACTATTTGCTTAGCTTCTGGGATGGATAACTCTGCATGGGTTATTCCATCACTAAAGTGCCTATCTTATGTAATAGAAAATCAGCTATGCTACAATGTTTAAAAATAGTTCAATTACTCACATCTTTAAAAATTAGAAACTGTTTCTCTGTTGGTTTGTGTAAAATATTTTTATGAGTTAAGTAACCATAAAGAAAACACCTTTTTAATGGCACATCTATTATTAGAGTTAACAGAAAAGAACAAATTTTAAAAGAAAAACCCAATTAGAGATTATTAATGTGGAATGTTACATTTTTATTGATCCAAAACCTTCTATTATACAAAGGTATAAAAGTGAGGAGTGTCGGATTACATGGGAAATGAACCAAAGAATTACAAATGGACTAAACGCTGCTAGAATAATATCTAATGAAATAAATTGTAGTGTTAATACAATATTTATATGTACTTTTTAAAAATTCCCTAAAAGATATTCAGGACACTAACTCACTTTTCCTAATTTTCTTATCTGTCGGTTTGAACTTATGTAAATGTAAAAGATTATTACCTCTTTTTTCATTTTGAACCATTGATACTGCACAAAAGGATGCCCAGTTGCTCGGCAACAAAGCTTGACGTGTTGTCCTGCTAATATAGCTTTTGAGACTGGGTTTACAATAATCTTTATTCCTTTAGGGGAAAAAATGAAAATTCAAGTGATGAGAAAAGCTTTCCTAATTAATATTCTTCAAATTAAATGAAAAATTTGCAATTAGACTGTGGATTTGTTATAAGTTTCCAGTTAAAAATCATCATGCCATGTTCATAGAAGTGAATGTAATGATTTTGTAAAAGTATTCAGAAAAAAAACATATCCACTAAGGACATTTCTCCTTTGTTCACTATAAAATATCATGATAGGGAGTGTAAATTGTACAGATCTTTTCATATATTATTCAAACATTAGTCAAATGAGATAATGTACATAAAGCATTTTGAAAACTTAAAGCAATTTACATATGTAAGATATTATTATAGTTATTATGAGTCTACTTCATTAACCCAAATTCTTTAGGATCAAATTCAAGGACTTCTATAAACACATTTGAACCTTTTTGTATACATTTCCTTTTCTATTCCCTACCCTAAAATCAACTAAAATACTTAATACATCCACCAAATTACACACCTTTGTGTCTTTGCTCACACTGCTCTATATACCTTGGAATTATCCACCCCCAACTCTTCTGGTGAAAATCATAACCATTCTTCACTAAGTTGACTCAAATGCAGGAAGTCACAAAATGTTCCCAAATTCATCAGCCAGACATACTCTTCTCCCTTCTCTGCCCTTTTATAATACCTGGATGGTACCTCTGTATTTATTATATTCTACTTTATATTAAGTATTAGTATGCATATTTTCCCTCTGCTACTAGACTAAACTACTTAGGGTGTGGAACTTTTTTATCTTTGCATCTTATTACGTATCTATCATAGTGCTTGGCACATAGCAAGCACTCAATCAATTTTTGCTAAATGAATAAAACTGACATTTCAGCACTATTTCCTCTGGATAAAACAATAATAATCAATTATTTGATATTTTACTAATTTGGTGAATGTTTAATCAAAATGAAATTGAATTAGTCACTAAAAAAATTATTTTTGAAAGAGCAACATGTTCCCTTCTAATGGTATTATCCCACCTTATAATAAGTCCATCATTACCTAGAAATTAAAATCAGAGAATCTCAGAGCTGGAAGGGACCTAGGAAATCCTCTAGTCTAACCTTCAGTCTATCAGATTCTTCTTTCCAACACACCAACATTTTGGAGATTTTGAGTGTGAGAGAATCAACTACTGCCCTCCCCTCCAAATCGCCTATTCTACTTTTTCATTTATTTCAATTTATTTTATTGATTTCAAGTTAATTTTTAAAGACTGGGACTCCCTGAGTCAATTAGCTCCAAATCTATCTAACTGTACCACTGCCCAAACCATTCTTCTCCATCTTGCCTACAAGAACAGAATGAAACTTTGTGAAATGCTTTGCTAAAAATATAAATCTATTTTATTTTATTCAAGGCAAGCTCTTCTAATAAATAATCCATCTGCTCCAAATAGACTAATGGTTCCAATAACTTCTTCTGTAACTCAGAAGATAGGCTAGGAAAAAAAAAGGCATTTCAATTGTCTACAACATAGCTATATTACTGCCCAGATCTTCAGAGATAAAGTAAACAATTACAAAGTTCTATTGGGATGGGACAATGGGATATGGCAAAATTATATGTTTTTTTTTTTTTTAACTGCTCTGAAGTAAAGGACTATTATCAAGGCAGTTGAGTGGTACAGCAACAGGTCTGCTGTCACAAAAACCTGAGTTCAAATAATGCCTTAGAAACTTATTAGTTCTCTGATCCTGGGAAAGTCACTTATCCTCAGTTTCCTCAACTGTGAAACAGGAGATAATAATAGCATGTACTTTCCGGTGTTTGAGCATCAAATATGGCAATAATTGTAAACCATTTCAAACAGTGCCTGGCACATAGTATTTGCAATATATGTTAGATTTTATGATATTGATGAAGGTATAGTTCACAGCAATACACATTCTAAATTTACTACACCTTACACTATAGTTAAAAAAGTATTATGTTGAAAACACCTAATAAAAGGCTTTATTTCATTTTAAAATAGTTGAAAATATGACTTTTATAAGGAAATGCTTTATGATATGATATTCATATCACTAGATAATATATCTTAATATCTGGTGTAGAAGTTCTTTCTCAAAAGAACTTTAAAATGGTGGAACTTCATGTTAGGGAAAGACACAAACCCTGAAAGAACTTGAAGAATTGTTGAATAAAGATTAACATAAACTGGAATTTTTAATGTCATTTCTCACTTTTCAGGTAAAGTTTTTTCAACTATCAAAGCTCCTTATTCTGGACCTCCTTGATTTGGCCCTAACCTGGTACACTTCAAGTTTCTTGTTCTTCTAATCTAACTCTAGATTCCAACCTGTGTGATGTTGCCTAAGTCACACTCTTCATGGGTCTTAAGTTTTTTCCCCTTACTTGCAAAAGTAAATACATTTCCTCCTGGAACCTTCATTTTGAGGAAGTACATAGGGCAGCCATGTTCACTCCTCCTTCCTTCCTTCTCAAGACTTCAACCTTCTTTCCCAGGGAGATACCTCTCCCCTTGTGGCCTTCTCACTTTAGAAAATGCATTGGCTTTTGAGACCTCCTTTTCTAATGGAAAAGTTCTTTGTGGATTCCTATTTCTAAGAAAGTGCTCAGGATAATCATGCTCACTCTTTTATTCATCTCTAGGTTTCATTCCTGACCTTTCTTCATACCAGTTAGTCTATGATTCCTTCTGAATTTTTTTTCCTGTGCATTTCAAAAGAAATGACAATGACAATTTGTAACAAAAATGTATATAAAGCAAAATAAATTCCAATGTTGATTGTATCTGAAAATGTATTCTGCAATTTGAATTTATAACCTTTCTGTTGACAGGGAGATAGTATACTCTTAAAACTATTAAATAATTTGTTCTGGCAAATATTCTCAGGTAATAAGCAAAAACACAATTATATATTTCCAAAAAGAGATTTTAAAAATTCCCGTGCAGTACTATCCAACAATGGGCATTAGATATTTTTGTTAAAAATGCCTAAAAGTTCAAAATTTTTGTCAGTGAAATTATTAGAGGTAGATAACAATCTGTTAGGAATTAAGTTAGAAATACTTGTTGGGAGAGGAGGAGCCAAGATGGCAGAGAATAGACAGGTCTTTGAGTTCTTCCTGGTTTTCCTCAGAATCAATACTAAATCAAGCCTCTGTACAGATTTTGGAGTGATAGAACCTATAAATATTTCGAGTGTAACAAATTTTCAGCAGAAGATATTTTGGAAGGACTTCAGGAAAGATCTGTTTCAATGGGGATGAGGGTGGGAGAGGGGGAGACGTGGCCCAAGGCAGGAGAGCAGAGAGGCTCAAAGTAGAGGCAGGGAATCTAAGCCAAAATATAACAGTGTTGGCTACTCTGCCTTGGTTCAAAAGCCAGGAGATTAGGAGATTATCCATGAGATCTCTAATGCAACTACAGAGAGCAAATAGTGAGCTCCTGATCCCTAGCATTAGTGGGACTTGGACATTGGTCACCCAGCACAGGATAGAAGCTACCAGCACTGGCCTCAGAGCAGCATAAAACCCATCTGTCATCCTGTAAAGGAAGCTAGGGACAATCTTCACTTTGCCCCAGGAGCAGACCTCAACTTTTTAAAATGAGCAAAAAGACAAAAAGAGCTCTGATCACAGATAGCTATCATGGACACATGGAAGAATAGACTTCAAAACTTGAGGACAGTAAAATCAAAATGCTTCCAGATGAAGCCTCAGAGGGTGATGAGTGGGTCTCCAACTCATGACTCTATTGGAAGAATTCAAAAAGAATCTTGAAAGAGAATTAGAAGAAAAATGGAGAAAGGAAACGAGAGCTTTGGAAAAGGAAATAAAAATTATCTGAAAAAAAAAAACTCCTTAATAAATACAATTGGTTAAATGAAAAAGATATATATATATACATACACACACACACACATATGCTGAAGGAAATCACTTCTTAAAAACAGGTTTGGTGAAATGGAAAAAGAGAACAACTCCCTAAAAAACAGAATTGGTAAAATGGGAAAAAAAAAATCCAATGAACAAAACAACTCCTTAAAAAGTTCAATTGACCAAATGCAAAAAGAGGTTAAAAAAAGAGGTAACTGAAGAAAATAATTCACTAAAAATTAGAATTGATATTGTTCTATAAGAAACAATCAGCAAGATGATTTCAGAAAAGCCTGAAGAGTTACATGAACTGCTGTAAAGTGAAGTTGAAGAGAACATTGTACACGGCAACAAGAAGATTATACAATGATCACTTGTGATGGGCATGGCTCTTTTCAACAGTGAGGTGATTCAGGTAAGTTTCAATGTTCTTATGATGAAGAGAGTCCAGAGGCAGGACTATGGAGACTGAGTGCGAATCATAACATAATATTTTCTTTTTTGTTGTTGTTTGCTTACATTTTGTTTTCTTTTTCAATTTTTTCCTTTTTGATCTGATTTTTCTTGTGTAGCATAATTGAGGAAATATGCATAGAAGAATTGTGCATGTTTAACATATATTGGATTATTTGTCCTCTAGAGGGAAAGGGTGGGGAAAGGAAGGGAGAAAAAAAATTGGAACACAACATTTTAAAAGGGTAAATGTTAAACTATTTATGCATGTGTTTTGAAAATAAAAAGCTTTATTAAAAAATAAAAATTAGAATTGAACAAATGGAAGCGAATGACACGATAAGACAGCAAGAATTGTCAAACAAAAACAAAAAAATGAAAAAAAAAAAAAAAACAGAAGAAAATATAAAATATTTCATTGGATTTTAATCAATCTGGATTACCCAAGACTTAGCAGCTTCCACTTTAAAAGCTCAAAAGGCTTAGAATATAAAATTCCAGAAGGCAAAGGTGCTTGGACTACAGCCAAGAATCAACTACTCAATCTTTCAGAGAAAAAGATGGGACATTTAATGAAATAGGGGAGTTTCAATTACTTTTGATGAAAAGACCTAAGCTGAATAGAAAATATTATCTTCAAAAGCAGAATTCAAGAGAAGTATAAATTGGTAAAAAGGGAAGAATAAGATTGTTTTGTTTTTTTTTTTAAAGTTTTTGGAAGGGATGTACATCCTTACATGGGAAGATCATATGTGTAACTCTTGAGAATTGTTATCTATTAGGGATATAATGTAGAGGGTAAAAATATAATTTGACTTTATTATGATGATATAAAATACAAACTAGGGGTAAAAAAGAAATTATACTGGAAGAAGATAAAAGGGGAAATAAAATGGGGTAAATTACATCATATGAAGAGGCCAAAAAAAAAAAAAAAATCTATTACACTTCAGGAAAAGAAGGTTCAAAGCTCATTTACACTTTAATCTCATTGGATTTGGCTCAAAGAGGGAATATCACACAAATTTAATTTGATAAAGAAACTTTTCTCACCCTATAGACTGTTTAAACTAAATAAAGTTTCTCTCAAATCTCAGATTTTCTGATTCTACAATATATCACAGACACCTTCTATAGTTTAGTTTTCTAAAAATTGAGTCTATTATGCTTCATTCTATGTTGCTTCACAGTTGGGAATTAAAACTTAATATTATTTTAAAAATTGTTCTCAGGAAAGAATAGCATTCTCAATATTCAATTCTCATGTTCTACCCACTCATTTCCTTTCTTAAACAAATTACAATTGTGTTAAAGGAGTACACATTTACTCTCAACCACCCATTTAACTCCTATGAGTGGGATGCTGAACAAATATAATTAAGGATAGCACAGGTTACATGTAATTTAAAATATTTCTAGGATATATATAATAGCTAATGAAAAATAAATGAAAATTCTATTTTAAAAGATTTGCGTAGTTCCTGGGCAAATAGCACATTTTCAGACATTATCTGTTGGTAGTCTGTCAGGTGACTTGATTTCCTGTAAGCTTGGGAAAATATTACACAGTAGAATGAAACTTCATATTTAAGCAAGTATATGCATTCAACACCTGTAGATAAGGCATATGCAGTTGTTTTGAAGATCTGATATGCAAAACTTAAAAACTTAAAAACTTAAATATATATATATATTAGGCGGTGATTCTGCACTTTTCAAAAACATTCACCACAGATTCCATTTAAGAAATTTTCTTTTTTTTACTGCACTTAAAAATGTAATTCAGGCTTTTCAGAAATCTATCTACTGTCCCTAGCAACATACAAATACATTTGTATTTGGGTATTGAACAGTTTTACTCTAGAAACTAATGATATACAAAATGTCCTTATACTCATCAGATAATTACTCAAAAGCATCATCTTGTGAAGACAGACACCTATAGGCACTGCCTTTGGGATCTTAACATTTATTCCTGAAAAAATTTCTAACTGTTAGAAGGAATTTAAGCATGACATTACTCAAAAGTTCCTTTAAGTAACACATACACCCCCAGAGGTCAATGCCATCTCCCCAGAACAAAGCCATTTTGAGTGCAACAAAAGACAATCCTAACTATGTTGCTTACTTGTTAGGGGCTTAATTGTTTTTTTTCCCTCTCTCTCTCTCTTTTTTTTTTTTAAACAAGAATAGAAAGGGAAGAGGTCGAATATTAGCAGTGATGCTAAGAAAGATAGAAAAGAAAAAGAACATTGAAGTATGTAATGTTCTCATTTGGGTTTTCTGAAGATCTTGGGAGCAGGCTTTGTTTCAGTAATCACCACAGCCAAGTGTTAAAATACAAAGGAGAAAAGTTTATTTTCTCCTTCACAATCTAGTTTCCTTTCCTGGGACCCAGGTTAGCTTTCTTAGAGACCTTTGGAGTCTTGGTTTCAGTAGAGAAGCTAAGTAGGACAGGCCTACCACTATGGTGGTGTGAGATGAAGTAAATGATTCTGTCTCTCAGTCCCCCAGGAGAGCCACCAGGACCCTGACAGAAGACGGAATGAATCTTTCTCCTTGGCTCTGAGAGCTTGAGCTCCTGCGTCCAGTAGTCCTTTGTCTTCTCTGGCTTTGACTCTGGCTGAACTTGTCCCAGCTTTTATGCTCTCTTATAATTACATTATCATAGGTGTGAATCTTGTAGAACTATATTAAGGACTAAGTACATGTACTGAACTAGAGAACTTTAAGCACCATGCTAAACTAGATAACCATTGTCTTTATCAATTCGACTGACTTAACACCTTGTAAGAATCCTTGTTTCAAGTTCAGAGTTCTGGCCCATAACAGAAGTAGGTTTTTTTTTTAATGCAGAGAAAAAAAAAAGCTCAAAAGGAAAATTGGACAAATAAGAGATTTTTTTTTAAAATTAACATGTTGATTTTATTGCACAATTTTTAAAAAGTTAAAATATGGATTCAAAGTGTCATATCCAATCTTTTTTTTTGTTCTTTATATATGTAACTGTATATATGTGTTATTTTTCAAGTTCAGAATAACTATTAATACACTGTTTCAAAAATGCTCTGAAAATGGCAAAGCACTATACAAATGTAAGGCAATAATAATATTACATAATCTAATCAATACTCTATATTCTCTGCTTGGAGGTATAAAACCACAAAAACATTTCCCATTAGCACAACTATTTTTTTTTTCAGTGCAGTAATACATAAGAGATGAAAAAAGATCATCTAAATGATTTCATTATACCAACTTGCTATTTATAGTCAGTGCAGAATTACCTAAATAATTCAAAGTTATAAGATTAGTTATAATTATGTACATTTGTCAAGAAAAAGGTACTGATAATGGCTGTTTTTGGAACCTAGCCATCTTTCAATGTAAATACATTTTGAAGTACAAATTTAATAGATAATCATGATCAAAGATAACTGGTCACAATTTAAGTCAGGAGATAAAGAATCATTACTATTATTTGATATCGGAATGCTTTATGTCAAACACTCTGAATACAGTTTGCTTCCAAATATGTTCATGGAAGAAGAGATATGAAAATAACATAAAAGGAATAATTTAAAAATAACTTGAATCTAGTTTTTTGGGGAAAATATCCTATCTCATAGGGTTGTGAGAAAAGTAACATTTAAACTCTAAAGTGTTATCAAAATGTGAACTAGCATTATTTATTAACATGATTGATGTTAGAGTACTAAATGAGCCAGTCTACTGAATTACTACAGTAGTACATACACTGGAGACAGATTCTACAAATGTACAGAATTGAAGAGAGCAGACTAAGTTGTATTTGGAAAATTATGTTTCTGGAAGAAGGGAGAGAAATTGGACCTCATAGCTTTTGAAATGAATGTTAAAAATTGTTTTCATGTGTAATTGGAGAAATTTAAAATACTAAATAAAATTTTAAAATAAAATAAATGCAGACAATAAAAAAGGAAAAAGTCAAAAAACATGTTATATGGTATTTTTAATAATCTTAATCTAGTCCTTATACAAAGTTGTTTTGTTTTTTTTTTTACTACAAATTTCCTCCAAATGATACTGTATAGTTACAAATCGAGTATCTTAGTTTCCAAATAAATAAAATTATGGATAATCAAAAAGACAATAGAAAAGTACATAATGGCCAAAACAAATCACAACAAATTTCTTAGGAGCAAGACAAAGAATTAAGGAACTTTACTGAGGAAATCTATGTCCAGAAAATGTAGGTGGGTCTGTCATATGGTGAGACTGATGGTTAACAGATGGGTGTCCCAGAGATATCTCAAAGTCAACATGTCTAAAACTGAATTTATCTTTCTCCTTAAATCTTTTCCTCTTCCAAACTCCTATTTTTGTCAAAAATACCATAATTCCTATTTTTTCTTTCTGCCTAGTCTCTTAACACTCCAATCTATCCTAAATATTCCTAATAATAAAGTGATTTCCCTTAATCTTAGAGATATGTGACTCTTCAATTAAGTCTTGTGGTTTAATTCTTCTTATGCAACAAGAGAACTGTCTGGTTCTGCACACATATATTGTATCTAGGATATACTATAACGTATTTAACATGTATAAGACTGCCTGCCATCTAGGGGAGGAGGTGGAAGGAAGGAAGGCAGGAAAGTCAGAATAGAAGTGAGTGCAAGGGATAATGTAAAAAATTACCCATACATATATTCTGTCAATAAAAAGTTATTAAAAAAAAACAAAACTCTTGTGGTTTACTATTAAGAAAAAAAATATAAACTTTTCTGTTTAGCTGGCCTGGCAACATCCTATCTTTCCAGCTTCCTCTGACATCATTTTTCATCCCAAAGAACTAAACTGGTCTTCTCTTTCTTCCTCAAATAATACTCCATTTCCTGTCTCTCTGCTTTTGCTTTGGCTACTCCTCATCCCT
This sequence comes from Sarcophilus harrisii, assembly GCF_902635505.1. Lineage (NCBI taxonomy): Eukaryota > Metazoa > Chordata > Mammalia > Dasyuromorphia > Dasyuridae > Sarcophilus > Sarcophilus harrisii. The sequence continues at coordinate 351,217,992 of NC_045426.1, forward strand.
GGAGTGCACATCCTCTTAAATCTTCATTTTAGAGTTCATCTATTAAGACACAATTCTAGTACCATATTCTACATTAATTCTGATACCAATTGCTAGTGCCCTCACCCCTCCTTTGTATTTTAAGCATTTTGTATTTACTGATTTATATAATCTTGTCATTTCTCCAATTAAAATGTTAAGTTTCTATCGTGAACGGGGATTGTTTCATTTTTTGTACTTATGTATCTGGACCTAGACACAGTAGACATTTACCAAATGTTTGATCAATGACTGGATATTGCATTGATACCCACAAAAAAGCAAGATTTAGAAAAAATAACAATGGGTTAATCTTGGGGAAGTTCTGTGGGTGAACTTAAACAAGAACTACATAAGAGAATGTGAGGATCAATTGTAATGGAAGGGAACTGAAAATCTACTGAAGAAATATTTCTTCCCTGCTCAGTTCTACCAGAAATAGACCATTTGAAAAATTCTTATTAGTAAGGGGAGAAAATTATGCTCTGAAAATGTGCTACCTAAAAAAGGGCAGGCCATCAAAGATAATTTATATGTAAATAACTCAGAGTTCACTTAATCTGTAGATGAATTTTCTAACAATAAGCACATTTATCCCCCATTTTCTTGTTTAAAATAAAAGTGACAAAAACAGTTCCTTATAATTCCTATAGTTCTCAACTTATTATATTCTTAGACACTTGTGACTTTAGATTAATAGTATCCCTTATATCTGGCTAAATTATTTTTTTCTCCAGGGAAATAATTTTTTCTTCTGCTGTTAGTTATAATTTATATGATCATTGTGATCACAACATTATAATAAAATACAAACCAAACATGAATGACAGCCACTTCCATCTTCAAGTCCTATTTATATTTTCTCACTGTATTCAGGGTTTTTTGCTTCTTGTTTTTTTGGTTGCTGTTGTTTCTAACTATATTTAATTCATAAATAAAAGTTGGGGGGTGGGATTCCCCCTTAAAAAATGATTAGTTTTGTAAAAATATCTCATGGGATAGTTAACTAAACCAGTCAGAACTTACACTATAATGGTATGACATTCAAGAATTCAGTATAAGCTCTGTGACATGAGATATTTAGAGCAGGATTTTGTACAGAAATTTAAGTAATTGAAGATTTTCATAAATTGATATACTCAAGAGAAGAACAAGAAATCTTCCCAATCAAATCCCTATCACAAATACAAAGCCTATAAAGCTAATTTCTTAATCTAATACTCTTCTTAGTCTTCTATTCCAACATTCTATTAGACATTAAAACACATACATCCTGCCATTACATCAAAGTCAAAACTAAACCTACCTTTCCCCCAGAACTACTTCTTCTCTTAAGTTTATGTCCACTCTCCTATTCATTCAGACTTAAATGCTTCCAGTTATCTTTGAATCTTTCCTTTATCTTCACATGCCCTCAATTACTATCCAATTGATAATCCCTTCACATGCCCCTCAATTACTATCCAATCAACTGCTAAGTACTGTTCACTTTACCTCTGTATCCAATTTCTTCTACTTCCACTCAAGCATAAACTCTAATCTAGATCAGTGTCCTAACTAGTTTTTCCTTGTGTCTGGTATCACTCCTCATTAACCAAACCCATATATTGCTGGCCAAAGTAATATTTCCTTCTTTAAGGAAAAAATTTCATTTTTGTTTTCAGTTCCAAATTCTCTTTCTTCATTCACTTCTCCCTGATACCCTGAAAAGCTAAGAAATATTATATCCATTATATATATGAGATGATATAAAATATTTCAGTATTAGCCATAATGTGAAAAAAAAAAAAGGCAAGAAAATTTTTTAAAAAAATACTTCAATCTGCACTCTAGTACTCTCTGGATATGGATAGCATTTTTCATCACAAATCCTTAAAGTAGCATTTTTAATGCACAGATACAATCTCATAATCTCATGTTCAAAAAACCTTCAGTAGATACCCAACGACTAAAGAAAGGACTGAAGTAAAAACCTCTTGGCCTGGTTTCAAAGTGTTCTCCTTATATACTAGAAGTTCCAGTTAATATTATTTTGTTCTCCACCTCAGGTGCATTTGTGAAATCCTTTTCTGCTTAGGGGTTCCCCCTACCATGAGATCCTTCCTGAGGATCTCCTTTAGGCTTCTTCAATGCACTTATCACATTCTAACTTATACTGAAGTAATTGGTTCACATGTTTCATCCTTGTACTAAAGAGAAGATACTGTGTCATTTTTCATATTTGTATTCCTAGAATTCAACATAATGCTCTGAGCCCAGGCATTCAATAAATGTTTATTAATTTGGGAAGATAATTATACTGAGTTAAATTTTTAAAATATCACTTTGCTGATGATCTCATACTTTAAAACCAATGTAATATTCACTTGTTCAGAAAGTTAGAGATCATACTGATGTAATAAGGACTCTGTTTCCCTGATCTTTGTGAAGGGTGGGGCACCTGGCCTGGGGAAATTCCTAAAAATGATCCCCACCATCCTATCTGGTTCCCACAGGAATCTCCCACTTCCCAATTGAGCTGGGAATCACTTTGGTCTGGGAAACAATCACCACACTTTATTGATTTGAAAATTAGCCCCTAATTGCTCCCTAACCATAGGCGTCTAAAAAAAGACAAGATTCAGTACCCAAACCTTTGCTAATTCCTATCAGGAATTGGCCCATTGAGTGGCTTCTCTGTGTAAATAAACCCATTATTTGTCCCAAAAAAAAAAAAAAAAAATCTTGCCTGGAGATCAAATACGCAAAAACCTGCAACACCAACATTGGGATCCCATCCCCAGGCCCCCATTGCTGTTAAGTTATTTGTCACCCCTCATCTCCTACCCCTCAACAATATTAGGTTATTCATAAACATTTAGCAATTTCATTGTGCTGCTGAATCACAATTTCATTTGAAATCAGAAGAAGTCTGTTTTAGTTATTTCCTCAGTAAAGGAAATAATTCAAAGAAAATAAAGGAAACAACTCAAAGAGTGACTAGATACATTTATTATTAACATGGCAACATAATTCAATCATTTAAATGAGACTATTTTCTCATCCCAATGTCCCCATGGCTTTGTGAATAAGTAAATTTAAGGAAACAACAAACCTGGAGGACCCAGAAGTTGGAGAACTGATTCAGTATATTCCATGGCCTGAAGAAACTCACTCAATTCTGTGACTGTGCAGCCTTTTTCACCCAGGAGTTTCAGTAAACAACGACTAGGACTTCCTTCTGGTTCCAGTACTTTAAGAGAACATTGCTCTAAGTCCAGACAACTGAAAATAAAAATATTTTTAAGAGCTTACTTCACACGTGTGGTGATTTCTAGGAGATTCATATTTTGTCAAAGGAACAAGAAGCAAAGTATAAAATAATCTGTCCTCGAGTTTCCTTTTCATCACATGGTAACACTTCTCCACTCTCATCACCATCTGCACAACTGGTATCTACAAGGTGCTACATCTTCACACAACCCAAAAGAGTAGGGGCTACCACCACCATCGAGGTAAGAAGCATTGTTTTTTGTCAGTTACCAATACTGCGACCTATGTTCTAATCTAGTTCCAATTCTCATAAGGTCTGAGGTGATAAAGGAAAAATGAGAAAAGGCTATTCCCGCCACATGCTTCTTGGGATTAACTACTGAATTTTTAGGTGTCATTACTCTCCTGCTCCTCTAATCTCTGTCTCAGTGTTGCTAGTCTGCTAAGGAAAAGGTCCCTCTTTCCTATGAATCCTACCCAAATTCTCATCTCTCTTTAGGTCAACCCTTTTCCTTTCTACCTCCTATCATCCTCTACCAGACAGAATTCTCATTCTACTTGTTTACTTCCTTTTAATTTTACGTTTCATTCTCACACATCATTTTCATCTTTTAGTACTTAAAAGAAATCTGGCCTCTTCCAAAAATAACTCAGTTTTCTTCCCATCAATTTGAAAGCTTCATCTCCATCTCCCCTATTGGATCACACTTTATCTACTAACTTTTAAATGTAGATATTTCCCAAGCCATATAAAATTTTCATCTCTATACTCTCATTGGCAATTCTGTCTGCTCCCATGACATGAATTCAGTTATCCCAAATTTATACAGCCCTGCAGTCTATCTCTCCAGTTCTGCACCTCCAAATTCCTGCTGAATATCTCCATCTGGATATGCTGTTGCTAATTTAAAACAACAACAACTCCCCCCCCTCCTTTTTTTTTTTTTTTTAAAGAAATTCTGTTTCTGTTAAGGGAAATCTGACTTTGTTTGCCCAGGTTTATAACCTAAAAATTCTGTTTGATATTCCTTCTCTCTCTTCAACCCCAAATCAGTTTTCAAGTATTATTGATTCTGCCTCCTTAACATCTCTTAATCATTTCCTTTTCTTCTCATTACTCTATATGGCACTCACTGTTTCAGTGTGGGACTTTACTGTAAAGTTAATGTGCTAAACTCCAGAAATATGTCTTTGTCAAATATGTCATTTTTTGTTATGAAATTAGTCTTAAAGTAAAAACATACACACACACACACAGCTAGCAATTTTTAGCTCTCATGTGGTTACATAACATCTAGGAGACTCTCATATCTTGTCAAAGGAACAAGAAGCAAAGTATAAAAGTTTAAAGTATAAAATGTTTAACATCTTTAGAGAAAACTCTACTTTCCATAAGACTGTCTCAGCCCTGAGTAATTCCATCACCATGCACATTAGAAGTATTTTAAGTTCCACTTTACACTTGAGAAAACTAAGGCTTAAAAGACTCAGATGACTATTCTACAAAAACCTAGCATATATATGTGTGTGTATATATATATATATATATATATATATATATATATATACACACACACATATATATATACACACACACACACACACACATAACCCAAGTCTTTGATTTCAAGTCCAGTGTTCTTTCTACTACATTAGCAGTGGCAAACATTCCATAGCTCCCTGATGGATTAGCTACCCACTTCTCCACTGTGGTTGTTCCAAATGTTCTTATCTTTTCTCAAGACTCCCAAGGTATACCCTTTTTCTCAACCTTCCGGCTAAGGATCTTACCTCATACTTCACTTAGCTTTCCCTGAGAATTTTGTCTCCCCTCAACATTGTCTTATTTAGACACCATCTTTTGTCATTTAGACATCTTACCCCATTATCTCCTTTACTTGTTTTAAGGAAGAGATGGCACACCTCCATAAAAACTTCAAAAATTCTCCAGTGAATCGCCCCTTTTCTTCCTCTCTCACTGTACATCCCTTACGGTCTACTAATTCTTTTCCTTATGCTTACAAACGTGGCCAAGTCTATCCCCTTCTTAAAAAACCTACTTCATGTTACTATGCCCATCAGTTATCCTCCCATATCTTTCTCTTACTGGCCCAACTCTATGTTCAGGGTCTTCACTTCCTTTCTTCTCATCTCTCTTCTAAACATTCTGCATCTGGTTTCTGAACTCTTAGCAACCAAAACTCCCCTCTCCAAAGTTATCAATGATGTCTAAATCACCAAGTCTAATGGTTTTTTCTCAATCCTCAGTCTTAACCCCTCTGCAGCATCTGACATTTAATTACCTTCTCTTAGATACTCTTTCTCCTCTGGATTTTAGTAATAGTGCTCTGCCCTGATCATCCTATTTGATCCACCAGTGTCTCCCAAAGTATTGTTCTGGGGCTGCTTCTTTCTGTTCTGTATTATCATTTGATGATCTCATCAACTCCTATGGGTTCACTTATCACCTATAGGCAGAAGATTCCCAGATCTATAATATCCATTCCTAGTAGATCTCTTCTGCTACACCACTAATTACCTTTTAGACATCTTAACCTAGAACTTCCATAGGCATCTCAAACTTATCATATCCAAAACAGAATTCATTATCTTCCCCCCAAACCTTCCTCTCTTTTCAATTTTCCTATTACTGCCAAGGGTTACCACCATCTTTGCCATCACCCAAGCCAGAAATCTCAATCTCATCCTCATTCTTGTTCACCTCACATATCCAATTTCTGGTCAAATGTTGTTATTTTTATCTTTACACTATCTCTCATATATCTGTTCTCTCTCACACAGGCACAACCCTAATTCACAATTTCTTCACCTGATCTACAGCAGTAGCCTAACCGGTTTCCTTAACTCAAGTCACTCCAATCTGCTCTTCATTCAGCTGCCAAGTTGAATTTTCTACTTGGCTGACCATCCCAACTTCCTCCTCAATGGGCTCGTGACCTCCTATACCTTCAGGATTAAATATAAAAGACTTTTTTTGGGGGGGGCATTTAAAGCTCTTCAAATTTTATCTCCCTCCTAGATTTTAATTTCTTACACTTTATTTTTCCCCTCATACTCTATTCTAGCTGTACTGCCCTTCTTGCTATTTCTTACACAAAGTATTCCATCTCCCAACTCTGTATTTTCAGTAGTTGTACCCATGCTTGAAATGCTCTTCCTCTTCAGCCTCTCCCCTCCTGGCTTTCATTAAGAATCAATAAAAATCCCACCTTCTGCAGGGGGCCTTTCCCAGCTTTCTCCTCCTCCACACACTGCTAGGGTCTTCTATGTATTGTGTAAGTAAAATAGAATAAATTATTAATAAATGCTTGTTGACTGATTATTTTTGTTTTCCTATACTTCTCCTGCATTTCTTCAAAACTCAGCTTAAGTCCCACCTTTTGCAGATTTTTTTTCCTGGTCCCTAGTTGCTAGTGCTTTTTTTTTTCTTAAAATTGCTTTCCACCTAGGCTATATACAAGGTGTCCCAAAAATCTTAATGCAGCTTAAAGTTTTAATAGCTTAAACTTTAAAGTTTTAAAAGACATAGAATTTTTTAGGACATGCTATATTCATGTATGTATTTAATTACTTGTATGTCATTTCCCCTGCTATAAAGTGAGCTTCTTAACGGAAGAGCCTTTTATTGATTTTCTTTAGTCCCTAGCACAGCTGCTTAATAAATGCTTTTTAACTGACATCCCAGAAGGTACACAGGGACCTTCTTAATTGAAGCAATAATTGCCTAACTACTCCAGATTTTGTAGAATATCCTTATGTCCAGCACGCTACATACTATCTTATTATTGTATGTTGTCATGGAAAGAACACTAGAAGTTTTCAGAGGAAGAAATCAGAGTATTAATAGTCCCATGAAAAAATGCTCTAAATCAATAATTAGAGAAAGTCAGATTAAAACTACTGTGAGGTACATCACTCCCATTAGACTGGCTAAGATGATGGACAAATGCTGGAAGAGATGATAGATACATTAATGTAATTAATATATTGGAGTTGTGAACTGATTTAACTATTGTAGAAAACATTTTGGAACTATGTTCAAAGGATTATAAAACAGTGTACCCTCTGATCCAGTAATACTGCTATTAGGTTTTATGCCAAGAAATCAAAGAAAAAAGAACAGAATCCACATGCAGAAAAAATATTCACAGAAGTTCTTTCTGCAGTGGCCAAAAAATGGAAACCGAGGGCAACCCATCAGTTGGAATTGAACAAGTTATGGTATATGACTGTGATGGAATACTATAATGCTCTAAAAAATGGAGATTTAGAAAAACCTGGGAAGACTTATGAACTGATTCAAAGTGAGCAAAACTAAGAGAACATTGTACATAGTATTGTCAACATTGTTATGATAATCAACTGAGAAAGATTTAGCTACTCTGTTAATAATAACCAGGTTATTTCCAAAGGGCTCTTGATAAAAAATGCTATCCACCTACAGATGGAGAACAGATATTCTCAGACTGAAGCATACTTTTTCTTGCTGCTTTTGTTTTTCTCACATGGCTAATGTAAAAATGTTTTGAACAACTTTATATATATATATGATATCATATTTCTTGCCTTCTTAATGAATGAGAGAGGGATAGAATTTGGAAATGACAAAGTTAGGAAAAAAGAAAACTAAAAAAAATGTGCATCGGACTTAAGAGTCAAAAGTCCCGAGTTTGAATTTCTAATTATTTTATTTATTACCTCGGTGACCTCAGATCACTTTTTTTCCCTCTCAGAGCCTCAGTTGCCTCATCTATAAAATGAAGCTGTTGGACTAAATTTTCAACCTATGAATATTTTTGTACCATTTCATCTACCAGACTGTAAACTCTTTGAAATCAGGAACTTGTCTTTACACGTGAAAGATGCTTTAAAAATAGTAACCGAATCTCCTATATGTTCTGTATAAATCTTGTTTGGACATAGTTGCTTTCCCAATTAAACTTTTGTTTCTTGAGATAGAGATTTCTTTATCTTTTCTTTGTATCCTCAGCATTTAAGAGCTTGGCACATAAAAGTAGGTAGAATAGATACTTACTAACTGAATTAGTGATGCTAGTCCAGTTCTCATCCCGCTTCTCCCTCTACACAACACTTTTTCTTCTAATTTCTGCGTTTATCACTTTTACGCCCTTCTTTTTCAGGTTGTCTCACTCCTCTTTTCTTTCTGTTCAAATCATGTTTCTCAATGTCTTTTAACCTGACGTGAATCCATTATTTCTTGCTCTTTAACCTTTACTACCCACCCCCAGTCTTTCCCTTGCTCGGGTCTCTTGGCTCCGAGCAGTCTCTCCCTCCTATGCTCCGACTACACACCTCCTTTGACTTGGGGACTTAAGTCCTAACTAAAATCTCACTTACTACAGAAGTCTTCCCAGCCACCGTTCCCTACTTATCCCCGAAGCAGTGTGTGTGTTTGTGTATAATTGCCATTAGACTGTAAGCTCCTTGAGGGTGGGCACGAGCTTGTGTCTCTTTTTGTGTCCCAGCACATAATGAATGAATCGCCCGGCACAGAAAAGGGGCCTAAGCAATGTTTCCTGAATCAAACCGGTCCCCCCTCACTTCATTCTTTAGGGACGGGGGAGGGTGCCGAATACACTCTAAACACGCTAACCTGCCCCTTTCTGCCTTCCCCCCAGCCACCCCCGTGGCAGACACTCCTCTTTCCCTAACTTTCCCAAACCCGCGCTAGCTCCTTCTCCCGCCCCCCCGCCCCGAGGTAAGCGCTCCAGCTCCATTCCCTCTCTCCGACCCTCCGGGCCCGCCCTCCGACACCTGAGCCTGTAGCGCCCCCGGCTCCCCGCGAGCTCCGCCAGCTTCTTCCAGCCCTTGCCCTCCGCGGCTCGATCCAGGGCGTCGCTGAGGCCGCGCAGCGCCGGCTCCCGCAGCCGGTTGATGTTGACAGCGCTGGAAGAAGGGGACGCGGGGGCGGTGGGCGCCGGGGAAGGCGCCGGCAGCGGGGCCTGCGGCGGGTGCCCCCGCAGCGACGACATGTCCCCCGCTTTGGCCTCTCACGCCGCAGCCGGTGCCCCCTTCCGCTCCGAGCGCACAGCTCGCTTCTTCCCAAGCCCGGGTTGGAGGGGCGGGAGCGGGGGCGGGAGCGGAAGGACACGTCACAGGGCGTCTCACCACACATCGCGGAGAAAGCTGCTTCTGCTTCTCCCCCGGGAGAGACAGGTTCTCCCCGCTCCCCGCCCACTCCCGGGCTTTGGGGCCAGCTGGCTAGGCTCACGCCCCGGGAGCCCATTACATACATGGACGTGCGTGCTTGCGTGCGTGCGTACGTGCGCACGTGACCTTGCGCCTTACCCGGTTGGCGGGGAAAGGCCCCAGCCTTTCTCCCCTCCCCTTGTGCTAGCCCTCTTGCTCGCAGCGGGTTCTTCAAAAAACAAAACAAAGTTGCAAAAAACTGGTGGCTGAGACGGAAGGGAGGGGCGCGGGGCTGGGAGAGGGGGAGAGGGAACCAGAGCGCGACAGTTGTCAGTTCTGCGGATCTCGGGCTGGGGGGGAGGGGAGGAAAGGGATGGCAATCGGCCTCTGGGCCGGGATTGCCCCCGAAAGAGTGAAAGGCGGGCAGCCCTGTAAGAGGTTTTATACCTCTTTTAGGCGCCAGAAGACGGAACCAGCAGTTTTTTTTTATCTCAGTCTGTGGGAAAAACTTGACAAAAGTTGAACGAGCCGCCTCCATGGATGCCTTTATCATCACTAGAGGTCTGATGCTCACTCCAGGGACACGTTCCAGGGGAGGGGCGTGGCCACTTTGGGGGCGTGGCTACTTTTGGTTGGAGAGGGGGCGTGGCTACTTTTGGGTGGGGAGGGGGCGTGGCTACTTTTGGGTGGGGGGAGGGGAAGATTTCTGTGAGATGTTTGGTCCATCCTTGCTGACTTGCCCAGGGGATTTTCTAGGCAAATACCCAAAGTGGTTTGCCCTTTCCTTTTCTGTTGTGCCCCCTTTTTTTTTTTTTTTTTTACAGATGAGGAACTGAGACAAATAGAAGTTAGGTGACTTGTCCAGTGTCACACAACCAGTAAGTGTGTGAGTCTGTATTTAATTCATGTCTTCCTGACTGCAGGTGTTCTATCCACTCCACCACCTAATTGCTCCTATGAGGTGGTTCAGTTAAAACAATAAAATCAACTATCATCCATTCAAGATATTTATTTAACAATACATTTAGTTGCTAGTTTCAGGTGTTATGCCTCAGTTCTCTTTAACTGTTCTGACTCGGTTTCCCTGAACTAGTTTCCTTTGTCTCAGTTTCCTTAACTGTTCTGTCAATCCCCTTAGGAGTAAAAACCCACTCTGGTCCATTAAGATTGGGAACCGTTTACTCTAAGGTTATAAACTGCTAGCAAGATAAACAAGAGAGCAGAACTCCTGACCCTCCCCTGTCCTCAAGAATTTACAATATTCCTCTAAAATATTCCAAGATACCTCACTGACATCTTTATCTCTGGGTATTCAGACATTCTTTCTCTGGGCTTTTAGGAGTTATGGTCTCCCCCCATCCTCTTGGTTCTTTGTTTTTATTTATTTATTTATTTAAGGAATTGGGCAGCTCCTATTCATTGCTGGATTCCAGCCCTGGGACCAACATGGTTTCCTTGGTCCCAGTATATTTTTATCTCTGTCTGACTGGATAATTTGAGACAAGAGTCCTGTCCAGTCAATTATACTCTCCAATTAATAAACTATTGAAAACTCTCTAATCTCTCTCCTGCCTCAGTTTCTCTGGCATTACACAGGGTCTTTGCAATCAAGATTTAAGAACTTTGGTTTTTATCCAGCTAATGCAGTTTGGAGGGAATGAAAAACAGATTGAAAGGATTAAGATACTTGATTTCTCTGCATATCCTTTGCTCCAGCAGTGTTTCTACTGGGCTTTTATCCCAAAGAAATCTTAAAGGAGGGAAAAGGACCCGCATGTGCAAAAATGTCTGGGCACCCTTTTTTTGTGGTGGCCAGAAACTGGAAGCTGAGTGGCTGCCCATCAGCTGGAAAATGGCTGAATAAGTTGTGGTGTATGAATATTATGGAATATTATTATTCTATAAGAAAGGATCAGCAGGATGATTTGAGAGAGGCTTGGAGAGACTTACATGAACTGATGCTGAATGAAATGAGCAGAACTAGGAAATCATTGTAATGGTGACAACAAGATTATATGATGATCAGTTCTGACGACATGACTCTTTTCAACAATGAGATAATTCAGGCAGGTTCCAATGATCTTATGATGAAGAGAGCCATCTACATCCAGAGAGAGACTGTGGGAACTGAGGGTAGATCACAACATAAGCATTTTCACTCTTTTTGTTGTTGTTTGCTTGCGTTTTATTTCTCATTTTTCCCCCTTTTTGATCTGATTTTTCTTGTACAGCAAGATAATTATACAAATATGTATATATTAGATTTAACATATTTTTACCATGTCTAACATATATTGGATCATTTGCTTCTAGTGGTGGGAGGAAGGGGGGAAATTAGAACACAAGGTTTTGCAAGGGTTCATGTTGAAAAATTATCCATACATATCTTTTGAAAATTAAAAAGTTTTAATAAAAAAGTAAAAAAGATATTTGGTTTCTTATCAGAGGAAATCTGGAGACAATAAGGGAGGGTGAGGGTCTGAAGGAATTTGGAAGATAATCTGGAAACACTGAGGAGAGAAAGAAAAAGTGTTGTTTTATAACATTCTTTAAATCCAATGATTTTGTGGAGGAGTGAGGTAATCTTGTGACTTCTCCAAACTCAGATGATTTTGAGAATGGTAGATAAAAGCAAAATAAAGTCACTAATGTTAATTCATCATTAACAGAGGTCTCTTCCACATCTAATGTTCTCTTTGATTCTCTATAGAAAGTGTCTATATAGAGGAAGGATAGAGAATCTAGACAATCCAGGCTCTAGTCTTGCCTCTGGCAAATCCTGGCAATGTAACCCCCTAGACAAGTAGTTTGATCTTTCTCTAAAGATGAAGTTGCATTTGTTTTCTCTTTTATTCTGACTCTTCTCTACCAACATGTTTCATAAAGAAATATGTATATAAAAAGTTAATATACTTGAGGGGGAAAAAGTTGTAGAGAAGGTGCTTACCTGCGTTGATATCCCTTATAGTAGTGAAATCACAGTTCTATTCCCTAATCCTTTGTCACAGAGATTCTTAATGGGGGAAAGGGGATCTGTGAATTTATAAATTAAAAAAAAACCTGTTCTTCAATCATTGAATATCTATTTCAATATCATTTCCTCAGCAATTCTTTGCTTTTTATGCATTTAAAAGCATCCAGAGGAGTCCATTGGTTTAACCCAGTCTCCCAAAGGGAGTCTAGGACACAAAGGTTAAGAACCTCTGCTGTATAAAGTAAATTATAAGTACTCAAGTCAATCTCACATTTCAGTTTAGCACAATTCTACATGTCTGGCTTTCTAGTTTCAATCTTTACCCTCAGATAAACTAGCTGTCTTACCATTAGTTGGAGCACATACTATGTTGGGCTCATAAGACAGTGAGCATGGCATGAAGTGCTAAATCAATGGTATAATCAGTAAGTGGTAAGGGAATTAAAGATTACCAAGACTAGACCAATCACAGAAGGCATCACAAAGAATTAAGCCATGAATTGTGCTTTGAAGGATGAATAGGATGTGGAGGATTGTGGGGGAAATGGAACAACATTCCAATCTGCACAGGGTAAGCATTTAATATATGTTTGTTGATGGACTGAGTACAGGGGCTTGAAGAAAGGTTTGAAGATGGTATACATTCCAATGCAATGAAAAGTTTGTTAAGCATGTAATAATGTAGATAACATCGGTATTGAAAGGCATTCTTGTAAGAGTACTGACTATGGACTCCAAAGATCCAGATTCAATCCAACCTCTCTTACTACTTATTTGACCTAGGACAAGGCATTTAACTTTCCTAATACTCGGTTTCCTCAACTATAAAATAATGGGTTTGATCTTGATGGCATATTAGGTCCCTTCCATCCCTATGATTTTATATCTTCAAGCATCTAGATGTTGCGGTAGATAAAATTGTAAATCTGTAGTCTGGAAAACCAGGAGTTTAAATCCAATCTTAGATATTTACTAGCTGTGTGACATTGGATAAGTCATTTCATCTTTGTCTGCCTTAGTTTCCTGATCTATAAAGTAGGGATGATATTACCTACCTTTCAACATTATTGTGAGAGTAAAATAAAATTTGAAAAATGCTCTGCAAACCTCAAAGTGATAGTTATTATAAATTCTTTTAGTAATTTTCCATTATTTCAAAGATTTTATGATCAGTTAATCAGTGTTAGTATAATGAATAATATATAAAAGTAACAAAATTGCATTTATTTCAAAATATTCTGTAATTTGGACTTTTTACCAATTCAGACTGATTTCCCCATCAGTTTAGTTAATAAGATTTTATTGTTTATGGCAGCAGGGTGCAATAAAACAGTTCACTGAGATGTAGGAAGTATTGGAATTTCTATTTCTATTTTAGTTAAAAATAAGGGAATTAAACTTTGCTAATACTGACAGAGGTATTCTCACTTTTTAGTTAGATGAGGAAACCAAGATCTAGAGAACTTAATTTTTTCAAACACTGGAAATAATCAACTGAGCGATTGGCAGTTGAACTTAGAGGAACTAGGAAAAGCTTTCTGTAGAATGTGGGTTTTTAGCTGGCATTCAAAGGAAATTGGGAGAGCCAGGAGGTAGAGATGAAGAGGGAGAACCTTCTTTGTTGGGGTCTAAGCAGTGGCATTGCCCACAGACAAGAGAAAGAATTTCTTGTTCAAAGAACAGCAAAGAAACTATTGTTATGGGATCAAACTATGGGTGGTGGGGTGTGAAGGTTTTCCGGAGGCAACCTTAGTCTCAGTTGAAATAAATAATTACTCCAAAATCGCAGCCAGCTGGTAAAAATGCAAACGTTTATTTCTCCTTTCAAATTAGCCCAGTTAGTTGAGGCCTATCTCTCTGCCTGGGTCCAAGAGATCTTGAAGCTTTGTCCGTGGCTTCTGCCTCTGCTTTCTTCAGCCTCCAGCCAGCACCAAGGTAGAACTACGATGCAATGAATCTCTTGCCTCAAAGATAGGGCTTGTGGTTTCCAAGAGCTCTCTCCGACTCCAAGTAAAACTCTCTCGAGCTCCCAGAGTTTCTAGTAACTCCTCAAGTAACTAACTCAAGTAAGTACCTCAAGTAAGTACCTCCAGTCAGTTCCCAAGCTCCAAGAGCTCCCTCTATTATGTGATCTCCCAAAGGTTAACTCCACCTTCTGGAGGGAGAGGGATTCTGGGTTATCTTCCAGAGTGCTTTCTGGTCCTAAGAACTTCAAGGGAGGTGTGAATTCAGACTAAGCCAGCCCTGAATTCTCATGTGAACTCCATTGAGTACTTAGATACTTATGAGCTCTCTAAAGCTGTGAACATAAGCATTGTTCTATCAGTTCCACTTAGTACTTTGTTTCAAGTTCTGGCCCAAAATATCTCTTTCTAAGATCAAATCAACTCCAATGGCTTAACACTTTGTAAAGATTCCAACAGTGGGGTTAGGAAGAATGGAGGGTGAAAAGGTGTAAGAAGACTGGAAATGTATGAAGGGGCTAAGGCATAAGAACTGTGAATGCCACACAAAGAATTTTATATTTGATCTTGGAGGTGATAGGGAACCACTGGAATTTATTGAAAGGGGTATGACATATTGAGACCTATATTTTAAGAAATTCACTTTAAAAACTATCGATTGGAGTGGGAAGAGAACAGAGACAAATAGGCAGACCAACCAACAAGCTCCTAGAATAAACCATGAATGAAGTCATGGTAGTATCAGAGGAGAGAAAGAAGGCATTTATGAGAGATGTTATGAAAGCAAAATCAACAGATTTTGGAAATAGATTGGATTTGGGGGAGGAGAAGACACGGAAATCAAGAATAACACTTAGTTTGGAAGCCTGGGTGACAAGTTCACTATAAATCTCACATATTTGCCAAATGTAGAAGTGAAATATTCTGGTATATAGTTTCAGGACCCTCCCACTGGGACCAATCTTAAAGAGTTTGGAGTCACACAACTAATACAATAATTCTCTGGAATCATGCACTTTTGTAACAAAAGATTACTTTGGTTATGAATTCTGTAGTTTCACTCTTCAATCTTCTAGGATGATAGAATTTAGAGCTGAAAACTCAAGTCTTATAGATCATCTGCTCCAAACCCCTTTTTATTGTTGTTTAGATGTATAGAGGAAAAGTAACTTGCTTATGATCACCAAAGTTATAGATAGCAAGCAGGTCTGTGCTTTAAATCTAGGTCTTCTGACACAGAATCTACTGTTGAGTTGTCATTTGGCTTCAATAATTCTTTCCCCCCCGATTTCTTAATTTTATAGTAAATATAAAAGTACATATTTACAAGAAATTAGAAAATGACTAACTGGAAATTTGATCTAATGAAGTTCCATAACTTTCTTTTCTTTTTAAAAAAAATTATTTAAAAAAATAAGAAAAAAAGAAAAACGGAGAAGGAATACAAAAAAAAAAAAAAAAAGAAAGAAAGAAAAAGAAAAGAGAACATTGTCATATGCCCAACAGAACATTAGGGAGAATTCAAAATACAAAACATCAAATTACTATTTTCAAGAAAACATACGTATATATATATATATATGAAATGATATTCATGAGTATCCATCTTTACTTCTTTGTAAATTGTTTTTGTTTTTTTTTTTTTTTGTTCTCTGTTGTGTACTTTTTTGTTTTATATTTTTCCCTCCTTTCAATCCCCCCTATCCCTAAGCAGGTTATAATTAAGAAAGGATATAGTTATATATTCATATATAAATATATACATACACATAGATACACACACCCTGGCCCCTCCAACACACACATATCTTTCCCTTTCTTTGCTGACTCTTTGCTTTAATTCTGCTCCTTAACTTGCCTTGCTATTAATTAACCTCCCCTCACCCATGCACCCCTTCCTTGTTTTCTTCTCTCACCTTTTGCTTCCCCATCCCTCACCCCTATTTCCCTCTAGATTTTGGAGGGTTCTATAGCCTTTCCCCATGTGAGAAGGTTTTCAGAACTACAAGCCCTCCTCCCCCCATTAATGCCTCTGTGTCTTTTTCTTCTGCACCTCATTCATATATGATTACTATTTTTACCTTAATCCTGCTCCAATCTTTCTTTTGAGCTACCCCTATTGTTGATATCAGTCTTAAACATATGGTATATATTTCCCATGTTAAAAAAAATTCAATTTGTTCATGTTGAGTTTCTTGAAATTGCATTTTGATATTGGCTCTTATATGTTAAATTTTCTATTAAATTCAGATTTGGTTGATAGTCCTGAAAATCAGCAAGTTCTTTGAATGCCCATTTTTTTCTCATTCAATATAACAGATAAATTTTTTGCTGGATATGATGTTTTTGGCCATACAATTTCTTTTGATTGTTGGTAGATGTGATTCTAGGACCTGCAAGTCTTATTGTAGCTGCTAAGTCTTGTACAATTTTAATTGTACTTTCAGTGCATTTGAATTTTTTTCTTGTTTCTTATAAAATATTTTCTTTGGATCTAAAAGTTTCAAAATTTGGCAATAATATTTCTATGTGTTTTCCACAAAGGATCTCGTTGAGGTGGTGATCAGTGGATTTTTTTTTTCTATTTCTACTTTCCTCTCATTTTCTATCACACCAGGACAATTTTCTTGGATTATTTCTTGCATAATTGTGTCAAAGTTCTTTTTGGTCACAACTTTCAGGCAGTCCAATTATTCTTGTATTTTCTCTTCTTGATATGTTCTCTAGATCTGTTTTTCTCAAGATGTTTCTCATTCTTTTCTATTTTTTCATTCTTTACAATCTTTATTGTTATTTTTTTGGTCTCTCATAGCCTCACTGGTTTCCCCTTACTCAATTATAATTTTCAAAGAATTATTTTAATTTTTGAGACTCTATCTTTTCTAGCTGGTTAAGTTTTTTCATACTTTTTCTTGTTTTTCTTGGATGGTTTTTATTTTTATTTTTTTCCTTAATGTCTCTCAATTGGTTTTTAAAATTCTTTTTTGCATTCTTCTATAAATTCTCTGGGCAGAAAGCCATTACTCTTTGGGACAGAAGTTTTAATTACTTCATTATCCTCTTCTGAAGATGAACCCTGTCTTACTAGTTCCCATAGTAAGTTTCTATGGTGGGGTTCTTGCTTTTTTGCCGGTTCATTTTTTTTTAAATAAGAGGTATTAGTTTAAATAATCGTAGGATGGGGGAATGGTGCCTCAAGCTTAGCTTCAACTCTCTCCTCTGACCCAGAACCCTAAATCAAGAGCTCTAAGTAAGTGTCTGAAGTCAGCAGCATACCTTCCTCCCTCCCCTTCCTCTTCCTACCTCTCTCCACCTTGCATAGTGCTGGTTCCTTCTCTCCTAGGGTCCAGACTCTGCAGCAGAGCCAAGCCTGGCATTCTTAATCAGCCAAAGTTCACTCAGTCTTCCTTGACTCAGACCCCTGCTCACAAACAGTCCAGGAGGTGAAAGTTTCTGTGGTTTCTGTTGAGGTTCCAGCTAAACCAGCTAGCCCTGGGGATCTCCATTTGGTGTTTCTGTGGAGCTGGCAGAAGGTATTTGCACTTCACAGGAGTTAATCCCAGCTCCAGGTCTTTCTTCAGCTCTTCCTTTGTAAGAGGAGGACCATATTCTGGCCCAAGTCTTCTTGATTTTTCACTGCTCTATGTGTGACCTTGAAGTGGGTTGTGGTCCCTTTAAGAAACTGTATTTTCTATTGATCTGTGATCTCTTTCAGATTCTCAACTCCTTCGAGGGAAGGCATATTCCCCTAGATAAGTTATCTTTCCAGGATGCCAGAATCTTTGATACAATTAAAAATCCTGGTCAAAAAGCACCCCATTTGAAGTATTGTTAATTCCAATAGGAGATCCGGGCTGTCTCAGCTCCCATCTCCACTGGGTCTGACCTGCTTGGACTGTCCCAGCCCCAACTGGGTCTGATCTGCTTGGGCTGTCCCAGCTCACACTAAGACCCAATATAACAGCTTCCTTCAACGAAGATCTTTTGCAGATGGGCCTAGATAGCTCACTCAGCTGTCAGGATCCTTCTGTCCACTGAGAACTTAATTCTCAGTGTAAACCTCCATTTTCTCATAGATTTGCCACTATAGAAGTCAGTGTCTTGGTAAACTAATTTCTATCCAACAATAAACTTTCATTTTGCAACTAATAATTTGGGAATGAGTGAATTCTTTCACTCCTAGAACCTGAGGCCTATTTAAAGGGGATTCTTTTTTTTTTTTTTTTTAATAGCCTTTTATATACAGGATATATGCATGGGTAACTTTACAGCATTAACAATTGCCAAACCTCTTGTTCCATTTTTTCACCTCTTACCCCCCACCCCCTCCCCCAGATGGCAGGATGACCAGTAGATGTTAAGTACATTAAAATATAAATTAGATACACAATAAGTATACATGACCAAAACGTTATTTTGCTGTACAAAAAGAATCAGACTCTGAAATATTGTACAATTGGCTTGTGAAGGAAATCAAAAATGCAGGTGGGCATAAATATAAGGATTGGGAATTCAATGTAATGGTTTTTAGTCATCTCCCAAAGTTCTTTCTCTGGACGTAGTTGGTTCAGTTCATTACTGCTCCATTGGAAATGATTTGGTTGATCTCGTTGCTGAGGATGGCCTGGTCCATCAGAACTGGTCATCATATAGTATTGTTGTTGAAGTATATAATGATCTCCTGGTCCTGCTCATTTCACTCAGCATGAGTTCGTGTAAGTCCCTCCAGGCCTTTCTGAAATCATCCTGTTGGTCATTTCTTACAGAACAGTAATATTCCATAATATTCATATACCACAATTTATTCAGCCATTCTCCAACTGATGGACATCCATTCAGTTTCCAGTTTTTAGCCACTACAAAAAGGGCTGCCACAGACATTCGTGCACATACAGGTCCCTTAAAGGGGATTCTTAACAACTCTCTTATAACCACTAACCTGTAGATCACCAGGGATCTGCATCATTGGTCACTGAGACCACTCAAACTGCATCAACCTGAGGTGCAAATTTGTTCTATTTATGGGAGAAAAATGGAAAACTTGAAATTTACCAACCAACTCTGCCATCTTTCCAGAGCTTTTCTCCGGAACATTGACTGGGGTCTGAGAGTAGCACTTTGGGAGGAAGCCCACAAGCCCTATCTTCGAGGCAAGAGAGATTCAGTGCATCCTCCAACTTGGTGCTGGCTGGAGGCTGAAGAAAGCGGAGGCAGAAGCCAAGGACAAAACTGCAAGAGCTCTTGGAACCATCTTCCCAGAATCCTTCCAATTTATTCTTTTTAACCAATTAGATCCAGGATATCCTTAGTATATATCATTCCTTAATCTATACTTCAAATGTGATTTTATCAAAAGATAACTGGAGTCTTGGGGTGACATCAGAAACAAATCAGAGATACAAGGAAGAAATTACTTGTCAGATGAACAGGATGATTTCAGAAAAGCCTGGAAAGACTTACATGAACTGATGCTAAGTGAAGTGAGTTGAACCAAGAGAACATTGTGTTTAGCAACAACAAGGTCATGTGATGAACGACTTGACTTTTTTCAACAATGGGGTGTTTCAAGGCAAATCCAATAAACTTGTGTTGGAAAAAGCCATCTGCACCTAGGGAGAAGATTATGGAGACTGAATGTGGATCAAAGCATAGTATTTTCACCTTTTGTTGTTTGTTTGCTTGGTTTTTCTCATGTTTCCCCCCCCCCCCACTTTGATTTTTTTTTGCACAGCATGAAGAATATGGAAATATGTTTAGAAGAATTGCACATATTTAATCTATATTGTACTGTTGTGTAGGGGAGGGGGGAGAGGGAGGAACAAAAATTTGGAACATAAGGTTTTGCAATGGTGAATGTTGAAAATTATTTTTTCATGTATTTGGAAAAATAAAAAGCTATTATTAAAAATATTTATCAGAAAATATACATATAAGAAGAGTCCACAATCAAACAAGGAATGGAAAGTGTAAAAGATAGTTTTGATTACATGAAGTCAAAAAGGCTTTGCACAAACTAAACTGATGTAACTAAAATTAGAAAAGAAACTGGTAAATAAGAAAAAAATGCAGAAAGTTTCTTTGATATAATTCTCATTTCTAGGAGATATAGGGAACTCAGTCAAATTTATAAGAACAAAAGCCATTCTTCAAATAAATGTTCAATTTTTAAAAATTATTATAGCTTTTTATTTATAAGATATATGCATGGGTAATGTTTCAGCATTGATAATTGCAAAACCTTTTTGTTCCAACTTTTCCCCTCTTTTCCCCCACCCCTTCCCCCAGATGGCAGGTTGACCAAAACATGTTAAATACAATATATGTATACATATCCATACAGTTATTTTGCTGTACAAAAAGAATCGGACTTTGAAATAGTATACAATTAGCTTGTGAAGGAAATCAAAAATGCAGGTGAACAGAAATAGAGGAATTGGGAATTCTATGTAGTGGTTCATAGTCATCTCCCCGAGTTCTTTCGCTGGGTGTAGCTGGTTCAGTTCATTACTGCTCTATTGGAACTGATTTAGTTTATCTCATTATTGAAGAGGGCCACGTCCATCAAAATTGATCATTATATAGTATTGTTGTTGAAGTATATAATGATCTTCTGGTCCTGCTCATTTCACTCAACATCAGTTCATGTAAGTCTCTCCAAGCCTCTCTTTATTCATCCTGCTGGTCATTTCTTACAGAACAATAATATTCCATAATATTCCTATACAGCAATTTATTCAGCCATTCTCCAATTGATGGGCATCCACTCAGTTTCCAGTTTCTGGCCACTACTAAGAGGGCTGCCACAAACATTCGTGCACATACAGGTCCCTTTTCCTTCTTTGAAATCTCTTTGGGATATAAGCCCAGTAGAGACACTGCTGGATCAAAGGGTATGCACAGTTTGATAATTTTTTGAGCATAGTTCCAAATTGTTCTCCAGAATGGTTGGATGTGTTCACAATTCCACCAACAATGTATCAATGTCCCTGTTTTCCCACATCCCCTCCAACATTCTGCATTATCTTTCCCTGTCATTCTGGCCAATCTGACAGGTGTGTAGTGGTATCTCAGAATTGTCTTAATTTGCATTTTTCTGATTAATAATGACTTGGAGCATATTTTCATATGGCTAGAAATAGTTTCAATTTCTTTGTCTGAGAATTGTTTGTTCATATCCTTTGACCATTTATCAATTGGAGAATGGCTTGATTTCTTATAAATTAGAGTCAATTCTCTCTATATTTTGGAAATGAGGCCTTTATCAGAACCTTTAATTGTAAAAATGTTTTCCCAGTTTGTTGCTTCCCTTCTAATCTTGTCCGCATTAGTTTTGTTTGTACAAAAACTTTTCAATTTGATATAATCAAAATTTTCTATTTTGTGATCAATAATGATCTTTAGTTCTTCTTTGGTCATAAATTCCTTCCTCTTCCACAGGTCTGAAAGGTAAAGTATCCTATATTCTTCTAATTGATTTATAATCTCATTCTTTATGCCTGGGTCATGAACCCTAAATAGACAATTTTTTTTTTATTTAATAGCCTTTTATTTACAGGTTATATGTATGGGTAACTTTACAACATTAACAATTGCCAAACCTCTTGTTCCAATTTTTCACCTCTTACTCCCCCACCCCCTCCCCCAGATGGCAAGATGACCAGTAGATGTTAAATATATTAAAATATAAATTAGATACACAATAAGTATACATGACCAAACCGCTATTTTGCTGTACAAAAAGAATCAGGCTCTGAAATATTGTACAATTAGCTTGTGAAGGAAATAAAAAATGCAGGTGGGCATAAATATAGGGATTGGGAGTTCAATGTAATGGTTTTTAGTCATCTCCCAGAGTTCTTTTTCTGGGCGTAGCTGGTTCAGTTCATTACTGCTCCATTGGAAATGATTTGGTTGATCTTATTGCTGAGGATGGCCAGGTCCATCAGAACTGTTCATCATTTAGTATTGTTGTTGAAGTATATAATGATCTCCTGGTCCTGCTCATTTCACTCAGCATCAGTTCGTGTAAGATAGACAAATTTTTAAAGAAAGAAAACAAAGCTATCTATGGCTATATGAAAAGTAAAGCACTAATGATTTTTTAAATGTAAATTAAAACAATTTAATGTTTCATCTCACATCCATCAGATTTGCAAACTTTACAAAGAAAAGAAAATGACAAATGCAGGAGGGACTGTGAGAAAATAAGTACATTAAAACTCTACTGGTGGAGTTGTGAATTAGTTTAACCATTCTGAAAATGGTAATTATGTCCTCAAAGTTATTAAACTATATATAAACTTTGACCTAGCGATACTACTACTTGGATCTGTATCTAGAAAATCAGAAAACTTCCCTAATTGGGTCCATACAAGCTTATATTACACAATCTCAACTGATTCTTACTGAGGCAATCCTTTTACACCTCCTTAAATGACTCACTATCCCGCTGATCACAAAGACTTCTCCAAATCATTTAATCTCTCCTCAAACCTCTTACAGCTTCCCTTCCACCCACCTACCCAGCCACCCCCATCCTCAGCTGAGAATATATTTCCCATTTCAGTGAAAAAAATAGTTCCCTTTTTTCCTTTTGTTCATCTTTCATCATTCAGACAAAGTGGCCCTTTCTTTGTCATAGCAAACTTTTCTATATGCACAAATAATGTCATTCTACCTCATCTCAGATTGCTCCCTTTGCCTTGCTAATTTTCTCACTAATTTTCAACTACTCTTTGTCTATTGGCTGCTTCTCTACTACTTACTAACATATCCATGTCTCCCTGTCCTCAAAAAACCTTCACATAATCCATATCTCTACCACATCCCCCAACTAACATCATATATAGCTTTCTTCCCTTTTGCAGCTGAATTCCTTGAAAAGATCATCTAAAATAAGTGTCTTCACTTCCTTTCCTCTCACTGTTCTTAACTCTTTGCATTCTGGTTTATAACTTTACCATTCAACTGAAATTACTATCTCTAATGACTTGACAAATTAGTGAACTGTTTCTCAGTTCTCATCCTTTGTGATCTGTCAATCATTTTCTTCTTGATTCTTTCTCTTTTCTGGATTTTAATTACATTGCTTTCTCTGATTTTCCTCTTACTTGTTCATACTACTCCTCTGTCTGCTTTGTTAGATCTTCATCTATTTCACTCCCACTTACCCATGAATGTTTCTAAGGTATATCCCGGGGCCTCTTCTCTTCTCCTTTCCATTATTTCACTTGGTAATCACATCAAATCCATAATGTCAATTATCATCTCTATATCTGCTTGTCCAGTCCTAACCTCTCTCTGACTTCTAATTTTACACTTTCAACTGTCTATTAGACATCTTAAATTAGATGCTCTGCAAATATCTTAAACTCCACATGACCATATATGAAATCATCTTTTCCCCAAAGACCTTACTAACTTCTGACTCCCCTCTTAATAACTTCTCCTTTACCATGAAGAGTACCATCAACCTCCCAGTTTTCCAGATTTGCAACTTAGGGATTATCCCATAGCTAATATTTTTCCATCTAATATATTATTTCTACCTTTATAACATTTTTCATATAAGCCTCTCTTCTAACTCTGAAACCACCCAGTGCTGGTCCTTATCACCTCACAGGTGGACTATTGAAACAGTTTGCTAGTGGGTCTCCTTGCCTTAAAGCTTTCCCAATTCCAACTCATCTTCCATTTATCAAATTGAACTACATCTGATCATATTCCTGCTCCTCCCCTATCACCAATTCAAGAAACTCCAGTGACTCCTTATTACCTCTAGAATCAAATATAAAACCTCTTTGGCTTTTAAAGTCCTCTATAACCTGTCCCCTTCCTACCTTTCCAGTTTTCTTATATCACTCACATGTGAAAAATCATTCTGACTCAGTGATACTGACCTTTCACATCTCTCAACTCTTAATATTTTCACTGACTGTCCCTAAGCCTCCATTCTTATCTCCATCTCCTGGCTTCCCAGGCTGCTTCTTTCAAATCACAGCTATATACCATCCTCTGCAAGAAGCCTTTTTTAGTCCTTCTTAAGCTTTGTGCCTTTCCTCTGAAACTTCCCCCAATTTATTCTGTCTACATGTTCATCATAGTTGTTTGCATTGTTTTCTTCCATTAGATTGTGAGCTCCTTGAGAGCAAAGGCTGTTGTTTGCCTTTCTTTGAATCCCCAGTGCTTAGTACAGTGCCTGGAATGTAATAAACACTTAATTAAATGCTAGTTAGCTGATTAACTAGACCCCAAAGAAACGGAAAGCACATGTATATGTATATATTTGTCATAAAAACTTGTTTTTCTTTTTTTCATTGGGGTGAGGATAACAAGAAGATAAAAAGAATTTGGAAATTGAAAGAACAAAATTAAAAATTAAAAAGAATAAAATTTAATTAGAAAAACAAAACAAGACGATTACAAGTGGGAATCTCCCTAGAATTCTCAGCAAAGAACAAGGTAAAGAATTAGTTTATTCTCTACAATCTCTTTCATCTTGGGCTTTGTATTGCTGTCATTTAGTGCAGAATGATAACATGGTACCTGGTGTTTCCATTTAAAGCTTTTAGTCTCACCCTGTTGTATTTCCTTTCTTTGTGGTTACCCTCATAGGAGGGGATTTCCTGATATGCATGCTGAACAGTCTATAGTATCCCCAAATATGCTGCATTGTTTTAGGTGAAGTGATAAATTACACACACCCTGATAATATAATACATGACTTCTGGAGAGTTAAAGTGATAAAATCAGTAGATTGAGTCACATCTTACTCTATACCTTTACTTGACCTATAATAACTTTCTTTTATATTTCCACCTGTCACAATTCTATTCAGCCTACAAGGCTCAACTTAAAAACATCTCCTCATAAAACTTTACTTAATCCCATTATTGGATGTGGTCACTCTTGTTCTACTCCAGTTCACAGAACACTTAGAAAACCCAAACTTCTCTTTTCCCCCCATCACCCTCTATTATGTACTAAAGATATTTTGTCCTTTTTTCCCCCTTTTCCTTCAACTACCACATTTTATAGACTCTTGGAAATAGGGAAACTATTTTGCCCATTGACCATAAGTAGATAGTGCAGTAATTTACACATAATCGAGCCTCAATAAACTTTGATTTAATGGTTCAGGGGTCCTCAAACTTTTTAAATAGGGGGCCAGTTCATTGTCCCTCAGACTGTTGGAGGGCAGGAGTATAGTGAAAACAAAAACTTTGTTTTGTAGGCCTTTAAATAAAGAAACTTCATAGTCCTGGGTGAGGGGGATAATCGGCCTCAGCTACCGCATCTGGCCCACGGGCCGTAGTTTGAGGACCCCTACAAAAATCCATAGTTTCTTAATAAGAGATAAGCTTTTGAAGACTTCTATGCCTGACAATTAGGGCTAAATCCTTCTGTGCTTTCTCTGTACATCTACGAAAAAAAAGTTAGTAGAAGGTCCTAGAAAATGACAGAATTTAAGAGTTGGAAGGGATCTTAGCACCCAGACATCCAAAAGAATCCTTGTTATAACCCTCTGGACAAGTGGGTTTTTTCTTTCCCAGGAAACTTGTCATTTAGGATATCCCATTATCCTAAAAGACTGAAATCACATCTCATCAGTATTCATTGCCCTTCTAATTGGATACTGTGACTGAAGGGAAAGGGTATGGACTCCACAGCCATTATTTAAGGATGGGGTTTAGCACAGTTTTTCTCTACATTGCCTTTCAGTTTCACTGATTTTAGACTTCTGGGGAATTCTCCATCATCCCTCCCTGTCTAACACCTCTTCCTCCACTACCTTTTAAGCTTTCTTTTGTGTATTGTCTTCCCCCATTAGATTGTAAACTCCTTGTGGTCAGGGACTGTTTTTGTTTATATTTTTATTTATATCCCCAGTGTTTAGAACAATTCCTGCCACATAAAAGATGCTTAATAAATGTTTATTGACTAATTAATCATCCAGCCTTTGTTTGAAGACTTCTATTAAGGAGTATCCTATTAACTTTTGAGGTAACTGCTTTGGATGGCTCTCATTGCTGGGAAATAAATTTGCCTCCTTGCAATTTCTACCCATTGATCTTGGATATGCTTTCTAGGGTCAAACAAAACAATCCTAATTACTTCTCCACAGGATAACCTTTGAAATGTTTAAAGGTAGGTATCATGTCTCCCTTTTAGTCTTCTCTTCTCCAAGTTAAATATCCCTAGGTTTTTAAATCATTTCTTATATGATATCTACTCGAAACGCTTAACAATTCTAATTGCTCTTCTATGGATAATAGGGTCACATGTAAATCATTATGATCTAATATATGCTTAGACTTGGTATATGATATAACTCTCATAGATGTATTGGGAAATCTTAAAGGTCTTTGTAAAGGCAAATGTATAACCACTGTAGAATTGTCTACCCCCACCACCAGTTGTAAAATACATTTTCCAGATTGGTTTCCCAGGTAGATGGAAGATCCTCCAGTATTTCTCACACAAAACTCTATGGATCTTTAGCCATATCAGGACTCCACAGCCAGACTGACTCAGAGAAGGGCAAGGGACAATGGTCAGCACCTTCAGGGACTTGAGCTAGGATTAACTTTGGAATGTACTTGTTTTTGCTGATTAGCTTTCAAAAGGATTCTCTTCTACTATATATCAATTTATATATAATTTATATATAATTCAATTATTGGTCTTGGTGATGTGTTATGAATATAGGCTTACCAGGTACAAACTACCTGTGTACTCATATAAAGTTATATCTTTGGTACTATGCTACATTATTACAATTCTTCCATTATCTTCAATGACTACTAGCCAACTGAACAATACTCCATATGGATAATGCTGCTTGGGAGTTACTGAACTACCTGCATTTTTACCTGCTAAACAGGAAGTTCTATATGAAATATGTTAGCCCTGGGTGAATGTTTCTTATACTTTATAAGCATCGCATCCTTTAAAGCTTAAAGACTGCAGTTGTATATTCATAAATTGAATGAAAAATTCTGATCATGTATAAACAATGGCATATTTGTTTTACTCTCTTCTTGGTATTATTTACTCTCTTCTTCTATAGGAATGCAAAGAAAGCCAAAAACATGAGAACAGGTCCTCATCTTTATGAAGTGAATAGCAAATTTGCAGTTAGTCAAACTCTCCTTCTCCTGTTTCCCCCTCAATCAATTGTGATATTTGAAAACAGAGATTTGGGAAAGGACGTGACATGATATTTTGTCTTTCCACCAACCATTGATTGTTCTGGAATTCCTGAGACATGAGAAAACAGAGTAACATTATCAATATATTTCAGTAACAAAATTCATACTGAATATAAAGGGAAAGCTTTGAAGTCATTGTGTGTTATTGTATCTCATGTGGCTCTTATATTAGGTATGAAACTGAATGTGCAAATCTGAAGCAAAACATATTCTTCCCAGAGGAACTATAGTTCTACCTAGAAGTGTCTCTGGTCTTAAGGGGGAAGAGGTTTTAATTGACTATAAAAAGCATTCTTTAATTAATCTAATTAGTTCTGTGCATGTGTTATTCTTATCTTTGCTGGGAAATTTATCAAAACTTTAAGTGATACGAAGATGAGAGGCTAAAGTATACACAATCCCATGGTTTATTAGTTGGTGATATGTTTGAATTTGGACTTGTGGCACTGTGGTTATATAGAATTCTGGAGAAAGAAATGGGAAATTGCAACCAACAAGTCAAGGTAATACATGTTATGTACCATGCAAAGAAGAAGGCCAGGGAATGGGATGTATATCCAACCTATGGCAACTGGCTGCCTTCCCTCTTCTTTTGAGACCCATCTCACACAGAATGAGTGAAATACACAGAGAAGCAAAGGTGGCTTTTTTCTCCAAGTAAGAACTGTTGAGTATACATTGGTGAGTTTGAGTCAATTCTCTCAATATTTTAGAACTGAGACCTTTATCAGAACCCTTGAATGAAAAAATGTTTTCCCAATTTATTGCTTCCTTTCCAATCTTGTCTGCATTACTTTTGTTTGTACAAAACCTTTTTAATTTAATATAATCAAAATTATTTATTTTGGTTCAATAATAAGCTCTAGTTCTTTTTTTGACCATCAATTCTTTAGGATTAAGTTAAATATTCTCCAATTAATTAAACCTTTTCTTAAAAAGTCTTCTAATTCTTTAGGATTAAGTTAAATATTCTCCAATTAATTAAACCTTTTCTTAAAAAGTCTTCTATCACACATATTTTTAATTACATTGTGACCAGTAAAGCTTATGTTTAATAATCTTGCTTCTCAATATTTGTGAGTTTTAACGTTCTAATACCTGGTCATTTTTTGTAAAACATATATGTTATATTCCTCTCTGCTTCTATTCAGTAGATGCCAGAGATTTATCATATTTAACTTTTCTAGATTCCTATTCAGGTCCTTAATTTTGTTATACTTGTCTAATACTGGAAAGAAGTACATTGAGTCTAAGACTGAGGGATAGGGAAGAAAATGACACGTTGGGTTTTATGAGACATTATGAGTTCATGGTAAAGAATTTTGTAGCAATTAAAAAGTGGCACTATAAGTCAAATATGAGATAGGGATGGGAGATATAGTTTTGGGTATTATCATTACAGTGGCATACATGAAGCCAAGGCAGGGAGTACTGAGTGAACAATGGTTCTCAGTCTGTTTTGTGATTTTATGACATTGATAGTCTTATGAAGCCAACAGACATAGTCTCAGAATTATTTTATTTTTAAATGCATAAAATTAAATATATGATTACATAGGAAAAAGTTATATTAAATATAAATTATTCAATTTTTAAAAAATTCCCAGACCTTGAGTTAAAAACCTGTGGAGAAGAGAAAAACAGACTAACGGGAGGTTTGAGAGACAGTATTTATACTTTACTAGTAATATAGTGTTTACTCTTATTAGCAACATCAGAGAAACCTGAAATTTCTCTTTTGTTCTTAAACTCCTTATTTTGAAATTGACATTTAAATGTTTTTAAATGGTTCTTCTAAAATTCATAAAAGTACTTCATTTAAAAAGCAACTGGAATCTTTCTGCTTTCTTTTATAGCTTTTATCTGTTACTAACTCTTTGTTGGCAAAATCAGGAAGATTTTCAGCTTTTTGGGACTTTATACAACCAGTGTGATAGACCATAAACAGCAGAATCTGGAGGACCTCACTGTGCAAAGGAAGTTCCTCTGAATGGTAAAATAGATTTCCTCCATTACGTTTGCATATTACTTTAACAAGAATACATTACCCTAATTTATGCTTTTTCTGTGGTTTCTTATCAAGAGTCTTTATACAACATTATTTATATTTTTTTCTTCATTTAAGGAATCTTTAATAACTTCGATGAATGGAAGATGCTTTGCTGGAAGAGACTTTTTTTCTTTAAAGAGTTAATTAATTTTTCACATTAAAAAAATTGAATTCAAATTCTCTCCTTCCCCTACCAAAAGATAAGACAAACAATATGATGTAAATTATACACGCGAAATCATGTAAAATACATTTCCATACTAGACATATTGCAAAAAAAAAATCAATGAAAAGAAATAAGCACAAAAAAATTAAAAATATATTATTCAATCTGTACCCAAGAGTCAATTATTTCTCTCTCTGGAGGTAGCATTATCATAAGTCTTTTGGAATTGTCTTGGATCATTGTATTGATCAGAGCAGTCAAGTTTTTCACATTTGATCATTATTATAATATTGTTGTTACTGTATACAGTGTTCTCCTGATTCTGCTCACTTCACTTTGCAACAGTTCATATGTCTTCCCTGTTTTTTTTCCCTTAAACTGTCTTATCTTTCTTATAATACAACAATATTTTATCACAATCATATATCACAACTTGTTCAATCATTTCCCAGTTAATGTGCATCCCCTCAATTTTTAATTCTTTGCTACCACAAAAGAGTTTCTATGAATATTTTTATAGTTTTATAACTTTCCCCTTTTCTTCGATTTTTTTGGAATACAGACCTAGTAATAGTATTGTTGGGGCAATGGATATGCAGTTTTCTAGCCCTTTGAACACAGTTTCAAATTATTTTCTATAACCACCAACAATATCCCTATTTTTCCATGTTCCCTCCAGTATTTATCATTTTTCTTTTCTTTCATGTTAACCAATCTGATCAGAAATTTTAAATTTGCATTTCCCTAATCAAGAGTGATTTAAAACATTTTCATATAACTATAGCTAGCTCTGATTTCTCCTGAAAGTTTCCTGTTCATATGTTTTAATTTTTTATCAATTGGTTAATGGAACAGAACTTTTAAGGAAGTGGTTTTTGCTTTACTTCTTCAAATGCTTAAAAAAAAAACCTCAACAAATAAGCACAATGGGCTCCTGTATTCTCTATATTTTTCAGTGTATTTTGTGATGGTTAAGGTTTTCACTGTGGCATATGGCTTGTGAAGATCTACCTGTTCTCCTCTTACATTCTCACTGAGAATTTCTTTAATGTTTGTGAAGAAGATTCTTATGAGAAATTTTATGATGCATATTGAAAAACAGGCATATAAGTCAGGAGCTGTTAATGTGCAATTTGGTCACTTCAGTATTAGTAAAAAAAATCTAAGATATTTTTTCAGAGTCTTTTAAACATTACTTGCTTTGAGATACCTTGTGTATTCTTAATTGCTTTGAAAATTGTTTCACCTCTAACACTGACACCTTTTGATCTAAACAGAATTATTTTCCTATCTTTATATTATTTTTTTGTTTTATTTCTACCTTCTCCATAATCATGTTTGATATTGGAATGTTTAGAGTTCAAGTGTAGTAAAACAAAACATAAAATCTTTGTAGACTTCCTATTTTTCTTTCCTTCCATTTTTATCCTTAAGTTCCTTTGGAGTGACTTTATTCAGTTTAGTCTTTACCAAACTTTCTTTTTTTAAAAAAATTATCTATTTATTACCTTTATTATCTGCCTCTCCCATATGTCTTCCTCAAATTGAATAATCAAATAAAAACTTAATAACAAATATGCATAGTCTAGCAAAACAAGTCTCCATAAATATTTGTCTTATTTAATCTCTCTTGACAGGAGATGCTTCATCTTTAATCTTCTGGAATTATAGTTTATCATTGCATTATCATTGTATAATATTGTTGTCGTATATATTTTTCTGCTAGTTCTGCTCATTTTGCATCAGTTCATATATGTTTTCCCAATTTCTTCTGAAATTGTCCATATCATTATTTTTAATGGTATAACAATGTTCTACTCTATTCTACAAAATCCTAATGCCACAATTTGTTTAGCCATTCACCAATAGGTGGATATTTCCTTAGTTTTCTTTTTTTGGGGGTGGAGAGGGGTATAAAAAGAGGTGCTATGAATATTTTTATACATATCAATCTTTGGGGTCTTTCTGTGATTTCTTTCCAAATCTCTCTTGATTCTAGTGCCTTTCTTTTGTTTACCCTGTATATAGTTTGTTCATACATATTTGTTTGATGTTGTCTCTCCATGGGAGCTCTCTTGTCTTTTTGTCTTTCTTTGTATCTCCAGTACATGGTACATCATAGCCACTTAGTATAAATGCTTTTTGAATGATTTTGGAGTATATTGCCAATCTTCATTTTTAAATTAAAATTTATTTTTATTAATAAAATAGATTTTTCTCTATCCCACACTATCCACAATGAAAAAGAAAAAGAAAATCCTTATAATAAATATGGGTAGTAACATGCATAGCTATTGCATTGATCAGAGTTCTTACTCTTTTAGGGTGGCTTTCTTTTAATGCTGTTATTGTATTTCCTGGTTCTACTCATTTCATTCTGCATCAGTTCATACAGATCTTAGCAGGTTTTTGAAAAGTCATCCCCACCATTATTTCTTATAACTTAATAATAGTTTAATAAGGGTGTAATACTGATTTACTATAATTTGTTTGGCTATTTCCCAACTGATAGGTTTCTCCTTTGCTTTCAGTTCTTTGCTCCTACAAAAAAGAAATACTATATATTTTCTTTGTACAATTACTTTTCTTTTTCCTTTGATCTCTTTGAGCTCTATCTCTAAGCTTTCTTTAAATTGGTTTTATCTTCCACTGTTTCTATCTGCTTTCTGAGGCAATATTGTTTATAATCCTTTAAAATATCTTACATATGAGTTGTATTTTAAACTGGTGTGACTTTTTGTTCTCATTTCTTTCCACTTGCAAGTAAGACAAGTATTGCCCAACTAAGGCACTTTTAAGACTTTTTTGGTCTCCTTGTGAAGGGAGGAGTTGACACGGTCAGACCTCTGCTTTAGGAACAAATATCACTCTGGCAACAGTGTGCAGAATAAATTGGATAAGGGGGAGATTGGAAACAGAAAGACTAATCAGAATATTGTTGTAACAGTCTAAGGGGAAAATAGTGAATGCTTAAATTAGGCTAGTGGCTTGAGGTAGAAGAAAGAGTAAATGACTAAATTATGAACTTGTAGCTGGAATAATAGTAGATATTTCAACAGAAGCAGGAAACTTAGGGAGAGGAAAGGGTTTTGGAATGAGCTCTATTTTGGACATACTGCTTATGATTACCTACAGAATTGTCAGTCTAAAAGTTACGTGGTAATGACATACTGGAGCTCAGGAGAGAGATTACAGTTGAGTGAAGATGAGGATTGAACCTGTGATAGTTAATGAAGTAATCCACAAAGGGGATATAGAAAGAAAATAATAAGGGCCAAAACAGAGAGTAAAAGGCACATTTGAGAGTAAGACACACACACACACACACACACACACACACACACACACACGAGAGTAAGACACAGATGATCATCCATCCAATGAGACTAAAAAGGAGGAAGCAGATAGAGGTTAAGAGAATAATGAAAAAAGTAGCGTCACAAAAAACCAGGAGGAAATGAGGAAAGGTTGATGCTATTTGTTAATAGCATCAAATGCTCCCCAAAGTAAGGTTTTTTTGGGGGGATAGTGCAATAAACTGCTCATAAATTTTGGTGACACTTAATTTTAATTTATACTACTCAAGTTAAATCAACAAAATAGATTGACCACATGATCACATTAAAGTAACTAGGAGAATAAAGAGAAGAAATAAAAATGATAATTCAACAAACATTTCAAATGATGTATATTAAGCACATATACCCACTACACTGTGCTAAATCTTTGGGGGAGACACAGAGATGAGTAAATGTGATCCCCAACCTCAAAGAACTTAAAATTTAATAGGAAAAATAATAACCTTATATAAATTAACACAATGTAAATTAGAATATATTTGGTAGGTAAAAAAGTATAATGAAATCAGATGAAAATCATATTTTACAAAGACTCATATATAAAGATGATGTACAAATTGATCTTTACGGTCCTAGCTCCAGATCTCTTTTCACACTTAGATAAATATCAATACTGTGGAATACTTTCATGCACATTTTGTATATGTAAAAACTAGAGCATTATCTTCTTCAAGTTCACTTTGCTAGAATTTGACCCAGTTAGTAATAGAATTTAGGCATCTGCTTTGTTGCCCTTTGCAGAGGTCATTAGTCCTCAACTATTTTTTCTGCCACCTGTATGTTTGTATGGGGATAGGCTCACAAGATATCTAGTTACATAAGGGAGTGTCATAACACTGTCAATTGAGCAACTTCTAAAAGAGGTAGCTGCTGCTGATTCTACTTAACCTACGTTTTTGGCTCTTAGTGCTTCTGTCATGAGGGATATCATGTTCAGGAGACATTATGCATGGGGTATTTGCTTCTCAAGCTCATAGGAATTTAAATAGTTTCAGCTTCCCAAGGGTGAATCATACAAAGTCACATATTTATTCAGCAGATCTCATGCTTTATATGGTGGGCTAAAGAACATGGGCAAGGAAATATTTCTATATTAGGCAAGGCTTTGGGACCAGTAGTGTGGTGGTCATTACCTATTTTATTCTCTTTATACAAGAACAATCCTTGAGTATTCTAAATAACTACACAGGTCTTTACGCCCTGAAGGATAGTCAGGATCTACAAAAGAGCCCTGATTCTAGGAATCTTTCCTATCTGGAAATATCCAATCAATACTAAGTATTAGTCTCTTATTTTGTGTCAAACATCATGCCAAAACACTGGGAATACAAGTACAAAGTATCTGTCAGGACAGACCAGGAACAAAGAGGGATATTGATAGTTCAACCATACCTTGAAGTTCTTTATATTCCCTTTCTGTTTTTCCATATACATCTCCCCTCATTCTCCTCCCAAAGCTCTTAAATTCAATAGAAATTCCAACCTGAAATCAAACATAAAAATCTAGGAGGTAAGAATGCATTTGCTTAGCAGGCTTATATTTGAACATTTTTTATTTGGTTTGGGGTTCTTGTATGACTCCAGTGGCTAGATCCATAGGAGGGGGTTATCCTTTGATTATATTTCTATTGGATCCTTTCACCACCCCATGCCATCATGGATAGGAAAATGGATTCATATTTTGCAAGATAAATGAGAATATAGAATGTTAGAGTT
Source organism: Sarcophilus harrisii (assembly GCF_902635505.1). Taxonomy (NCBI): domain Eukaryota; kingdom Metazoa; phylum Chordata; class Mammalia; order Dasyuromorphia; family Dasyuridae; genus Sarcophilus; species Sarcophilus harrisii. The sequence goes on from NC_045426.1 coordinate 351,252,873, forward strand.
GGAAGGGTCCTTAGAAGTCTTTTGTTTTCAGTCTCTCATTTTTGCAGGTGAGGAAACGGAAGCCCAGAAAGATAAAATTATTTACCTAAGGTTATGAAGCTAGATAATAAAAAATTAGGAATAGAACCCTGGTCTCCTGACTCACAATCTTGCAGGCTTTCTGTTAGTACAACAAATTGTTGAAACACTTGAATGCTGATTTCACAAAAACAACCCAGAGAAGGATTCCTACAAAACATTGCAGATAAAATGAATGTAAATCAGGAAAACAACTATTGCTTTTATATGATATTGCTTCACATTTTCTTTCCTTCCTTCTCTCTTTTTTCTTTGTTTTTATTTCTTTTTTCCTTCTTTTTTCTTTCTTCCTTTCTTCCTTATTTTCTTTCTTTCTTTCCTTTCTTTTTCTTCCTTCTTTCTTTCTTTTTCCTTCCTTCCTTCCTTCCTTCCTTCCTTCCTTCCTTCCTTCCTTCCTTCCTTCCTTCCTTCCTTCCTTCCTTCCTTCCTTCCTTCCTTTCTTCCTTCCTTCCTTCCTTCCTTCCTATCGTCCTTCCTTCCTTGCATCCTTGCTTGTTTGCTTGCTTCCTTCTCCCCTTCCTTTATTTCTCTGTCATACAGCCAATATGTGTTGGAAGTAAAACTTGAAGCCAGTTCTTCCTAACTCAGGGTAACTTTCTCTCTAAGACAGTTTACCACCCAAAAACACACAGTAAAAACAGCCTTCATTCTTAGCCTGGGACAACAGCTTAAGGGGCTGCTTAGTTAGACTATTCGACTTGTAGTATGTGTATTGAATCTGACCAAATTAAGAATGTTAGATGACCTAAAGTTAGATCTAACTGATGAATTATGGTAATAATGTCCACATTCTGAGGTGTATTTTAGAATTTGATTCAGTGAGAAGCTCATACGTAGACTTAGTGATGTCAGGACACATCTATGGAGAATTCCCAGTTTAACCTGAAGTTCCTGTGGAGGGTGATCTCCCATTTAGCAAACTGAGAATCACAGGAATTGTGACTCAGCCATAGGTGTGGGAAAGTCCAGCAAGTCATCATTTGATTTCTAATTAGATCAAGGAACAGGGACAGCTGAAAACTAATCAAATTCATGATTTAGTGTAAAGCAGGCCTTTTATTTGCTAAATATGATGACAACTTAGGACACAGGAATGATTTTCAGGACTCTAGGGACCACATTTCTAGTCAGCTACACAGCTTTGGGACTTCTTTAAAACTCTCTATTATGTCCTTTTATGCGTTGTCTTCTTCTGGAGAATGAACACTTTTTGAGGAAGGAGACTGTCCTTTTAAATTTTTATTTGTATTCCTTGCATTTACTATAGAATCTAGCATATAAAAATGTTTATGGACTTACTGATTGACCAATATAAGAAGTCAAGTGAAGACCTAGTAGGAGCTCCATTCAATTTAATTCATTTGAACATATGTTCCTTAAACTAGTTATTATCCAAAATGCTCTGTGCTAATAAAGACAGGATACAAAGATGAAAAATGACATAACGATTGTCCTTCAAATTTTCACTGATTTAGAAAGGTAAGATATGTATACAAATAACTATTTTACAATATCCATGTATATATCAAGTTATATAGAGGAAAGGTCAAACAAAGATATGAGAAATTGTTGAGGAAAAGATTACTTCTAGCTAGGAAATTCAAACTGGGTACATATAGGAAGCGATATCCAGTCTGGGTCTAGAAAGAAAAAGAAAAATTTCACTAGGCAGAAATGGGAAAGAAATAGTATCAGATTTGGTTCTTGGCCTTTTATTCTAAGAAGGCAAGAAATGGATAAATAAGACTGGGAAATAGCTAGCAGTGCAAAGTGCCTAAAACAGAGAGGAAAAGTGAAAAATTAGGCCAAAAAGGTGAGTTGGAATTAAATGATAGAATTCGCATCTCAAGCTGAGTCCTTTAATCTCTTTTTTTCTCAGTTTCCTTAAGTGAAAAAATGAGGATAATAATACTAATCCTCACAGGTTTGTTATGAGAATAAATTGAGATAATTGTCAAGGTTTTTAGCACAGTTCCTGGTATATATTAGGTACTATATAAATGCTTATTCCTTTTTCTTCTACCTCATCTCAGGTGAGAATATTTTGGGTACCTAAGTAGGGAGAGTGGTATGATGAAGCCTGCATTTAGGAAGATTAATCTGGCAACACTAGACAAGGTAAAGTAGAAGGGAGAAGGAGGTATCAAGAGGGCCAGTTAATACTTTATTACAATAGTCTAAACAAAAGATGATAGGGAAAGATAATGATAAATGTTAAAGGGGCTGTGGGAAAACTGGGATGTTAATCCATTGTTGGTGGAGTTCTGAAAAGATCCAAACATTTTGAAAAACAATTTGGAATAATGCCCAAAGGGCTATAAAACTGTGATTCAGCAGTATCTCTACTAGATCTGTATTCCAAAGAGATCATAAAAGAAGGAAAAGGACCCCCACATATGGAAAAATGTTTGTGGCAGCCATTTTTGTAGTGGCAAGAACTGGAAATTGAGTGGACGCCCATCAATTGGTCAATGACTGAATAAGTTATAATATATGAATGTGATGAAATACAATTGTTCTATAAGAAATGCTGAGCAATTTGATTTAAGAAAAGCCTGGAAAGACTTATATGAGCTAATGTTGAGTGAAATGAGCATAACTATGTATAAGAGAACATTATACACAGTAACAACAAGATCATATGATGATCAATTGTGATGGACTTGGCTCTTTTCAACAATGCAGTGATTTAAGGCAATTCCAATAGACTTGGCATGGAGGATGCATTTCACCTTTTTTATTTGTTTGATTTTCTTTCTAATTTTTCCATTTCTAATCTGATTTTTCTTGTACAGCATGACAAGTGTGGAAATATGTTTTAAAGAATTGCATATGTTCAGCTTATACTGGATTGCTTCTGACTGGGGTGGGGAGATGATTCGAGGCAATTCCAATAGACTTGTGATGGAAAGTACAATCCATATCCAGAGAGAGAACTATGGAAGCTGAATGTGCATCAAAGCATAGTATTTTCATTTTGTTGTTGTTGTTGTTTGTTTGTTTGCTTGCTTCTTTTTTCTTTCTTGTGTTTTTTTCCTTTTAATCTGATTTTTCTTATGTAACATGTCAAATGTAGAAATATACTTAGAAGAACTACATGTATTTAACTTCTGTTGGATTACTTGCTGTCTAGGAGAGGGAATGAGAGAAGAAAGAGAGAAAAAATTGGAAGACAAGATTTTATAGGGGTGAATGTATAAAAAGTATATTTGCATGTATTTGGAAAATTAAAAAAAACTTTTATAAAAAATAAAATAAAACCAAACGTGGATGTTGAGAACCATCTTTATATGTGTTTAGAAAAATAAAATATTATTAAAAATTAAAATTAACTTTAGGTTATCCTTATAGATTTTGACAGTGTCACATATAGGGAGATATTTGGCAGCAGCTAATATGTCCTCACTGAATAGGTCTCATAACTTCAGTTTGCTCATGTAAGCCAGAGAAAGAGAAAATAGCAAGAAGGATATAGACAGTTATCAAATGAAAGGTCATATTGGGTAAAAACTGAGAGAGACCTTAGGCATATAATTTAATTTGCAGCAATTCCTGGCTTTTTTCTTCAAATTTAAATTAGTATGAAAGCTTTAGAGACTGATAGTAAATGAATAGTCTTTAGTTTTCTTTGGAAATTCTAAGTCAAATCAGGTCCCAAAATTAGGATCTTGAAATCAACCTGTTCTTTTAGGGTTGTTCAAACTGAGATTTTGCTCAGATCCAAAGTAAGACACTGGAGCAGTGGTCTCAATAGTAGGGACTGAGCCAAGGGAGAGGAGAATCATGTCTTCATTCCAGATAGGCTTTGGTTTGATGCAAAGGGATATGTGATCAGCCAATCAAAGAGTAGAAATATGGGTTGTATTTCCCCTTCTCCATGACAGCCATACTCAAGACAGCATCAATACAACTGGTATCTATTCTTATTTCTCAGTACTCTCCTTCATAGTCCCTTCTCTCCACTATGCACAAATTCCAGTCTTTAGATTTTTCTCTGGAGTATGGGTCAAATTCTCTGGGTACCAACAACAGCAACTATACAGGGACCTTTGGGATAATTCTCCTCAACCCAGAAAACCATCTCTGAAGCCCAGATCACCTGAGTGGTCATAGAAGATGCCTCTTGGAAGGAAGGTTCAAGTTCTGAGTAAGACAGGATGAGCAGTTATGAATAGATTGTAATATGTATTACAGATATTATTATGTTACCTTTCACCCATTCCTCTTCTGGACTTATATTTGTGGAGAATACCAGTAGTCTAATCACCCAGGTGGTCATTCTTAGTGTCATCCTCAACTTTACTCTTATTCCCCTTATATTTCTAATCAGTTTCCAAGTGTCCTTTTTTTTTTTTTTACCTCCACACCTCTTGAGTTTGTTCTCCTTTCTCTATTTACACAGTTGCTACTCTACTTCAGATCTTAATCACTTCCCATCCATCTCTCTAACTCAAACCTTTCCCAACTTCTTTGTATTCTTCATATAGTTTCCAAAGTCAGTCTCAGGTCTGACCACATCACTCCCCTATTTAATATTACAGCAAATGATTAAATGTGATATTTATAAAGTGCTTAGTACAATGCTTGCTACATAATAAATGCTTGGTCCCTTCCCTCTCTCAATAAATTTCAATGGCTTCTGATTAATTGTAGGGTCCAGTATTATTTCTTCTTTATATCTTCTTATATATAAATGTTTATTTTTGGCATAAATTTTATAATGTGCACAATGATTAGTTTAGTGGTATCATGAGCTAATTTTAAATTAGTAAATATATACTAATTTGGAGATACAAGCATTGTTTTACTGAGAAGGATCAGTGAGAGGGATTAGAGCTCATTACTTTTGGAAAGAAGATTCCTCAATCTAATCCTTTAAGTGTCAAAACAAAGATTCCCTAAACTCTGGTGCAATCCATGACTTACCATACTATTCCAGGCTAACATATATGCATAACTATGCATAACTAATTTTTATTGCCAAAAAAGAAGGGAGCAAGGAGAAATAGTTTAGTGTAATTGAAGGAGTCTTAATATTACTGTTAGGAAGATGTGTTCAAATCCTATTAGAAATATTTAATAGCTTTATGTAAATTTATTCAGCTTTTCTAATTTTAAGTTTCTTTATGAAGTGGAAATAATAACAGCATTTACCTCACAGGATTGTTGTGAAGCTCAAATTAGAAAATATATGAACTTATTTTTAAACCTTACAAGTCTATATAATTGTGAATTATTAATAGCAACAACAAGGTTTTTGTTTTGTTCTTACAAACCAACTCCATAATATCTTTCAAGTTCTTCCCTTTAATTAATATTTCAGTTGATGGGTAGTAGGATCAGAGAGGAGACCTCAGCAAACAACTCAAAAAGAAACTTTGAAGTAAATTGTATCCCACTCCTAAGTTGACAAAGTTCCATTCAGTTCCAGAAAGATATACAAATTCAACATCAGAAGGGCTCAGCCATCAATTCCAATGAAAAAATAGCTGCCAGAAAGGACCTAGAAATTGATTGAATGCCTATCAGTTGGAAAATGGCTGAATAAATTATGGTATATGAATGTAATAGAACATTATTGTTCTATAAAAATAATGAGCAGGCTGATTTCCAAAAAACCTGGAAAAATTTACATGAACTGATGCTGAGTGAAGTGAGCAGAACCAAGAGAATATTGGGCATTGTATGTAATGATCAATTGTGATGGATTTGGTTCTTATCAACAATGTGGTAATTTAAGACAATTCCAATAGACTTGGGATGGAAAATGCGATCCACATCCAGAGAGAACTATGGAGACTGAATGTGAATAAAAAAAAAGTATTTTCACCTTTTGCTATTGTTGTTGCTTTGCTTTTTTTGTAGATTTTTTCCTTTAATCTGATTTTTCTTACAAAGCATGAAATATAAGGAAATATATTTAAAAGAATTGCACATGTTCAGCCTATATCAATTGCTTGCTGTCTTGGGGAGGAGAGGGGAGGAAGGAGAGAGAAAAAATTTGAACACAAAGTTTTGCAAAGGTGAATGTTGAAAACTCTCATTGCATGAATGTGGAAAAATTAAACAGTATTAAAAAATAGCTGCCAGAAAATTTAGGTTATACAAGTCAACTCAATTATACATACATTTATTGATCATTATCTATATGTTAGACACTGAGTTGAATGGAGTAATAGAGTTTTTGTCATATTTTCAAACATTATGAAACTAGAAACAATAGTTAACATAATGGATGTCAGAATTAGGATTCAAAAAGATTTCCAGGCCAGAGCTAATTTCTGTAGGTTAACACCAATAAGAAAAAATTATATTAGGAATCTAACATTTGGGTAAGTCCTTCAGATTAAAAAAACAGTCAATAGCCTAAATAAAGTGTGATGGAGACATGTCCATATGATCTTTTACATGACAATACCACAATATTTTGAGCTGTACACACCCTTTTGGGAACCAGAAATTTGAAACTATATTTCTCCTATAAAGAATAGGAGAAAGTCCTTGGGGAAAAATAATGTCTGCTACTTGCTGGGAACTTAGGAGATCTGGAGAAATATCTACAGAGGGTGGTCAGGTCAGCTCAGTGGATAGAGTATTGGGCTTAGAATCAGGAAGACCTGGGTTCAAATCCTGACTCAGATATTATTAGCTGTGTGACCTTCAGCAAATCATTTCACCAGATAGGTTTCTTCATCTGTAAAATGAGCTGGAGAAGGAAATGGCAAATCACTTCAATATCTCTGCCAAGAAGATCTTAAATGGGGTCTCAAAGTGTTGGACATGACTGAACAACAACAAAAGGGAGGGTAGAAATTGGGAGCAGTAACTAAGAGCAGCAATAAATGACATCATCTTAAATCAGTAAGAGCTGTGGAGAAAGAATAATATTATACAGAGAATAAAGCCAAATATATGATCACTGAATTCATGTGGATTCAGTACCAAGACCACCTATTCAGTAAATGGCTGCAAGGGGTATGACTGAGATTGTGCAGTAGTTTTGGAGAAGGGAAGGTTTGCCCACTAGGTTTCATTATTTCTAAGATCTCTAGAAGAAGTCCAATTTACCTTAACTTTTAAGGAAACTCTTTCCTATCTTGATCTTCCGTTTGTTGTGTTATGGAGTGTTAAATATTGAAAATTTTAAGTCAGCTGCTAGGAGGGAACAATGAGCCAAAGAAATGAGTAGTTCTTCTAAAATGTTCCAGGATCCTCATGGCAGTTAGGAACCTGTAAAAAATATCAGTGACAATGGGTTAAGCATTAAGTCCTGAGTCAAATTAGGGTCCAGGTGGGTCTACTATCAATTTTTCTTACAAAAATAAATGTGTATCAGTTAACATAATATAATTCTAATAAATTCTAAGTGCCATTACATGGAGATTGAAGTACCCTATTTTAAAGATTGAAGTAGAAGAATATATAATAGCAAATTCTAATTTGTTTATGCTGTGGGCTGATTTACAAAAATAATGAGAATATTGTTTCTAAAGATAACATTTTCCTTACATTTGGTAACACACTAGTGCTGTTGTTTTTAATTTTAAAAAACGTTTTCTTGGATCTCAAGTAGCTGTTCCAAGATTGCTTTTTTAATGAATGGATATAAAAATATGAATATATGGTTTAAATATTTCCACAAAATACACACTGATGTAACAATAGTTGAGGTGGAAGAAATTTTTAACTTTATTGAAACAAGCATTTTGAAAAATATTTCCAGATATTTTTCCCATCACAGAACTTTTAAAAATTTATACATTTTAACTTTTCCCCCAAGAAGAGTGAAGAATGTTTCATTTTCTCCTATGTGTGATATTTTTACTTCCTTACATAGGAGAAGATAATTACTATTTTCTTTCTCCCTTGACATTTACACTCATTTGTCCCTCTGTTCTTGTTTTGGCATTTAATAAACCAATGTAGTATTGGCTCAAATTTTGTTTTATATATGTCTGTCATACTCTACTACTATGCATTTGGTAATGCAGTAGTTTTCAAAGAACTTTGTTGTAAATTTTAGGAAATCACTGCAAATAATGCTTTTTATAACAATTGAACATATGATATAATCACTCACTTATTGTACATTTGAATAATTCACCTCACAAGGCTTACTTATATCTTTAATAATGAATGTATTCACAGAAACATACCTCAAGTAATTTTTTTTAAAATGGGAAACTTTTTTTGAATTACCAAATGGCAGATTATTAACTCTCTCTGTTCCCTTGAGTAGTCAGATATTTTTCAGTTCCCAGAGTATCCAGTTATGGTGCTATAATATACAACAGGTCTCTTGCATTTTGCATCCCCAGTATTCTTTTTTTCATTCTGTCAATATCTCCTTTGCCTTTCTAGGGTTCCTTATTGTAAGAGCTATAAATTAGGGTGAAGCAATCAGGGCCTTTCTCCAGGGGTACCTAAACTTAGAGGGCATGGATATCTCATTTCATCCTTAGCACAAAGTTAGGAAGACTAATTGGTTAAAACAGGAAACTTATAGATAACCTTTTTTTTTTTTTAAACTTGATATGCATTTTCTTCAGAAGTGTATTTTCCAGCAGCAATTTCTCAGTGACCCAGGGTTTCTCCCCACAGGGCTGCTGTCCTAGATCACTATTTCTCTTTTGTAGTATGCAGTGTATAGCAATTTCTCTCTGTTCTTTCCTCTCCTCCTAAAGTCGCCTCCACAGGAATTTTCCTTTAAAAGTTGATTTGAAGGAACATTTCACAGGGCTTGTCCCAGATGTATTCTGTGGGACCCAAAATGATAGTGACATCTCCACATACTTCCCAAGTTCAGGTAGGAAGAGAAGATTTTTACTTTGTTGGTCCTTCTCTGCTCCTTAATAACAATGTAACCAATTCTTAAGTGATTTATCTGATCATGATCTTTTATAAGTCCATCTTCCCTTCTGCCTTGTGAGTCTTAACCTTGTTCTTCATTCTCATTATGAACTTCCTCTAATTCCTTCACTACTCAGTTCTTTCTTAGGCTATCATTCCTTCCCACTTTCTTCCCATTTCTTATTTCCACCCATGGGTAAACCAGATCAATTCTACACTCTCTTATGTACTCGATTCCCTTGCCCACATCCTGTTGTCAAAAATGCCTTGCCAAACCTCAACTTTGGATTACTCCCAATGTCTAATGTCTTTGCTCCGACTTAAGTGTTACTGAAGGAAGCTGGAAAAAAGCATGAAATTGTACTGACTAGGTCCTGCAGTTTTATATAACATAATCTCAATAGGTACCTCATTGCTCCTGGGTAATACTTAAAGGATATGGAGGGAGCATGGGTAAGTTTGTAGGCAGCAGGAAAGTGGCCAGTAGATAGGAAAAAAAAAAACAAACCAAGAATAGCCAACGAGAAGGCAGGGGGAAGTGGAGGAGCAGTAAGTAATTTGCTGGAGAAGGAATAGATTGGGGTCATTTGTGCAAGTTGAGCCTTGGTAAGGAGACAGGTATTTCTCTCAGTCCCTAGCTGATTCACATCTTACTCACTGTAGGGGCTCCAAACTTTTTCATCTGTCTCAAACCAACTACAGTACCTCTCCCCCTATTCTCTCCGCTAAAAACCTTGACTCAAACTTCACTGAACAAATTCAATACTTGTTTATCCCCTTCTCATCTTCCATCTCTCAGATGCCCTTCACTCTCTTTTCTTTCACTCCAGAAGAAGACTAATTGGTTAAAATTGGAAACTTATAAATAACCTTTTTTTTTTTAAACTTGATATGCACTTTTCTCAGAAGTGTATTTTCCAGCAGCAATTTCTCAGTGACCCAGGGTTTCTCCCCTTGTCTCCTTACCAAAGTTGTACTTACAGAAATGATCCCATTCTACCCCCTCTTCTCCAGGAAATTACTTAACTTCTATCATTCTCACTCCTCACTAAACTTTATCATTTTTTGTTTGCTGTCCACTTTCTTGCTGCCTATAAACATACCCATGTTTCCTTCCTATCCTTAAAAAACTCCAAACCTTTTATTTGATCTGTCAATCCCTCCTCTCTTTCATGGCTAAATTATCTCTCTTCTCTTTAATGTTTAAATTCCATAAGAAATCTATCTATAAATGCGTCTATTTTCTGTGCTGTCTTGATTCCAACCTTGTTATTTAGCTGAAATTAAATTGAAACTACTTACTCCAAAGTAACCATTAATCTTATTGCCAAATCTAATGGCTTTTTCTCATTCTTCATTCTTTTAGATAACTTTGAAGCCTTTGACATTGTCAATCACTCTTTTCCCCTTGATACTTTCTCTTTTTTCAGTCTTCATTATATTTCTCTTTTGGTTTTCCTTCTACTTGTTTGACTGCTCTTTCCCAGTCTCTTTTGCTAGAACTTCATCCGGATCACCCCCTATAACAATGGGTTCCCCTCTTGGCTCTGTCCAAGTCCTCCTCTCTCCTTCCTTTACATCATTCCATTTGGTAATCTTATTACCTTCCATGGATTTAATTATTATCTGTGATATGTTTCCTGTATCTCTTTCTCTAACCTTGACTTTTCTCCTGACCTCTAGACTTGAATTTTCAATAGTCTATCGAACATTTATTTCTTTTCTTTTTTTTGGTCAGGTAATTGGGTTTAAGTGACTTACCTAGGGTCACACAGCTAGTAAGTATTAAGTGTCTCAGGCTGGATTTTAACTCAGATCCTCCTGCACCCATATTCTATGTTCTATCCACTATGTCATCTAGTTGCTGTGTTTATTGAACATTTCAAACTGGATGATTCATAGACACCTTAAACTCAACATGTCCAAAACTCATTATCTTTCACCACAAATCTTCCTTTCTTCCTTACTTTCCTAGCACTATTGAGGGCCCAATATCCCTTTTTATTTTCTCAGGCTTATAATATACTTCAACTCTTCATCTTCCTTCATCCCACATATCCAGACTGTTGTCAAGTCTTATCATTTCTACCTTTATAACATGTGTGTGTATACATATAATGTATATATCCACATATATAATATATACACACATATAAAGATAAATAGATGTATATATATATATGCAAGTCCTCATCACCTCGTGCCTAGAGAATTACAATAACCTCATTGATCTCCTATGCCTCAAGTCTCACCTTACTTCAATGCATCCTCCACTCAGTGACCAAAAAGATCTTCCTAAAATGCAGATTTGACCGTGCTGATGCCCTACTCAACAAACTCAGGGACTCCCTATCACCTCTAGGAGAAAATATGAAATATTCTCTTTGGCTTTTAAAACCCTTTACAATTTAATTTCTTTTTACTTCTCCAGTTATCCTGGGCTCTTTGCAAGTGTACAAGGATTCTGTTTTGTTCTGTAGGCATATTCTGTGGATAGGTTTTTCCTAATCCTGGAAATATAGACCCAGAAGTCCTCATCCAGCTCTTAGCAGAACTTTCACTAATCCAGTGTCACTTTTAATCAGAGGTGGTATCAAAGTTTATCTTTCAAATATAATTGGTAAAAGTACATTTTTTCTAGTATAATTTTAAAGTTATATTTCTTCTACCCTTGCTACCCTCTGCTTTTTTGTACCAAGGAAGTACTTCCTACTTTACCTGTTTTTCTATCCCTATATGTGTAGAAATATAGCAATAATTTCTGGATCATTCTATCTTTCTTTTTTCCCAATTAACTTTTTAACAAATAATAAGAGATTAGTTATAACAAAAAACAGCAAACATTTACTTATGTGTACAATATATTCTGAACATTGGGACTGAAAAGAATTTCCCTGAGTGGTTTTAATTAATTCATTTTATTTTATATTCATGGATTAGAGGTTAAGAGTTAATTTTGGACATTGATGAAACATGGAGCTTTACTTATCTGGCGAGAAGAAACAGGGCAGCACAGGAGAAGGCACAGGAGAAGGAAGTCAGAAAATATGGATTGAAAGTCTGGCTCTCTGCCACTAATTCTGTGTAACATTGGATCAATCATTTAATTTCTATGGTTTCTTCACCCATAAAATGAAAAGTTTGAGTTAGATGATATCTGATATACCTTACAACTCTAAATCCATCATCCTAGAGTGACTTTGCACAGTTCTGCCTCACTTAAATACAATTCACTTGCAAGTCAAGACATCAGCTTCCTGATATCATTGGTCCTCTTCTAGAATGAAGGACAAACAACAAGAACAAGAACAAATCCATCATTCTATGAACTCTAAGACTGTGTTTCTCTTTAAAATGGATCATAGCATAGATTTTGCCTGTGAAAGCATCTTTGGGGATAAATAACTTCTTTTTTTATATTCTTGGATGATGATATCGAGTTAAAGAATTCAGGACAATAGAATTTTTAAATTTTTAAAATTCAAAGATTACTCAATTCTTTTTAATGTACTTACTATGTACAAGATACTGTTGTGGTATTGGGCTGGGTACTGTGGCACCCAAATAGTTTCTTCTCTTGGGAGATCTGATATTCTCCTAAGGAAATATAACAGGTTTACCGATAAGCAAATGCAATTGAATTTGAGGAGGGAGAGAGCATTAACAACTAGGAGATGGAAAGGAAACTTGCTGAGACTTCAAAGAAATCAAGGTATTCGAGTAATGGAAAGAGTACTTTAGATACATAGTGATATTCCACGCCATACTTTATTCTAAGAGCAATAAAGGGTTATTGAAGGTTATGCCTCAGAAATATTTTTTTACATCAGGGTAAATGATGGTTGGAAGGCTAGGAGAATGATTAGTAGCCTTTTACAAAAGGTTACATAAAAGTGATAAGGTTCATTTGGGTGGAGAGAATAGGTACATGACATGTCATATAGGTTACAAACAAAACTTGGCAACTGATTGTATATGAGGGTGAGAGAACTGTGTCAAGAATGATTTGAAGATTATAAAACCCAGTGATAAGAAAGACTGTGGTTTCCATTGTTATGAAAGAGTATTAATCAGTAAATCAAAATATGCAACAATCCTGAGGCAATTTAGTTCAAAAGACAAGCTTAATTAAGAAATTATTTTTATTTTCAGTTTCAGATTTTCTCCCTCCCATCATATTCTTCTCCACCCATTGAGAAGGCAAGGAATACAATACCCATTATGCTTATGACATCATGCAAAACATTTCCACAGTAGCCTTATTTCCAAAGAAAATAAGAAAAAAAAAGTGAAAAAAAAAGTATGCTTCAATCTGCACCCAGGCATAAATTCACTCTTTGAAAGGGGATAGTATTTTTAAATTAAGAGTCCTTTGGAATTGTTGTATATCCTTATAAGGTTCAGAGTAGCTAAGTCCCGGTTCATTATTATTACAATATTGCTGTTACTATATAGAATGTTCTCCACATCTTACTTCATTTTTCATAATCTCATATAAATCTTTCCAGATTTTTCTGATATTTGTCTATTCTATTTGTCATTTCTTACAGCATAGTGGTATTCTACTACAAGCATAATTTCCTCAGCCATTTCCCAGTTGATGGTCATTCCCTCAGTTTCCAATTCCTTATCACCACAAAAAGAGTAGCTTTTAAAATATTTTTGTACATATGTGTTTTTCCCCTTATCTTTGATTTTTTTTTTTTAGGATATAGACCTAATAATTGTATTGCTGACTCAAATATAGCTCTTTGGTCATAGTTCCAAATTTTCCCCCACAATGGTTGGATTAGTTGCCAGCTTTACCAACAATGCCTTAGTGTACCTATTTCCCCAAATCCTATCCAGCATTGGTTCTTTTCTTTCTCTGTCATATTAGTCAATTTGGTGGATATGTAGTATTTTCACGGAGTTGTTTTAATTTGCATTTCTCTACTCATTAGTGATTCAGAGCATTTTTATATGATTGTTGATAGCTTTGATTTTTTTCCTGAAAACTACTTGTTCATATGATTTGACCATTTGTCAGTGGGGGAATAACTCTTATTTTTATAAATTTGGCTCAGTTGCCTTTATTTGAGAAATGAAATCTTTATTAGAGAACTTTGCTGCAAAAATTTCCCTGCAAAATATCTTCCTTTCCTTCTAAATTTGGCTGCATTGTTTTGTATCTACAAAACTTTTTAATTTATTACAAATCAAAATTATCCATTTTATCCTCATGATCCTCTATTTCTTCTTGTTTGTCATTAACTACCTTTATCCATAAATCTGACAGGTTATTTTTCCTCCATGCTTCCTTAAATAGCTTATGATATGACTCCTTATGTTTAAATAATCTCCCTATTTTGAGCTTATCTTGATATAGAATAATACATACTGCTCTATGACTAGTTTTTGCCAAACTAGTTTCCACTTTTACTAGCAGTTTTTGTCAAATAGTAAGTTCTTGCCCCAGTAGCAGGTATCTTTGGAATAATCAAACACTAGGTTATTGTGGTCATTTGTTTTGATATATTATATAATAATCTATTCCATTGATCAAATATTATATTTCTTATATATTGCCACGTTGTTTTGATATTCACTCTTTTGTAATATAATTTGAGATCTGGTACTTCTAGGTCCCCTACTTTCACTTTGATAGGCTTAAAATTTGCAGTCTTCTCATTATCGTTTAGAAAGCCTAAAACCATAGTTAACAATTATAATATTTTGGATTTTTACTATTGTGAGTTCAAAATGGACTTATTAGTTACAAGAACTTTATCTGTCCAAATAGTCTGTGAAAACAGCTATTACAAATTAGATAATTTCCCCCCAACGTTTCCCATACCACTGATTGGAGTCAGTTTGTTTTATCAAGCAGTTTTTGAATGCTTTTTAATTTTAAGTGTTGTATGGCCCTATTTCTTTTTTTTTTACATAATAGATACTTTAAAATTTTTTTACTAAAAAACTATTTTTAATATACATTGCTTTATGAATCATGTTGTGAGAGAAAAATCAGAGCAAAAGGGAAAAAACCATGGGAAAAATAAAAAAAAAACAGAAAAAAGAAATGAACATAACATGTGTTGATTTACATTTGGTCTCCATAATTCTTTTTCTGGATGCAGATGGCATTTTCTGTCCAATGTCTATTGGGGTTGCTTTGGATAACACTGAGAAGAAACAAGTCCTTCATAGCTGATTATCTCACATTCTTTTTGTTATTGTGTACAATGTACTCCTGGTTCTGCTTGTTTTGCTCAGCATCAGTTTGTGTAAATCTTTCCAGGCTTTTAAAAAATCACCTTGTTCAGCATTTTTATACAACCATAATATTCCATTACTTTCATATACCACAACTTGTTTAGCCATTGCCCAGCTGATAGGCATTTATTCATTTTTCAGTACTTTGCTACCACAAAAAGAGCTGCTGCAAACATTTTTGCACATGTGGGTCCTTTTCTCTCCTTTATGATTTCCTTGGGATATAAAGCAAGTAATGGCACTGCTGAGTCAAAAAGTAGCTTTTTGGGCATAGTTCCAGATTGCTTTGCAGAATTGTTGGATCATTTTACAACTCCACCAACAATGCATTATTGTCCCAGTTTTCCCACATTCCCTCCAATATTTATCATTATCTTTTCCTGTCATCTTAGCCAATCTGAGATATATGAGGTGGTATCTCAGAGTTGTTTTAATTTGCATTTTTCTAATCAATAGAGATTTAGAGCATTTTTTTCATATGATTAGAGATAATTTTAATTTCATAACCTGAAAATTGTCTGTTCTTATTCAATTTATCGATTGGGGAATGACTTGTATTCTTACAAATTTGATACAGTTCTTTATAAATTTTAGAAATGAAATCTTTTGCTAAGTGAAGTGAGCAGAACCAGGAGATCATTGTACATGGCAACAACAAGATTATACGAAAATCAATTCTGATGGACATGGCTCTTTTCAACAATGAGATGGCTAAGGCCAATTCCAATGTTCTTGTGATGAAAAGACCTATTTACATCCATAGAAGGAACTGTGGGAACTGAGTGTAGATTACAAGATAGCATTTTACACTCTTTTTGTTGTTGTTTGCTTGCATTTTGTTTTCTTTTTCATTTTTTTCCTTTTTGAACTTATTTTTCTTGTGCAACATGATAATTGTATAAACATGTATACATATGTTGGATTTAACATTTTTAATATGTTTAACATACTTGCTATCTAGGGGAAGGAGTAGAGGGAAGAGGCAGAAAAATTTAGAACACAAAGTTTTGCAAGAGTCACTGTTGAAAAATTATCCATGTATGTGTCTTGAATATAAAAAGCTTTAATAAAAAGAAAGAAATGAGATCTTTATTAGAAACACTGGCTAAAAAGATTTTTCCCAGCCTTGTACTTCTTTTTTATTCTGTTTCTATTGGTTTTGTTTGTACAAACCTTTTTAATTTAATGTAATCAAAGTAATCCATTTTGCCTTTCCATACAGTTCTCTAATTCTTCTTTGGTTACAAATTTCTCCCTTCTCCAAAGATCTGATAGATAAATTATCCCTTGCTGTCCTAATTTGTTTATGATATCATTCTTTATACCCAAATAATGTAACTTATTTTGATATGGGGTGTGAGATGTAGGTCTATGTTGAGTTTCTGACATATTTTCCAGTTTTCCCAGCAATTTTTGTCAATAGTGAATTCTTATTCCAAAAGCTGGAGTTTGGGAGTTTATCAAATACTAGATTACTATAAGCCTTGATTATTGTGTCATGTGTATCTAATCTGTTTCACTGATCTACCACTCTATTTCTTAGCTAGTACCAAATGTTTTTGATAACTGCTGCTTTATAATATAATTTTAGGTTTGGCACTTCTAAGCCACCATCCCTTGTATTTTTTTCATTAATTCCCTTCATATTCTTGACTCTTTGTTCTGCTAGATGAATTTTATTATTATTTTTAGTTCTATAAAATATTTTTTGGCAGTTTGATTGGTATGACACTGAACAAGTAGACCAATTTAGGAAGAATTGTCATTTTCATTATATTAGCTCAGCCTACCCATGAGCAGTTGATATTTTTCCAATTGTTTAGATATGATTTTATTTATGTGAGAAGTGTTTTGTAATTGTGTTCATATAGTGTAATGTTCTCTTCTCTAAAATATATAATGTTCTCTGGGAGCAGGTTTCTTGGGGGGCTTCTGGGAGCAGCCTTCGTTTCAGTTCTGTGTAATAATCACCTCAAATGCAGCCAGCTGTTAAAGTCCAGTCCTTTATTGTCTCTTCCAAAATAGCCTGGTTAGTTTTCTTAGAGGCCTATCTCTCTCCTTGGTTCCAAGAGCTCTTGCTGCTAGTCTTTTGCCTCTGCCAGCTTCAGCCTCTCCTCCGTCTGAATCCAAAGCCTCCAGCCAGCAGAAAGGTTGAAGTTGGAATGAATTGACTCCTCCTCTGAGAGTGGGATTGTGGGTTCTCTGTGACTTGTGAATCTCCTCCAAACTGAACTCCAAAGGTGTGAACCAAGTATATAAGCATTGTTTCTATCATTTCCAGTGACTTAGGACTTTGTTTCAAGTTCTGGCCCATAACAATATAGTTCTTGGATTTGTCTTGGCTGATAGATACCCAGGTATTTTATTTTGTTTATAGTTATTTTAAATGTAATTTCTCTTCCTGTCTCTTACTTTGTCAGTAATACATAGAAATGCTGATGATTTGTGTAGGTTTATTTTATATCCTGTAACTTTGCTAAAACTGTGAATTGTTTCAAGTAGGTTTTTGGATAATTTTATAGGTTTCTCCAAGTTTTTCTAGGTTTTTTCATCATATCATTTGCAAAGAGGGATAGTTTTATTTCCACATTGCCTATTCTAATTCCTTTAATTTTTTTTTTCTTTTCTTATTGCTAAAGCCAACACTTCTAGTTTGGTGTTGAATAATGGTAGTGGTAATGAGCATCCATCCTTGTTTCACAAACCCTGATCTTATTGGGAATGCATCCAATTTCTCTCCATTACAATAATATTAGTTTTAGATAAATAGTGCTTATTGTTTTAAGGAAAGCTTCCTTTATCCCTATGTTCTTTAGTGTTTTTAACAGGAATGGGTGCTGTATTTAGTCAAAAGCTCTTTCTGCATCTATTGAGATTATCATATGATTTCTGTGGGTTTTGTTATTATTATGGTCAATTATATAGTAGTTTTCCTGATATTGAACCAGCCCTGTATTCCTAGTATAAATCCTACTTGGTTATAGTGTATTATCCTGTTGATAAGTTGCTGTAATCTCTTTGCTAATGTTTCATTTGAAATTTTTATATCATGTATGCCCCTATTTCAGGTGATTTGAGGAAATATCAGAATTAGTGATATATGGTACCATATATCAGGTACCTCCCCTGTGGGAGGTTAGAATAGGAGAGAAGGCATGTACACAAATAACTTTACTGCAAGGTCAAATGTGGTAGATACTATAGGAAAGAGACAAAGTCCTGAAGAATCACAGAGAAAAGAAAGATCACTTCTGGTTGGAATAGGGCCTGGGATTCAGGAGAGTCTCCAGAAAGGAGGGAAATAACCTATAGCTCAGAGGTAGATGGACATTCTGTGGCCTTAGGCCACAGAAAAATTTTCTTCAAAATTCTGTTTTCCTTAGAAAGAGGGTTATTGGGCCAAAATTATATGTATCTGCTTCCATATATATTCATAATCTATGGGACAAAATTTTCTGCTTCAAGCCAAGTTCCTGATCACTGTTCCTTAATAAGGAAAGGAAGACTTTAATTGGGAGTTAAAATTTAGAGGGCACTGATAGAACCTATAATCTTTCAGTGCAAATCGAAAAAACTGAACATAATATAGTGTTGGCAAGAATAAGAATAATCAGTTAAAATAAAAAGCTACCAGATAGCAGCTCACTTCTGCCCTAGATATGCTCTAGAGTCTCTCCTTTGCATTAGAATTAATGTTATATGGTCTTTTTCTTGCCCCTAATGGTTTTTAAAAAGTTGATTTAAGAATATATTTTGTTTTGCTTACCCCAGGCATATTTTAGAAAAATTGTCTTAGGTGCCAAAATTGTTCATGATGGTTTTGATTATGGTTCTCATATAAAGAATATCTCCTTATCTTATATTCTCATAGTAGAATATAAAGGGCTTAGGGGTCTAGAAAGTAAAAATATCGCCAAAAGTATAAAACCCAACTGACTTATTTTTCCTCTACCATCTGTAGGGTAAGGAAGAAATGGTTATTTTGCTAATACTTCATACTATGCAGGGGTTCTCAAACTTTTTAAATAGGGGGCCAGTTCACTGTCCCTCAGACTGTTGGAGGGCCAGACTATAGTAAAAACAAAAACTTTGTTTTGTGGGCCTTTAAATAAAGAAACTTCATAGCCCTGGGTGAGGGGGATAAACGTCCTTAGCTGCCATATCTGGCCCATGGGCCGTAGTTTGAGGACCCCTGCTTCAGAAGCATATGAAATCTATGCTACTAAACAGATACTTTATTTATTACCAAGCAAGATACTATGAACAATTAGCACAAGAGAATGCCGAAAAACATGAGCAGTGTATTATTCCAATTGGCCTCAGGACTGGCCTTGATACCTTTAGAGGGGTAGAAGGAGAATTGGAAGCAGGAAGGGGTATTGATTTTAGCAGTATCTACTGAGATGGAGCAAAACATTGACAGTTCCCTGCAGTAAATGTGAACAGCTCAGGTTTTGGTCTCTCCTAGGGGTGCTGGCAGCAACTCTGATCTGACATGTGATGAGTACAAAAACCTGAGCCAAATATGTCCTCTCCTGTGAGACATTACATCATGCATATCATTCTCCATGAATATTTGGGAAGCTTTGGTGCCAACAGGAATGAAATAAGCAGAGAAATCCCTAATGCTTTAGCCCAAATATGAAAGATGATAGTGAATAACAACATGGGAACAAAATTAATTTGCTTTAAGCATTAAGGCTTATTAGAGAAGAACTGACTAAATATCTCTCCTTTATAAGGCGAGGGTGGCTGAAGAACTAAGCAGCCCCATGCTTTGGTGATGCCAAGAAAATGTCATCTGGAACACTGGGAAATCCAAAAGGCCTTTCAGAGAAGCAATTAAAAATGACTGATGCTGAAATGTGTTTGCAAACACTTTTGTACCGATTTAATTTCCTTAGAAATGAGGGCTCAGAAGCAAGAGATTTAACTTTACACAAAATTGAAATTTTATATTAAGTTGCAACTTTTCCATTTAAGAACCCCATAAAACAAAGGTCCTCCTAGTACTATCTCTTAATCACCTCTAGGCCTCTGGCAGTTTGGTTCTCATTTTGAAAAGTTACCACTGCCTCCCATCTCCCATCTTCTAAAGTAATAGGAAAGACAGGAACAGGGATAGGTTGGGGGAAGGGAGGAAAAAATGAGTTTGGTTTTGGACATGTTGAGTTTAAGATAAGAAATGTTCAGTTTGAGATATCAAGTAGGCAGATGGAGATGAAAGATTGGAGGTTAGTATTGAATAAGTATATCTGAGAATCATCAGCATGAGATAATCATTGAATCACTGGAAATAATCAATAAGATCATCAAATTAAATGGTTTAGAGGGGGAAAAAAGGACCATAGCAGAGCCATAGTAGATACTCATAGTTATTGGGAATAATGTTGAGAAAATCCAGCAAAGGAGACAGTGGAAAAAACAAAGAGTTAACTGATAGCATCAAAGGCTGCAAAGCATTAATAATGATGAGGATTGAAAAAATGCTATTGGATTTGTCAATTAAGAAATCATTGGTATCTTTGGAGAAGGCAGTTTCAGTTGAATTTTCAGGTGAGAAGTGAGATTGCATAGAGTTAAGAAGCAAATAGGGATAGCTAAGTGTATATTGGATACAGTACTGACTCTGGAGTCAAGAGGACCTGAGTTCAAATGTCACCTCAGACACATACTAGCTGTGGGACACTGATCAAGTCACTTAATTCCAATTGTCTTAAAAAAAGAAATAGCAGCAGAGAATAATGAAAAAAAAAACAGTGGAGGCACCAATTCTAAAGGAATTTAGTCACAAAAGGGAGGCTAGATAGAGGGGATGGATGGATTAAATGACACGGGTTTTTTTTTGAGGATAGACATATTTGTAGACATAAGGGAAATAGTCAATAGAAAAGAACAAATTAAAAAAATAAGAGAATAAAGATGATAGAGTGGGCAATTTTCTGTAGAATATGGGATAGAATTGGATCTCTTGTGCATGTAGAGATATTTGCCTTGTCAAGAAGAGTCATCTCTTTATGTGAGACAAGGATGAAAGAAGAGATAGTGGCAGAAGATATTTCAGGGATGTAAGATGAAAAGATAGTGAAAAGACGTAACTCTGAGTGAATGGCTTCATTTTTTTTGGTTAAATATGAGGTTCTCAGATGAGATAGTGAAGGTAGGAGGAGCACAGGGAAATTTGAACAGGGATGAACATTTTGGAAAAGCTCCTCTATTGAGTGAAATAGTGAACTGATTAGGGAGATGTATAAAGATTGACTAGTCACATAAATTTGTAGTGAGTCCAGTCCACATGGTTTCATGATTTTCTCTAGTTTTATTCAACACCATATGAATAGGAATGAAGGTAGTGAATCATGGGATTAATTCAAGGCTAGGGCTTGGCAGGGAAAAGGAGATCAAGGGACTCAAGAGAAGAGGACAGTGTAGAGTTAAATTGTTTAAGTTAAAGATATTAAAATGAAGCAAGTGTAGCCAGTGCAGAGGTGATGGCTATCAACCTGGGAGATTATAAGAATGGTTGTGCCTTCAAGAAAAACAGCAAAGTTTGTTAGAGAGGTTAATTTGAGGGGAAAGATGAATTCTGATTTGGACATGCTTGTGTTTGAATTGTGCCCGGAACATTTAGTTTGAAATATCCATCAGGAAGTTGGTGATGCAGAACTCACGCTCAGGAGAAATTGGAGCTAGATATAGATCTAGCAATTATCTACAGAGAGATGACAAAGCTGATAAAGTCTCTTAGCAAAAGAAGAAAAGAAAGTTCAGGATAAAGCTTTGGGAGTAACATAAGTTAGTGAGTATGATATGGATGATGGGTCAGGAAAGGAGCTATCAGACAAGCAGGAGAGGCAGGAGAGGTTGAGTTAGGAAAATCCAGAGTGGAAAAAAATATACAGGAGAGATTGACTAACAATGTCAAATGCAGCAGAGGAGTCAAAAAGTATGACTGAGAAAAGATGATTATATATGACAAGTAAAAGATTATTGCTTATGTTGGAGAGAATTGTTTCTGTGAAATGATGGATCTGGAAGATAGAGTGCAAAGGTTTGAGGAAGAAGAGAGGAAGTGGAGAAAAATACTTTTTCTAGGAGTTTGGCTTCTAGACAAAGGGAAAAGAGATTTAGAATATAGTTTGAGGGGAGTATTATAGTCTGGTAGAAATTTTTTAAAGAAGGGGAAGATAAGCATGTAGGCAGTAGAGAAGGAACCAGCAAATAGGAAGACTGTGAACATTAGGGGAACATAATGTCAGGAACAATCTAGTGGAGAAGGTAGGAATGGATAAAATTGAGAACATATGTAGAAGAGTTAGAGAAGAATAATCTTATTATGAGAGACTGGAAGGAAAAAAGGAAGGTCATGGTGTAATGTCCATTACATCATGTCAAGGAGTTTTGAAATGAAATAAAAGAAAGGAAGAAGTTACTCATGATAAATGGCCTCAGTTTTCTCAGCAATTTAAGAGATGAAGTATCCAGCTAAAAAGGTGAAAGGGAAATAGGGAGGCCTAAAAAGAAGGGAAAGTCTAAAATAACTTTTGTGGGGAGTGAGATAGGTTAAGAAGGAAAAAAATTACCTTCTTACAAAAAGGGCTCAGATGAAATAAGAAAACATATATTTGTAATGAACTTAAATATCATCATTGTTTGATTTCCTGCCAGCTCTGTCCAATAATTGTGAGTAGGACAAGAGGAGACAGTGAAGAGTAATGTAGGGATGAATTTGGTAAAGAATGAATGTCAATAAGATAAGGTGGAAAGGTTTTCAGAAATAGAAGACAATTCAGAGTTGAATTAATTTTAGGATCTTTCTATAGAAAGCTAGGTCACAGCAGGGTTTATACTACTGAGAGACTGAAGGACTGAGAATAGATTTAGAAGGGATGAGGTAAAGGAAAAGATGGAATAATAGGTTAGATAGAGGAGTATAAGTTTTTCACCAAGGAAATGGCATACTTTTGGGTAGTAGATAGTGATAGACATGAATCAGGAACACTTGGGTTCAAATCTTACCTCAGAAACCAGCTATATGTCTCCCTGGCCAAATCATCCAACTCTCTGAGCCAGGTCCTTTCTAGTACCTTCCTATGATGTATTTCACATATATATTACATATATATATATATGTGTGTGTGTGTATGTAGACATATATATGCATACCATGCACAGGTATGTGTACACACACACACACATATATAGATATATGTGTTCATATATAAATATATGTGTGTCTACACACTAACACTCTTCACTCTTCATTTTGGTACATGATCCTTTTTGCATTTGGAAAACATTATGCTGTTTACTAGAGAATGGACATTTACAGTATATTCCTTTCAAGGTCGTATTCTGCCCTACTCATTTTTCTGTGTTGCTAATTTTAGCTGCCAGACTCCAATTAGATCCTTTTTTTTTCTATGTTGTCAGTATCCAGATATGATACATTAAATTTTATGATAGCAGTTCTAAGTTGTTTCAAGGCAATGACCCCTTCATGGACTCAAAGAAGATTCAATTCTTTTAAAATAGTTATATTTTTGCAATTTAATTTCTTAATAATTTAAATTAATAGGAGCACTAAATATTGCTTGCATCAACAGTGGCAAGAGCCTTGGATTTTGAATTAGGTCTGGGTCAGAGTTTAAATTGTCATTTATTACCCATGAATCAATAAGCATATCATAGACTTAAAAAAAAAGTCCTTTCCTCAAATCTCAAAAAAAAAATTATTAAAGCAAATACTATGGGCCAGGTTATGGCTGGGTCTGGAAGATGCAAACACAAAAACAAGGTGTTTACATACTGCTGGGGATAGGGTGGGAGAGTTCAACATTTTCACAGATAAATACATAGTGATTTGAATGGTGTAATAAGGCATAATAGCTAGGGAATCGGGAAAAATCTCTTGAAGCAGGTGACAAGTGTACCTGTGGACAAACATAATTTCTCTGAACCTCAATATCTGCATATGTTTTTAAGAAGCTAATTCTAGCACTGCCTTTCCACAGAGTTGCTAAAAGGACACTTTGAAACAACATACAGGGTGCCCAAAAAGTCCTATTTAAGTCTAAAGCTTAAAATTACACAAAGAGTTTTGGGATGGCTTGTCTAAATAAGAGTAGTGAATGTGCTCATCGAAGAAAGCTGTTACTGTGTCTGGCCTTCAGCTCTTTCTTGTGGATTCATTCCCTTTCTTTTTACTGGTCAGAAATAGGAAGTATAAAAAAGAAGTTGGGGGGGGAGTGCTGGAGTTTGACCCCATTCTCCTTTTGTTTTCTGTAGGGGACTTCATAGGATGAGTAGAACTCCACTTAATCAACTGTATTTACTACATGCACTTTTAATCACTAAAATTCACTATCCTAGAAATAATTGTTTTGTTTTAGCTTAAGCGCCTTTCATAGTGATATGTTTTATTCTTCCAAGGTTAGTGAGCTGAGCCCCAAATTCGCAGTGTGCTGCTCAGCCTTCCCAGCCCCTGGTGAGAGCTTGTCCCTGCGCTTCATCAGTTCTCCGGGGCAGCATTTCACACTTAGCCCTCTGCCAGGGCCCCACCAGCGTCAATCACACCTACTACAGAAACAACCCTCAAATTTCATCACAGTGATGCTAAAATACACTCCATTTTGCTTGATGACCTAGCCCATTCAAGGGCAGACAAAAATGCTCCTCCTTTTGAACTTTCCCAAAGACCTTCTAGGAAGAGAGACTTGTTCAAGAGACTTGTTCCCAAAAATAAACATAGCTTCTCATTGGCCAGACCCTGCAAAAGGACCCTAAATCTTGTGTTCCAAATTCCAGGCCTGGAACTTTAGTCCGTACGAGCCCCTCCCAGCATCAGCCCTCCTCCAGAGACTCCTGGACAAAACGTTGTGAAAAGTAAGTCTGCACGCTTTGGCCTTTACACCTGAAATGGCTTAGGCTTTAGATAGAGAGCTGCTCACATTTTCTAGAGGGATGAAATGCCATAAAACAGAACCAAATGGAAAAACAAGTAAGGACAAGTTTGTGGATTTTTCTATGCAGTTTTAGTTTACTTTATTGTCAGTGATGTTTTCTTAGTTTAATAGAACTCTGATCCAATTTGAAGAGGAATTTCTTGCTTAGTCTTAATTATTTTCTGTAATTTTTTCTATAGCTGAACCAGCAATGAAAACTAGAAAGAAACAATGTGTGAAGAAATAGATCTGTTTATAAAAACTATGTCAATGATAGAGGCATTTTCCAGCCAATTTAGGCTCCATAATCTTTGACCTGAATTTATCTGTGTTGTTTAAACCAAGATACTTTCTTTTCTTAGAGTTATCTGGCAATTCCCACTTTTTGCACAGCCTTATAATGCCAACTGCAGGTAGTGAGAATTGCCAGAAGGCTTTCAGATGATGAAAACAGGGAAATTCAAGATTGCAGAGTGTCAGTACAGAGATTCTACATTTGTGACAAAATCAGACCAAGTGAAAAAGGTTGGTAAAATGGCAGTACCATAATCTTGTTTGTTTATGAATCCATCTAAACTTTAAAACTGCCCTGATTAAGGGTGTCAGTTACAGGCATCTGGCAATCGTTTAAAAATAGATAAAAGCAAGAATAACATTGCTGGGCTGCTGCTATAATTACTATCCATTACCTTTTCCCTTACTAAAGGTATACTTCATCTTCGAAGATTAAAGAATGAATTCCTTGGCTGGTGATATAGTCTTTCTCCTTTGAAGGGATGTATAATGCATTTCATGAAAGTACATTGAAACAAGGTAAGGATAACATGAAAACATTTTTCTGGAAACATTTTTGCTGGAAAGCTTAGGAATTGCAATTCAATATAAAAGCATTATACTGAACCGATATAATCTGTATAGAGGTTAAAAAGTATTTTTTTTCACTACACTGAGATTTAGACATTTGCAAACAAGATGCATGCGTACAAATTAAATGAATTTTAGGCATCAAATGGTCCTTCCTGTTTGAGTTACTTAAAAATTCAGTCACAGCTTTCCAAATTAATTTTTAAAAAATAGTATTTATTTGACCTGTGAAATGTGTTCTATTTAACAAAAGAATTTTTTTTCTTGAGGTGGGAAGACCAAAGTTCTTATTTTATAGTTTTTAGACATTGTTCCTTAGTTGAATTTCATTTTTTAAAAAAGTCTCATACATATGCATATGGATATATATATATATATATATATATGTATGCCACATATATGTTCATGCACAAAAACTTTATGACAAATATTCTAATTTTCCAATATGAGTATTTGGTATTTCACTTACTTTTTTGTAAACATAAAAATTTTAAAATATTTTTTCAATAAAAATTCTGCAAGTGTGTGAAATAATGAATAAAGTAAACGAGTAATTAGAATGTAAAATGTGCTTTATTTTAATTGTCAGAAAATTTAAATAATTTTCAGTAATATATGAGTATAATTAAAACATTACATTTAAGTACTATGCCTAAGAAAACAACAAAGTTATTGAAAGAAATAAATGATAGGCTTTTTATATTCAAAATTTAAAAAATATAGGTAAACTTAGATGAGAGATAAGTATGAGTTATAGAATCGCAAGACTAAAATATTATCTCAAATCTGTACTGAATATGTATGTATATAAAGTAAAAAAAATAGAATTTAAAATTTTCCTATGGACATTAAAGCATTGGTTTAACCTTTTCTATACAAACAAAATAGGCTAAACCTGAATGATATTCCCTTCTTTCTAAAAAAGAAAAGAAAAGAAAAGAAAAGCTAATTAAATCTATCAACCTAAAGATGGCATTTGGATGAGAATAAAAAGGATAGATAAATAAAAATTATGTAACTGGAAGCATTTTATAGACCGCCAAACTGGCTGGATTATATATGTGTGTGTGTGTGTGTGTGTGTATATATATATATATATATATATATGTAATGCCTACTGAAAATAAGTAATAAAATTGACCCAGAAGTAAATGATAGGACTAAATTACCTTAAGGACTATCTCATCTATAAAATTCTATTATTTTAGAAGTGATAATCAACTATACACTGTAATTCTCATTTTTATAAATCTGATAAATATATTAGACATTTTGCTGATGACGTCATGCCTTGGAGAGTAAAGGAAATGAGAAATTGCCACTATGAACTCAATTCTAACAAAAAAAGGGGGGATTGGTGAAGTGGAAGGTAACAAGTACCTGAGGACAAAGAAACCATCTCACCTTAGAGTTTTGTAATAGCAAAATAAAAAAATGCTGGATATAATCAGACATATATATCTAGACATTAGGAAAATATGTATAAAAAGGGTAAGAAAAAATATAGAAATGGTTCCCTAACTAGACTCTCTGAAAAGAAAGGCAGTTAAAAAGGACGAAAAGATTCTAAAAAATTAAAATTTGATAATACAATTGTAATCTGTGACTCAAAAACCCTTTGTGTGACTTTTCTCACTGGTGAATTGATTACTGGATGTTCCTTCTTGTGTTGATGAGAATCTGAGAGAAGATAGATCTTGGTCTTCCCACTTCCACATTATCTTCAGGGACAAGTCCCTCCAAGGGAGAGAACGATTGTGGGAAGAATATGAGGAATTTCTAGATAATGGTTAAACTCACTAGTGAGGAAAGTCTTCTATAAGGAGGATTCGAACAGCATGTTCCATAATGACAAATGGTCCTGAGAGGAATGAAAGAGAGATGTACCTAAGATATTAGTGTGATTGATGCTCAAATCTCAGATTTTGAAAGAATGCATACAAATTATTGAAAGAAAAAACATGTAATCAAGAATGACTAGAGAAGTAAAATGAATCTGAACAATAGTATCAGGATATTTTAAACCAAAAATGAACAGAAGATTGTAAAATATTAAATGAACGACAAAAGAATTCTTTTTGCTTTATTTGGAAGAAAAAAAAAGAACGAGAAATGCATGGACTCACTGCTTGGGACAGATTATTTAAAGTTAACATACGACAAAGAGAAAGCAAGGTTACCAGTTTCTACTCTGTAACCATCTTCTTCAATCTTCAAACTGGAAAAGAGAGAACAAAAATTATGATGAGTAGGGAAATGAAGGCTGAGCTAGGTGAGGAGACAGTGATATAAAAGCACATGATCACTTTAAATGAACTTGGATTTCCCTTTTAAATAACTTACAAATATGAGTAAAATCAAACAATGCAAAACAACAATAACAAATGTCCCACTGTTTATATACTGAAAAATAATGGAAAAAAGAAAAAAAGTTATGAACAATTGGATCCTAGGAGAAGTATTGTACAATGCAAAGAATACTAGACTTAGTGCCTCAGGACCTGTATTTGAGTCCTGGTTCCATTACTTATTACTTATTAATTACGTTAGTTGATGGGATACAAAGATGCAAAGGAAACATCCTTGCTTTCAAGGAATTTACATTCTTACGAGGGAGGTGAACACTTGAGCTCTGTGATTCTTGAGGGAATACAGATTCTGAGATGCAGGAGGAATGCATTTGAGGTATAAGGGAGAATTTGAATAGCTTCCCAGAGATGGGAAATGGATTGTAGGTACCATGATGGATAAAGCCCTATATTTAGAATCTGGAAGACACGAATTCAAATCCTGTCTCAGACACCTATTTTGTAAGTTTGGGCAAATCATTTAACTTGATTTAGCCTCAGTTTTCTCATCTGTGATAGTATATATCTCACAGAGTTCTGGAGAGAATCAGATAAGAAAATATATCTAAAAAGTTTTGAAAACCTTAATAAAGTGCTATGTGAATGTTAGCTATTATTATTACTACTCTTTTTGTTGAGTATGTGAACAGTTAGTAGTTTAATTTGATGGGAAGATAAAGTTCATGAAAAAATAGCATTTTTTAAAGACTAGAAAGTTAAATAGGAGCTAGATTTTGGAAATGAAGCCAGATGTTCCTCAGGTTTATATAATTCTTATATAATAAGAATATTATATACACGTTTGAAAAACACAGAGTTTACATCTCCACCTCCATAAAAAAATCTAAAAATTTAACTTCTTTTATTGGTCCAGCAGATCAGGAGAAGATTGCAGGTAGAGCATACATTGGTTTCAGCCAAGCATTTAGGTCTATCTTCCTTAATATTCTTTTGAATAAGGTGGAGAAATGTAGGCTACATGCATGTAGTTCTGTAGATTGCTTTTTAATTGAATATTACCATTCAAGTGTGGATTCATGCATTGATTAATCTGGAAGATGGGTTCTAATGATATGTCACTGAATTTTATTCCTGATCCCTAATCTTCAAGCCTCAAGCTTGAGTAACCCCACACAGAGGACAAAATAAAAATAGGTTGTATAGGGTCAACTGGAACTATATTAAAACGTTATCCATCTTGATAAGGCAAGTTATCTTGAAGGATGTACCCAAAAAACTGCTGAAGAAGAAAGACCTCTCTCTTCCTGGGGAATTTGTCAAGCAAACTTCTGGGAAATAAGATAATCAATTCTGATAATTATGAGTGTGTAGCTAAAGCTGTTATTTTTAAAGTACATTCCCCCGTTTTTATGATACCAGCTATCTAGGGATGGTACTGAAGGTAGAATACCCAAATATGCTGACACAGGCCCAAATCTTGGACCTTCTTTGCAGTAATAGGTATACCAATCAGAGATAATAGTACAAGTGGCAGCATAGGAAGGAAGGAGATTTTTCTAAGAACCTTGATATTAACTGTAATGGTTGTAGACTTAATTAACATTACAAACCCATATCCTGAATAAACATAGATTACAAGGCCAAACATCTTGTCCACAGATAGAGGAAGAGAATCAATATGATTAATATGATATTCAGAGACAGATTGAGGAACACATGGGATCATACCATATTGATCCTTAAAAGGTAGACACTGGCTTGGAAAGTATCATTGGGCAGGAGTAGCTACATCATTCTACTTAGTTAAGGGGAATTTATGGTTCTTTGAGGCAATTAGGTGATATAGTGTATAAAATGCTGGATCTGACTTGGAGTCAGGAAAGCCTGACTTTAAATCCAATCTCAAACACTTGATGGCCCTGTGAGGCTGGGAAAATCACTTAATCCTATTTGCCTGAATTTCCTCATCTGTAAAATGAAGCTGATAATAATAAAAACACCTAACTCCCAGGACTGCTGTGAGCATCAAAATGAGATTATATTTTTAAAGTGCTATTCAAACCTTAAAGTAAATGCTAGCGATAATGATGATAGTGATGATTATATTGTTCTATGATGACTCCAACACAGCATCATCACCCCCATCTATGATGAAGAATCCAATCCCCAATCTCCACTTTCTTATGAAGGTATCAGTCTGATTATTCATTTTGGCAGTTGGAATATGATATCTCTAATAAGCACAAATCTACCCCACAAACAACTATTCTCCCCTGGTTACAAGCTACATATCCAAACCTGTAGCCACCAAAATTAAGTAAAAAAAAAAAATTATGACCTTCTTCCCTCAAAACTCTCTCACTGGCCAACCATACAACAGAACCCCATCCCTTAGGTTGGATGTTCTTAATAGTGAATTTATGAGTTTGTTTTAAAAGATATTTTGATTACAGTCTTACTATGCAATTTGTATTGTAATTTTATGTATTTCATTTTATGGATTGACATTGTTCCAAGAAGACCATATGTTTCATTACACTACCAAAAAAGGTTAGAAACCCTTGTCTTAGGTTATTTCCAGTACTGAGTTTATAAATGCTGAAGTCTAGATTCATATGCCTTTCTCATAAAAGGCACAATCATCAGGAAACCAGGTAAAACAACCTTCTTCAAGAGCTAGGTCCTCATAGATAGGGACCCATTGGGTTAGATAACAAGACAAGGTATTAAGGCTAGAATGGAGTGTCTCAGCCTGGGACAATATTAGAACCTGGTCATCATACCTGAGTGATTATGATCTTGGATGAGCCATTTTCATCTAATAATGAAAGCTTTTTATGGTCTATTCATATTGTTAAAAGAACTATCTAATATTTCCCAATTCATGATGGTATTTTTGAACTAAAGGTAATAATATGCATCATCTGTTCAGCAGTAATCAGGGCCCAATAACATGAAAACAATTGTTTCTCAAATGTAATATAATAGTTGATCACTTGGGAGTTAATGGCTATAAAAGCCCAAGTGGTCACTTAATGTGAACATTCATCTTGGTCTCTATGCATACTCTAGAAACTTAGGTCCCAAAAGGATCATAAAGGCCCCAAGGGAAAAACTGATGATGGGCTCCCTTAAATCCCCCAAATCCTGTTCTAGTTTCTGCTCAAAAGAAAAAGAATTTTGATAAATAGGAGCAATTTAAAAATACAGATGTGGAATATCTGGGAGTATTTGGGAAGATCCAAAGAGTTCAGTAAAACTTTGAGTTTCTTTTTTTGTTTTATAAGAGAGCAAATATCACTAATTCATTTATGACTATACTAAGATAATCTAGACAATGTATTCCTAAAATGTTAACTAAATGGCCTAGATCCTGAATTTTTCTTTGTGTTAATCTCTTACCTTTGTGTCTCATGTGAACCATTATCAGAATCGTGGCTTCATTTGACCCAATCAGAATTATATCATCAATATAATGGTCAACATCAATGACCTCAGGAAGTAGGATCCCTTTCAGTTTCTGCCCTGAGAGAAACTGGCAATATGAAAGAGAATTCAAATAAAAAGAAGGAATAATGCTGAGAGTGTGCTCAACTCCTTTACAAGTAGAGACTAACTGACTGATCTCAGCCACAAGAATGGAGAAAAAGCCATCATTGATAAGAACAATATTCTCATGCTACTCACCTGGTATTTGCATAATCTAGTCCCATGCCAATGGGAACAGGAATAAGCAGGATGACTGAAATGTTCAACTCCCCCTATCATCTAGTTATTGATTACCAGGTAAAACCCACCATCCTCACTAGCCACACAGATTTGTCAAAATAGGAATTTTTCTGACAGAATATTAGAGTCTTTTTCATCTCCATTACTAAGAAGGAAATATCTTTCACCATCATCCCCCAATCTGATGTCATTTAATATTGACTACAGAGGATGGTTTAGATCTACCTAAAATATCTGGCACAAGAACTACTGAAATACCCAAAGCAGTATTGATTTCCAAGAACTCAAAATGTCTGTACTCATAAAGCACTCTTTTTTATTCAGCCCCACAATGGAGACCAAAATAGAGATTTTTCTACTCACTTCTACCTGAACAATCATATTTCTTTGTCACCCAGTCCTCTAATAGAAACTGGGGTAACCTATGAAGCTGTTGAAGGAGCCATGTAAAAATATGGTCTGGCTGCCTGTATCTCACAGACCTTTAGATATCTGGTGTCTCCTCCCTTCTCAAAGCGACAGTAACTCAAGCATATGATCTCCAGTCCCCCACTATCCTACAGCAATTCATGAAGTTGGGGAAGAGGAAGAGGAAGGAGAGAGCTTTAGCCTTTTCCTTATGGTGATTCTTTTTAACAATCTCTAAAATCTGGACTTGTCTGGAAGCACAGAACAGGTAGGTGAAAACTTTGAAGGATGTTCTAAATTTTGATAGAAGACCCATCAATTTTCTTTTGCATCCCGTGTTTTAAAAGCCAAAGTCATGATTCACTAGAGGAAAGAATATCTTCACAGATACCCACCTAACATGAGCATCCTGAATAACTTAATCAACAAGTATTAATTGCTTACTATGTACCAAGTGGGATGGGCAGATGAGAACAATTCATTCCATGAAGGTGGCTACAGCAGGTGCTGTGGAGTGCTTTGGCGTTTGTCAGACATTGAAGGTCATCTACTGCATCCTGGGCTATTGTCAGTTATCCTGATTTTTGTCTTGTCATGGGACTTTGATGACTCTGGAAGAGAGAGATGACTTTGTGTAACTACACTTAACTTAAATCCCATCAGCAACAAGTTGAGACTTCATCCCATGATGTCATTGGTCTTCTTTGAAAATGAAGGATAAGCAATAACAACCATGTGCCAGGCACTGGAGTCCCTTGCTCTAATCCAGTCTCTCTCAGCTGGTTAGAAAATGATGGCTAAAATCAGGAAAGGAGTCAGTGTCCTCTCTACATCCATTTCCTTTGGCCATCCTATTTATTTACTGCTTATGGGCACTGTCAGGGGAACAACCAACAAGCATTTATGATTCACCTATTATGTGTCAGACA
This sequence comes from Sarcophilus harrisii, assembly GCF_902635505.1. Taxonomy (NCBI): domain Eukaryota; kingdom Metazoa; phylum Chordata; class Mammalia; order Dasyuromorphia; family Dasyuridae; genus Sarcophilus; species Sarcophilus harrisii. The sequence continues at coordinate 351,286,239 of NC_045426.1, forward strand.
CTGGGGATGCAAGGATAAAAATAAAACAGTTCTACCCTTAAGAAGCTTACATTCTATTGGGTGAGGCAACAGACATAAATAAATATATTCCAAGTGAATATAAGGATACATAGCAGCTGGAAAGATGAAAAAAGATTTTATATAGAAGATAACACAAGAAGATTTTGAAGAAGCCAAGAGATTCTACAAGATGGAGGGGAGATGGCTGTATATAGAACCTAGATGATATGAAGACCAAATGATTGCAGGCTAGACATGTATAAGGCTGTATTCTATTTCAGATCCCCTCCTTCTCCAACTTTGTCTCAAATTCTCCAAAATGTATTCCTTAAAGTTAGAGGTTTGGTCCCTCCTAATCACAAATTTCCTATCAAGAAGACTGTCTTTTAGGCTCTATTAAGGCAAACATACTTAGGACTTCATTTTGTGATCTCATGAAAGAAAATAACTTTCCACTGGTGTTTACTCTCCACATGACTTCACCCTTTGTCCTTCTTGTCCAAGAGTTGGGATCAGTCCTTTACAGAGGTTTATCCCTCTGTAACCCTCTGCTGGAATGTGACCTCGTTACTTTTAAAGAAGTAGTCCATCTCCTCCAAAAATTCACTGGACCTTAGACAAAGTTCTCATATTGAATGTTCACTGTTAACAACTATAATCACTAGGATTTATCTAGCCTATTAAGGATTGCTAAGCACTTTGCAAATTTCTTATTTTAGCCTCACAACACTCCTGAGAGGTAGGTGCTATTTTTAATGCCCATTTTATAGATAGGAAAACTTAAACAGACATTAAATCCCACAGCTGGTAAATGTGACCCTGGGAACTCAGGTCTTCCTGACTCCAGATTTGGCACTCTTGCCGCCTCAGTTCTGAAGTTCTTAGAATCTTTAAGCTTCTTCACCCACATTCCACCCGCCTCTTATGAAAGAGGAAGGAGGTTGTTTGGTTTGGGATCATTTTGTATTTTCAGCTATTCTGTGGATCACCCAAGGCCAAAGAATTCATTACCTTCTAGTTATAATTCTTTTCATACTTAGGTTGATTTTTGAGGAGCAAAGTTCACTGCTAAGACTATAATTGAAGCTTTATAACTAGGTAGAAATTACCAGTCCTTGTGCACTGCTGTCACTGATTTTGGAAATTCAAAGTCACCTCTATCCCCCTAGGCACTAGAGGAACATTTTTCCAAGGAGAAATATTTCAGCATATATTTAGTATATTTTAGCAAGGGTGATTGAACAAGAAGTTGGGAAGGAAATGTCACCAGAAAAGTCATGAGAAGAGGATTGAGGGAATCTGAAAATTTAATTTGGTTATAAGAGTCAGCAACCTATGACCATTAAAAAAAATACTTTAAAATCATGATCATAATAGCTAACAATTATATAGTTTTAGGATTTGTAAAGCATTTTACATATATTATCTCATTTGATCCTCTCAACAACTTTGTGAAGTAAGTGCTATTATTATCCTCTTTTTAGAGATTAGGAAACCGAGATTAAGAGAGGTATGTGAAAATCTGCTTTGTTATTTTTGTTGTACCTTATACATTTATAGTAGCACAATCTTGCTTGTCTTCCTTATCCTAATCCTTAAAAGGAAAAGGAGCAGGACAGCCAGGACAATCAGTCCTTTCTATGTCTTGGACAGGGAGTCTGGATAGCTAAGTCTAAATACTTATTATTTCTTTAAATAGTTTTATTCTGGGCAAATGACTATGTCTTTAGAGCTCAGTTTTCTCATCTATTAAATGGAGGTTGTTCCAGGAAAGAGACCTTCCAGCCCTCACATTCTATGATTTTTAACTCCCCTAGATTTACTCTTCCTTTGCTCCTAATATATTCCCTCATAACAACCCTAATCTATCCTATCCCACTACATACTTGAGTGTTTCCTTTCCCCGATTCTCACTGGAAAGAGTGTATATTTATCAGCTTAGAGATTTAGAACTCAAAGTTTTCTTAGAATTCCTTTGAATCCAAACTCATTTCACAAATAGTAAAAAACCAAATCTAGAGAGGTTAAGTAATCTATCCAAGACCACAAAATTAGTAATTATGTGAGATTTTATTTGAACTCAGGTCTTCTTGACTCTAAGTCCAGCAATAGATCAATAACATCATGTTGCTGCTCAGATAATTGAACAAAGTCAAATTTTAGGATTATTCTGCATGAGCAGAATCCAGCCTAGCAATGGTGAGAAATTATCTCTACATTAACAACTTTAGCAATCAGCTCCTAAGTATCTGTTCTTTTTCTCTGTGTTATCTGGGATCTGTTCCCTGTCACCTAGGGGTGACATATGGTTTTCTTCCCAGGAGCACTTTTCTTTGCTGACAACTACAGTTTCCAGTTGGCACATGGCCAGAGGGCAGGAAACCCCATTTAGGTGGATTTACCATCTGAGATTAGCTAATACCCCACCACTGTTCCTTTCCATTCATCCAGTACTTCAGGTTGACTGTACATGTTGGATTTACTCTCTGGCAGAATTAAATTAAGATTAAAATAGCTACAGTTAATAAACCTCTTTGCATTTATCTGCAATGGTTTTTAGCCTCAAAGAAAGCTTCAAATAACTCTCATTAGCTATCATCCTTTTCCCCTGGGTACAGTCAGTACCCTGTAGTTGCAATATGTGCTGAGATGGTGAGAGGGGTCAGATGAAGTGCTTTTCTCAGTATTACAGCACATGAGCAATTTAGAGAAGAGACACAAGTGACTCAGGGCAGGATATGGTCCTGATACCTTTATTCTCATTCTCTTACTTGATCCTGGGGAAAGGCAGAGATGAGAGCTCTCTATATAATGACAATGGCAAGGTAAGTGTTATAAAATGACTGAGGAAATTCTTTATGTATTGATAGGAATACCATTAAAATTAGCCACATGTTTTAAAAAATCAAGATTATAATAACTCAAATGAAAGTAAGATTACTGCCTGAAAGGTACAAATTCTTTTTAAATGTGATGACTTGGATTTCATAGCTAACTTTTCTACAATCATTTTCAAAGGAATTGGCTTATTACTGACAAAATTATATATATTGTTGAAAGGTAAAATATACTTTGCTTTATTGGTGGTTATTGAAGGCTACATTTTTTGTTTCAGATGAATTATTTCATACTATCCCTACACACACACACACACACACACACACACACACACACACACACCATTATTTCAACGTTCTAGCCAAATAGGATCCTTCAATTTGAAATACTTATCTCTCACTTCCTGGCATTTATTAGACAATCCACTCCCCAGTCCTTCCTCATCTCAAACCCTCAGAAGCTTTATCTCCCTTTGAAGCTCACTTTAGGTGCCAAAATTGTTCTAATAATTTGTATACTTGTCCTCACAGAATTATGGCTAAATGATACTTCACAGATCATATAATCTATCCTGTTCCCAAAAGAAAGATATGTTATATGAGATAATCATCTTCAAAGTATTATCCGCTAATGGTTGGCTGTTCCTAATTAGACCCTGTGGAGCCAAGCAGAACAAATCCAATCCTTCTGTCACAGGATAGTCCTTCAATTATTTGAAAATAGCCGTCTGCCTGTGTATGTATTCTCAGAGCTTAGCACAGTGCCTGGCACATAGTAAGTATTTAATAAATGACATTCATTCATCCATTTATTCATTCATCATGTTCAGATGTCTCTGGTTCTCCAAAACATCCCCATTTCTTATGTAGCATGATTATGAAGCCCTTCTCTATCCTGGCTATCCTCTAAATGTTTTCCAGTTTATCAGTGACTTAGATACCAACACAGTTACTCCAGATAGGGATTGCATAGGAGGATGTAGAAAAATATCTATATGAGATGAAAGTTCAAAGAATAATTTTTTTTTTTTACCCAGGATAATCAAATATGGGAGATGCATAAGAAGAGAAAATGACTAAAACAACTGATAGATTAACTTCAATGCAATAAAAACATTACTAGGAACAAGATGCTATTCTAGGTTACCATGAAATAAAGATAATAATAATTCAAATTTACATACATAAATTATAATTTATATAGGACTTTCTATATATTATCACATTTAATTCTCATAATAACAGTCTAAGCTTTGTGTTACAAATATCATACCCATTTACAGATGAGGAAAACAAAGTTCAGAGAATTGACACAAAATGGCACAGTAGATAGAATATTGAACCTGGAGTCAGGAAGACCAGAGTTCAAATCCAGCCTCAGACACTTGAAAACTGTGATCTTGGCCAAATCTCTTAACCCTGCTTGCCTCAGTTTCCTCATCTGTAAAATGAGCTGAAGAAGGAAATGGCAAACCAAGCCAGTATCTCTGCCAAGAAAACCCCAAATGGGATCATGAAGAAGGAACTGTATTGTAAAGGGCTGAAACTCTGAATAGGTGCACTGGAATGAGACAACCAAGCACTTGAGGCTAATTACCTATTGGACAATACTCTATTAGCATATGTTTGGAAAATGGCCCTTCCCACTATCTTGTGCTGGCTCGATCTTTTAGTGTACACAGAGAATTGTAGGAGGGATTAGGGGATGGAGTAAGACAAGCCAGAGTCACTTGGATGGTGGACGAGGAGAAGGGATATTGTGGAGAGCTTGTGTCCATCCCCTTTACTTCTCCCCCTAAAGACCAAGAATAAAGACCAAGGACTTTTGCTTATCCTGACTCTGGCTGATTCTAAGGCATCAGGGTGCTAACCCAGACATCACATTGGACAAGTCTGAGCAACATTTTGCAAGCAAGGAAAGTGAAATTCAAAGTACTTCATGACTTGTACAAGATCCCATAGGTAGGGAGTTCTAAAGCTGGGATTCAAATCTAGGTCTTCTGGCTCCATATCTGGGGTTTCTAGCCCTGCATCAAGTCAGCAGACCCTTGCTCCCTAAGGATCTACTAATATGTAAAAAGTGGGGGGAAAGGGGAGCAATGAGACCAGAAATAAAGTGTGTATATAGAGTGACTGATACAAGAAAGACTGTCATAAGCACATAGGAAAGATCCAAAGCTGCAAGAACTTAGAGGACAGATGGGTGATTTTGGGCAAGGGGGGGGCGGTTTACGGGGGAAGAGAGACCCTGAGTTGGAACTTAAAAGAAAATGATATACCTCTACAGGCAGAGATAGTCATTTTATTCTATACTTGGACACAATATACTACTCCTGATATAATAATAACTCCTCATAATAATAATAACACGACAACTATTGTTGGTGTTCGGTCATTTTTCAGTCATCTCCCATTCTTTATGACCTTATTTGGAGATTTCTTGGCAAAGATTTTAGAGGGGTTGGCCATTTCCTTTTCCAGCTCATTTTATAGATGAGATGAACTGAGGCAAACAAGGTTAAGTAACTTGTCCAGGACCACACAGTAAGTATTTGAGGCCAGATATGAAGCCAGATGAGTCTTCCGGAATCCTGACACTCTATCCATCTAACTACTTATAATAGTTAACTTTTATCTAACACCTACTAAGTGCCTGACACTGTGCTAAGCACTTTAGAAATATTATCTCATTTGATTTAAATGATCAAAGACCCAGAAAGAGAAAACACATGTAGGGATAAGAAGAGGGAACAGGAATAGTCAAAACTGGGGACTAGTATAGACAGTTTGGAACCTTTGGATAGCCTTGAATATTAGGAGAAAGAGTTTAAATTTTATTCAGTAGGCAAGAGGGAACCATCAAAAATTTTAAGCAAAGTAGTTCTGTGATCTGGATTCATGCATAAAGAAAATTATCACAAGAGCAGTGTGTTGGAGGAGGAAGCAGAGATGTTTGGGTATAGAACAGACTTCTGGTCTCAGGTGAATTCATTTATCTTTTTTGCCCCAATTTTTTCTTCTCCATCTTAGTTAGATTTTGCTAGGCCAAGGGTAGGAAAAATCATTTTTAGCTGGAGATCTGTACAAAAACAGGTAGAGGGTTGAATTTGAACCACAGGAAATATACCTATGTTAGTGTGTAGCATATCTGTCATAGTAAGTACTTAAGAAATGCCAATCGATTGGCTGACTTTAACTTTGGGAAAGCTTACCTCTCCCTGTGAATGTCCATTACCCAATGGAAATGATTCTCCTAAATAACTGATGGTAGAGCTATGACCTCTTTAATTCACTGAAATTTAAACATTTTACAGAACTTAGTATGAAGAATCATTAACAAAGACTTTATTCTCCCAGATTTACTCGGCATGAGAGAATGACAGACTCTGAGCTGGCCCCGAGGAGTGCCCTGTGTTTCCTATCAACTTTGCCTTCTCAAAAGATTCCTGAGAAATCAGATCTTGTTCTTCGATGCACAATATCTGGTAACCAACACTAGCTAATCAGCATCTGAAATCTAATTATAAAAAAGGCCTTTTGTTCTTTTTCATTTATGTTTTGTTCATGTTTCAATTCAGCATATTTATTGATGCTGTTTCTTATGAAGAACAACTTTTTACTGATGCAATGTTTTTGATGTAATAGAAAATCTCCCCAAACGTAGGAAAAACCTTTACTTACTCTCCCTCCTAAGTGTGTATATGAGAACCTAGGCAAGTCACTTAACCTCTGTTTGCCTCAGTTCTTAATAATAGCACCCACCTGGCAGGGTTGTGGTAAGGATCAAAGGAAATGGTATTTGTAAAAAAAAATGTTTAGCATAATACTTATCAGAGAGCTGGCCCTTAAATGCTCATTTCCTTTCTTCCCAGGTAAAATTGCCTAAGGGCCACATTCACCTGGTAGCTTGAGTAAGCTTCCACTTTTGTAGTTTCCTGATTGTTCACGAATAAACCATGTAGATACTCTAATTTGAAGGTCCTGGACCAATAGGATCCAGTGCATTTAACTTGAATTTTGATACCTTTTCATATTATAACCCCCATAGATCCATTCTTTATGATCTATGGCAGTTAGTATAGATTCCTAAACCCACAATGAATCCAGAACACTGTTTGGTGATATCTTGCATCTCTTTCCTCATTTTCTATTCTGTGTTTTCCTACTAGAGCAGCCACCAAATAGCATGACTTTTTGAATTAATGTACTCCTCCCTGTCTGTCTTCTTTGAAAAAACAAAAATGAGTGAATAAATAAACGGATAAAACTTCAGTAATCTGTGAATAGAGGAGAAACAAAAGGTCTGGCTGATTAGCAAATGGAAGAATAATTGACATCCTTTGTGACTATGTTCATTTTCTAATAAAATAAACTAAAATTGGTACAAATTACTTAATCATTCTATCACCTTTAATGGGCAAGAAGATGCCCTCTACTTTCTTGGATGTAAATAGAAAGTAATAACATTTATTTGACTTTTAAATAGTATTATAGACTGAAGGGGACTCTTAAAGATAATCAAATATAATCCTCTTAGTTTACATATAGGGAAATTGAAATACCAAGAGGCTCAATGCTATGGTCAAGTTCACCAGGCTAGTTAATAATTGAGCTGCCATGATAATCTAGGTTTCCTGATTTCCTGTCCAAGATTTCTTTACTTTTTCTTTGTCACAGATACTTTTGGCAGTTTGGTGAAGCTTATGGACATTTCACAAAATTGTTTTTAAATGCTTATAAAAATAAAATGCATAGGTTTACAAAATTGTGCTGAAATAATAGTTATTAGAATGTTTTAAAAAACAAATTAATTGACACCCAGGTTAAGAACCTGATTTCTAGAATGCTTTCTGAAATAAATGATATACTCTATCCTTTTAACAATTCTGTGAGTCAGTTATTACATTGAAAAATCACATGATTACTTCAACTCAGGGGTGGAGCTAATCTTAATTATGGCCTATTTATGTTTCCCTTTCAATTTGTTATGATTCTCATTTTTCTCTGATTCATTTCCTTCTCTTCCTACTTTCCACTTCCTTCTCATCTCTTTGTTTTCTTTCCTTTTTTTGCTTTTTAAAGTATTTGAATCCAGAGTTCAAATTACCATATCTATATAGCATAATGTCAGACTTTCAAGTGGAAATAGTTTTGGACTATTTGTAAGGGGGGAAAAAGTATTGTTTTTAATTTTAAAGTTGAATAAATTTAGATTCAGACAAATTACATAACATCACACAGTAAATTGGACATTTGGATTAGGTCTTTTGTCTCTAAATTCACTACTCATACTCTTTTTGATGTTCATCCCTTAATCTAGGTCTTATATATTTAACTGGAAAGGAGAAAAAAAAAATAGGACATCTATAGTAACCTCTATTTTCTCAGGAAAAGTTATGCTATAGGCTTGTCTTTGAAAGGTGGAGGGATGACTTTTCTTAGGTGACTACATGCTCTGAAATATATTCTGGCTTTAGATTGTGCATCTGTAGTAGAACAGAGGTGCAGGTAAAAACCTAGATATTTCTTAGCCATTCTCTGTACCCAAAATAGATTTCATAATGCTACTCAGAGAGCTTCAATGTTATAGAACCTTACAGACTAGACTTCTCCATTACTTCTACTCTCTTCCATCTAAGGAATTCTGGAATTATCAAGTCACTTGATGATCAGAGTTTAAGATGATGGTTTTCAATATATACTCTTTAAGTGGGTGCAACCTGTCTAAGCCTAAGGAAGAGGTGAGTGTGCTTGCATCTCAGTGAATTCCTGTCAACAATGTAAAGACATCTCATTTAAATCATATTTTTACTATTTCCGCTCCTCAACCCACGTCTGCTCCCTGAAGCAATTTGCCCTATACTAGTTATGGCTCTGGTATCCAGGCAAATAAATGTTTCCCTGTATATAGTCTAAATTCATCTTATGCTTTTGAACTTAATATCATCCTGTACAGACCTAATAAAATGAGCTTTGCCATAAAAAGCTTGCTCTATATGGACCACATTGAAAAGGAAAAGAAATGAATCCCAATAAAAATGAGAATAATAAAAAGTTATTGAAAAGGGAACTGTAAGGCAAAAGGGTAAAGAAAGGTCATATGACTCTAAGGTCCAAATTGGGCTCAGCTTCCCTAATGGATAAAAACAATCATAAAGAAGCAATTCTTGTTTAATTGGTTGCTTGGTTGAGGTGCCCATGGAAGTCATACCCTTAGCAAGAGCCCAGGGGAAAGGCATGTGCTGGCCTGCCAGCTTGTCTGCCTCTCACTCAGCAGATTGCTTACTCAGGCTCCTACCTGAAGGGACAAGCCATTGATGAGGAATTTGTCTCATTTGCCAGGAAGAACATTCACAGCATGCTCAGGGGGAGCAGTCACTGGAGCTGAGGCCAGGAAGACTAAAAATGAATGAGACACAGAGTGACCTTTATAGACTTTTTCAAGCTCTGCAATCTTTTCTCTGTACATGTGGCTTTATCTTGTGGCATTCTTCACCCTCCTTTCATTTTTTTCCTTCTTTAAATGTCCTTAGAAGGATAAGAATCACTACCTTTAATGATAGCTGGGGCTGTCAGCCAAAAATTCCTAATACATAATATGAGAGGATTAGGAGCCCATTCTGGAAATGAATTTAAGATGACTAGACATTTCAAAGCCCTGATACATTTCCCACCCTGTTGCAACACTTTTAAGGATTTTTCTCTGAGATGGAAGTTATTTTAAAAAAAGAAGAAGAGGAAAGAATCCCTGGGACTTTACTTAATAATAGCCCAACCTAAAGGCTTCATAAAAATAGGAAAGCACCCACAGGCTGGAACTTCCAGTTTCTCCATATCCACCCAGTCAACATTGCCCAATGCTGTATTATGAACTAATGAATCCACTAGAGGGAAAAAAGCATAGGAAAGGGATAGTGACACTTTTTTCTTTCTCAATAGTATTTTTTTCCAAATACATATAAAGATTCCCTTATCTGCTCCCTCCTCAAGACAGTAAGCAATCCAATATAGCTTAAAAGTATGCAATCCTTTTAGAGATATTTCTGTATTTGTTATGTTGTGCAAGAAAAATCAGACCAAGAGAGGAAAAGCCATGAGAGAGAAAAAGCAAACAAATAAACAAAAAATGAAAATACTATGCTGTTTCTATACATATTCAGCCTCTATAGTTCTCATTCTGGATAAATGGCATTTTCCATCCCAAGTCTATTGGAATTATAGTGGTGAATTTTTGACAGTTACATCAAACACCAGTCAAGCAGCCCAGATTCCTTAAATCTTGGGTCATTTAAAGGAAAATTATCTTTGTTAAACCAGTTTAGTTCTTTTCTCAGTCATGCACTTAATCTTTTATTGGAACCTAATGTATGCTGACAGTATCAATCTTTTCAGTCTTATTGTTCTATTGTACTATCCATGGTGTTCTCATTATGTTTGATTACAGCTCAGCAGATTTTTTAATTTTTCTAAAACATCTATTTAAAGAAAACTAATGTTCTTATTTTTATGTTCCCAGGTCAACCCAAGCCAGAAGTAACTTGGTATAAAAATGGTCATGCTATTAGTGAATCAAATATCATTTCTAATTATGAAATCTTGGAGAATCAGTATATTCACATGTTACATTTATATAGGTAAGTGACTTTCTCTACACACTGTTTCTTAACAAAATCTATATTCTGTCATGTGTATTGAGAACATATGGAAGCAAGGCCAGAAAAATGGTCTTTACTTTTTCACTAAATTACAGTTTCAGAGGGCCGACTTCCTGCTTGTGTTATTAACATTACTTAAAATTTCCTTGATTTTTCTAGATGACTTGACTGCTTTAGATTGCATTATTTGGTGCCATTTACGATATTACAACTTGAGAGTTATGAGGAATCTTTATCGAAATTAATCAAGCTATTTCTGAGAGGAGGGAGAAGTTAAAATATTAGGCAACTAATGATGACCAGTGCTTCAATAGTTTGGTGAATCTGTAATTTCATCAATGTGAGTTACCCCATCCAATGAATCAGGTCACAACTCATCCTTACCTTTTCATCTTTTGTGACTAATTGTCCTATAAATTCTTCTTTTGTAGTAAGAGCTCTGAATTTGGAATCAGAGGACCCAAGTTCAAATCCCAAATTTGCTACTCAATACCTTCTAGCTGTACGATCTACCCAATTGGCTAAATGTCTTAAAACCCTAGTATCATAATGATCGACACTCAGTAAATACTTTCTGATTGATTGGTTCCAACATCATCAAAACCTAAGAAATGCTATTTTTTAGTCTTGGCCTAGACAGTGTGTATAGCACTAGAATGGCATTTTAATCTGATGAATTATTTTTAAATTACATGTCAATTATACAGTGGGTCTAGATCAACAGGAGGGAGAAACAGTTGTGCTTAATGGGCACCTAGGTAGAAGGAAAGGGAGAGAAGAAGAGTCAGGGAGTACTAGAGCTTCATAAAATGGAAAGTTGAAACCTTATGGTCAGGAACACTGAAGGGAAATTAGTTGTAGAAAAATTCTTAGAGAAATGTGTTAAGTGTGCTGGACTGCTAGTGAATGTCATTTTTTCTTAATGGATTTAAATTTCTCATAATTGAATAAGCTATTTCCACTCTCTTGGAGTGCCACTGAGAAAATATGACTGATGATAGAGAGGATAGTGCACTATCTACACTCTAGAAGAAATCTGTTGTATAAAATTCAAGTCTGGATTATTGTATATGTGTGTGTGTGTGTGTGTGTGTGTGTGTGTGTGTGTGTATGTGTGTATACACCAAAGAGAGCTTTGAAATTTTGACACTTTATTCCCTAAATATTTTTAATAAAATAGTTTCATTTATGCCAAAATGTTAGATGAATGAGTTCTGAAAATGAACTATTTGAAAGGAATATCTGAAAGGTCTTTCAAAACCTGTTTGTTGTTCATTAATTAAAAGTCTGACCTCTTTGTCTTTTTTTGCCATTATTACTAAACCACAAACCACAAGATTAGCCTCATAGTGTATCAAAGAAAAAAAAAGTGCTTTTCTTTATCTTCAAGGGTTTCTTCTTTGGGTCATTTATTTTGAGTTTTTCCAGATATTAGAAGCTCCTATTTCTGGCTTTTTCAAGGCCTGTTCCTGGTTTAAAAGTCTAATTTCTAAAACTTTTTTCTGTTTCATGAGGCATTGAAACAATGTTTTTCACTGAACCTTTCTCTTTCCCTAAGCACTCCCTCCCCCAAACCTTCCTTCTTGGTTTTCTTTATGCTTTCCCTTTTCATTTAGCTGGAGCAGATGGGTTTTCACAAATGAGACAGTTTTGGTGAGACAAATGCTTATGTGATCTTTATATTTATATGGTGGTTTGGGCAGGAAGGTAGAGAGGAGCTATCTTATAGAAAGATTCCTTCCTTCCTCCCTCCCACCCTCTCTCTCTCCATTCTCTCTCTGTCTCTGTCTCTGTCTCTCTGTCTCTCCATTCTCTCTCTCTCTCTCTCTCTCTCTCTCTCTCTCTCTCTCTCTCTCTCTCTCTCTCTCTCTGTCTCTCTCCCTCTCTCTCTCTCTCTCTTTCCCTATGTGATGTTAGATGTCACTTAGCCGCTCTGAGACTCAGTTTTTTCACCAGCAACATAAGGTAATTGAACTCCATGGACTCTAAAGTCCCTTCTACCTATTTGATCTACTTAGTAGGCTAGACACCTTATAGCCATAGTATTATAATGATGGGTATTCAATAAATACTTTCTGATTGATTGATTCCAATATCATCAAAACTCAAGAAATGCTCATTTTAAGTTTTGGCCTAGACAATTTGTGCTTCAGAAGAATGGCATTTTAAAACCTGATGAATTATTTTAAAATTATGTATCAATTATACAATGGATCTTTCTTTCCTTCTTTCTTTTTTTCTTCCTTCCTTTCTTTTCCTTCCTTCCTTTTTTTTTCTTTCCTTCCTTCCTTTTTTTTAACATATTATTCCTCCCTTTTCTCTTCTTTCTTCTCTATCCTTCTGCATTTATTTAATCAAGAATGACCATTAAAGTAAACGTTACAGTTTTATTTAACGTTCTTTCTGGGAAGTGAAGTGCAGATCTCTTGAGAGAGAAAAGCAATAGGAAAAATGATAAATATTTTCTATCTCATAGTAAAAGAAAGACTGTGACTGTGACTTATATGAATACAATATATGACAAGGCAGCAATGCAAGAGATAAAAATCAAGAGAAAACAGGAACCCACACCTAAAAGACTACACCCATTCTTATAACAAACAAGTTTGTTTTTATTTTTTAAAATTCAACCAAACCTCACTGAGAAAACACACAGTTTATTGCAACAACAAGGGGAAGCAGATGGATTTGTCAGAGGAACCAGTTAGATTCCTGAGCAAATCACAATGTGGATAGGGAGAGGGAGGGAAGGAAGGAGGTATGGGTGAAGAAACAGATAGACAGTGATAGACACAGAGACTGAGACAAGTAGAGAGGTGGAGACAGAGATATATAATGAGATGGAAAGAAAGACAGAGACACAGAGAAAGAAGCAGAAATTGGGATAGAAAGAGAAAGAGAAAGGGGTATAGGGAAAAAGGGAGAGAGAGAGAAGAAAAATAGACAGACAGATAAAAATAAGATAGATCTAGATAGAGAGAGAGGAGAAATATAGAGACAGAGAATAGCAGTTGTGTCTTCCTAATCATCCCCAGGGGGAGCTCAGTGATCTATGCCATGCTAATTCAGGTTAAGGAATGGTAGCAGCAAAAGCTTGAAGAAGATTAGTGGGCAAAAACCTTGTAGGAGCAAAGCAGCCTTTTTGAATCCTTACCAGCTTTAAGTGTATATATGAACAGGCGCTTATACAGTTTTGTCATTAACGTAATATGACCAAAAAGGGCTGTAAACATTATTTGACATCACAAGACAAGGATCAAAGGAAATGAGTCAAAGGATAAATATCATATCTGCTAACTCATCCCCAATGTGGACATTTCTGTCCAAGGCTAACTGATAGAGGGAAAATTCCTTTGTTACTTCTTTAATTCCCAATTTCTGTGTGTTCACAATTTCTAACCTACCCTGTCTCTATTTAGTTTAAACTCATTTATGATTTTATACTTTAAATAGAAATTATTTATCAGATCATGCATAACTTTAGATTCTAAACTAAAAGGGACCTTAGAGGTCATGAAGTCAAACTGTCTCCTTTTATAGTTGAGGAAACCAAGTCCCAGAGAGATGAAGGGACTTTCTGAGGCTTACCCAGGTAATTCAATTCAGATCCTGGTTCTCCAAGTTTAGTAGTCTTGTTATTGGACTCTTCTATTAGACCCTTCCCACCTGATCTCTGGATTTTTTCTACTTGATACTCTTTGCCTTCTATCCATTGTAGGCACCACGGCCTAGTAAATTATTCTAAAGATATAGTTGGCTTTGATTATGTCACTCTCTTGCTAAATAAAAACCTTCAATGTCTCCTTATTGTAGAATAAAGTCTATAACTATTAGTCTGGCATTTAGGGCTTTCTATAATCTATCTCCAATCTTCCTTTCTAGCTTTATTTTCCATGATCCCCTTCTGTACAGTCCTAATTTCATCACCTTAGGAATAGGAATAGGAATAACCATCTCCAATGCTTTGCTCATCCCATAGCTCCTGCTTGGATTGTCCTCTCTTTTTCTTCCTGTTTATCTAAGTCTTCTCTGGTCTTCAAGATAGATTTCACATTCTACTTTATCTTTATCTTCTTTGAAGCCTTCTCTAACAAGCACATAATAATTGCTCCATCCTCTTATTTCCTCTAATACCTATCTATTGGGATATTCACTGAACACTTGCCCTATAATACCATGTATTGTCATTTATCTTATCTTATCTATTTATCTGTCTCTCTAACTACCTATCTGAATATGTGTGTCTATATGTGTGTGTAGGTATATCTATAGTAATATGCATGTATATACAGTAGGGTTTTTTTTTGGGGGGGGGGTAGGGGTCTGTAAGTTGGATTTAAATCGAAGCTCTGTTAGTTACACTTTTGTGATCTTTCCCTGCTTCCTATATGTAAAATGTTTTGAGGTCTTCCTGAAGGTTTAAATCTGTGTTCTTCTGGATTCTAATCCAGTTCTTCTGGATTAAACACTTCTTATAGGATTGTATTTTAAATGTTTTTGTCTTTAGTAACTCATACAATGCACTACCACAGTAAGAACTTAATCAGTGCATACGTTTACTGGAGGTAATGATATTTTTCATATTCTTACACTGGCCTCCAGAATGCCCATTTGCAGGTCTATCACTGACTGGATTCTTTTTTCTTCTTAAGGAGGGATTACTTTTAAGCTGTTCAGTTACAGTGCAAGTTTTGTATAGAACCCTGTCCATATTGTGCAAATGTTTTGAAAACCTCTCCGACATCCTAATATCTGGCTGAGTCAGCCAGATTTGTGAGTTTTGAGCTTCATAGGACAAAGTCATGGTCTGATCCCTTTGGTGGCCAGTGAAGGTCCTAATTATACTGAATCATTTGAAAACTGAGTCTTTGAGGACTCCTGAATCCTACATAGAAATTGTTGCAACCAGTTGTTTTCATCCTGCCTCTGATACTTCCTAGGTGTGTGACTTTGGGGAAAAAAAAAACATCCTGATCTTTGTGAGCTTCATTTTTCTTTATATGTATATCGAGGGAAGTTGGATTAGACAGTCTCCAAGCCGATTAGCTCTACAGTCATGAAATCATGATCTAGCTCATAATTTTTCCTAGTTCTCTTTTAGCCCAGGTTTCCTGTATTATGACTTTAGCACCAGGTAGCTGTTCCCTTCTATTGCTACAGACAGTTACAGCTGTCTCACAAACTTAGAGTAGTTGTTAACAAGTAAGATGGATCTAACAAGTACGTATAGTTTGCTGATCAATAATAAATACTTTTTGAATTGAATTGAATGGAGCAAATACAAATAGGGGACTGAAATCTTAAAATTCCCATCTAACTATTTGAAGATCTTTAATGTTTTTGCCACAAACAAAGGACAAAACATTATTTCTACTTGAAAAAACTTCCAAATACCATATATTGATCCCATACACAAAGCCAGGTGATTCCATACACAAATTTTTAAAAGGAAGAGAAATGGGCAAGTTGAAGAGAAAAAACTCACTTTAGTTTGGTAGTTTGCTTCTTCGCTCTTTGGCTTGCCTCCCTCACCACTAACTCCCTAAAAACTCCCAATAAATCAGACTGTCTCTGTCTGGAGTAATAAAGTTTCATAAATATCCTTGGCTCAAAGAATCATCTAAAAGTGTTGAGTAATTTTTGGTAGGCAATATTTGGAAAAGCCTCCTGGCTGCAAGATTTCTTGAATGAGTTCCCTACTTCTGATGTAAACCTGCCCTATGAGTCCCCAGGGTGGTAAGTCGGCTGCTGGGAACTTGTTGTCAATCGTCACTCTTACAGTTGTGCCTAAGGAGGTGAGCATCTCCAAAGAGTCAGTGACTGGAGGGAGGAGCCGGTAGGCTAGCTTGGCCACACATAGGGGGGATTCTGGGCCTCTCTGCTCATTCTAAGTGCTTACTCATCTGTACCAAGAGATGGGAAGGCTGCTGCAGCTGCTACTAGCCTAATGGTGATGACCCCTCAGGGACAAAACAAGAGTAGGCTGAGGAAGGCAACCAGAGTAACCAAACAGGTGCCTTGTGTCTCAGAGCAAACAGAAGCAGATTCCCTGTTGGACTATTAGAAAATGAGAATTGAGGTTAAAGCCCTAAATACTTTATTTCACCATATTGTTCCCAGGAAACTCCTAAGGTCTTCTATTCTAGGGATACTGGGAGTAATCACAAGGCTGATCCAAATTTCAAGCCTACTTGAGAACTACACAATTAGAATTTTCTATTGATGCTAGAAAAGAGCTTAAACGATTCATTCATTTCCCAAACATTTTAAAGAATTCCTACAATCGAGTTCACTTTTTCATTTCATAGATTCATTGAAAAAGCTACAATAATAAGCAGAACAACAGTCTTTTCTTTCAAGACACATTCTACTGAGGGTGAAACTATTTGAACACAGATAAGGAAAAAAAAACACATATATACAAGGACAATAAAAAGTAATTCCTTTTTTTAGGGGGAGGGAATAAGCATCTTGATAGGAAAGGGTCCATCAGGCCTTAGGTAGCACATGGTGATTGAGTTGTATCTTGAAGGAAGCTAAAGGTAAAAAAAGAGGCTGGAGGACATGTCAATGAGGTCTAGTGAAGTTAAGTGATCTCATTAAGGTTACACAGCAAACCAGTAAAGATTTGTAACTAGAGCCCAATTTACTTGATTATTAAATTATCTGAGGGCTGTGGTTAAAAAAAGGGAATGAAAGTCAGTTTCTTCTTTCAAGGAGATAAAAACCTATCAGAAAAGAGAAAAAAAATCTAAAGATAACTATACTAGTAGGCAGAAAGTTATAGGGAAAGTATAAAGTATTGAGGACCACCGAAGAAAGAAAGACAACTCGTAAAGTAGGTGTGGGATCAGAGAAGGCTTCTCAGGAGAGAAAATAAGTCAGAAACTGTGACTTTAGGATTGAGTACACCTTTCAGAAGTTGATGTGTTTCTAAGCATAGAAGGGAGAAAATATCATTTTGAATGAAGGGGCTTGAGTTTAGATGGAAACTTTTGCCTTACTACCTACAAAGCTACTCTTTGGGTCTGTGTCCTCATCTGTAAAATGAAGGGATTGGATTAGATGGCCTCTAAGATCCTTCAAAGTCTTATGGTTTTTAAGGTCCCTTCAAGATCCTATAAATATCATCAAAATATTATAGTCAAACCTCACCATGATTTCACAAGACTCTGCTGTAACCTTTTTTAGGGAAATGCCCCCTAAACATTTATAATATTGTTTCCATTTAACTGTCTCCTGTATTATTGTTTTGTCTAACGTTATGTTTTTGTGATCCCGGTTAATCATTGCATATCAAAACTTACCAGTTATAATTTGAATATGGATGTAGAATATAAGCCCATTGAGGGTAGGAATTACTTCATTTTGTCTTTGTACTCCCAGTATGAGGGCAGTGTCTAGACTTTAATAAGGGCTTAAATAAATGTTTTTGATTGAGTGAGTGATAGGATTAAGGCCACTTCTCATAGTTTATGGAAAGAAGCAATCAAACACAATCACACAGATTTAGAGAAAGGCTGCTGATACTGATTGAGGAAAGATGTGGTCTTAGAAATTCCTGTAGAAGAGTCAAAGAGAATTTAAGCCCAGTTCAAAGTCCTAGATATGCCCGTAGAATATGTGGGAAGAAGAGGATATGAAGCTGAATAGGAAACATCTCATTCAATTCCACAAGTTTTCATTGGATGCTGGTGTGAAACAGTGTCAGAAAAGGGCTTCCTGGTGTGAAACAGTGTCAGAAAAGGGCTATGTCATTTCATGCTCTATCCATGTAAATTTTGTTTTATTCCAAAACTGTAAGAAAAGGCTTCAGGCAGAAGGAGATCTCTAGGCTCTGCCTGGCAAAGAGAGAGGTTTCCAGGAGTCTTGGAGGTGTATCTATTATAGATGAAGATGGGACTTTGATTATGAATAATAGCTCTCAATTAGACTATTTTTTTTTTTTTGCAGAAGCTAATGCTCCCAAATTCTAGAGTTATAATGAACACAGCTGAGATAGAAATACTATAAGTAAGATGGTGAAAATCTGAGGAAATGTAAGAAAGGCAGCCTGGTACAAGAGGTCAAGGGTTCTGGGTTTGAATCCCAGCTCTTCTCCTTACTGCCTCAATATATGTATGTATATGTATATTTTTTCCTGGTCACCCTGCTCCCCACCAGTTTTCTTGTTGTGTCCTCTCCTCTGAAGCAGGGCATCCTTTAAATACCTTTTTCCAATTAAATATGTCTTCTAGCCAGTTCTGAATCACTGAGTTATTGGGCTTGGCTGCTCAGTGTTTTCATTCTGCCCTCAGTTCATCTTGCCCTTGCTTAGTGAAGAAGCGCTAGAATTGAGGCCTGATGACTTGATCTTGTTGAGATGACAAAGAGCAAGGCAGGAACCAGAGATCTGATGCTGACAGGAGAAACCTGGGCCCAGCAAAGACATTGATTGTGATTGCCTTCCTACTCTGACATTTATTACAGGGTTTACTATAGGGTATGAAAGAAAGCCTAACATACAGTTTTATTTATGTTTCCTGCCTGTGTGCAGCAATTAAAAAATGTTCCCAAATCCACTGGGTAATATGAAAAAAGGGACTTTTGTGAGGAATTCTCCAGCTCAAATTCAGCTGTCAACAGACAATTGGCACTTTCTAAAGACAATAAATGGGGAATTATCATAAGAAGAAAGAAGGAAGAAAAGAAGGAAAAGAGGAAGAAAGGGAGGAGGGAAGGAGAGAGGGAGGGAGAGAGAGGAGGGAAGGAGGGAAAGAAAGAAAAAAGGAAGGAAAGAAGGAAGGAAGGAGGGAGGAGGGAAGGAGGAAAGAAAGAAGGGAGGAAAGGAAGGAGGGAGGGTAGGAGGGAAGAAAAGAAGGAAGAAGAGAGGGAGGGAAGGAAGAAAAGAAGGAGGAAAGGAAGGAAGGAGGGAAGGAAGGATGAGAAGTAGGAAGGAAAGAGGGAGAGTGGGAAAGAAGGAAGGAAGGAAAGGTAGGAAGGAAGGAGGAAAGATAGAAAAGAAGGAAGGAAAGTAGGAAAGAAGGAAGGTGGGAAGGTAGGAAGATAAGAAGGAAGAGAGAAAGGGAAGAGGGAGAGAGGGATGGAAGAAGGAAACATTCATTAAGTGCCCACTATGTGACAAATACTGGGCTTGAGTGCTTTATAAATTTTATCTCATTTGATACAACAGCCTGGGAAATAGATGCTATTATTATTCTCATTTTGACAATGAGAAAACTGAGGCAGATAGAAATTAATAGAAATGATCACAAAGTTCCCTAATTTGCTTCAAAGCTCAGCTCAAAGAGTTATCTTCTACACTAGATGCTTCTGGAATTCTATAGCTACTCATGCCTCACTTCACAAAATTATCTTGTATCTATTGTATACCCTTACATATGTAATGTTGTTTCCCCCAATAGAATGCAAACTTCTTGAGAGAAAAAACTGTTTTTTTACTTGTTTGTTTTTGTATCCCTGATACCTAGTACAATTCTGGCACATAGTAGGTTCTTAACAAATACTTGATTGGTTGTTGGGGTCATAGAATTAAAATGGAAACCAATTATTTTACAATAGAGAAAAGAGAGAACTGACTTTGCCAAAGTATTTTAAGTGACAGAGAAGTGCATTAACTTCAAGGTCCCTATCAACTATGATCTCCTTCATGAAGGATCATTATAAGCAGAACTGGTCTCTCCCTTTTTTTGAATTTTGAATTCTGTGCTATTCACATGACATTTATCATTTGTGTCCTAATAATTTGTATATATCACTTCTCTCCTGTTAGATGGATGGCAGGGCTCCATATTACTCTTATAAAGCTCAAAGCCTTGCCTATAGTAACAGTGGCTGACATTTACATAGTACTTTAAGGTTTGCAAAGTGCTTTGCATTTGTAATTTCATACAAACCTAATAATAACTTAGAGAGGTTGGTATAACAGTAATTATTAACTTGTTATTACTTTATAGATAAGGAATTTGATGCTCTGAAAGGTAGATGATTGCTCATATTTGTCACATTTCAGAGATGCTATAAGAACTGGGGTTTCTCCAAATTTCAGCTCCAATCTGGGCTCCTCTACACTATCCTGACTTATACACATAGTGAAGTGCATGTAGGGAGAACTTACAAAATTTGTTGTTGATTCAGAAGTAATTACGAAATGAATAAATGCAAGGGTCTGATGGCTGTTTTGGACTGGGGGAGAAAAGGTGAGAAAGAAATTTAAAGTGTTCCTGTAGCCAGTAATTCCTTTCAATTATATACAAAATTCTAAGTTTCAGGGTCTCAATATTCTAAGCTCCACCCCTCCTCTTGAATTATGATTCATTTGAATAAATCACAAAATTCCAGAATAGTAAAATAATTAATGTTTGATATTATATTGGTGAATTTTTTTAAACTCCCAAAACTTGTTTCAAGGAGATATCCTTTTAAATGAGTTCCACCACCAAGAAAAGGAACTAGTTTTCATCTTGCAGATAGTTGGAGCACTTCCCTTTGTGGTAACTTGTTCAGAAAATTCACACCCTCTCAAGAAGAAACATTAGAGGATTTAAGTCCTTCACTGCCAATAGTGCATGTAATTCAGATGTGGTTTGTTCCTTGATTATTTTTCTTCTACTGGGAAGTGGATTGTGTCACTTTAATGGGAAAGGACTATGCATGTCATTATCTAATTGAGTTGGTGTTAAGTCCCACATAGTTTTGTTACCTGAATTTAGACAGGAAGAGGCAGAAATAAGTAAAATCCAAATAGGATTTCAGAGCCTCATTTTAGATTTTAGCTTCTTACCAAACTTTTCACTAGAGCATCAGGCAAAGAGCTATTTAGCCTGTTTTGAGTTTCAGCAATTTCTATTTCTCTGGTAGTCCTTGCTTATGAACAGTTATCCAAAAAGCCCGCAGCCAGCTAGAGGGAAGACCCAGCAAGGGGTCAGAATAATTTACCATGTAGACAATCATTCCCTTTGTAACTGAGAATTGATTTAATTGCCTTTAATAGAAGCTATCACCAGATAAATGTTGCTCTAACTGTCATATCTCTATTGAAAAATCTGTAATATTTCCATTCAAAAGCACCAGTGCATTTGAAATAATGAAAGGGCTAGAAAAATTGCAAAAGGTTCTATAATGAACGAGCTAGAAAAATTGTAAAAGGCTCTACAAATACACAGGACTGTTATTTGGAAACTAGGAATTACTAGAGGCAGCAGCAATTACATGATCAAGTGGCATTTATTATTGAAATTGGCTGAGCAGCACTATTTCTAGAAAGGAAATATGAACAGTTAAAATTATTTAAAACTTTTAAAAGGCATTGCTTCTTCATTCTCCAGTATTCTTATTATCATTGTTTGTTCATTTGTTGCTATACTAGTAGATCAAGGGAATCTTATAGACCTTGCTATATTTCAATAAATTAATTGACAAATTCTCCCTTGCTGCCTTCCCTGAGAGTAAGCAATGTGATGTAGTATCGAGTGCTACACTTGAAACCAGGAGAAAATTGTGTTAAAATCCATTATCTGACACTTAGCTATTAGACTTTGAGCAAATCTTATTAAACCTCAGGCTTCTTGTCTATAAAATAGGGATAGTTGCTCTTATAGTACTTACTTGCTTTTTTTTAAATATAATTTTTTCTAACTATACATAAAGATAATTTTTAGCATTCATACCTTTTATTTAATATTTTATTTTCCTCAATTACATACAAAAATATTTTACATCCTTTTAAAAATTTTCCCCAAAATTTTGAGTTCTAAATTTTCTGCCTCCTTCCCCTCTTTTTCTCATTGAGAAGCCAAGCAATTTAACATAGATTATATAATCATTTAAAATACATTTCCATTTAGTATTCACTTTTACAAAATTTGAAGTTCCAAATTGTTCCCTTCCTCCTTCCCTACTCCCCTCTTCCTAAAAGTGTAAGCATATACATATATATATATATATATATATATATATGTGTGTGTGTGTGTATATATATATATATGCAATCACATAAAACATATTTTAGTCATAATATTAATCACAGGGGATATATTTCCACGTTAGTCATAGTGGCCGAAGAAAAAATAAGACCAAAAGGGGAAAACCACAAAAAAATAAAGGAAGTGAAAATAGCATGCTTTGATCTGCATTAAGAATTCATCAGTTCTTTCTCTGGATGTGGATAGCATTTTTTATCATGAGTCTTTTGTAATTGTCTTGGATCACTGGATTGCTGTCATTTATAATTGATCATCAGACAATGTTGCTGTTATTGTGTTTAATGTTCTCTTGGTTCTGTTCATTTCATTTTGCATCAGTTCATACAAGACTGTCCATGTTTTTTCTGAAATCTGCCTGCTTATCATTTGTTATTGCACAATAGCATTCTATTCCATTTGATGGACATCCCCTCAATTTTCAATTTTTTGTCACCACAAAAATAGCTGCTATAAATATTTCTGTATATATAGGTCCTTTTCCCTTTTTTTATGATCTTTTTAGGATACAGACCTAGTAGTTGTATTGCTGAATCAAAGAGTTGTTTGCTTGTCACAGTTTGGTTATCCTTTGGGTATAGTTCCAAATTGTTCTCCAGAATGGTTGAATGAATTCACAACTCGACCAACAGTGTATTAGTGCTCCAATTTTCCCAATCCTTTCCAATGTTTATCATTTTCCTTTTTGGTAATATTAGCCAGTCTGATAGATATGAAGTAGTATCTCAGAATTGTCTTAATTTGCATTTCTCTAATCAAAAGTAATTTAGAGTATTTCTTCATATTACAACTGATAAGTTTGATTTCTTCAACTGAAAACTGCCTGTTCATCTCCTTTGATTTGTGAATAACTTATATTATTATATATTTGATTCAGTTCTCTAAATATTTGAGAAATGAGGTATTTATCACAGATATTTGCTACAAAACAATCTACAAAGATTGTTTCCCAGAGTTTCTGGGGTTTTTTCCTTATCTTGGTTGCATTGGCTTTGTTTGTATAAAACCTTTCAAATTTAATATAATCAAAATTATCTATTTTATATTTTGTAATGTTCTCTACCTCTTGTTTGATCTATAGTACCTATTTTTTAGGTTTCTTGCAAAGATCTAATAAGATAATATATATAAAGTGTTTTGTAAACTTTGAAGTGTGCAATAGAAATACCAGCTATTATTATTATTGGTGGGTAGAAAAAGAGAAGGAGGAATATTGAGACTATTTACTACTCAAGAACAGCAACTATTCATGGGCCCACTCCCACTTTTGATCAGAAGGGACATTTTAACAATTTCTGATCTGATAGGTTTACCTTCTTTTAGGCAGTTTGGTGCTTTCCTACTCCCTACTCATAGGACTTACCATGCTGACCTAAAGTAGACCCTTTGTATAGACAACTAGTACAGAAGCCTGACCTAGTATAACACCTGAATGCTTAAGTTCTACTTTTGCTCAGGACTTCTGAGCTCAAATGATCCACCAGGCACAGACTCCTAGTAGGAGGCATTAAAAGTATGTGCCACCATACTTGGCTAAGTATCAGATGTTATTATTAAAAGAATGGTCTGTGGAATAGTAGAGTTAATCAAATTTAGAATTGGGTAAAATGGCACTCAAAAGTCCTGATTAGTATAAACTGATGCTAACCTGGAAGGAACTCTCCAATGACTCATTGCAAGGCTCTGATCTATTTTACATTTCAATCGATGATTTGTATGAAGACATAAAAGAGAGTAGCCTAGTGAAAAGAGCCCTGAAATTTTAGTCAGGCGGTCTGGACTCCAGTTTTGGCTCTGCTACTTCCTAGCAGTATAACCATAGAAAAATTATGTACCCTCTTGATCTATACTAACTACCTCACAATGTTGCTGTGAGGAAAGTGCTTTTTAAGCTTTAAAATACTATATAAAAAAGACTATTATTATTATTAGACCTTTCAGATAACACAACTGGGAAGGGTAATCAATATTTGAATGATGGATTCTATGTCAAAAGACCCTGAAAGATTGAATTTTGGGCTGGATCTAACAAAAGGACTTATATAGAATAGAATAGAACCAAAGACAAAGCCAGACAACAAGCTATTTGAAATTGTCCTCCAGGCTGACCTATTTGGGCATGATTATTTGGTTTAAGATGAATCTACTGGATTATATTATCACCCAATGCATTCTTCTTCATTTAATCCATAGGTATAATATGAGAGACTTTGTCATGACTTTGTTGTGACTTTTTCAGTACATCCTTTTTGAAATAAAAATACATTATTCTCATTACATTTCTGTAATTTAAAAAAATGATGTATACAAGTACTGAATAAAGCAGTAATAGGGGTTGAGAAGGGGGACCTAATTAACTGCAATTTTCATATGGAAAAAACTTGGGGGTTTTAGTTAATGAAAGGACTGATAATAGTACCACAAAAAATGATGAAATAGCATGTCTAAGGTAATGGGATATATACAACTGAGTCCTCAGTCTTGAGTTACTAAAGGTTCCTTAGGGGTCTATATGTTTTCCATTCCAGATACCTTCCTTTCTTTATACTCCTATTTAACAATCTTGAGTCCTTGGTGGGAAAGGGGAATAAAGAGTTATGATTTGGGGTAGAGGAAAGTAGAAGTAGAGAAGCATAATGAAGCATGTTATATTCAATTAATGGGATCAATCACTTTTTAACAAGTAAGCTGTCAGAAAGCAAGCCACTGGAAGTCTATAAAAGAAGTGGCAGAGGTGATTCCCTTGCCTTAAGGTATATTTTATTTTCTATTTTTGTTGCTCAGTCATTTTTCAGTCCAACTCTTTATGATCCATTCCGGATTTTCTTGGCAAGGAAACTGGAATGGTTTGCATTTCCTTTTCCAGATTCTACACATGAGGAAACTGAGGCCAATAGAGTTAAGTGATTTGTCCAGGGTTACACAGCTTTTAAGTGTCTGAGGCCAGATTTGAACTCAGGAGTATGCCATCTTGATTCCAGGCCTAGCACTCTATCCACTAAGCGGCCTAATCATCTATTTTTTTTAAAAAATTGACTTAGTTCTTGCTACCATCTTTCCTATTACCAAAGAGATCAAACTTTTGTTCAGTTAAAACAAATTCTGGGCTCTTTAGGCTTCTTTTTGTGATAATTGCTTCCTGTCAGCTGAATATTCTCAGAAAATGGTAATCATCAAAGTCAATGTTATTTTTTTTTCCATTTCCCATTTTTAGATATTGACCACTGTGCTTGAGTAGGTCAAGTTCATTCATTCAACATGCATTTATCAAACACTGGATACAAAAACAAAACTAAAGACTCCCTGTCCTCTTAGAACTTACATTCTATTGGGACCTTATAACATTTATGTAGATAAGTTAAGTAAAAGGTGATTTAAAAAGGATAAAGGCAGTATTTAAAGAGATTGAGAAAGGATTCCAGTAGGAATTTAAGGGTTTAATAAATATATGAAATTTCTTGCCAACTTTATCCTTCTAACTTGATGTTAACTTTTATCTTTGTTCTAACTAGTTATGGTCTGACTACATACAGATAACTGGTTCTGCTACGATTCCCACATCACTAACAAGTTATTTCCTGTCAGTTAAGACTGAGATATTTTCAGGGTGAGTTTTTCCCCCCTTTGATGATGTTCCAACTCCCTTCTTGAAGAAAGTATTCATGACATATAGTAAAGCTTCTGAATAATCTATGAGTTTATTTAGTTCTTAAACTTGAACTCTATTTTTCCATCATAGTTTTGCCATTTTCCCCTAGGCCCATCTTCATATCAAAGTTACTGAAGACCAAAGCATGTACTGACAAGATTTATTTTCTTATCTCTTCATCTTCATCTTTTAATATAGATATAATAGATGCCATAAGCTGCAACTAACTGGTGGAAGATGAGTCAATGTTCTATGTAGTTGTATTTCTTATTTTGAAGGGCATAAATGGCATTCATTCTACATCTTTATTTGTCTTTTGATGGAGACTCTGTAAGGCATCCTGTTATCTAGAAAAAATTTCCTTTTTGAATTCTGCTTTCATATTTCATATTGATAAGGTTTAGTTCTTTGAATAATATGTTAACTTATTGGTTATTGGAAATGTATTTTACATTTTAATATCTACAATTAGTATTTTCCTTCCCTTCTTTTTCCTTCTTCTTTCTTTACCTTCTTTTGTTCTTAGCTTCCATTCCCTTCTTCCTTCCCTTGCTTCCTTCCTCACACCTTCCGTCAGCTCCTTTCTCCTTTCCTCCACCTCTCCTTTCCTTCCTATAATTGTAACCTCTGTGATTCCTGGCCCCCGCAACTCCCTTTATTGCTTTATAAAAACTTCAGAGAGAAGAGAGAAAGATTACAGTTTCATCTCATAAAACAGTGAAAAGCAATAGAAGTAAAAACAATTCTGCAGAAAGCTTGTCATTAGACCAACTGAGTAAAATCACTCCAGGAGAATTCATTAATGAAATGAACAGAAAATTAACAAATACATGGAAAATTAAACAGATCTGAGAGCATTGCATATAATGAATCTATTTTCATTATCCATTTGTACTACCAAATTTAGAATTATGTCTCAATCCCCATTGTGATACATGAAAAAACAAAAATTATATGTAAAGTGAGAAAAGTAGGAAAAGTAGCTAGAACAGAAAAATAAGAGTTCATCTATGGTGATTCCATTTTGAAAATCTTGAATGACTGTTTTATAAAATATTTCAGGAAGAAGAAGATAACAAAAATGGAAAATATAATAGCTAACATTCCACCCCCCAAAAAGGGGACACAGAAGATATCACCTTTTGAGAGAAAGCTTAAACTTGATTGTTGTGATGACTAGGTACTGGATTGGGTTCAGGAGCACCTGTGTTAAAATTTCCCCTTCACTTTGGATGTTCTGTCATTGTGTGGTGCTGGATAGACATAACTTTCCTTATCTGTAAAATGAAGACTTTGGACTCATTGGTTTCAGTTTCTATCTCTAAATCAATGGTCCTATGAACAACTACCAACCTATGTCTATTTTTTCAACTTTATATAACATTGCTGATATCAGGAGAAGGTAGAAGATGGAAGATACTATAGAAAATGTCATTAAAATGCAAATATTAAGGACTAAGAGCAGGCAATAGAGCATTCAACCCAATAGCTGATGGTGCTCTGGAAAACTGTTACACTTACTCTGACTCTTAGAGCTACCTATGTTTTTTTCCTTAGATTCACCATTGTGGATGGTGATACATATTGTCATCATCATCATCATCATCACCAATTAACATTTGCAAGGCTCATAGAAACTTATCTAATTGAGTCCCCTCATTTTTCAGAAGAAGAAATCAAGATCCAGGGACAATAACCGATTTGTCCAAAGTAGCATTTATAGTAAGAGACAGAGCCAAGATTTGAACACAGGCCCTCTGACTCCAAATAGTGTTCTTTCCACTGACTCATAGAAGTTATATTATGGATATATCAGATCAGACTCTTGGAGCTCTCATCCTTACCTTACTTGGGAAAATTCTTCCCCTTTTTCTGAGGCTTGTTAACGCTTTCATTGAAGTTACTTGCCAAGACAAGCCATAAAAATATAAAGTGCTTTATTCATACCATTAGAAAATAACATAAACAAATGCATTAAAACACTGGCATGGATAACATTTCAGACTACAAATTTTTCCTACATGAGAAAGCTTTCTTTCCCTCCCTTCCCATTCTGGGTGGCAAATCAGACCACAAAAACTTAGTTTCTCTTCCTATTTGCTCCCACCTGCAACTGGTAAGTGTTCATCAAAGCAATTTTGCACTTTCAGCAAATAGGTCAATGTCCAGTCACCTGAGATGAATTAGGAACTCAGGACACCTGGTTGGTCTCCGTCTTATTTTTAAAGGTGGCCATGGCTTGAGTACTTAGAATAATATCAAGCAGATTAAATTTGGCAATGATTCCTTCTATGGGGACCCAGTCTGTTTGTATGTTAGTCTGTCTGCCTATCTCCATAATTACTTAAAAGAGCTCAGCCTACAAACCCACAGAGAAAAATCAAATAGATGAATAATGCCTATTGTAGAGAATATGAGATGCATCTAGTTAGCTAGTCCCATAAGTTAGTGCATCTCTCCATAGATATAGAAATATTTAGAAATCTTTCTATATGTATTGTTATACAAATATATTTGTTCTTCTCCATGGGCATGCATAGATGATATGTAATTATATGCAGAATAAGCAATGAAGATGCCAGGGTCTTCATGCTATTGCTGTATAGTTCCATTTCTTGAGGCCCTGAAGTGTCCAAAGAATCAAGTACTCAATGGACAATGGAGAGATGCATGTGGTTATAAATAGGCCATAGCACATTTCCAAGGGGCCCATATATAAGTAGCCAAGAGAAGAGTGATCAGAAAAGGAGAAAGACCATCCATGAAGTAAGAGTGAGTCATAAGAGAGGAGTGGCCTGCGTACCCCACTGATATATCTATGGAAGACAAAAAGGGAAGGCCTCTCTAATACTGGTAAATCCTTTGTGGAAGCTCTCTGAGAGAACAGGAACTGGAATTATGCTGGTTGAAAAAAATGAGAATAGGTTGTTAGCTGCAATAATGAATGGAGTATCCATGTTAACAAGAATATGGATCCATGGAAATGTTATTTATGGAGACAAAATTTATGCATTTAAAATTGACGGATGGTGGTACATGACTATAGTATCTGTTGCTAGGGAGGATGAGGTGGATGAATCACTTGAGTTTAAAAGTCCAAACTTCAGTAAACTTAAAGCTGCCTAAAGTGTCTACACTAAGTCCATCACCAATATGGTGAATTTCTGGAAGCAGAGGACTATCAGGCTTCCTATGAAGTGATAAACTAGCCCAAGTTAAAAAAAAAATGGAGCAGGTTAAAGATTCCATAACAGCCAATGTTGTGATCAGGCTTGTGACTGACGGTTATACTTCCAAACTATGTAAAAGAGAGAGAACTAATAAAAAATTAAGAACATTTAAGAGGCAGTGGGGTATAATGGATAGGGCACTGTCTTCATTCAGGAAGTTGTAAGTTCAAATTTTATCCTACAACTTCTACTGGTTCTATGGCCCCTGGTAAGTCATTTAACCTTCCATAAAGCATTATATATTTGCTTTTATACTAGTAACCTCTCTGTACCTCAGTTTTCTTATCTGTAAAAATGAGAAGATTGAACTCCATGGTACCTTCCTCCTCTGTCTCTAAAATCCTGTTGCCTAAAAACAAGTGCAACTTAATAAAATATCACCTGGACACTTAAAGGTTGCCTAATGCCTAATACTTAACTCTGATCACAAGCTCAGAGTAGAATAGTATTAATGGAAGGACCTCCTGGAGCAGGAACATTTTAAGTTCAGACTGCTCCAGGATCAGCTGCCTGGAAAACCATACCAGCAGCAGAAAGTTCAAAGAATCAGATTATTTGCTATTACCTTGCTTTGATACCCTATTCCCTAAGACACAACTATTGGGATTATGGGAATTCTTAAGAATGGTTTCATTTAACACTCCCTACTTTGGCTTAGTAGACATCTTAAAATTACAACTATGAGAATCAGTTTGGATTTAAGTCCTTCTTTAGCATCCCACAGCCAGATGATAGCTACCACACTCTCTAGTTCACAGTTGTATAGGTGGCCACATGGCCCTAGTTTGCTTCTCCCAAGAGAAAAGGCTCCTTTATTGAGTGATTGATGGGCCTCTCTCTCTGTGATGAGCATCCCTCCTCCCTCGGGCCAGCCTTTCTCTATAGCCAAGCACAACAGGGGTGGTATCACGTGCCATGGGGTCAGGCTGGCTCAGGATAATGTTTGCATGAGACTTAGACTGTAGGATTCAGGAAGTTTTCATTTTGGGGCAGGACATCATCTTCTGCCATCTTTCCTTATAATGAAGTGGTATATTTGGATTGCCTCCTGGCCTGTTAGTGGGACTGAGGTTCATGGCTTTTCATGGTTTGTTGTGAAGCCCCAGCTACCAATAAGTGAGGAGAGTCTTTCCCAAATAGACTCAGAGAAAGTTAAAATAATGGAGTGGATGAATAGATCCAGAAATTAACTCGTTCTGGGCAAGAGTGGGGATGCTGCAAGCTTGGCTGTTGTGGTAAGTCCACAGGTTACAATTATTTTTATCATAAATGATCATTAATTGTGGTACTCTGGAATGCATACTTTTCCCATTGAAATTAATGGCAATTATGTTTTTGACTCTAAAAAATTTGGCCTAGGAGAGTTTTAAAGGAATTAATTACTGCACTAAGATGAGAGAAGAATTTATATGAGCTCTTCCTAAGCATTCAGCCCTCTCTTTTCTTTTGTAATTTTTCAGTTGTGTAAACACAAACATTTATTACATATTTACTTTAGGCAGGACTGTAGAAAACACCAAAGCTCAATGCGGTTTGCAAAGAAACAGATTGTTTGCCCAGATCTCTAATGGAGTCTTTCCACTTCCCAGTCCTGCTCAGCAACCATATCCAAACTACAGGGAAAGAATAAATAAAGCTCTGCTTCAATTGAATTTTCCCAAGAATCCCTGGTCCTGATTATTGATTATAACATTAGATGGTGAGTAGGAGAGAGTAAGGTGTCATGGGTCAATATCCTCTGGATCAATATAATTCAGGTTACCCTGGTTACATTGACCTTTTTCTTCGGTTCACCACTTATTGCTGGTTCTCTTTCCTTCTTTCTTTCTTTTTCTCTTTCTTTATTCCCTTTTTTCCTTTCTTTTTCTCTTTCTTTCTCTCTTTCTCATTCTTTCTTTTCTCCTTGCCTTTCTCCTTGCTGAATCCCTTCACCTTTCCTTTCTTTTCCTTCCTTTCTTTAAAATGTAGGTGAGGCCATGTATTAGGGAGATGGACTCCCTCTTTTAAAGCAACATTAATTTATATGCAACATATATGTATATATATAAAGTGATATATATATGAACATGAAATTTTGTAAATAGGCATATATGCATGTGTATACACACATGCTCACACACATTTGTATGTATACATAGATATAAATATAGACATAGACATATAGATAGATATAGATATAGATATTTAGATATCTCCCCTTGGAGCTAGTTTTAGCTCTGTGAATTTTGTAGAAGTTTTACTCAGAAACAGTAAACATGTGTTTTCAGTTCTCTTTTAACATTCTTTTATACAAATTTAGGGAGGAAACACACTCTTGCCCAATTGCTAGGTAAGTAAACAAGTGCTTGTCATGTGTTCAAGCCTATATTTTCCTTTTTCATACAATAATGTGAAAGCAATTGCCAGTTGATCCCTTGTGGGTCCAGCATAGTGAGGGTCTGTGAGGCATACAAGAGAAATTAAATTTTGGAGGATCAAGGAGGTTCTGAAGACTTGACCAGAAATCCTGAATTGTATGGCTTAGATGCTTACTATTATAAATGGGACAGTTAGGTGGCACTCCAGGATAGGTGCTGGTCTGGAATCAGCAAGACTCATCTTCCTGAGTTCAAATCTGGCCTCAGGCACTTACTAGCTGTGCTCCCTTGGTCAAGCCACTTAACCTTGTTTGCCTTAGTTTCCTCATCTGTTAAAATGAGATGAAAAAGGAAATGACAAATCACTTTAGTATCTTTGCCAAGAAAACCCCACATAAGAGTCAAGAAGAATAGAACACAACTGAACAATAACAGTAAGCTACAAGATGAGTAAGGTTTACCAAATGAGGGATGGACAAGGCCAGCAATCAGCAAGCATTTATTAAGTGCTTACTTAAATGCCAAGTACTGTACTAAGATGAATACAAGCAAAGACAAAGACAGATACTGCTGCTAAGGACCTTACCACACATAAAAGGAACCTAAAGGAGGGAAGATGAAAAAAGTACTTGGGTTGGAGGCATGATGGAGAAATACTGAATGCATAATGCTCAGCTATGAAGAAATGGATGACCTGGGGCTATCATTAAGTAGAAATTCTGGCAGAAGCCATCAAATCAGAATGAGGGGCTTTCTGAGATGTCAATTGTAAGGCTGAGATAATTTTCCAGTTAAACTAGTTGCAGAGGCAGTTTGGAGAGGATAGTATGAGAAGAAGTCCCAGAGAAGGTGGAATATGAATGGAGCCTTAAGGGCTGTGTATGATTTAGATGGGCAGGAAGGAAAGAAGAAGGGCATTGCAAGAAGAAACCTGTGAAGGTATTACTCAGTGGAGTGGAAAGAGGTCCAGATGGGAAAGACCAAAATTTAAATCCTATTCCTGCCACTTCAGAGATTATTTGACCATGACCTAATTATGTGTCATCTCCAAATCTTATTTTTCTCATCTACAAATGATAATAATAATAGTCACTTCTTTCACAGGGTTGTTGTCATCAGGATCCAGTGAGACCATGTATGTAAATTGTTTTACAAGTGTTTAAACAGTTTATAAATATCTGACAATATTATAAAGAAACAAAGGCTTGAATAAATATGTCAATTGGAAGAACAGTTTTAAAATCACAGGTATGAGAGCTAAAAAGAATCTTAGACATCATTTCAGTACAATTTCTCCTTTTAACATTATATAAGTATTACTCATGCCTCTTGTTTTTGCGTCAGTTATTGCTGCATATTCCAGTCCTTCTATTCCTTCACCAGAATGAAACCCTTGAAAGGAAATACAATTTGATACAGTGACCTCATCTGACAATGGGCTTAACATTCTGTCCCTGTATTTGTATACTAAGAAAGATGACCACTGTATTTTACAAATAAGAAAACTGAGGTCCAGAAGTGATGGACCAGGCAAAAAGCATGACTCTTCTTTCCTTCTGCTTCTTCCTTCTTTTCTTCTTTCCTTCCTTTGCTCTTTTCTCCCTTTTTTCCTCCCTCCCTCCTTCTCTTCCAATCATTGATATCATCAAGAGGAATATGGTCCCAGACATCTCTGGCACTCTGGAATGTGATGTTAAATGCTTTGTGGCAGCTCTATTAGCCTCTGTCTCCTATGTCTGGTTATACTAGTGAGAAAGGGTATGAGCTTTATTTTCCCAAGTGTAGTAGTAACTGAGTACTAAGAAGGAGGATGAGACAAGAGTTGCCCTAATTCCCTTCCCCACCACCACTCAAGGACCCTGTGGGATCCTTTGCTCCCAAAGCTTGGTAGTCCAGAAGCTATGGCTAGAGATAAGAGAGGGACTTAGTAAGAGACAGATGAGTATAATGGCAAATATCCTCCAGTCTTATCTCAGAAATCCTGAGGCATACAAATGAGGATGAAACTACTTCTGTTAAAAGACTGCGTTGACACCCAGGGAAAAACATTGATGTAAACAAAGTTTAAAAAGTATTGCGTTTACTTTGACACATGTTCTGATCACCTCTACGGAACTAGGTGCTCCTCTCAGGATTAGCTCATCACTTTTAAACTCACCATTAAGCCTGGTGAGGCTTGACTGATAGCACCTCCCTCAATCTCCTTTCCTTTGATTGGAAGGCAGGAAGACAAAGTACCAAATTCCTCCCAATACTTTACTTTACAGAGGGCAGAAACTGGACTCTCTTCTCACTTCACTTTGCAGCTGCTTCACTGTCTGATTTCAACTCCATTGAATAATATGTCCTTATGTCAGGTAGATGTCCCGTTTCTGCATTCTTACTGCTTTCCTGCTTCCTTTTTTGTGTTGTCTCCCCCACTAAATTGTAAGCTGCTTGAGGGCAGGAACTTGTCTTGATTTTTATTGATTATAGCTCTTTAGATATATGCTTATGCTTATATTGATTAGATATATGCTTATCTATGCTTAGAATAATGCCTGGCACATGGTAAGTGCGTAATAAATGTTGATTGGATTGGATAAATGCCTTTTCATTCGTCCATCCCTGTGGTTGCTCCTTTCATTATAGCAGACCATAACTTCGCCATGACTTCTTAATCAATGTGTCTTATCTATACTTTTCTCCAAACCTCATGGAGGATTTACCTAAGACACTAAAGGCTTTCCTCTGATCCTAATTACCTGTCAAACCCAAGGCAAGGCATCTACTATTCTGAGGCCTTGGTTTTCTCCTCTACAAAAAGAATTGGTTAGATGAGATGACCTCTAGGGTCCCATCCAACTCTATATTTGTGGCTCTTTGTATATCTTGGGAACACAAGAATGACTTCTAGACTGCTTATGTGTACATAGCTGCCTTGGAACTTAAAAAAAATAAAAAAAATTTCTAAGAGAAAAAAATGTACACTCATAAAAAGTGATATTTATAAAAAGCTCTTTCCTCTTTTACTTTATTCCCAACCTCAGTTTTACCATGCCTAAAACCCATAAATACTCCTCACTTCCTTATCCTGGTCCTGGCTTTCTAGTTATGAGTAGTTCACAGGACAAGTGGATTAGAGTATACACAAAGGGTCAGTTCTAGTAATAACAGTAAGTTGATATTTATAAAGCATTTTGAGTTTGTTCACAACAGCTCTCTGAGGAAACATTACATGGACACAGTTTATAAATTAGGGATAGGAACTCACGGACACCAAGTGATTTATCAATAGCTAAATATCAACACTACTAAAAATCTAGATCTTACGACTCTGAGTTCATGGCTTTTCACACTGAAACAGTAATTCCCAACTTTGAGTATGCAGAACATTTTTTTCCATTTATTTTTCTAAATCATTTTTATGTTTTTTCTAATTAACAACCATTTCTTTTCTTTTCTTCTTATGCCTCCCCAATTGAACAATATTGCAAAAGAAAAAGAAACCCCTATGAAAATTCTTTACTATCAAAATATCTAGCAAATCTCTATGTGATCATAGTTGTATGATTTGTATTTCTTAAGAAAAAATATCATGGCATTGAATTCTGTAATACTTTTGAAATGAATTTACATTGTATTATTGCAATTTATATTATATATTATTGCAATAGTATATATATATATATACATATATATATATTTGGAAACATATATACAAGACCTAATTTTTATTCAGGTTGTAGTCTACTGGAGCTAAGTAAAAATCAATATGATAAAACTGGATGTGCCTACAAATTCACAGACTATTCTTAATGACTCCTTGGAAGGTTAGTGATTAGGAGCCACCTGACATGATCATAATTCCTCCTATCTGAAATAATAGCTGGAGGTCTGAGACTTACCCAGGGTTGTTCTTTTTGAGGAAAAGCTCTAAAAGCCAAATTAGCTTAAGGCAAAGGCCTATAACCAGGTAATATGTTGGTTTCATTTATCAGGAGACAGACAAAAGCTGCCACACTCTGTCTCCCCAGTTTAAAGATGTTGTGGGGTAGAGAGAGAGAATATATTCTTTGCTCCCTTCTAATGAACCCAATGTGGTACCTGCTCCAACACCTGTTTCTAAGGATAGTTGTCATTAGGAGACAAGTTGGTGCTAGGGGAGGGGGTGATTTTGGCACAGAATCTTTGTTTTCTGAACACTTCTAAAGCAGGAATTTTAATTTTTTTTATATCATGGACCCCTGGCAATCTAATAAAACCAATAGACCTCTCACATATACAATACATGGGATGACAAAAAAAAAAAAACTATATCAAAAGACAGTTCATACAGTTTGGTCATGTATACTTATTGTGTATCTAATTTATATTTTAATATATTTAACATCTACTGGTTATCCTGCCATCTGGGGGAGAGGGTGGGGGGAAGGAGGTGAAAAATTGGAATAAGAGGTTTGGCAATTGTCAGTGCTGTAAAGTTACCCATACATATAACCTGTAAATAAAAGGCTATTAAAACAAAAGACAGTTTATATATACATATATAAATCTATGGATTTCAGGTTAAGAATCTCTGTTCTGGGATATCCTAGGATATTTTGTCTACTCTAGGGTTGGGTCTAAGGGATTCTGGATTTAAATTTAAATGAGTCTTAGTCTTAACCCAGAGTAGATTCGAGTAGCTTCGTTCTTCCTTCTCTTTCGGGAAGATTTTACAGTAGGAAGAGATCCCAGAAATTGTCTAGTTCAATGTATACCTATGACATCCTGGACAAATGGTTATTCAGCTTCTCTTTTTAAGGACCTATAATCAAGGTAAAGCCCCTGTCTTCCATGGCAGCCCATTTTACTTTGGGAGAATTTTATCAGCAAGATTTTTTTTTCAGAGAGCAAGACTAAATTTGTACTTTTTTCAACCTTCACCAAGTGGTACTAGTTCTCACTTCGGGGGGAAAATAGAACAAGACTAATTCCTCACTCACATGACAGCCTCTTCAAATACATACATACATACACACACATATACATACATCTGTGTGTGTGTGTGTGTGTGTGTGTGTGTGTGTGTAATCATTATGCTCTTCTTGGATCTTTTCATTTTCAGGTTTATCATCCCCAATTCCTTCAACCAATCCTCATATATCATTATCTTAAGGCCCTTCATCATCCTGGCTATCTTCTTCTGGCTGCTCTCTAGTTTATCAATGTCCGTTTAAATTTGTGACATCCAGAGCTGAACATAATACAGCAGATGCGGTTTGGCCAGGGCAGAGCATAGAGAGAAACTATCAGCTCCTAATTCTTGGCGTCTATAGTTCTGAAAATGGCGTTCAAGCTATCATTTTTACAAGATGAACTTTTTTGTTGGCTGAATCATAGTGAGCAAGGCAGTTCATTAAAACCTTCAGATCTTTTTTCAGACTGTCAGTTATATAATTTGCCACCTCAACTCTGAACTTGTAAAGCTGGCTTTATGAACCAAAGTGTAAATTAACTTTACATTTATTCACCCTATTGAGTTTTATCTGTTTAAATTAAACCCCATTCTTGCATGTTAAGAACTTTTCTGTATCCTTACTCCATCATACAGTTATTTATTCCTCCCAGCTTTGTGTTATCTGAAAAATTAGTGAGCATGCCATATATGCTTTCATCCAAATCATTGATAAGGATGTTAAATAGATCAATCATAGATAACTGGGATTTTCCACTAGAGACCTACCACAATGATCTTGAACCATAAACTTACTTCCCTTTGAATCCAGCTATTCAACTAGTTTTATCCATCTAATTTTATATTTGTCTATTCTACATATCAACAAAAGTCCATGGCAATGTCAGATGGATCAGAATCAGAAAGATGTGGTTTCATCACTAAAAATGATATTAAAGAAGATGCATTATCAGCTACTCTGCTATTGTACCCTAAGGACCATGGTATTTTTCCATCTGACTTAAAACCCAAATCTCCTAAATATGTTGTCTCCCTCACTAAAATTTAAATTCCTTGAGAGCAAGGAATATTTTGGGTTTTTTCTGCTTAGCAGAATTCTTTGCACACTAAGTTGCACACTTTGCACACAATAATTTAATAAATTATTTTTCATTCATTCATTCTAACTTCTCCATCTTTTCCACAAGATTAATATTAGATGCTTTGTCAAATGGTTTGCTAAAATCTAAATAAATTATATTTAAAGCATTCCCCTGGGAAAAACAATAAAAAAGGAAATAAAAGTATTCTTCAGTCTTGAAGAAGTCATGCTGGTTCTTGCTCAAGAATTTTCTCAGGAATTGAAGTTAAACTCACTAGTCTATATAATTTTGAAACTTCCCTCTTTGACAAGTGGTTCAACATTTGTCCTTCTCCTTTTCCCCATTTACTCATTTTAAAACACTATTTACAGTGATGCAGTAATTACACCTGACAAGTCTTTTATCCCAAAAGGTACAGGTTCAGGAAACTTAAATTCATGTAGGTTATTATTATATAATATACATATTATATTATTATCTCTTTATCTTGAGCACAACTATTGGTCATTTTTATTCTAGTGTAAAAGTACTTGTCCTTGATTAAAAAAAAAGAAGAAGCAAATCCAGACATGAATAGCTCTGCCTTCTCTGGTATCAGTTGTCCTTGTTTCATCTGTCCAAGGGGCCATCTCTTCTTTGATGCTCTTTCTTCCCCCCCCCCCCAGCATAGCTAAAATTAAAACCATTTTATTGTTTTTAGTTTTCCTTTACAGATTCAGCTCATTTAGAGCCATCACTTGACACCATTTTTATAGGACCATGCTCTTATATTCATCCTCTGTTACTCTCCCCTCTTTTATAAATATCTTTTATTTATTTATTTATTTTTTGTAAATCAAAATTGACTGGTGAGTTCTCTTGGCATTCTCATTAATCTCTTCCAATTAGCAAAAATTGCATCTCTGCAAGGAAATTGATCTCTTACACCAGGAGACCAAGAGATGGAAAACAATGATTAATGGAATGATTTTTGTCTTCATAGTGCAGTAAATAAAAAAAATAGCTTCTATTTAGAGTCTTTCAAGTTTCAGCTTAATTACCATCTTTTGAAAGAAACCTCTCAGTCCTCCTTAATCTTAGTGTTTTCCCTCTGAGACTACTTTTACTTTATATATCTTGTTTGTACATAGTTGTGTGCTGAAATTTTATCTTGTTCTGGTCCCACCCCCAATGTAAAGTAACAAATAATAAATAGGAATTAAAAGTACAAAGGGGAACTTTGAAAAAACTGCCTCCTATATTGATTAAGGCTACATCCAGAGATTATCCACTGAATTTGAAGAAACCAGATAATAGCTCCTTCATTCCCACTAATATTCTTTTGATCTGTAAACTACAGATAAGGTCCAGATATAAGCAGTAAAGCAGAGAAACGTTATGCTAAGGAACCCCAACTTTGAGATGATATTGATATGTTAATGAACAATCTTAAGGTAGTGTGGACAGGAGTTAGACCATCCTCCATCCCCAGAACTCTATTAGAATAGGACATCCACACCCCTGTCCCTTGAGTACTATTTAACCTGCTATGGGCCCATTTTGCCCATGTGCTTCCAACTCTGAACTATAATTAAGTGACTCTCTGTGCCCCTAGGGGTCCCTCCCCAGTCTCTTCCCAGAGCTGTCTGCCTCCTGCTCCCATCCCATTTCCATATCTGTACTCTCTGGGCCTTCTTGGAGTATAACTGATGCATTACCCTACCTTGTTGCTGGTGTGATCTTTCCCAGGGAGAATCCAAATAATCCTGTGTGCCTCCCCTTTTGTGATCTCTTGGCTTTAAGCAGGAACCAAAGGTACCAGACTAGGAGTAATTGTTCACAGATACCTTTCTCATGGGAGAACAAGGTGTTGTGAACCTACTGGGAGAAAGGCAAGGACAATCAGAGACAAGGGACCCCATCTTCCTCCCTGGGCAGGGATCTTCTCTCCCATCTTGGTTGGATTGTAAACAAATAGCTGTTTATATAATGTCTTCCTCTAGTGGACTGTGAGCTTGCTTCTTGAAGGCCTACTTGAAGGTCTTTTGTCTTTCTTTGTATCCCTGGTGCGTAATACAATTTGGGACACATAGCAGGCACTTAGTAAATGGCTAGTTGACTGATTTCAAACAAACTTCTTCCTTATTGAAATAATTTCCCTTTGTTTCTTTAGGATTTTATTCTTGACAATTTCCCAACTCCTCTGAGCTGAATTCCCCTGTAAAATTTAAGACATGGGTTTTTATCTATCCTTCCTCTGGTCCCTCAAAAATCTCCTTTCCCCAGTTCTTAGCTTCCTGTCAGAATATGTCCAATTTTTCTGTCATTTATCAGAAATTTTAGAAAGAAATGGTCACTGCTTCACAAAGTTCCCAACATTTTCCCACTACTACAATAACCATTTTCTTCCCTTTAGTGGGAATTGGGCCAAGAATATTATTTCCACTCATTTTTTTGAGGTAATCAGGGTTAGATGACTTGTCCAGGATCACACAACTAGAATATATCTGAGGCCTTCTGAATCTAGAACTACTTACTGTTTCTTAGAGGAAACTTTTGAAAAGGTAGAATTTTTAAAGAAGGAAATTAGTTCCAATTTATAGTGAGAATCAGATCCATCAATTTTCCTTTATAGTTCCTCCCTGTTTTGAAGGATAAAATGACTATTAAGGTAGATAGAGAAATTATTGACTGCCAGTTTTTGGCAGAGGGATATTCAGAAGATATGTCGATAATTGAAATTACTTTCATTGTTAAATCCTCGTGTGTGTGTGTGTGTGTGTGTGTGTGTGTGTGTGGTATAAAAGCAAACACACTGGATTTGGCTTTACCTGGGTTTAATCCCCTGCTCTGTTACATAATAGTTTCAAAATCTTGTGATCCAATTGACCTTAGTGGATTTCACTTTCCTCTTTTGTTGCTGAAGATGAGATGATCATTAAGGTCCCTTCCAGTTTAGAATTCCATGAATTAATAAGCCCACACTTTATGACTGTAAATAAAGGCTTTGATGCTAAACACTTAGACATTAGATCAATTTGAGAGTCAATTTCTATTTTAGCTATCATGGGGCAGTTAGGAAGCAATGGAAGCCCCAGGAAGACCTTGAGTTAAAATCCACTTTCGGATACTTACTTAGCTATATGACTGTGGACAAATCATTTAATCTCTGCCTTAGTTTCCTCATCTGGTAAATGAGCAATATAATAGCACCGTTCTGGAAAGGTTTTTGTGAGGATCAACTGAGCATAGTGTCTGGTACATCATAAGTTCCATGTAGATGTTAACTATTATTATCATTATTATTATTGTTATTGCTTACTCTGAAGCATTTATTTCTAGTAATGTTAGTGTATTGCATATTTCAAAACCCCCATCCAGTTTCCATCTCTGTCAGACTTATAAGCTTATTTTACCATAAGAAATATAGGAGATTTCATTTTCTATTTGTATTCCTAGCACTTAACAAAATATTTAATAAATGCTTTTTCATGGCTTTCAAAAAGCTTGTCTAAAGATTTCCTTAAATTGACTTTAATAACTCCTAAGGTTTTTAAATAGCAAAATCGTTAAAAATAGAATTAAAATTGGGAATTACCACCCATTATCCCCTCTAAACTCTCTTAACCTTTCAAAATATTGCTTAAAAATTATGAGGATGTCAAAAAGGGAAAAGAGCAAATAGAACTCTTCCACACCCACTCACGCCAAACCATGGGGAAATGAACAGATAATTCTAATTTGCTTCCAAGTAACTGTAGACCATGGTGAAGTATTTATATTGACTTTGTGGGTGATTCCATTCCCTTTAGGTGATAATCATCCCAGCATTTTAAGTGTGCTTAAGGATT
Organism: Sarcophilus harrisii; assembly: GCF_902635505.1. NCBI lineage: Eukaryota > Metazoa > Chordata > Mammalia > Dasyuromorphia > Dasyuridae > Sarcophilus > Sarcophilus harrisii. The sequence continues at coordinate 351,327,799 of NC_045426.1, forward strand.
CTGTAGGAAGAAATGTATTATGTAATGCAATCATCTTTAGACTAAAAAGAAAGCACATAAATATATACTGCACATATTGTATATGCGAGAGCCAAAGGATTAGGGAGATGGTTTATAATTGAGTGAGTGTGTGCTTCAGAGAGCAATTAGTAATGAAAATAAAGAGGAGAAGAAATGTGGTGATCTAGGAATTTTATCACTCAGAATTTATATGGCACATTAATATTTGTCAAGCACTTTATAAATATCTCAATTTATCTTCAAAACCTATTATTATCCCCATTTCACAGACAAAGATATTGAGGCAGACAGTTTGAGCTCACATATCTACCAAGTGTCTGAGACCAGATTTTAAGCTCAGGTCTTCCTTATTTGGTTTTCATCTCTACAGCCACTGTGCCACATACCTGCCCTAGTGAAGTGGACATCCCAGGAAAAAGGGGTAAGGAGGTAAAAGGTTTTGTATACAGTTATCCATGTGGGTATAACACTGCCCTCTTCTGGATAGGATTTAATATAGGATAGGATAGGATAGGATACAATTTGCATGTATGTTATATGATGTACATCAACAGTCAACAAGTATTTATTAAGTATTTAATATACTAGACAAGTATCATATAGCTATCTAGAGTAAAGTCACAAAAATTATTATTCTGATTATTCTTTCGGAACAGGCTCATGATTTTTATTGGTGTAGTTGACTACTAGTCAGCTGTGCAATTTACCATCTTAAAGAGTTGTCAGAGACACCAATTTCCTGATCATTTTTACTAATATTATTAATAGTGACAATTACAAAAACAGATTAAATCCATGGAGTACTTTATGGTTTTGGGGTGCTTTTATATATCAATCAATAAACATTTATGAAATACGCATATCTAATGCCTTTGGTTTAGTTGTCCTAATTACATTTTCTGATGAACAAATAGTTCCCATAAACAGCTTACCTGAATGGCCAGTTATGACTAGGGCCCTGTTTCTCAACATTAGAAGTACTTTCCAGAAGCAACTAGGTGGTATTGTAGGTAATTAGTAAAGGTGCTAGACCTGGAGTTAGGAAAAATTTGAGTTCAAATCCTGTCTCAGACACTCAGCTGTGAGATTTGAACCAAGTCATTTAACCTGTGTCTGTCTGTTTCTTCCTCTGTGAAATGGCAATCCACCTCCCAAAGTTATTGTGAGGATAAAATGGGATTCTATTTGCAAAGTGCTTTGTAAACATTAAAACACTGCATAAATGATTTAATATTGTTATTTCCACCAAACTTCAAGAAGAGTAATGGTTTCTGTCTCTTTCTTTTATTTTTTTTTTCTGTAGCTTTCTTCCATTTCCCCCTTCCCCCTTGGTGTACATAAAGTACTTCTGTGAGCCAGAATTACTCCCCTTCTCCTCATATTAAAATTCCCATTTCAATCATTATCTTTTATCTAGGAACTAGAAGACAGTTGGCATAAAAGGAGCCAACTTCCAAAGTCAGGCTATCTAGGTTGATATCTGACTCTACTTGTATAATCTTGGACTAATCACTTAGTATTTTTAAGCCTTAGTTTTCTCTTAAATGAGAAAGCTTCTTGTTTTATTCCGTAAAATTAAAAAAATAAAATGAGGAAGTTAAACTGAATGAATTATAAGAACCTATTATTTGAATACTTCATGGATCCTCCTTTAGGTGTGTTTATTAATTTAACTTCCTTTTTAATTGATGGAATGTATTGGAGACCTTGGGAGGATATCAGCCTTACCTGATGTCTCTTGACTGCTTATGTACTTCTCTTCCTCTGACAAATTGGAACCAGGCACTGGTATTCCGCTTCTGAAAGGCTGTAGATTCCTGAAATGTGTCAAACAAACAGGGGTTAGTTATATGAAATTAAATGATGCGTAGGTGAAAGGTTACCAAGTATCAAGTCTTATATAAATGCAAGGTATTCATAGAATAGAATGATTATGAATAAATTACACTAGTTTTCCCTCTAATAGTTCATAATTTGACCAAAGCTCTCCAGATCTGCAAGGTAGGGCCATATAGAAAAATGACATTAACAATGACAATGCTACATCAGTCAGACTTTTTTGGGAAGGGCACTGAAAGTGGAACTGGAAATTATAATAATTAATGATGGTGATGATAATAATAGCTAATATTTATATAGCATTTTAAAGTTTGCAAAGTGCTTTACAAATATCTTATTTGATCTTCGCAACAATCCTGGAAGAGAAGTGTTCTTATTTTCCTTATTTTACAGAGGAGGAAACTGAGGTCAAGAGAAGTTAAGTGACTGATTTAGGGTCACACAGCTATTGAATGTTTGAATATGGATTTGAACTCAAATCTTCCTAACTGGGTTTAGAATTCAAATCCTGCCTTATTTACTATTTATGTGCCTGACTTAACTTCTCTAAGCCTCATTTTCCTCATCCATAAAATGAAGTGGCAAGAATCAACGGTCCCAAAGTTCCAGCTGTAAATTTATGATCCTGTGTGCCAAGCACCATGCCAGGATCTGGGAGGCAGAGACAAAAAGTGAACAGCCCCTTTCCTCAAGAAGCTTGCATTCTATTGGCAAACAAAAACCCTTACTTACATCATACCATTTAAGGCTCAGAATAGCTACAAGAAAGAGGTCATTCAAATATTATTATGATTATATTGTGGGAGATCAAGAGTAAGTTTAGAGAAGTTAAATGATTTACCTCAGTTTACACAGCTAAGAAATTCAGGAGCTGGGACCCAAACCCAGGACTCCTTACTTCAGCATTTGGAATTTTCATACCATATCACTTCTCCTTTCTAATGGCAATTATATAGGGTCATGGGGGAAAAAAAAACTAAGGTATCCTAAGTGATGTTTGCTCATATTTGAACAACTGTATACAGCATCAGAGACAATTTTTTTTTGCTCTATAGACTTTAAGCATAAGAAAGCTTAATGTTCTGTTAGGGATGGCATTCTCAGCCAGAATCACCCAAGAATCATGGTTGGATGTATTGGACTACCTGCCATCTAGGCAGGGAGTGGAGGGAAGGAGGGGATAATCTAGAACAGAAGGCTTTGCAAGGGTCAGTGTTGAAAAATTATCCATGCATATGTTTTGTAAATAAAAAGCTTAAAAACACAACCATGTTTGATAGCACTGGCAAGTCCACTGGCTAAGAACACTGTATTTAGAAAACTCTCTTTTCTATAATTAGTAGCATTGTAATCAGAGAGATCTACTGGCAAAAGTCACAATATTTAACATGACATTAAATACATTTGTTGTTCAGGTTGTCTCAGTCATATGGGGCAGAATATGGTAGTTATTTGAGTTTAAGTCACAATTTCTTGCTTGGAAACAAATGCTAGAATGGTACTTTCTCAATTCCCAGCACTCCAATAATGTCATAACATTTCTCCCTGGTAGGAGGGAAATTGTGAAAAATGAGACATTTTTTCATCTAAGTAAACAGCCAACTTTCTCCATTTGGGGAAGTGTTGTGGAAAGTTTTTTTGAGACTACTGAGAGTCTATCCATCGTGTGGTAAATGATGTGTTTTTTTTTTTTTTCCTCTTTCACCTCAGCTGCACCAAGAATGATGCTGCGGTTTATCAGATCTCTGCTCAAAACTGTTTTGGAATGATTTGCTGTTCAGCTTTTGTTGAAGTTGAGTGTTTTTCAGAGAACCCACAACTCAATCCTAACCTGAGAGAAGATACTGCTAAGAGTTGTAAGGATAAGACTGAGATTTACAAGAAGGACAACTCACATCAAGTTGATGATAAAGAACAAGTTTTCCAGGAGGAAGAGATTGCCACTGAGGACACTTCTATTCTGTCTGGTTCTTCTTTCCCTCAACTTAGAGACTTCTGCTTCTCACAGTTTTACTCCAACAATGATAATAAGACACAGAGTCCTGAAAAAGACACAGGTGTCAAAAGCACTATTCAAACTCCAAAGAATTACTCTAATCATAATTACACAGAGGAAAATACATTTGATCTGCTTTCCCCTAAAGACAGGGATGAGACAGACAGACTGGAAAAATCTTGCAGTGAGCTGGTACATTCCAAACCATCAAGATTAATTGATGATTGTATGGCCAGTTATGGTCATAATGATGAAGTCTTACCATCTAGTCATCAAGACCCTAAAATACAGAAATATATTAGCTTTAGCATGGCGTTGTCTGAGGAAACCACATCCATTTATCCAGTGTACAACTCCATAACCAAGCAGAATGTTTCCCCAGAGATTTCCAGTGAAGACTCTGACACAGATTTTGAACTCTGCCCAGAGATAAACCTAACCTGCACTGAGGAGTTTTCAGATGATGACCTTGAGTATTTGGAATGTTCCGATGTTATGACAGATTACTCTAATGTGATCTGGCAAGAGGACCTCAGAGGGAATGACCCTGTCTTTTTATTAGAAAGAGATGACGAAGAGACAAAATTCAGAGAGGGTTGTCTGGGTGGGTGTGAGCATTTCCACAGTGAAATGGCTCATCAGTGTCAGGTGTCAGATAACATTGTGCCTATGGATACCACCACTGGCTTCTGCGATCATCACTCAAAACTACAAGAAGTAGCTGGAAGGAGCAATCTACCCATTTCCAATCAATCTGCCTTGCAACCAGGAATGACTCTTACTTTGGGACACTCTCAAGATGAAACATCCCCAATGAAAGACCAAGAGCGATATAAGCTCCCTGCCGCTTCTCCAACCAATGACAGTGATCAACCAGGAATGAAAGGAGAAAATGCAGATAGTCACCAGGCAGGAGAGTACCTTGCCATTGACAGTCTGATGAACATGGAGAAGACTCCTAGAGAGATGGTGCCCCAGACTCATGAGCTAGAAAAGCCAGTGACAAACCAGCCTGTGGAGAACCTAGCAAAGAAAAGTGTGCAGGGAGACCTGCCGTGGAAGAAGGGCTCACAGAAATTAGTCAGGGTGAGAAGACCAGGGAGCAAAGGGAAACCCAGGAAGCCAAACACCAACCTGAAAGAAAATGCAACAGATGGCACGCTTAACCTCCCAGGTCCTGGAGAAGTCAGGAATCTTGAATTTAGCCAAGGCGATACAAGAGAAAGTTTTCATGAAGAGGCAGAAGTTATTCATCTTAATTCCCAGTTCCATGGAGGAGAATATACCATTTCGACCCAAGCACAGCAAGAAACAGAAACCCTTCCAGCGCCAACAGAGTCACTTCCCACAAAAGGAGAGACAGAATGGAAGAAGAAAGGGAAGGGTACTAAAGGCCTACTGGAGAAAGACCAAGTGGTAAACCAACATGCCCATCCTCAGGTAAGACTCCTTTCGAAAGATTAACAGAACAGAAAGCATCCTTCCATGTCCTTATCCCCCCACTTCAGGTTCCCATGAGCTCCACCATAATGTAAATCACAAGTAAGCCCTCAGATACCATTAAGGCAAGAGTGAGTGACAGCTGCTGCTGCTAGGAAGGAAATCTGGTTTTGAAAAAGGCCCAGATAAACCTTAAGCCATCCTAATTATAGAAAAAGACGGCCAGTAGTAAGAGGGACTAATGGGATTCTGGACAGCTGTATAGAGAAACCTGATCTTTCATACTCTGCATGTGTTTTACCAGGCAGTCTCTCTATTCAGAAAGTTTCTCAAGCAAGTTTTTTGAGTATAGCCTATGAAAATTTTCTCTCTATTTAGTCATATTTGGTGGGAGCAGTTTCTGAAAAGTGGGACCTGACAAGTTCATATTCCCTGTGGGAATGGGTAATTTCTAGATATTTTGATTTATGTTATTCATTTTGTCATGCTAGATAAATCATGTGGTTCTGCTACTGCCTTTTACTTTTAACTACATGTATTTTATCTGTATCTCTATGAAAATACTTTGTAAATTATGGTATGCTATACATCAGTAGTATTAGGTATCAGAGAAGAAGATAAAGAGTTAAGCAAATGACTATAAATTCCACTAATTGCTTATTTGGAGGAAGCATTTTAAAAAGAAAGAATTAAAAGCAAAGAAATAATTCAAGTATAAAGAAGTTTGCTTCTTAAGAAATACTTTTGTCCAATTTTTTTTTAAAGTTTTGAATTGACTTTTGAGGCTATATAATAAAAGTTATAATGTCTTGAATTTATGCAATATCTTAGAAAATTGTCCTTGATTCCTAGTAATGATTTATCTGACATAAAATTATTAAGAGGTTATGAGTTATTGATTTTTGGGGGGGGAATTGATTTATAGCAGAAATTGGGTTTTGTTATTTTGTTTGTTTTTGCCAAAACAAACAAACAACTTATTTGTCATTTGCCTGCTTCTTCTGCCAGGAAAGATGAAACTCTAACTTCAAAGGCTTTCAAAGGTATTCAGGGATTTTTTTTAACTCTCTCAAAAAAAACTTTAAATATTAGGCTATTTAAAATGCAGTATAGGGATTCCTACAGACTGACCGTACAACTTCCATGGTAGATTATTCTATTTAGCTGTCAAAAACAGGCAACTTAGCCACATAACATTTCCATTTCACTGTCTGCTGTATAGATGTAGTCTCACTAATAACAGGTCTATGACTGCTGTCATTTAATATTCACCCATAAATAATTTGCAACAAATTTGTTCCCATATATAGCTTACATTACTGGATTGCTCAAATAGTTATACAAAATAGGTTGTTGTTTTAAGTTTTTCTGGAATTTTATACATCATTTTCTTTCCTGACCATGAAGTTCCTTCTCTCATACCTTATTTATCTTTTTCATGTGTCTATACATTTCTAGTGCATATCATTAGGCAGAATATCCCTTTTACTAAAAGTAAATCTGCTATCTGCTCCAATGATAGAACATGAGAAAAAATAGGAATTAAAAAATAAAGGTTCCCTTATAAAGGGGGGTGGCAGGGATATACCCACCATCACCAGAGGCTTGATTTTATCTGTCCTAGATGCACTAAATTGAGAAACTGAGGGAAAAGAATCCCTATCCATCATTAGTCTCCAAACCCACTGGCGACTGGCTACCATGTCATTTTTTTTTCATTGAGAGTTAAGTAAATGAAAATACTTTCATTCCTGAAGCCAAATTTCTATCTGTTACGTCCATTCCAAGATCTATACTCAAGTACCTATACTTTCTCAGTTATAGCAAGCACAGTCACAAACATCTTCATCAAAAAAGCAACTTGAACTTTGGGATAAAATAAATAAATTAGGCAGGGACCTAGGTTGGAAAATAAGCTGAGAAACAGTTTACATGGAGTCAGATAGTTCAGTTCTCACTTTGCTGTGATCATCAGCAGAACTGATTCCCACTATGGGAACAACCAGCAACTTCAAAGGGAACTGTGTCTTCAAGACAGTTCTGTACAACTTAGGTGCTAAGAAGGCTTCTTCTTCCTATAATATCTATTGTTCTTTGGATAGAAAAAGTTTGTTAGGGGAATGGAAGAAGAAGGGATTGGTATATTTGACAAGGCAGAGTCTTCTTCCCATATAAATTTGTGTTCCTAACAGCAAGCTGTGTCAGCATTCATAACAAACCCCAAGGCTTGAGTGAGCTTTGGGGACCACAGGGAAATTTTCAGAATCATGTAAAAAATGTATTACCAGAATTGGGAAAATCTATTGGTTTTACCTTAAGCCTTTATCCTAAAACTTTGAAGTTTAAGAGTTAATTTTTGGGGTTTGTAGCTTTTGTTTCTAAACCTCCTATCCACTTTAAGTGGACCTAAGGATTAAGATGAAAATCCTGGGTTTCAGGGTAGTTGAAATAAAGGTGCCTCTCCTCTTTCATCTCTTCCCATTAGCTGATGGGTACATGCTATGACTCATTTACCTCTAAGTGTCTTCTGGTAGGATTAGTGACCTGTAGACTAACTCCTTTTCTAGTTTCTTGATTTTCATCACAATCATTTTTCTGGTCTGTCTCTCAAGGAACTTTATTTTAGTGGAGGTATACAACATATATACTGATAGGGAAATTCAAAGTACCCAAATACAAAGAGCAATAGTCTGGGATAAGAAGGGAAGAGCACTTATAAATGGGAGAAGTAACAAAGGTCTTAAGTAGGAGGCAGCTCCTGAACTGAGCCTGGAAAGGATGGGGGAAGTGATGGAGAAAAGAAGAGCATTCCAGGGAGGGGGCACAATCTATGTTAAGTCACAGAGTCAGGAAATAGAATGTTATGTATAGCACTGGGGGAAAAACAAAACAAAAAAAATTTCTACCATTTTATTTCTTTTATAATCCCTCCTCAGAATGTTTTTAGATGTACAAAATAAACTATATAAGATAAAAAAGTATACCAATTATATTGAAATATGGTTATCAACATATTTTTAATAAATAAGTTCATACACCCTAGTTTTAAAACTAATGACACCCTCCTTCCTCTCCTTTGTAAACTCATCTCTTCAGATTTTATACTTGCTTTCCTGTTTCACAATGTAAAAACAAAATAAAACACAACACAACAAAACTGTTTTAGTCTTATTGGAAATAGTATTTATCCAAGTTCACCCTCATTAATCTAGTCCTCCCAACCTAGTCTCAGTAGTTTAGCCATTGAGAGCAGAGAGGGTACCTCAGGCCAATCTGAACCGTCTCCAAAGGTCACACCAACAAAACCTTTACTCTGGTTTAAACCTCAGTGTGCTGGTCCAATTCTGAGGTTAGGAATGACATTCTACTCATCTAAAGTTTCTTCTGGTGCCTCACTGGAGTCATATAAGCTTCGCTCCTAAATGAGGAGTCCTGCTGGGTAACTGTCAGCTTTACTCTACAGAATGTGCATTTGGGGTCTAGGGAGGATTGGGTAATGGGTTTCCCATATGTACAATATGGAAATGTAATCTTAAGGTTTTTTGTAAATTTTCTGAATGGGGAGTCAGCACTTGGTAATTATGAAGCACTGCACTACATTCCATGTATTTTAACTAGATACTGTGGCAATAACAAATAATAATAAGCTTTTTCATGAAAGAATGATATAGTTTATTCCATACATCACAAACACTATTTCATGCAAATGTATTTTCTTTTAAATGCAGAAATGGCACTCCTGAATGATCATTCTATTTTTCTATTTATTTTGCATAACTTATTTTGTATATGTTTTCTCCACAAGAATATATCTATACATATATGTGTATGTATATATATATATATATATATATATATATAGTCTCTGCCTTCAAGGAATGTATGTGTATATACACACACAATATATGTGTGATTATACTACAGGCATATACACATATATATGCATGTATGTATGTATACATATCTGTATGTATAAACACATATTCTTTTAAGTCAGAGAGTTTGTTTTTTCTTTTTGTCTCCACAATACTAGAAACAGTGGCTGGCACATAGTAGGTTTTTAATGAATAAAAATTATACTAAAATAATTACTCATTGATTGAGTGATTGATCATTAGTGGAACATATCTTTGAGTTGTTTTTCTAATAGTGGAGATATAATTATGGTAAGCCATTCTCAGGCTTACCTGACTCCCTTTTGACAGTGCCATTAACTTTGGGGATGACTGTCAGAGGTTGGGAGTTTAGTCTATGACAATGTGATAGGCAGAAATTATGACAGAACCCATGTCATCTTTATTGCAATGCTCTGGATAAATTAGCTAGTCCCAGAAAAATGTTATAGTCCATATATGTCAGACTCCATTAGTCTGATAATGGAGATTAAATAATTCCAGTCTGCCTCTCTAACTTTAGTTCCTCTAGTAAAACTCTCACTCATGCCCCTAAATGTACTATGTCACTTCCTTAACCCGTTTCCTGAATGGCTAGCCCTTTAAGCATGAACAGATTCTTGAGACCCTTCATAATGTCCTGTCAATTCATTAGCATTTATTAAGCGCCTACTATGTGCAAGGCACTTAGTGTTAGGTTCTAGGGATCCAAAGAACACTAACGACTGGGAGGGATCAAGAGAGGCTTCATGTAGGACCTGAGCCTAGAAAGGAACTAGAAGTTCCCAGATGTGAAGAGGAAGAGAAGGAGAAGGAGGAAGAGGGCTGGGGAGGAGAGGAGCATTCCAGACATGGGAGAAAACCTGATCAAAGGCATGGAACATCACATGTGGGTAACAGCAAAAAGGCCAGTTTGACAGAAAATTAGAACATGTAAAGAAAAGGAAAGTGAAATAAGTCTGGAAAGATAGGCTTTAACTGGAGTGTGAAAAGATTTTAGTGTCAAACTGGAATTTATATTTTATACAGAAATCAACTGGCAGATACTGATGCTTCTTGAAGAGAGGACCATTATGTTAGACCTGAGTTTTATGAATACCAATTTGGTAGCTGTATAGAGGATGGATTGGAGAAAGGAAAGGCTTGAAACTATTAGATCAATTGACAAGTCACTGCATTAACTCAGGTGAGAGGTGTTAAAGGCCTGTAAGAGAAGAGAAGAGGATAGGTAATGGATATATATATATGGCAGTAAAATCAAAAAGACTTAAACACTGACCATATATGGGAGAGTAACTTAGAGCAATTATTGTCTATAACAGTTCTCCAAATTAATACAAGCTAGTTTGTCTTTGTTTTTACTTTATTGCCCCCCTTCACCCAGTTGAATTGTAAGTTTCTGGAGCACAAGGTCTTATTGCACTTAATTCTATCTCCAGCACACTTAATGTAGCAGGAACTGAATATGTAATCAGGTTTTGGGGCAGGACTGGGCATCTAGGTGGTACAGCGAATAGAGTGTCAGGCCTGGAGTTAGGAACATTCATCTTTCTGAGTTCAAATCTATCCTCAGGTACTTACTATCTGTGTGACCTTGAACAAGTCCCTTAGCCCTGTTTGTGTCAGTTCTTTCATCTGTAAAATGATCTCAAGAAAGAAATAATAACAACAACAACAAAAACTCTGGGCAAAAACTTTGCCCAGAAAAACCCTAAATGTGGTCATCAAGTGTAGGACATAACAGAAAAATGACTAAACAAAAAGAGCCAGGATCACTTGGCTTTCAGGGAATAACACTAAGGGCCAGAAGTATAAGAAGCCAGTAGTTGGAACTCATCCATAAAAAGAAACTAAGCAATTAAAGTTTGCTTTTCAGTCAAACTCAATGAGTGGCCAATAGAAAGAAGGCAGGGGAAACTGGTAGAATTCCTGATCAAGTAGGAGGATTAGACTTGAGGACCTCTCAGGTCCTTTCAATTCTGAGATTCTGTGATTGTTTCTCTGCGTGAAAGGGTCAGTCAATCAACACTGTTTTCAAGTGTCCACTCTGTGGAGGGCACCATCCCAGGATACGGTACATGACATTGGCATTTCCTCATGAGTGAGTACATCTAATTTTCTATATCTGTCATCAACATATCTATTTACTGACTTAAAAAAACAAACAAGGGGATTAAGCAGAGAAAAAATAATAAACCAAAAGAACTCTAAGCCTAAGCAATATGCCGTAGCACTAAAAGCAATAAATGATGTTATGGTCTGAGAAAGAGCAGTTATCTCATAAAGTCGTTTGTTTGCTAGCACGAATGGATGCAGACACGAGGGAGATGAATTCAGTATCGCAGACACGAGGGAGATGAATTCAGTATCTAGTACAGAGCTGGATTTTATGTGACACAAAGGAAGAATGAACTCTTTTGTGTTTATATATAAGTGGTAGAAGAAAACCACGAGTGTGGGGAACAGCTTCCTAGTCATCCAGTTTAACTAGAACATAGAGTTTGTGCAGAGAGACCATATGAAATAAGGTTGGAAAGGTTTGCAGGAGCCAGCCTTTGGATGGTGTATTTTCTCAACCTAGGAAAGTCCCTTTGGATTATGATTCCATGCATTAGCTATCCCTCCCAGCTAAATAATAGTAATAACAGCAGTGGTGATACTCATTGTTCAGATAAAGCTGTGATCTCATCAGTGTGGAAGCTCCTTCTGATGGGATAGATCACAATCCATAAATACCTACTTATTAGGGGATTTTTTGTCTATATCCTTACCATAAGTCAGCCACGAATGAACACCTGTAGTACTAAATGCTTTCATTGTTTTTTCTTGATGTATACTAACAAATTACTGATAACAAAAGCATTAATAAAACTATTAGTATCGTTTATTATTGCCACCAATAGACCTAGTGTGTTTATTCAGTTGTGTCTGATTCTTTGTGACCTCTGTTCATAGGTTTTCTTGGTAAAGGTACTACAGGGGCTTACTATTTCTTTCTCTAATGACAGAAACTGAATTAACTTACTGAAGGTCACACAGGTAGGATGTTTCTAAGGTTGAATTTGAATCCTGGTTTTCCTGACACCACGTCCAGCACTCTATTCACTGCCCCACCTAGTTGCTCCAAATGTGCTTAGCATATGAATATTATGCTCAAAACTTCTTAAAACCTAAGCTTCCAATTCTGAGTTTCTTAGCTTGAGGTTATTGATTTTTAAAAAAATTATTTCAATAACTGTATTTTAATATAATTTGGTTTTTTTGGAGTCTTATGTATTTTATTTATGTATTTGAATACATTATTCTGAGTCCATAAACTTCACCAGACTGCCAAAGGAGTATATGAAAGAAAAGAGCTAGAGAACCCCTATTCTAATGAGCTATAATCAAGGCACTATCAGAACTATCCAGTACATGACTCACAGAGTAATTAGTGCTGACTCTGCTCTTTGATCAGGAAGCCCATTTTGTAAGACCATCCATGGTGACTGAACTAGCTGGTTACTTTGATGTGTACTTAAAATCTGGCTTACTGTAATCCTACCATTTGTGTTAAAAGATCTATAAAAGTGCTCAGAGACCAGGCAACATAAACTTTTCATCATCTGTGGCCAGTTGGAGCAGAGATAGAATAACCCAAGTATTATTTTATTTATCCTAATATTTCTACCTCATCTTATTACATATATCCTCTCTCCTTCCCAATAAATCTGTTTTAATGGCTTGAAAGACATCCCTTAGGCCCACCTTATTTTGAATCTGACCATGATATAACCTCTACAACCAGTGTGGGATTTGATCATATATTCGTTGGGTAACTTATGACCAGTAGTATCTCCTGGAGCAAGTATTTTGGACATGCAAATCAAAACAATGTGGTACAACCCTAATGAATAAGACATATGAGGTGCTATAGAACAATTCAGTGTATTGATGGGAGGAGAGAACATTTTAGTGTTTCATTTAACCAAGTAATACAGTTTGTGGTTTACTTTATTGTATTCTGAACTTAAGAAATGAAATAAGCATTTCCAAATGTACTATATACAATTTACTTTTCCTTTTAAAAATATAAAAATTTATCATCGTAACTTCCTTCTTTTCCCTTTTTTCTTCCCTTCCCCTCCCACCCCGGAGATGGCCATCATTGGAGACAAATATGTGTATATATATATATATATATATATATATATATATACACACATATATACACATATATGTGAAGTCATTCCATAAAATACTTTTATCAGTTCTTTCTCTAGACACAGATAATGTCTTCTTTCATAGATTCTTTGTTGTTAATTTGCATATTTATAATAGTCAAAACTATTTAGTTATTCAAAGTTGTTTTTAAAACAATGTTGTTGTACAACATTCTCTTGGAATTGCTCATTTCACTTTTCATTGTTTCATGCAAGTCTTGCTATATGAATGGTCAAGATATTTAATCTTGAATAGTTAAGAATAATGTACCTAGGCTAAGAATTGAAGAGGATTGGGATAGACATCAGAGAAAGCTTCATGAAGAATAAGAATGAACTAAGCAGAGGCAGCTAGGTAGCGCAGTGGATAGTGTACCAGCCTTGGAGTCAGGAGGACCTGAGTTCAAATTTGACCTCAGACACTTAACACTTACTAGCTGTGTGACCTGGGCAAGTCACTTAACCCCAATTGGGGGGGAAAATAATGAACTAAGCTTTGAAGTTTAACCTGAATATTAATAGACAAAGTTGTTGGGGGAGGGTATTTTAGACAGAGTAAAGCCTTGGAGTCAGGAGAATGTGGGATATGTCTAAGGACCAAAGAGTGTTGAGTTTGCCTGGAGCATGGGGTATGTGAAAGGAAGGCATGGGACACAAAGGCCAAAAAGGGTTTTATATCCTAATTATATAGGATCTTGGATGCCAGACTAAGGACTTCATGTAATAGGCAGCCAATAAAAGTTTGGGAATGAGATAAGTGAGACATTATGGTGTGAGTAGGAACAAATACTGAGCTAGGACTCAGGAGCTTTGAATTTGAACTCCATGTTCTACCACCAACTTAGCCTGTGTGATCTCATTCAACCTCTTGATTTCCTCCCTCATTAAAATGAAGGGTTCCAATTAGATGATCTCTAAGGCCTCTTTCAATAATATGGACTAAAGAATATGAGATTAAAGCTGTACTTTTGGAAGAATAATCTGGAAGCACAGTTCAAAATGAATTCAAGAGGGAAAGAGTTTAGTTAGAAAGTCGCTATAACAACAACAATTAAAAAAAAACAGTAATAAGAACCTGAATTGTGGTGATAAAATTATGAAGTGAAAATAAATGCTTATTCAAGATGGTTTGTATAGGCAAAATCTACAAGACTTGAGAATTATAGTGCCATTTACATGGAAGAAATAGAAAAGTCAAGAAAAGGGGTAGGTTTTTTTTGGTAGGATAGGACATAGATTATAGTGAGATTCCAAGTTGGAAAGTAACTTTGAGGTCATCTAATCTCTCTCATTTTTTTTAATGGATAAGGAGACCAAAGGGAAGACAACTTTGACTATGGAAAAAGAGAGTTTGAAATTGTCAGTGGGACATACAAGAAGGGATGTTTAATAATTAGGTAGAAATGAGGAAACAGAGACTGGGAAAGAGAATGAAGCTAGAAATAAAAATGTTTGGGAGCTGTCTACATGGAGGCTCTTGATAAAGACATGGTGCAAAGGAGGATACCAAAGAATATAAGGGGAGTTAGAACAAACAGACCTTTGGGAGAACTGCCTATATTCAAGAGTATAAAGAAAAAGAAGAGATGGAGTAGGAGGCAAGGAAAGAATAATCGGAGAGATAGGAGAACAGTTAAGAAGATAAGCAAAAAAAACAAAAAAAGAGAGAATATCAAGAAACAAGGGAGGTAATAAGTACTTCATGGAGGTCAAGAAAGGTAAAGACTCTTGAATTTGGAAATTAAGAAGACAGTAAAATTTGAGAAGCCAGTTTCCCATGAATGGGAATCAAGAAGGTAAATTGCAAGAAGTTGAAATTCATCTGAATAAGAAATTAGCAAATATAAACTATTCATTGCAGAAATTTGACAAAAAGCCTTCCTTCTTTGCTGAAGTGGGGGACTAGTGGGTGATGAAAATTACATATATTATCTGACTTAGTTGCTGTGTTGGTTTGTTTTTCTAAACAGTTTTTCTTATTTTTTTTATTCTTTGTTTTAAAGGATGACTCAGAGAGGGAAAGGGACAGAGGATGAGAAAGAGAGAGAGAAGGCGGGGGGGAGGAGACAGATCAATAGGGATAGACAGAGACAGAAAGACAGACAAAGAGAGAGAGTGAGAGTAGGAATTGCAAGTGATGTAAAAACAAAATATATTGATAAATTTTAAAACAAATTTGACAAAGAAAGTGAAAAGAAAGAAAAGATAAGACTCACCTAGTAATAGGAATGAATGATGGTATTTTGATTTTTCTTTTGGTTTAAAGATAAAGGAGATGAACTAGTTTGTAGGCAAAATGAAAAGATCTAGGGAAGGAAGAGAAGAAATTAGAAATTGCAATTAGTCATGGGAAAGTGGTGAATTCTGAAGGACCTGATGAAGGCTTAATAGGATAGGTTCTCTTCCTGACAATCTGACTGCTCCTCAGTCTTCTTTTCTCAGTCTTCATCTACAATTACACTTGCTAACCAGAGGAGTCCTCAAAGCTGTCCTTTACAATCTCTTCTTTCTCCATACCATCTTATTTGATGATTTCATCAGCTGTCACAGATTCAATTACCACCTCTGTGAAGATGATTCTCAGATCTGTTTATCAAGACTTAACCATTTTCCTGACCTCCCTCACATTTTAACTCCCTATTATACATCTGAACTTAGTTGTTCCATTGTCATCTTAGATTCATCATGTCCAAAATTGAATTTATGATTTGCCTGCTCCCCAGTCCAACCTCCCCTCTTCTGAACCTCCCTGTTACTGTTGAAGGCACTACTATCATCCCAATTACCCAAGCTCACAACCTAAGTTTCATCTTTGACTCTTATTACTTATCCTACTTACCCAATCTGGTGCCATATGATCTCATTTTATCTTTGTGAAGGTTAAAAAAAAACACACACAAACCTCTCACACACATCCTATCACCATCCTGTGTTTATTTTGCACATATGTCCCTGGTGCAATCCCTCATCACCTCAGGTCTAGACTGTTGCAATAATCTTTCTGCTTTAAATTGTTGCTCTCCTCTCAGTTCCATTCTCATAGCTTCCCTATCAATCTTAAAAGTACAGGTATGATCGATTGGAATTCCACGATCAAATTTTAAATCTTCTATTTAGTTTTTAAAGCCCTTCATAATCTGTTCCTTCCTACTCATACAATCATTTTACACTTCATTGCTTCTTACCGTGGTCTACAATCCAGAAACAGTGTCTTTCTTGCTATTCTTATCACACAATATTCCCTCTCTCATATCTTTTCTCTTTCTGGAGGTTTCCTTAGTTTCCTTCAAGACTCAACTCAAATCTTTTCTTCTGCAAGAAGGTTTTTTCTTTTTTAACCCCTCAGTGTTAACCTTCTCTGAAATTAAGTCCAGTTCACTCTGAATATCTCTTATATGTACATAGTTGTTTGAATGTTGTCTCTCCAATTGGAGTATGAAACTCCTTTTGTCTTTGTAGCTTCAGTATAAGGGGAATTGATTTCTGGCACATAGTAAGCACATAATGGATGCTTGTTGACTTGAGGATCAAAGTCTTAGGGAGAAAGGATTAGTCTTGGAATAAAAGGACAATTCTATCTTCCAAGATAGGAGGGAAAGAGCAGAGAATGGATGCAAATATACAGAGGGCTTTTTTTTTTTTAAACATAAAGGAGGAGAGCTGAAATAGATGTCTAATGTCCTTAAGTAATAAAGCTAGTAGTAGAGAGGCTACCACTCTCTCTAGTAACAGAGAGACCAAGGTAAGGCTCTCTGTTGAGAGTGAATGGGTTCATCATTGAGAAGTGGCTGAATAAATTATGGTATGTGAATATAATAGAATATTACTGTTCTATAAGAAACAATGAGCAAGTTGATTTCAAAAAAGCCCAGGAAGATTTTAAAGAACTGATGCTTAATGAAGTGAGCAGACTCAACAGAACATTGGATCCAGTAACAGCAAGATTATGTGATGATCAACTGTAATGGAGCTGGCTCTTCTCAGCAATGTAGGGATTCAAAACAATTACAATAGACTTGAGATGGAAAATGCCATCCACATTCAGAGAGAACCGTGGAGACTGAATGTGCATCAAAACATAGTATTTTCACACTTTTTGTTTATTTTTTCTTTCTGTTCTGATTTTTTCAGACCATTTGTACATTTATGTACAATATGACAAATATGGAAATATATTTATAATACACAGGTTTAACCTAAAATAAAGTGACTAAGTCTGGATGGGGTTGGGGTCTTGAGGAGAGTGCAGAGGGTTTGGAATAACAGTTGTAAAGACTATATTAGGAGTGAATAAAATATGAAAAATAGGAGTGCTAGGTAGCAGGGTGGCCCACTGAGGATAAATAGGATGAATCTGTAGTATACTTAGCCAACATAGTTACATAACTTTGTCCATCAAAACTCAGAAGCCTTGAAAACAGGAATGGAGAAAACACATGGTAAAGGTTACCCAGGGTTAAGGATTAGCTGGATGGGAACAGTACAAGGTCAAGTATACTTAGGAAGGGGGGCATCATGGTTTACCGGATACAATGCTAGATGTGTTGTCAGGGAGACCTGGGATCTGAAGTGATACTTAGAAGCAGTTTGACCTCAAGCAAGTCATGTAACTTCTCAGTTTCTATATCTGTAACACTGAGATAATGACATCTTTAAGTAACCACCTTTTATGTTTAGTATAAAGATTAAATGAGATGATGAAAACAGAGTCCTTTTCAAACTTTAAATGTTTGCTATAATTATTAAATGAGTGAGGAATTCTAGAGTGATGATGAATATGCATTAGCTCCCAAAGTGACTGTGGGGTCTAAGCTGAGTAAGGAGGGCAGCAAGTAAAGCCAGAATGAGGTGAAGGAACTGGAAAAACAAAGAGGAGTAGAGAGGCCAGAGATAACAACAAGGGCAAAAAAAAAAAAATTCTAAGTAGTAAGGTATAAAAGAAGTAGAAGAATAGGAGATTATGATTGAATGACTTTGGAGTTCAGCATCTAAAAAGTGGTACAGATCCAAGTGAAAGTGAGCAATAAGATATGGTCTTATAGGTAGTTCATTGAAGTGGGTGGAAGGTGGAGGTAACTGAAGAGCTTGAGAAATTGTGAATACAGAATGCTAAAAAGGTTCATTAAAATGCGAGTTGATTATGCTCAAAAAGTTATCAAACTGTTCATACCCTTTGATCCAGCAGTGTTTCTATTGGGCTTATACCCCAAAGAGATACTAAAGAAGGGAAAGGGATCTATCTGTATGTGCCAAAATGTTTGTGGCAGCTCTGTTTGTAGTGACTAGAAACTGGAAAATGAATGAATTCCCATCAATTGGAGAATGGTTGGGTAATTTGTGGTATATGAATGTTATGGAATATTATTGTTCTGTAAGAAATGACCAGCAGGATGAATACAGAGAGGATTGGCGAGACTTACGTGTACTGATGCTGAGTGAAATGATCAGAATCAGGAGATCATTATATACCTCAACAACGATACTGTATGAGGATGTATTCTGATAGAAGTGGATTTCTTTGACAAAGAGAAGATCTGACTCAGTTTCAGTTGATCAAGGATGGACAGAAGCAGCTACACCCAAAGAAAGAACAGTGGGAAATGAATGTAAACTGCCTGCATTTTTGTTTTTCTTCCTGGGTTATTTATACCTCTGAATCCAATTCTTCCTGTGCGACAAGAGAACTGTTCGGTTCTGCACACATATATTGTGTCTAGGATATACTGCGACATATTTAACATATATAGGACTGCTTGCCATCTGGGCGAGGGGGTGGAGGGAGAGAGGGGAAAAATCGGAACAGAAGTGAGTTCAAGGGATAATGTTGTAAAAAAATTACCCAGGCATGGGTTCTGTCAATAAAAAGTTATTTAAAAAAAAAAAGTAAGTTGATGTCCCCAAGGATAATAGCAGGGGACAGTGTGAAGAGGAAGACTTTTGTTGAGTCAGATGCATTGAGGAAGGAGGGGAAGTGTCCTGAATGTCAACTGAAACTATTAATCAAGATGAAATTGTCATGGCTGAAACTTGCAGAAAAGGAGAGTTTGCTGAGGATGACACCAGGACAATTGATTTAGAATTAACAGTGGGGAGCAAGGGCATCTTCCAACTCTGCTCCTAACTTTAACAGATTCAAAATCATTGCATAATGATGGGGAGGGGTGAGACAGAAGGCACTGGCAGCTGGTGAGATCAAGAACAGCCTCATGCCTGTATGTGCAAGAATGTTTGTGGCAGGTCTCTTTGTAATGGCCAGAAACTGGAAACTGAGTGGATGCCCATCAATTGGAGAATGGCTGAATAAACTGTGGTATATGAATATTATGAAATATTATTGTTCTGTAAGAAATGACTAGCAGGATGATTTCAGAAAGACCTGGAGAGACTTACACGAACTGATGCTGAGTGAAATGAGCAGACCCAGGAGATCGTTATATATTTCAACAACAATACTATGATGATCAATTCTGATGGATGTGGCCCTCTTCAACAATGAGATGAACCAAATCAGTTCCAATAGAGCAGTAATGAATTGAACCAACTACACCCAGTGAAAGAAGATGACTATGAACCACTACATAGAATGCCCAATTCCTCTATTTTTGTCTGCCTGCATTTTTGATTTCCTTCACAGGTTAATTGTACACTATTTCAAAGTCTAATTCTTTCTGTACGGCAAAATAACTGTATGGACATGTATGCATAAATTATATTTAATTTATACTTTAACATATTTTACATGTTTTGGTCAACCTGCCATTGTGGGGAGGGGGTGGGGAAAGGAGAGGAAAAATTGGGACAAAAGATTTTGCAATTATCAATGCTGAAAAATTACCCATGCATATATCTTGTAAATAAAAAGCTATAATAAAAAACCTTCCATTTAATAAAAAGAACAGCCTCATGTAGGAGATGGCATTTGGAGGAAACTTGAAAATAACTGGGAATTAATTCTAAGAAGCAGAGGTAAGGAAGCAGTGGATTATTGTTATAAGGAATAGCCAGTGCAAAGGTAGAGATATTAAAGAAAGTGGTATGTATAAGAATACTATAGTGTATATGAAGGGGAGTAAGGTGTAATAATACTGGAAATTTAGATTGGATCCAGATTGTGAAAAGTCTGACCATGGGAGGATTTTATATGTGATTCAGAGGTAATAGAAATCCATTAGTGTTTATTGGATAGGGATGTGGCAGAATTAGCTCTGCTCTTTAAAAAAAAATCATTTTAACTGTGGTTCAATAGATGACTTAGAAAAGGAAGAAATTGGACAACCCATTAGAAAGCTATTGCAATAAACCAATAGAGAACTGATGAGGTACTGAACTAGGGTGATCTGATCTGAAAAAAGGATAGATCCGAAATATACTGTCAAGACAGAAGCAACAAGATTTAGCTACTGTCTGACATATGGAGTGAATAAAAATAAAGATTTGAGTTTGAAACCAAGATTTCAAACCTAGGGAATCAAGAGGATAGTGGTATCCTGGGAAGAAAGTGAGATTCCAGTCCATTTTGGGTAAATTGAAGGAGAAGCAGAACTAGAAAAAATGTCAGAAAATTAGTTTACAATAGAATGAGAATACCCAAAAACTCAGTAGAAGGGACCAATAAAAGAATAGATTGTAGTGGAATAGACTTTGGGAGGCTTTGTTGAATAAGGATGAAAATACAAAAGGCAATGGGGGCAGAGAAGTCTTTTCACCTATGGTGATAATGCTGGATAATACAGATTAGGAAACCAGGGAGTTAGAGAGTAGGCTGGAGGGATATGCTAATGATAAAGCCATGTTGGGGTGACAGAATTTTAGATGTGTAGGCACTTACTGGTCAAGTTAATAGTTACACCCTACCACAGGACTTGGAAGCTCCTTTGGTGATTCATTCTTCCACTGCAACTATAATAACACTATTTTATCCATTTCCACATTTTACCCTTTCATTTCCCTCTCTGTTTTCTAGTATGCTTGCTAAAAACATGTCTTTGTTTTCACCTGTCCGGGGTAACTGAAATAAGCACAGATGTTGATTTATTGTAACTAATCCAAAACAGGTGTACCATTTACAGCCTAGTTTTATTTTGAGGAGCAGTTCAGGGACTGGAATTTGGGTGACTCCTGATGAGGCTTGTGAGAGGCGGTCATGAACCTCCTGGTGTGTGGGTTTAGTCTCCTGAAACAAATCACTCATTGCTGACTTGTTTTGGAGCTGAGTGCCAAAAACAATGCTTCATTTGCCCCCTTCTTTTGGTCTGACTTAAACCTCAATCACAACAATCCTATATTGATCAAAACTAGCCTAGGTTATCTGCTAGGGTTTTCCATTCTCCTTAGAGTGTAAAATTTCACTTGCTAAAGTCTTAAAGGGTTGGTTTGGTTTCTGTGACTCAAGACAATGTCATAGAATTTTAAAGGTAAATAAACCTTGAAGATAACTGGCCCAACACCCTGTTTTAAGGATGGAAAATATGCTGAATAAAAAGATTAAGTAGCTTGCCCAATGTGGCAAAATTAGTTCATAGTAGAGCTAGGAATAAAACCAATGATCCCCAGTTCTAAGATTCTTAGTCCAATTTCCTCAAACTCATTACATTCCTGCAACAGATGGGTCAATTTTGCAATAAGAGTTTTTCATATTTGACTAGGGTAGCTTAACATGAATTTATTAATTTTAAAAGGGAGAATAATTTCTTGTCCATTCTCTCCTGGGTCCTTTACTCCAGAGGCAAGTTTTAATTTATTCAACAGGAACATATAGTGCTATAATTTTTCTAAATCTCTTAATTTAGAGAACAACTATTTAATGAGCAATAGAGATTTTTCTTTGTGTTCAGAGAGAATATAACATGGCTGATTAAAGTAAAATAACCTTTTAAGATAGCCACGAGTCCTAAAAATGAGTTCATTTAGACAAATATGAGCCCAATAATTAATGGGAATTAATACTTTTCTATTTCCTAAGGGCATTTTTTAAAAAAGAAAGGGCCATTTTATTTTGTTCTGGAAATCTTTGAAGAATATACTGAGCTAACATGGAACCCAATTTCCTCAGTGGAACCTAATTTCCTCTACTTTCCAGAGATATGGTAAGTTACCTTGGAAGATTATGTTTAAGTATTCAGATAACTTGGGGGACTATTTGGTATCCTCTTGTACAGTTTGGTTTGGAAAATTCCATCTTTGCTGATTTGAAACCAGGGAGGCAACAATGTTCCAAAATAATATTTCCTACTGATGCTGGTAAGAACATTGTAATGCTTTGCCCATAATAGTAATATCAGCCTTTTCTAGGAACTTTACAGGGCTATATGGTGAATCATCTCCTGGATGTACACCATCAGGTCACAATTTCAATTGCTACATCAAATTTTCATAAGAAGAAAGAGAAGATGTTATCTTAATTAGGACTGGGAAATACTATATAGAATAAGAGGAAGACAATTTGTTTTTGTTTTGCCTTAGACATATTGCATCAGGTGAGCAGTTTGAAATATAGGGCGGTAAGATGGAAAGTTTACTGGCTTTGGCGTCAAATGACGGGGGTTAAAATTTTGGTTGGTGATCTTGGGCAAGAAACTCCATCTCTCTGGGTCTCAGCTTCCTCATTTGCATAATGAGGGAGTTGACCTAGATGATCTCTATGGTTCTTTCCAGCTCCAAATTTATGACTCTGTGATTCATAAGGTGAATATAAGCAGAACAACAACAAAATCAACCAGAATCATTCAGGCAAAACAACCCCATTCATTTTTTTCAATCTCTAGCTTTTCACTGAAAACACTCAGCTACACTAACATGGCTTTCTATCTCTAAAAGAATAATGGTTATTGTCTATAACCCAACTTCTTAAACTGTGGTTCACAATCCCATATGGGGTCTCATAACTGAATGTGGGGCTCACAAATTTATGATTTATTATCAATAAATGTTTGATTTGTATACCTATTTTATATATTTATATGCCTGGTATCCCGAGTAGAAAAGGTTTAAGAAGCCTTGATCTTTGGCTTATTGGAGTCCATTAGTCTGCACACTAATGTGAATTCTTAGCTTAAGTATAAAAACATTATGAACTAAAATAAGCCAGGAAGATCTCCTTGAGTCTTTAATTTTAAAAACCTTATTTTTGTTGATTTTTTTTCTTTTATACCTTCAGTTCTAAAAATATCTTTATCTCTTCTACTCAGTGAGTCATTCCTTATATCCACTATCAAAAGTAAGAGGGAAAAAAAGGAAGATCAACAAAACAAAACAACAAAACAAATACATCCAGCACATTAGACAATATATGCAATTGTTGCTTAATTTTTAGACCCGCCCCTCAAAAAACCCACACAAATATGGGAGAATATTTGTTCACTTTTCTCTGAAACTTAGTTGAGAAGAAACTCACCATCAGAAAGAGAGTCCAAATTACATTACATTCAGGTCCAAGCTGGGCAAACTTCCATGATTCCAGGCCAGTAGGAAGCCAGTGCTGTTTCCACCCCATTCATGGAAAGCACCCAACTGCCTAACCCTGTTCTTCCCAGAAGAAAAAGCAACTCTGTATGAGGGCAAAAAGGAAACATTTCTAGCTTCATGTTCTTATTTAGTTGGGCAGGAGGCATAAAATGAAAGCAAAGTATCTTCTGTGCCAAATAGAAAATTGTCACAAAGGTCAATACGAACCCAGAATGCTGAAATATGTATCAGAGACCTTGGAGCAGGGATTTCTTATAATGTGATTTTTCCATTCATGGAAGAATTATCACATAAGTAAATGGAAATCAGCCAGATTACATCAACACAAAGGGAATTCTGGGACAGCTCCACCTCAAAATTTTCCTGTCTGGCAACAGTTGCAACAGTTAAGGCAACAGGAGTTGTAATGGAACTAAGGACACATATGTTTCCTTTAGTTTAATGAATAATAAAGATTGGTACTCAGCACAAAAAGCCTTTGAATGGCACCAAACTAGGCTACCATTGTTCACTATTGAATCCTATCTGTGTATAAGTAGTATACCTTTTAAAAAACCACTGATGTTTATACTTTAGTCCTTACCTCTGATTTTCTCTTGTGTTCTCCAGTTGTCAGTACAACCAGCTGTAGTTCCTATTTTTAAAAGAATGGGGTCTGGGGCTACTTCCTGTATTTTATACATTCAAATTCCACTGTCTGACAGTTTGCAACAAGTGGTATGGGTTAGACTTCTATCTAACCTCAGCCCACACTTGCCTTAGAGAGGGAATTAATTTCTAATTTCTCCATATATAATACAAACTTTTATCCATCTCTCTTGACTATCTACTTGCCATCTCCCCTGCTAATGCATCCTCTGGACCATTGAACTTCCAGAAACCAATTTCTGAGGCATTTAATCTACTCATTTCTGAAAGTAGTCTGAGCTGTTGGTAATGAGTGAGCATAAATTCATTTAGTCTGCTATCATCCTCACCCCAGACTACATTATACCTTCCATCTTATTCTGCCAGGCATCCCAGATATCTTCATTCCATCTTCCCTTTCACTTCAGACATCCCTTCAAAAATCCATCTCTTACCTTCCCACTTCTTGTTTGATTGAATATCTGAGATATGTTTGTAGTTAACAACATGCAATTTAATTACAGTTGAATTTATTATGTAGGTTAAAGTACCCCCTCTGAAAACCTCATCTATAATTTCATCCTACTTAGAATCATCAAAAAATCCATCTTAGAGAAGTATGAATTAATGAGGTTTCACTGTGAAACAATGAAATTAAGAATGTGTGTGTACATATGTAAACATTTTCTTATTATGGCAGGATGTGTATCCCAATCAATTTTCATTTACACAGCCATTTGCCATAAATGAATTACTATGAAATATCCAATCACTTACAGCTAGCACAATAAATCAGATAGCCTGAAAGTGTGGAGACCACAGGGCAGGCAGATCAAGAGTTCCTTGAAACCTCTATGAGAAAGCCAGTTGGGTCTTACAGGATTTTCATTTTTTATTAGAATTTATTAAGATAAAAACACAGAATGTTTCTACATAATAAGAAGAGTCTCAAGAAGTCTCAAGTCTTTAACTGAATCTTCCAATATGGATTCAAAGATCATTTGGACCCACAGAAAGTTTCTTTAGCCTTTAACATTTGCATTTGACTCACATATTTATAAATGTCATCCAGACCAAATCCTGGTCTATGGCCACTTTGATAAGAAGACAAACAACTATATATAACAGTATTTTCAACAACACAATACTATTCCATTAATTTCATATACCATGTTTAGCCATGCTCTAATGAATGGGCATTTATTAAGTTTCCAATTCTTTGCTACTATTAAAAAATGCTGCAGTGAAATGTTTGACATAGTGTTAGAGGGAATGGCCTTCTCTCAAGAGAAAGTAAACTAGTGTGGTCTTTGAATTCTTCCATCAAAACATTATCCTAGTCCTTTTATTGGACTTTAACTTTCTTGTCATCCTATTACTTAGATAAGAAAGTTGATGGGGAAAGGTTTCTGCTATTGTTTTTGTTGTTATTTTTAAAAGAAAAGCCTTTTTAAGGAGCATCCAGCATAGTGAACAAGTTTATACCCTGCTACACATACTGTTGCTCCAGTTTCATGTACCTAACTAGTATCATGGATGTAATCATCTGCATACACATGTGTGTGCATGCACACACACACAAATGGTTTTTATGAATAAACAAAAAGTGCTTCTGTTTTCTCCAAGAAAAACCAAACAGTTCAGATCTAAAAAGTCAAGAAGGTCAAAAATGCACTCAGCTACTTCATGGATTAGGAGAGCAAATATTCCAGTTTGAAGCAAAACTTAAATTTGAAATAAGGGGAAAGGTTTAGCCCAGTAGAAGCTGACAATTTGTAAAGACAAAGATGTCTCAGGTAGGAATAAAATAAGAGGATTAAAATCTAAAGAGATATAGATGTCAGGCAACATCCAAGGGAATCTTAGATGAAGAATAGGATGGATGAAGGCAATCCATGAATAAATATCACTATAATTTGTTTCTTAAATTAGCCAAAGGCTATCTTTCTACTTATTGTTTGCATTATTTATTATTGGCTTATATGTATTGGCTTAGAGTGGGTTACTGTACTAATGACTTCTAAGAGTAGAATACACAAGGCAAAAAAGAACTAAATACTACTAAATCCTAATTTCATGTCAATTAAGATAAGGAACTAGCAACTCACAGCAAGTAGGATACTGTGCCCCACAAAGTCCTAAAGTAATATATATATATATATATATATATATATATATTTATTATTATAATTTTTAATTGACAGAACCCATGCCAGGGTAATTTTTTACAACATTTTCCCTTGCACTCACTTCTGTTCCGATTTTTCCCCTCTCTCCCTCCACCCCCTCCCCTAGATGGCAAGCAGTCCTATATATGTTAAATATGTCGCAGTATATACTAGATACAATATATGTGTGCAGAACCGAACAATTCTCTTGTTGCGCAGGGAAAATTGGATTCAGAAGGTAAAAATAACCCGAGAAGAAAAACAAAAATGCAAACAGTTTACATTCATTTCCCAGTGTTCTTTCTTTGGGTGTAGCTGCTTCTGTCCATCATTGATCAATTGAAACTGAGTTAGGTCTCTTTGTCAAAGAAATCCACTTCCATCAGAATACATCTTCATACAGTATCGTTGTTGAAGTATATAATGATCTCCTGGTTCTGCTCATTTCACTTAGCATCAGTTTGTGTAAGTCTCTCCAAGACTCTCTGTATTCATCCTGCTGGTCATTTCTTACAGAACAATAATATTCCATAACATTCATATATCACAATTTACCCAACCATTCTCCAATTGATGGGCAGCCATTCATTTTCTAGTTTCTAGCCACTACAAACAGGGCTGCCACAAACATTTTGGCACATACAGGTCCCTTTCCCTTCTTTAGTATCTCTTTGGGGTATAAGCCCAATAGTAACACTGCTGGGTCAAAGGGTAAGTAAAATATATTTCTTTTTACTTTTTGATATTTGCAAAAACAATCATATGTCTAAGACAAGTTGCTTGCTTAATAGTTACATTTGTTTTCTTAAGTATCATTATGATACATGTTTTGAAACCACCCTTGAAAAGCTGAGTGATGGGATGATATTTATATCACGTGTTTCCTGTTTCTGGTTTAGACTTCTAAAATTTTTACAAGAACTTGTTTGTACAATTGTTATTGTCACTACAGGACAATAATGGCAACCACATACTCATGACTCAAGAAACCATAGATTCAGATCTATTAACATTTAAAAATCATTAACTATCATAACAATTTTCTTTTTTATCCATTTTGAAATTTCTTTTTCAGGCCAAACCTATATTAAATAAATATAGTATGCGCCAGAAGCTTATCCTCACTTCAATGCTGATAGCCTACATGTCCATCCAAAGACAGAGATAGGGGACTAAAGACCTTCTGGGATTATATTGGTTCTATGGTTCTAGGTTCTAACCTTCTACAAGACCAAGCTTTGAGGCAGAAATAGTAGATGCATTTTTTTTTTTCAGATCACGATGCAATAAAAATTACTTTCAATAAAAGGCCAGGGGAAAATAGACCAAAAAGTAATTGGAAACTAAATAATCTCATCCTAAAGAATGAATGGGTTAAACAGCAAATCATAGACACAATCAATAATTTCATTCAAGAGAATGACAACAATGAGACAACATACCAAAATTTGTGAGATGCAGCCAAAGCGGTAATAAGGGAAAATTTTATATCTCCAGATATTTACTTGCATAAAATAGAGAAAGAGAAGATCAATGAATTGGGCTTATAATTAAAAAAGCTAGAAAAAGAACAAATTAAAACCCCAATCAAATACCAAACTTGAAATTCTAAAAATAAAAGGAGAGGTCAATAAAATTGAAACTAAAAACTATTGAATTAACAAATAAAACTAAGAATTAGTTTTGTGAAAAAACCACAAAATAGATAAACCTTTAGTTAATTTGATTAAAAAAAGGAAAGAGGAAAATCAAATTGTTAGTCTCAAAAATTTAAAGAGAGAACTTTCCACCAATGAAGAAGAAATTAGAGCAATAATTAGGAGTTATTTTTGCTCAACTTTATGCCAAAAAAATTGATAACCTAAGTGAAATGGAGAAATACCTAAAAAATATAAAGTTCCCCAATTAATAGAAGAGGAAATAAATTACTTAAATAGCCCTATTTTAGAAAAAGAAATAGAATGAACTATTAATCAACTTCCTAAGAAAAAATCCCCAGGACCAGATGGATTTATATGTGAATTCCATCAAATATTTAAAGAACAATTAATTCTAATACTATATAAACTATTTGAAAAAATAGGGAATGAAGGACTCCTACCTAATTCCTTTTATGACACAGATATGGTTCTGATACCTAAACCAAGTAGGATGAAAACAGAGAAAAAAATTATAGACCAATCTCCCTAATGAATATTGATGCAAAAAATCTTAAATAAAATATTAGCAAAGAGATTTCAGAAATTCAGCCCCAGGATAATACACCATGACCAAGTAGGATTTATAATAGGAATGCAAGGCTGGTTCATTATTAGGAAACCATTAGCATAATTGACTTTATCAATAACCAAATTAACAAAAACCATATGATTATCTCAATAGATGCAGAAAAAGCATTTGATAAAATCCAACACCAATTCCTATTAAAAAAAAAACACTCAAAAGTATAGGGGTAAATGGAGTTTTCCTTAATATAATCAGTAGCATCTATTTAAAACCATCATATGTAATGGGGATAAACTTGGACCATTCCCAATAAGTTCAGGAGTGAAACAAGTTTGCTCATTATCACCATTACTATTCAATATTTTATTAGAAATGCTAGCTTTGGCAATAAGAGATGAAAAAGAGTTTAAAGGAATTAGAGTAGGTAATGAGGAAACCAAATTTTCACTCTTTGCATATGATATGATGGTATACTTAGAGAACCCCAGAGAATCTACTATTAGAAATAATCTACAACTTTAGCAAAGTTGCAGGATACAAAATAAATCCATATAAATCATCAGCATTTTTGTACATCACTAACAAAATCCAACAGCAAGAGATACAAAGAGAAATTCCATTCAGAACAACTGTTGATACTATAAAATATTTGGGAATCTCTCTGCCAAGGGAAAATCAAGAACTATATGAGCAGAACTATAAAACATTTTCCACACAAGTAAAGTCAGATTTAGGCATTTGGGAAAATATCAAGTGCTCTTGGATAGGTTGAGCGAATATAATAAAGATGACAATACTCCCTAAACTAATCTACTTATTTAGTGCTATGCCAATCAAACTCCCAAGAAACTATTTTACTGACCAAGAAATAATAACAAAATTCATCTGGAAGAACAAAAGGTCAAGAATTTCAAGGGAATTAATGAAAAGAAAAGCAAATGAAATGGGCCTAGCTGTACCAGATCTAAAACTATATTATAAAACAGTGGTCATCAAAACCATTTGGTATTGGCTAAGAAATACAGCAGTTGATCAGTGGAATAGGTTAGGTTCACAGAACAAAATAGTCAATGATGATAGCAACTAATGTGTAACAAACCCAAAGACCCCAGCTTTTGGGACAAGAATTCACTATTTGACAAAAACTGCTAGGAAAATTGGAAACTAGTATGGCAGAAACTAGGCATTGACCCACACATAACACCGTATATCAAGATAAGGTCAAAATGGGTTCATGATCTACACATAAAGAATGATATTATAAACAAATTAGAAGAACATAGGATAGTTTACCTCTTAAATCTATGGAGGAGGAAGGAATTTGTGACCAAAGAAGAACTAGAGATAATTATTGATCACAAAATAGATAATTTTGATTATATTAAGTTAAAAAGTTTTTGTACAAACAAAATTAATGTAGACAAGATTAGAAGGGAAGCAATAAACTGGGAAAGAAAACAAAATGTATATTCAAAGATTCTGATAAAGGCCTCATTTCTAAAATATGTAGAAAATTGACTCAACTTTATAAGAATTCAAGCCATTCTCTGATAAATGGTCAAAGGATATTAACAGACAATTTTCATTCAAAGAAATTAAAACTATTTCTAATTATATAAAAAGGGGCTCCAAATCACTATTGATCAGAGAAATGCAAATTGAGACAACTCTGAGATACCACTATATACCTCTCAGATTGGCTAAAATGACAGGAAAAGATAATGACGGATGTTGGAGGGGATATGAGAACACCTGGACATGATACATTGTTGGTGGAATTGTGAATGGATCCAACCATTCTGGAGAGCAATCTGGAACTATGCTCAAAAAGCTACCAAACTGGGTATACCCTTTGACCCAGCAATGTTTCTATTGGTTTATATCCCAAAGAGATATTAAAGAAGGGAAAGGGACCCACATGTACAAAAATGTTTGTGGCAGGCTTTTTTGTAGTGGCAAGAAACTGGAAACTGAATGGATACCCATCAATTGGAAAATGGTTATGGTATGTGAATGTTCTGTAAGAAATAACCAGCAAGATGATTTTAGAAAGGCCTGGAGAGACTTACATGAACTGATGCTGAGTGAAATGAGCAGGACCAGGAGATCATTATATACAGCAACAAGACTATACAAAGATCAATTCTGATGGACATGGCTCTCTTCAACAATGAGGTAATTCAAACCAATTACAATTGTTCAATGATGAAGAGAGTCATGTACACCCAAAGAGAGGACCATGGGAGCAGAATGTGGACCACAACATAAGCATTCTCACTCTTTCTGTTGTTGTTTGCTTACATTTTGTTTTCTTTCCCAGTTTTTTTTTTCTTCTTGATCCAATTTATCTTGTGCACAAGATAACTGTATAAGTATGTATACATATATTGGATTTAAGACATATTTCAACACATTTAACATGTAATGGACTACCTGTCATCTAGGGGTGGGGGTGGGGAGAAGGAGGGTAATTTGGAACAAAAGGCTTTGCAAAGATCAATGTTGAAAAATTACCCATGCATATGTTTTGTAAATAAAAAGCTTTAATAAAAAATAATAAACAAAAAAAGACCAAGCTTTGGGTCCAGGGCTTCAGAACACAACACATTGTCAACAAATTAAGGATTTTCTGGAATGAATTAAAGGATAATGGAGCCATTAAAGAGGAAGAAAAGAGCAGAGTTTACATTTGAGAAAAAAATGTGATTCATTTGATTCATTCATGTTGATTGGGGGGAAAAGAGAATGAAATTAGCACAGAGAGGTAAATATAAAGAAAAATTAATTTCTGAATTGGAAGACAGGACACCAGCCACTAGAGAAAAAAGATCCTGTAGGTCTTCATGTAACAGGTGACACTTGAGCTGGGCCTTGAAAAAAGGTAAGGATTCTATGATGTGGCTCTGAGAAAGAAGTGCATTCTGGGAATGGAGACAGTTGATCAAAGGGCACAAAAATGGTATGTTTTAGGGTCTTATCATATGTATCAGGGAACAGTAATAGGTCAGGCCTGGCCTTCTAATTCTGCGAATGATGAAAATTTATACTTGGTTCATTTCCTCTTTCCATTGTTAAATCAATTTTGCTCAAAAATAGTAAAGTTTCTGTCACTTAGTTATTGGCTAATAGCTAATGACAGAGACCCTTGTACTTTGTAGAGTCCTATTTTGCCTTCTCTGGTCTTGTTCACATTTCAGTCTTCATTGAGTAATTCATTTTCCCAAGGGGAAATACTATTCTGTGTTTTTTCAAGACTGTAATTTGTCATCAGGTATACTAAGAAAATACGTTCACACATTTGTGTGTGTGTGTGTGTGTGTGTGTGTGTGTATACACATTTACATGCATATTTATATACATAATACAAATATATATACATACACTTTTACATATATCTGTATATATACATGGATACAACATGAAAGATAGCTAGATTTGAAGTCAGGAAAACCTATGTTTAAATTCTTCCATAGACTCTTATAGGCTGTGTGATGCTGGGAAAGTCATTTAAATTCTCTGGGTTTGTTTTCTTTTTAAGAACTTTTTATTTTTCAAAACACATGCATGGACAATTCTTCAACATTAGCTCTTGTAAAATCTTGTATGCCAATTTCCCTCCTACTGCCTCCACACCCTCTCCTAGATGGCAAGTAGTTCTGGGTCTGTTTTCTTATTTATAGAATCAAGATTAAAAATTGAACCTATTTCCTAGGCTCAAGTAAGATAATGCATCAATCAGTCAATCAATAAACATTTTTTAAGAATTAACTATGTGCCAAGGCCTTTGCTAAATTCTGGGGATATAAAGAATAAAAATGTTATCATATTTGCTCATGCTTCAATTTCCTATCCCATTCTACTATTCATTCATCCCATCCTCTCCTTGCTTTTGCTAACTTGTTCCTCTATACCTGTCTAGATTATCATCCTTTACAGTGGACCTCAGACCTGTACCTCCATACCCAGGTTTTACTTGATCCATATCTTCAGTCCCTAGGGGGGAGTTAATCCAATGATCTTGGATCAGTTGATCAGCCAATAAGTATACTGAGTGTCTACTTCATGCTAGGGATAGAAATTCAAAGAATGAAACACTTTCTACTCATAATGAACTTACATTCTATTGGAAGAAACAAGTAATTTAAAATATTATATATGTATATATAAAATATATTATATTATATGTATATATGTATATGTATAATATATGTATATATAATAAAAATATATAATATACATATGTATATATGTATATAATATATATGTGTATATGCATATATATAAAAACTATCAAATTAAGTAGCACACATATGTTTATACACACACACATACATACACACATATATATTTAAACTGGAGAGAGGAGGACAGAAAGACACAGAGAGGTCTATACACACAAATTAGCGAAATGTAAGATAGCTTGGAAATGACATCTCTAGAAAATAGAGGATCAGGGAAGGCTTCTTTAAAGAAAAACAGGGACTATATGAGGCACAGGTAAGGATGGAGAATGTTCCAGACCCTGGGGGTCATGGAGTTAATATCTGTCAAAAGTGGGACTTGAACCCAGCTATTATTGGCTTTGAAGCCAGTTCTCTATTATTTATATCACAGAACTTTTCAGAAAGGGAAATAACAGAGAATAAAGTTAGAAAGGTAAATCCTAGTCAGGTTAGGAAGAATTTTAAAAGTCAAAGAAGTCGGTAGTGAGTCCTCTCAGCGATAGGGAGCCACTGAAGTTAATTGAACAGAGATGGACATAGTTAGCTTTCCTGAAGGAAATCACTTTAACAACTGTGTTGAAGATCATTGGGAAAAGGAAGAGATTATCTGAAAATTCAATTAGAAGAGGATTACAATAAGTAAGGATAGTGAGAAGGAAATGAATTCAAGAGTTATGGAACTAAAATAGTGATATCTGGTTACTGATTGAATATAAAAATTCATGTTGATAATGAATATGAAGTGTACTGAAAAATCTTAAAATATAAATATCAGCTATTATCACTATTATCTTGTAGCTAAGTGACACAGTGGTTAGAGGGCCAGACCTGAAGTCAGGAAGACTCAACTCCCCAAGTTCAAATCTAGGCTCAGACATTTAGTAATTGTGTGATCTGGGACAAATCACTTAACCCTGTTTGTCCTAGTTTCCTTATCTGTAATAGGAGCTAGAGAAGGAAATGGCAAAACACTCCAATATCTTTGCCAAGAAAATCCCAAATGGGCTTATGAAGCATTAGAGGCAACCGAAAAATGACTAAAAACAAAGAAAAAAATTACTATTATCATCCTCTCACTCACTTGTTCAACAAGCATTTATCATAAAAATGGTGTCTTGGCCATCTGAAAGTTAATTCAATTCTCTCAGAATTCAGTACCTCAAAAGCAATAAGAGTATCATGTATTTCTGCTGTACTTTTATATAAATTGTTTCACTGGATAAAATGTAGGCATCTAGAGAGTAGGTATTGTTTCATTCTTTGTCTTTATATCCCCAGTACTTAGCATAGTGCTTGTCTTATGGTGAGTGCTTAGTAAGTGCTTGTTAATTGATTATTATTATCTCATTTCTGTGAGATAGCTTGATAGCACCATTCTTAACCATTTTTTTTTTTGTCCTGGACCTTTATGCAATCCAATGAAATCTATAAAACTTTTCTAAAAATAAGGCTTTAAATGTATAAAGTAAAATACATAAGATTACAAAGGAAATCAATTATATTGAAATACAATTATCAAAATATTCAAATAACAATTTCATCAACCTGGAATTAAGAAGCCTTGCTCTAGCTGAGGATTTGAGAAAAGCTCAGTGACTTACTTACTCAAGGTCACATTACTGTCAAGGCCAAAATGAAAACCCAAGGCTCCGGGCTTCTGCTCTGATGCTGTTTCTACTATACCACACTGCTTGGCAAAAGTTCCCTGATGAATTCACATTAACCCTTGGAGGTCCCCTTAACATCCTTTTATAGAACCAAAATGAAATTCATAGTGTCAAAGCAGAAAAGGAGCCAGACCTACATTTCTGCCCCTGATATATAAGCTGCACCAATATTAAAAACTCAGTGACTTTCCCAGAAATAAGCACAGGGTTCTAAACTTAGCCTGCTGAAGTTTTCTCATTTCACAGGAGTCACTGGAATGAAGGAGAGCAAGTCAAATCCCAAGAATGCAATGGGTCCAATTACGAAGGGTGGGAGAGTCAGAAGGGAATTGAGAGACATTGGGGGCAAATTCTAGTGAGTTATATACTTTCTTTTTTTTATTGTATTATTTTGAAGTGATTTTCAAAGATTTTAGTGAAGGTGTATTTTTCCCCCTTCTTATGCTGTAGAACTCCTAAAAATAAATGCGGTCCCCAAAATATTCTGCATTTTGCTTTCAAGCTTCTACTGGCTCAGGGACAGGTCTGTTCTATCTATTTTCAGTTTCACACCACCAGGTGGTATGGATTTGATCTATCGAATGACATTATGCATGTTTAATGAAAGCTCAGCAGATAATCTGGGAAAGGGTGGCTATGCATGAGGATGTAGCAGCTCAGGATGATTTGGGATTGGGAGAGTCCCCCATTTAAAGTATCCAGGAGCCAGAGGAGTAAATTGAAAATGTGAAGACAACTGTTGATGGACACACTGCTATTTACACCCAGTCAAACATGGAGGAAAGAAGGTATGAATGAAACAAGATGAAGTAAGGAAATTATGTGACAATAAAATTCATTTCTGGCATGTGCCAATATAAAGCAGAGCCTGAGGAAGAGAGATGAATATCTGATTCTTCAAGGTCTTGTATCCATGTATTTGTGATTTCAAGACCCTTCGGCAGCTCAGACCCTTTGACCCTATTCCTCTGCTTTATCACTTCTCATGTTTCCTCCTACTGCTTTCCTTGGCACTAGTCAAGTTGGCCCACTCTTATCTGCTTTGATGCCTTTTTCCTTGGCATATCTTTCACCACCTCCATGCTTCAGTTCCCGTTTGATGGATCTGCCTCCGCACCCCATGACATTGTCCTCAAATATTCATTTCTCCCTCAAGCTGTCCAATGCCTCTTAAGGGCTTTGAGTAGCCTGACATGGTAGGTACAGCACTGACCTTGGAGTCCAGAAGACCAGATTCTGGGATATGGCTGCAGCCTGTGCTTTTACTAGCTGTGTGACTATGGACAAGTCACTTCACCTCAGTGCCAACTGAGGCAATGCTCTAAGATTACAGAAGAGTTGTCGATATATCACAGTGGAGGAATTGCCGGGCAAAATGATCCTTATACTAATGAAAACACAGAATTCTCCCTCTCCTTCCCCCTACTGCAAAGGCATATGCCCTTTTTCTCCCAATAGATGATAAGCTTTTTGAGGTCATGCCCCTAAAGTACATATCACATATCTCAATAATTTCTTTCACATAGTCAGCACTTAGCAGATGTTTATTTATAATGACAATGATTGATGATGACATGTAAGCAGCAAAATCTCTCTCTTGGCTTCACAGGCTAGGTATGTGGGAGATGGAACTATAGAAGGAACTTAAGAAAACTTTGAGTAATTCAGAGTCTACATAGGTATCAACAAAGACAGCTTTCAAGCAGTCATACCCAAGGATCTCCAAGGCAAAGGTTTTGTTGCTTTTCAATCATGTCTAATTTTTCATGATTGCATTTGGAGTTTTCTTGGCAAAGATACTGGAGTAGTTTGCCATTTCCTTCTCCAGCTCATTTTATAGATGAAGAAACTGAGGGAAACGGGGTTATTAATTTACTAGAGTCACCCCAACTTAATAAGTGTCTGAGTTTGGATTTAAGCTCAAGCCCTTCTAATTGGGGGTGGTGTGTGTGTGTGTGTGTGTGTGTGTGTGTAAGACAACAGTCCATCTACTGTACCAACTAACTGCCCTTAAGGCACAGATAGGCAAGTAAATAAATTCCATTCACCAGGCAAGAAAAACACACACTTAATCAGTAACTGCCAACAGAATTTGCTGGCATTATCTGGGAACAAGGGGTTGTCGGAACCAGTTGTCAAGAGGTTTGTTAAATATTCAGTGTAAATATTTACACCTTAAAAATATGCAAAGGTACAAATCAAGACTTGATTTATTGTTTCATTGATTGTCTTTATTTGAAAAAGTAATGGAGAAAATATTGATAATGTAGATTAAACTTACAGATATGACCTGTGGTACACTTTTTTTTTTCTCCTGGAGAGCCAAGTGTTAAACATTTACTAGCACATCTCTGCCTGGGAGTCTAGAAAATAGTAATTCCAGACCTAACTTTCTGGAATTGTTGCTAGCATCTGATTTATTTTTCTTTCTCCCTCTCCTCTACAACATTGCCCTGGATGAACAAAAACCAGCCCTCTTGACTTCTGGGACAAGTAGTACAAAACAAATTTTACAACTAATGTGAAAATAAAAGAAGTAATTAAGACCAAATTCAATTGAATTTCTCTAGTAACTTCTGATTGTTAAAAGAGTGTATGTGGCAAACTTTCACATCCTTTAAATTTTCGTGGCCTGGGACAAAGCCTTGGTGGCTTCCTGTAGGTTACAGATCTGATCTCCATTCCTACTATCCACCCACCCACCTGAAACACACATTTTTTTCTAAAGGAAGATGTCTAATTCTGATACAGGGGTTTGTTTCTATTTCTCATATTAAAACGTGCGAACTTGGCAAGAAAACAAGCAGCTAAAAACAGAACACTGAAATTGACTCTCCATCAGCAGTTTTATTTTCACCTGAACAAAGAGTTTCCCCACAAGATAAGACATAAAGGAAGCCTACATGATCCTAGTCACGGGTCCTCTGACAAAAATCGAGCAGCAGAAGACTCATTCTTTGTTGAGGCTGTTTCATAATGACTTACTGAGAAAGATGGCCTTCAAAGAAATGGCTGACTCACACAGAAAGTTTTGTTTTATGGTTTTGATTTGCATTTTAATTATTCTTCAGAATGAAAAATGAGACTGGAGCATCCTGTCTCCAGAATTGATGTCCCTAAAGTCTGTGGTTTCAGTCTTGGTTCTGTCACTTATTAGCAGTGTGACCAAGGGCAAGTTATTAACAACAACTCACATTTCTATAAAAACTTAAGAATTACAAAGTACTTCCCCCTAATGCAATCTTGCATGGAAAGCTTCTGACCCAGGCAGGACCTTACTATCTCTAAAAAGATAGGTGGTGAAAGTCTTATTAACTCCATTCTACAAATGAGAAAAATTGAGAATCAGACAAGTTAATGACTTTGCTCAAATTATGTAGTTAATTTGCATCAAATTTGGCATTTGAACTTAGCTGTCTTTCTTCCAAGTAATAGTGCTTGTTATACCACAGTAGAAAGTCATGGACTTGCAGTCAGGATCTGCGTATTCTTTTTAACTTTGCTACTTACTACTTGTGTGACTTTTGGGAAGTGATGGTTTCTCTTGGACTCAGTGTCTTCATCTGTAAAATGAAGAAAGATGCCTGAACAAGATGACCTTAGGTCCCTTCCATTTCTAATTCTCTGAGTTCTAACCATTTCAAGGATTCTAAATCTCATTTATTATTTACAAAGTGGGTATAATAATACAGTGGTTAGATACACATCAGGATGACTAGAGATAGCTCTGGATATATTAAGAACCTTGACGTTTTTAAACTAGGGGTTGACTGAGGCAACACCTATTCAGTGATTAAAGCTAAGTGAGAAATGAGACAGAAAATTGCCTCTTTTACCTATCAAAAAAAAAATCAGTCTGAGAGGGGAAGACCCTTAGGGTTTCTAGCCAAAACAGAAACAATTGCTATTTATGTTCACTCTGAGCCATCTGGGCCCAAAGCAAGCTATACATGGAATAAATAGGAAATAACAGAGTAAAACCACTGGAATTAAGAGTATTATATACTCGCTGAGCCAGTGACACTTGCCTCCTGGCTTTTCCATGAACAAGATGTTCTATTTCTCAACTCCAGGCATTTTCTCTGACTGTCCTCCAAGCCTAGAACACTCTACCTTTTCTCCTCTTTGACTACTGACCTCCCTAGCTCCTTTTAAGTCCCAGCTAAAATACCAACTCCTACAGGAAGCTTATCCCAACCCCTTTTAATTCCAGTGTTTTCACTTCAATCCACCCTCCACACTCAGGTACTAAAATGATATTTTTAAAGCACATGTCACCCTACCAGTCAACAAACTCCAGTAATTTTCTATTGCCCCAAGAACAAATATAAAATGCTCTGTTTGGCATTCAAAGCTTTTCATTAGGTTATGATTGAAGTGAAGATTTGAGGTAAAAGAAAGAATGAGGAGCCATGTCATCATATGAGACAGTGGTAAAGAAAGAAAAATTGGGGGAAGGTATCTGAGTGATAGGAGATCAGAAAAAGGGAAGAAGAGAGATAGTGAATGTCCTCTATTTTTTTTTTTTTGAGAGTGGGGAAAGGGGAAAGTATGGGGGATTTGAGGAGGTATGAAAAGATTTGGAAGAATTAAGAGAGTAGAATAGTGAGTTGATGAGGGAGGTACACATTAAAATTAAAATTACCTGGGAGCAATGATGGTCCAATTGAGGTTATGTAACATAAATTATGAATCTAGTCAGAAGAGATGCATAGTTTTCTCCGCATTCATTTAGCATATGTATAGAAATGAAGACAATTGACGATAGGAGTGATATAATGTTGAGGCTTGGCTGGGTGCAACCCATGTCTTCCTGACTATAAGAGGTTAGTTTGATGTGTACTGTATACTGCCATTCTCAGAGCCAATAAAATAGGAAAATCATATCATTAGGCAATTCTAGGGTATTGAACACTGATGCCTTCTGCTCACTAATCCTGAAAAACCTCTCTTAAAAGAAAAAAATATGTAAGCATACTGAGCAGGAGATGGAAGAGAGTCAACATTTATATTAATTATTTACTTTGTGCCAAGCCTTATGCAAAGTTCTGGGGATACAAAGGAAAGCAAAAGAAGCCCTATTTTCAAGGAACTCATAGTCTAATAGGAGAAATAACATGCAAACAGCTATGTATACACAAGTTATATACAGGATAAACTGAAAATAATCAGCAGAAGAAGGCATTAAAATGAAGGGTGAAGAGTCCTGTCTGGAATCCCATAGCCAGTAGGATTTGGACTCACATCTTCCTATGAGGTCGGTTTGATGTCTGCTATATCAACTGCTTTACCCAGAGGCAATAAAATAAAATAGGAAAATCACATTATTAGGCAATTCTAGGGTATTGAACAGTAAAGCCTTCTGCCCACCAATCCTGAAAAACCTCTCTTAAAAAAAACATATTCATAGTCAAGGATGATGACATTAGAACTGGGAGGAGTCTCAGAAATCATCTGGTTTACTGCTTCTCTATTTCATAGAAGGAGTGATAGTAGCGAGATTCAAACCCATAACCTGCAATAAATCCAGTATTCTCTTCTTCTGCACCACTCCTCCATTTTACAGGCATGAATTATATAGGTTAGTTTTTTTTTTTAATGGGAAAGTTTTGGGGGTGAGACAACTAGTGCAATACATTTCTTGTTCTCCTTCCCCACATGTCATCTTGTATAAGAGGAATTTTTAGGAGAAAAAAATTAATGAGGAAAGAACACTTAGCAGTCAATACTGTGAGAGTAACAGAAGTCTGCAGTTACAGTATAAGT
Source organism: Sarcophilus harrisii (assembly GCF_902635505.1). Taxonomy (NCBI): domain Eukaryota; kingdom Metazoa; phylum Chordata; class Mammalia; order Dasyuromorphia; family Dasyuridae; genus Sarcophilus; species Sarcophilus harrisii. Next base: position 351,368,331 of record NC_045426.1, read on the forward strand.
TGTGTGTCATTTATTTTCATGTATAGCTCGTTGAAATGTGTCTTATAGTCACACCATGTACATATACACCAAATCTCTATTTTAGTATGGGCTGGCAGTGCCAACTTTCTTTTAGCACTGTTTGATCTCCATTGTATTCTGAGGAACCCCAATGTAATTGCTTTGATTTATAGTACCCTGGAGGGGTTTGGAAAGTCACTGGCTAAGAAGATGTTTATTGGATTAAATGTGGATTTCAATTATTCATATTATCTTTGCTTCCCATTAGTGCAGGTAATTAAAGGATTAAATATCATCTGGATAATTAATATGTCCTATTATAGGTTCTTAATAGTAATGATTCTATTCTGCTTATCTTCCTAGATACAAAGGGAGGAAAACAAAGCAGAGGGTGTTACCAGTAGTCACCTGCCAGTCTCTTCAGAGCTCATGAGAAATTCAGAATTTCTGTGGAAATCTTCTGCCTTAAGTGGGACCATAATAAACTCCAGAGACACTCTGCAAAGTATCAGTGATGAAGGTGGATCAGTGACCCAACACATACAGCTGGAAGGCTGCTCTCCAAGGCCACAACACCATGAGACACAAGACCAAGAAAATGATATCTGCCATCCCAAAAGTCCCAGGGAAGACAAACCAGATGAGCAAATCAACTCTGAGGCCAGTCATGAAAATGCATTAGACTGTGAACTCTTAGCCCATTACCAGAGGATAAGTGATGCTGATCTTGGGGAGCAAGAGAATCTATATATTGCTTTGGCAGAAGCTTCATATGATCTTCTGACAGTAGCACATTCCCTCAGTGCACCAAGGGATGCAGAAGAACCATTAGTCATGGAACTCCATGAAACAGGTGACACAGAAACAGGATGTGATCCCAAAGATTTTCCCTCTCCAATGCTAGGTGATGACTGTTTGCCTCAAGAAGATTGCTCTAGGGGCTCAGAGCTGGCAGAAGGTCAATGTGAAGCATCTGATTTATGTTTGCTCAGTGACATGATAACTGAACAACTTACTGGAGCACAGGCTGCTGACTCATCTTGCCCAACATGTGAAAATAGAGAGGCTGCAGGTACAAACACAACACCATATCCCATGAACATTTCCATGGGAAGCAGCTTGGAAAGGTCATATGAAAATGAGATGAAAGAAAAGAAGCTGGATAACAGAAAAAAACTGACTAGAATGCTAAAAGCAGACCAAGAAAGTAATTTAGTCAGTACTTGGAAGGACCACATTGTTACTCCAGAGAACAACTGCCTTTCCCAGCTCCAAAAAGCAAGTGATGTGACACTCCTTCTTGGAACTGAGGATGAAGCAGAGACATCTTTACTCTGTGGAATGACTGCAGAGCATCCTGAAGAGAAGTCAACTGAGATTCCAACTGAAAATATCAGGAATTCTCAGATTTCCAGTGATGGGGAGGAAACACTTACTCTTCAAACTATTGGTAAAGATCATCAGGTCAAATATCTTGCTGTTTCAATTGCTCAAAACAATCACTCAGAGAGAACTAAAGAAAATTTTCCTGGGGTGCCAGCTGGAAGCATTACTCACCTTCATTCTGATGAACAGTCTGCCCCTGCTGGAAATGACTGGGCAACTAAGACTTCAGAGCAGTTGACCCTCAAAGAACCCCTTGGGACAGCAGCTCATTTACCCCATCCACAGCTGCTGAGGGAAGAGTTCTCGAGTAATTCTTGGGGTGTTCTTACTGATGGATTGACCACTGAAAGTCAGGACACTGAGGGTGCTGTGGGTAAAAACTGGGAAGAGAGTTGTCAGAGCAAAGTGAGAGATTCAGAACAAAATGTACACAAAGAGATTCATCATCACTTAGCTTCTTTCTCTGAAGACGGCCTCCAAGATGACTTCTATGCCTTCACAGCTACATGGAGGCAAAGTAGCCTGTTGCCATTAGAACATTCAACAGATAATTCTGAGGAGAGAGAAAGGAATTTAGGAGTTCCCAGTGGCAAAGTAGCTATGATAAGTGACAAAGGAGAAAGGCAGGCTTCCCAGAAAGTTCCACCTTCTCTGGAAAATCTTCTGGAGGAGGCTAGCAAAAATTCCATGGATGATAGTCAGGGAGATTGTGAGTTGGGAGGAAAGCAAAAAGCCTCAACTTTGACAGATCTTGTTTCAGAGTCTTCATCACCAATTCAGGCAGTGGATGGAGCATGCCCAGTTAGTTCTGTGGTTCTGGACAATGTCTGTGTGATTTCTGAAGAGCTTGGGGCAGACAACAAGATACAAAAATTGGATACATCTGAAATAGACACATCAACTAGCAGCAATCAGTTTACTTGTTTTGATGGGAAAATTCAAGAGAAAAAAGAAGTAAGAAAGAATGTAGGCTTTTATATCCCTAGCATCCAGAATTTGAAAGATTCTAGCATCCTAGAATCATCAGTAGATCCGATAGATGAGAAGGAAGCCTCTACTGCAGTTTCACTATTTAAAGGGACCTTGAATATGGTCTCAGATGTCTCTGGGAAGAAAAACACCAGCCATGTAAGTAAAGCAGAGGAAAAAGACCAATGTACAGAGATTCACCCCATTTTGCTTACACAGCTTTTGACTCACCCACAAATCATGGAATCTTCTGTAGATTCTGCAGATGGAGCAGAAGTTATGGAGTGTGTTGGGACAGGAAAAATAGTGACTTCTGAGACCACACTAGAGGTGATGTCAGAGGAAAGGAATTTCAACAAGGAGAGCTTTAATCAAAAGTTGAAAGTTCCATGTCATAAGGAAGCTGAACACCTTGGGGAAGGAATTCCATGTGCAGACAATGGGAGACAAAGACAAAGCCCAGAGACCATGGAGAGTAACTTAGATGAGCCAAGCCACAAGGCACAAGACAGTACTATTGAATGTAGTTCAGCATCCCTTGTTCTTTCCAATAATCTTGTTGAACTAGTCACTGATACTTCCAATGAAAGAGATACCAATAGTGCCATAAGTCAAACACAAGATGTGCCTATGAATGGCTTAGTTGAGCCAAAACATGAATGGATTTGTACTGATTCAAAGGAATGTAAAAACACTGAGAATGAATATGTGAAAAATTTGTCACCTACCTTGCCTCCTTCAAGTGTGCCTGTTGAATTAACCTTGACTTCATTTCTAAAGGGAAAGGCCACACATTTTGCAAAGGATTGTAAAATACAAGTGCCCACAACTGGAGAACTCAAAGCCACAGATTCACTGGGATCCCCCATAGAAACTTTGGCATTCATTCCAGCAGAATGTTCTTCCAAAACCAGCCCTAAATGTCAAGACCAACATCTACTAAATCATTGTCTGAAAGACTCTTTACCAGGAACTGTACAAAAGGCAAGAGAGGAAAAAAAGCATTGTCATATGGTGCCTCCCAAATCTAAAGTGCTAGAGACTCTGGCATCAGCATCTGAGGAAGGAAATAAAAAGCAAGAAATGTCCGGGACTGGACATTTAGCTGAGGGTGTGAAGAAGAAAATTCTGTCCAAAGTGGCAGCTCTGAAAATGCGCTTGGAAGAAAAAGAAAGGGCCAGAAAGAACTCTATTTTTAGTAAAAAGATTCCTAAACCCGAAACACTGACTCAAAATGAAGAAAAAAAAGACTCCAAAAGATTGTCTTGTAAAAGAGAAAGCAAAGGTAAGGCTGAACAAATTTTCATTTCTTTATAGATGAGATTATAAGATTATAACTAATTATAAGATTAGTTTCAAGAAGATATTTATTGCCGCATAAGTCTTTTGCCTACAGCCAAGTTGCCATTTTGTGGTCAATGGCACCTTTTTCTTTACCTAAAAAAAAAATCAGTCCTATATTTTGTATTATTCAGTTTCTTGAAGATATGCTTTGCTAAGGGACTGAGAAGGAGGGAAGAGATTATTGCACATTTCTATGCAATTATGTTTTAAAAGAAAGAGATCTTTTTATGAAAAAAAAACTAATCATAAGTATTATGGACAATATTTAAGTAGATGAAAATAGTGTTAAAGTAGATTTAAGTAGTGTTAAAAGCAAGATCCAAATAAATAAGTACCTGGGTACCTTTCTCACTAAATAAATATTTACAAATATTACAAATACTAAATAAGTATTTACAAATTATTGTTTAATCTAACCCTGTTTTCCACCCCAACATTTGAGTATGATGCTTCACTCTCCCCAGCCTTCTAATTACTATAAATTTATCTAGCCAAAAGACTTCTGGGCAATGCCAAAACTCCCTGATTTACGGCCACTTCACTTTAAAAACCATTTTTATCACCACTCTTCTTTCGCAGTCTGAAATGGAAATAATTCTTCTTACGTTTCAGTTCTCTTCTTTTTAAAAGTTCTTGCTTTCCCATCAATGAAACTTGGAAGGGACTAAAAAAGACATTATAGAGAGATATTGTGCATCTTGATGTCAGATATAGTAGAAGAGCCATTATAGTCTGGATCTGATCACAAGGGAGCAACATCCTCTTTCCTTTTGAAGTCTGAATTCTTGTTATTCTTATTATTTTTTGGATGGTTTCTTAGCAACCATCACACAAAGTATTATATACAAAACTATTTTTCCAAAAGAGCTTGTAGTTCCCCAACCAAGCATGCCATACATAACTTTTTAAACAGAACCTAATGTTTTTAAACAAAGTTAGAAAAGACATAAAATAGTTTTGCCAATGTAAAAGAAGTACTACGTTTGGAACGCCATAAAGGGCATTGACTGTCTAGCTTGAGTATGAGAAGTTATTATTCTTCAAAACATTGTACTATGGAAGTATTTGGTGATGATCCCAAGGCAGCTTCATCAGGCAATGCATAATTAGGCCTAGTATAGCAAAAGCACACTTGAGCAATAGACTGGATCCTTTATAGGCCCATCCATAAGCAAAGAAGGATATATTTAGAACAGAGGTATTGTTAAAGCTATGGTTTCAAACTACCCACACTCACATGTAGATACACACACCAGCAAACACATATATGTGTATCCAATCCCCTCACACACAATGGATCATAGTATAGAGCTAAGCCTCTATTGGACTTATCCTGGCCAATTTCCCATTTTATAGATGAGGAAATGAGTCCCTGATAAGTCGTGTCATATGGATAGTAAGAAGTAGAACTTGGATTTGAATACATGTCAACTGGCTCCAACTTTCAGCATTTTAAGAAAGCAATCAGAGTCAAGGAAATGAGTACAAGCAATTTATATCAGTTAAAATCAAGATCCTAGATTTCATATCTCAGGTGTCATAATATTTCCATGCCATGTTCTGTACTTTGTGTTAGGGGGAAGAAGACCATTTGTTCCCAAGACACCCTCAGTCTTGTCTATTTCTCTGTGAAAGTGGAAATCCTTTATCAAAGGAGAGGAATGGGAACAGAAAGAAAGCACCATCATAACTCTGGACAAAGATTTACAGCTATTGTATGTGTATCAAAGATGGCTCATGATCCTATTTCCAGTGCCCAACTGGAGGTAGCATAACAGAGTGGAAAGATCTCTTAGTCAGAATCTGGTTTGAACCCAGGCTGACTTGTGGCTACTATTGTTTATACTAATACCCTCAGAATATATGTATACTAGGCATCTAGGTGGTGCCATAGTGCACAGAGCACCAGGTCTGGAGCCAGGAAGACATCTCCCCAAGTTCAAATCCAATCTCAAACATTTATTAGCTGTGTGAACCTGGCAAGTCACTTAACTCTGTTTGTTTCAGTTTCCTCATCTGCGAAATGAGTTGGAAAAGGAAATGACAAACTATTCCAGTATCTTTACCTAAAATACTCCAAATAGGATCACAAAGAGTTGAACATGACAGAAACAAGTGAATAACAGCAACATATATACTAAAGATCTCTGTTGTTTAATACTGCTTACTAGTTGCACAACTTGGAGCCTGTCATTCAACATCTTGGGCTTTTGCAAAATGTATTTTTCAACTGCAAAATGAGCTAGTTGTTTCTCCAACTAGCTCAAAAAAGAACTTTTAAGGTTCTTGTCAGCTTTCATAGAATCTTAGATTTTAGAACTGAAAGAGATTTCAGAGACCAGTAAATCCAGCTTTTTTTCCTGAGGAAGAAGCCAATACCTTGAAAAGTTGATTAACTTGCCCAGGATCACACAGTTTGTAAATATCTGATATATGATCTGACTTTATTCCTCTACCCTCACCTGCCTTCTATTGAACATATTATGACTGATGTGCCAAAGAAAGAATCCTAGAAACATATATTAAGAGGACCTTACAGTCAGCAAAAATCAATAGCATTATTGTCTCCTTTCCGCAGAGAGGTGAAGGTCTGTGCTTGCAGAACATTAACTATGTTGTCAAATGTCATTGTTGAATTGGCCATTTCTGGTTAATTCTTTTTACTTTGTTTCAAGGGAACAAATATAGGTATATATGACATATATATGTATGTGTATATGTAAATGACTATGATGTAAAAATAACATCAATAAAATTTTTTAAATATACAAAAATAAAATGGAGCTAACTCTTCCTCTACCCTCCAATGCTTAGAATAACAAAACCATTAGCATTTGAATGAAAAGAATTTTTTTTGGAAGAATAAGTGAGGCTCCTGTTTTCCCAAATTAATGCAGAGAGAGATAATTAGAAAATATTGAGTCTAAACTATTTTCTGATTGTAGAATTTGTTACCCAGTGTTCCCATCACCACTTCTCTAATATGGAATAAGCTTTTTATTTATACAAGTGGCTGTTATTCCAACAATGACTGGCAGCAGCTTTTGATCTGCTGAATTATTCACAGTAGTGAATATTGTAGTGACAGATCAACAAAGCAATGTTGGATCTTGGATGGGGCTCAGAAGGTTTTCATTACAGTTATTTTTTTTTGGTGGTGGTGGTTGTTATTTCGTGAGTGAACCTACTTAATGGTATTTGACTTGTATTGCATTGACACCTATGGCTGAGGCTAAGGCAAACTTTCCCAGAAACCCTCCTGGAAGCCTCAGAATGCTGACTTTAAATATTGTCATTATACCAAATGAAATTGCTTATTCTTTAGTTTTTGTGGCACCTGCTCCTTGCTTTTCAGGGAGAATCTACAACAAAATGAAGTAAAACTTTTTCCATCTAGATTTTTAAAAATCCTGGCCCTTTACATTAGGACTTTAACTTTTTCCACCTGGGACCCCTTTTCACCTGAGAAATTTGTATGTGACCCTGAGCATATAGGTATTTTATAAAAAGGTATACAAACCAAACATTCACTGATAATAAATGATAATTTTGTGACTCCCCCCTTCAGTTATGAGACCTCATATGAGGTCACAAAGCACAATTTAAGAAGCTGTGCTTTAGATAATGATGGTCCAAAACCAATTCTAAATGATATCATGTTAATACTGCCTCCTGGTGGCTACACCGATAATTGTACCTTATCTGGTACTCCACTCTTTTGCTTCTTCATAGGATAGCCCCATCTTCCAGTAATTGATTTTTTTTTTCATAGCTTATATTTGTTTTTTCCAATACCAATGTTCTATTGATATGAAGGAAATAAAATATAGCACCTTTTTAGTAGGGTTTCTTTTACAAAGAAAGTGAGGAAGAAAAACTCAATACAAATATATTATTGAGTTGCCCTTTGCTTCTTGGTGGTCTAGCTTTAGTTACCTTTACAATTCAGGTATACACTATTCCATGGACTTCACCCCACTTATTTAATATTGGCTTGGGAAAAAAGGGTATAGTTTTGTTAGCTGAAAACATGTATATGATATCTCAATATCCAATTTCACTTTTTAAAAAGGAAGGACTTATATTCTGTTTCATTGTCTGTGATTTAGATTTGGCCTCAGGATTTTTGAATACGAAAAAGAAGAGGTCAGGTTTTCTAGATCATTTAATTTCTCACTTTCCTACCAATGATGAATTGCAAAATTCTCATTGACAGCCCCAGTGCTATTGAAGAAGATCCAGGCTGAGATGTTTCCTGATCATTCTGGAAATATAAAATTAAGCTGTCAGTTTGCAGAAATCCATGAAGACTCCACCATCTCCTGGACAAAAGATTCTAAGTTAATTGCAAGGGTTCAAAGAAGGTAAAATGTCTGGTTTTGGACTAGCCAGTCTTAATCATTTCTCACAATCCTATTGGGGCATTGTTCTCATTTGCAATATGAGAAAATTAGACTAGATAATGTCTAAGGTCTTTCTTGTGTCTGACATTACACAATTCTATGATTTTATGACCATCTTGTCACATCATTTCTTAGGAGGTAGTGGAGGTGGCAGAAATAGTGAGAAGAGGTAAAGATTTGAGTTCCATTAAGGTAAAGATTCAGTATCTTATCTAAATATACCAACCCATTAGTAATCAAGTAATATTTGTTGAATAGGGATAAGGACTAGAATTATGATTCCATATTGCACAGGAAACTACAGATTGAGGGAATTCCCCAACTTTTAGTGGAGGTTAGTATCTTTGTAACTAGGTCTCAGAGAATAGCTTAGAGCACTGAGACATTAAGTAACCTGCCTAGTTCTGTAGCTAGCTTGTGTCAGAGGTGAAGCTTGAACACGATATTTTCGACTTTAAGGCCAGTTCTCTGTCCATTATGTAACACTGCTTCATTTATTGAAGACTGGAGACAAGAAGAACTGAGTTCAAATGCGGCCTCAGACACTTAATAGTTGCATGATTCTATGAAGTTACTTAACTCTTCTATGTCTCAATTCTCCATTCAAAATCCCCGGAGAAGGAAATAGCAAATTTTACAGCATCTTTGCCAAAAAAAAACTTTAAAAGAAATCATGAAGAGTTGGACATGACTCGAAATAACTGAACAACAATAATAATTCACATTTCTATAACTCTTTTAAAAAGCATCTTTCTCATCTTCACCTGTGAATCAAGTATCATAAAGCTTATTATTTCCATTACATAGATGAGAAAATCATCTGAGAAAGGTCAGACACCCTTGCTGAAAGTCATACATCTACTAACATCAGAATAGGCACTCAAACCCAAATCTAAGACCAGTCCACCTGCTTCTGTACCATACAGTGCAATGCACTAACTGCATGAGGCATTAAGAACTAGACTATGGGGAATGCTGAAGTGTGAAAGCAATACTGTCCTAGGGGACTAAAGATCTAGAATCTCGTGTTTGCTTTGCAGCTAAGAAGCTTGTGGTCTTGAGAAAATATCCACGTTTTTGGATTTCAGTCTACTTGCATGGCAAAGTCAAGAGACTCTAGGGGATGCCTTCCAGGATGCCTTCCAGGTCTGGAATTCTACCAGCCTAATACTGAACTAGGCTTTTTGCATCTGAAATGTTTTTCCTTACATATGTCATTGTGTGTGTCTGTTTCATAACTATCTCCATTAACCTGTCAAGTACTGTATACAGTCAAGCAAAGGTCAAATGCAGCAGATGAGCCCAAGAATATAAACAAGTATGGCATCCTTGGCATGAAGCTGCAAGAAACACTTGTAGCCCTCAGACCAAATAGCAGTCGTTGAGAAGTGCTGACTAGCCATTTCTAGGAATGGAAGGACTAGTTTGTTTTTCTGTTTCTAGGAGACTGATGAGGTGGGGAGTGGAAGTGGCAATGGGATTTTTTTCACTAATAAACATGCCAGGTATGCTGTCTGGGGTCTCTGAAGACTTGGTGGCTCACTTTTGTTTTCTCCCTGGCATAGAAAGTATCATCTCACTTTTGGCCCTTCTTCAGATCTCACTGGATAATCCCTGTGCCAGAAAAGCATTTCCTTCATTTCTTCAGGAAATAGACTTTTTACTAAAAGGATAAAAATTTTGTGATTTAAAAACAAATGACAGGGTTTGGTTGTGGCTAAGGGCAAGCTTAGGCAAAACTACCAAGCCTTAGAAATGTTACCTTTTTTCTAGTCTTTCCTTTTGCTACCTATGCACTATTCATTTAAACAACAGGAGGAACTTGCTAGTGAAGGCTAAGTAAGCCTTGGGCTACATTCACCTATCCCTACCCCACTTTCAAATGATCACCAGCCCTATATGACAGAAATTCTGACATTAATAATCATAATTATAGCATTGTTGCTGTTACTTTTTTAAAAAGATATTAGCCACAAACATTTTTAAGTTCCCCCTCATACCAGGAACTGCACTAAATTCTGGAGATACACAATTTAGAAAAATCAAACAATCCCTGCTTCAAAAACCTCACAGACAACTGTGAACAAACAGAACATATATTAAGAGATTTGGAGTAGTTTCAGAAAGAAGGCACTAAATTTAAGAAGCATAGAAAAAAACTTCTTGCTGAAGTTTGAAACTTTAGCTGAGACTTGAAAGAAGATAGAAAGCATGTAGGAGGAACAGCTAGGAGGCTAGAATATGAAGAGCAGTAGGATGTAAAAAAATTGAGGTTAGAAAGGGATTAGATTATAAAAGACTTTAAAAGCCCAGCAGTGGGGTTTATAACTGATCCTAGAGAAGGCAAATAGGTGACATATGCTGGGCCTAGAGTCAGGAAGATTCATCTTCCTGAGTTCAAATCTTATCTCAGATGACACTTATTATCTTTGTCATCCTTGGTAAGTCACTTAATCCTGTTTGCCTCAGTTTCCTCATCTATAAAAAGAGTTAGATAAGAAAATAATGAATCACTCTAGGCTCTCTGACAAGAAAACCCCAAATGGGGTCACGAAGGAAGAGTCAGACATGACTTAAAAAAATACTTAAGAATAACAACAAAAGAGATAATAGGGAAATGGTGGAACACATTGAATTAAGTGTATTTAACATTCTTTAGGAAGATCAATTTGACAGTGGATAGATTGGAGGGAGGGACAGATTTGGAGTGAAAGAAAGATTGTGACTGGGTTGAGAGAAAAGGATATATTTGTACAAGAGATGTTGCAAAGATAAGAAAGATAAAATGTGTCAATGGTTTGAATATGGGGAGTCATTGAGAGTGAGGAATCCAAGTTAGCTTGTTGGTTGAGATCCTGTATGATTAGGAAAATAGTGGAACCCTTGCTAGTAAGGGGAAAGTGTGGACACACTATTTTAGATACATGCAATTGTCATTGCAGAGGAGGCATTTTATTTGAGATGTCCAAGAGGCAGTTGGACATACACGACTGTGGGTTAGCAAAGAGGTTAGATATACAGATCTGAAAATCAGATGAATAGAGATCCATGTAGATGGGCCCATGAGAGCTAATGACATCATCAAGTGAAATAATATAGAGTGAAAAAAGGTCCATACTTTGGGGGACATTCATGATTAGAATATATAATATAGAAGAACCAGCAAAACAGTCTGAAGAGTGATCAAACAGAATGAGAACCAGGAAAGAGTAGTGTAACAAACCAAGAGAGGAGAAAGGGACCCAGATATCTCCTAGTTCAACCCCCTCCTTTTACAGATGAGGAAATTTTGACTCTTAAGAGTTCAAGTGATTTGCCCAAGGATACTTAAGTAATAAGTGGCAAAGAAGGAATTTGAATTCAAGAAACTTACATTTTACTAGGGGAATTCAACAAATTCCCAAATAAAATAGAAGATAAACAACAAAAGAATACAGAGTTATTGGTGAAAGTAGGGATACTAATAAATGTGACACAATCAACAGTATCACTATTCAAAAAGTGTTATAATCTATTATGACATAATCCCTATCAAAGTCCTCCTTTGATACTTCCTCCTAGTGTAGAATCGACCCTGGGTTCTTAACAACTACCAGTAGAACCTTAGCTCTGGCAAGTCCTACCAAGCTGGTAAGGATACAAACATAGGTTCATAGATGGACTGAAGGTCATATGAGAACCAGTAACCTGAGTTAAGTAAGGTTCATTACTAGGTTGACCTTTGGTTATAGGATGAACTTTTTGGCCTTTGCAATTCATAAAGGTCCATCTAATAAAACTGGGAGAGACTTTCATCTGAATCCTTGGAAAATCCACATAAATGAAAATTCACATTCTTGAGGTAGTGAAATCAGAGTTATATAATTCTCCAGTTTATCTATATTTATGGTCTTAGGGTCATCTTTGGCTTTTTCCTCCCTTATTCCCACTTCCAATCAGTTGGCAAGTTATGGTAATTCTATTGCTATAATGCAACAGGGATTCATCACCTATTTTCCACCCTGGAATGAGACAGTGATCTCTTCTTCTTTTTACACAGTCCCATACATTTTAATAAACATGAAGCATATTCCTTATATAAGGCTATGAGATCAGAATCAGTTTACAAAAAAGATGAATAAAATATGGAATGAAGCCTCAGATCTTTCTGTATAGTAGAGGAAAAAGCATAGGAGAGGCAAAAACAAAATGCTTTAAAAACTTACTGGAAGAAGAGACTATTTTTAGCTGGAAGATCAGGGAAAGTTTCCTGAAGAAGACTCATACAACTTTATAAAAATGTAACCACTGTGCAAAACAATATATACTTATATTTATATATTTTGACATGACATTGAAAGTACATCCTCTCCCAAATATTTTTAGTCTCCCAAATATTTAGTAAGTGCATACTGTGTATAAACCAATCTACTACTCAGGGCAATACCAAAATGAAGGAGATCCAGCTTCTGCCTCCCGGAACTTGTAATTTGGTGGGAGAGATAAGAGTTAGGTTAACTAAACAAGGACAAAGTAAAACCATAAAAATACATTTTCACAAAATTGTATGAAAATTGTGTGTAAATCAGAGACTTTACCAAAAAACTAAAATAGGATAAATTCATTTACTAAACTCCAACTAACCGATACTCAAAAATCAGTCAGGTAGGGATTTTCTTTCTTTCTTTTTTCTTTTACTAAACCAAAGTTTTCCCCCTTCCCCTCTCAGTTAATAAGCATTTATATACCAGCCATTGAGCTAAGCACTGGGGCTGTAAAGAAACACAAAAAACCCACCAAATTCCCTTCCCTCAAAGAGATGACAGTCTAATGGGAAATATAGAGAATTAACTTGAAACCCAAAGCACCTATACATTTTCTAGAATGATTAGACCAGAACAAAATATAAAAATATTCACCCAACCAAACATGAGGCAAAGAGTTGTTTCATTAAATATTTATACATATTGAATTATGTTTAAAATTCACCAAGGAGCTCACTATTCAAAGAAATGCCTCTTTTAATACTTTTATGAGATAGAGAACACTCTAGTAATATAGATAACTGTCTCTTAATTGATCCATTTAGTCAGAGTCAATTTTGATATACCTGGTTTTCCTAAAACAGCACACTATACAGTATTAATACTATTGCAGGGAATCAGGGCAGTGTGCAAAAGTATGAATGGTTATCCAGAAATATCTCCATTCTTTTCAGGGATTTATATTACAATGGCAGACTTATTCTCCTAATGAATGGGCAGATTAATATTTCATGATGGTACACAAATATTGGTGCAAGATCAGGATTTTCAAGACTTTTACTCTTTTCAAGGTTCTTTTACAAAATTTAATGGGCCAAGCATTCTTTACAAATAAATAAATTGTAAAACAATGTACCACAATGGAGGACTCCTCTTAGTTTATTGGTTGCAAAAAACAGAGGAGGGGGTAATAGTAGTTTTTCCTTGCAGCTTAAGAATATGAGACGTTAAAATGATTACGTTTGTAAATGTTAATGTTTTTTATTATCAGTGCAGGAGATAATTCAACTGTGTCCTTGGCCATTGTTCAAGCAAGTAAAAAAGATCAGGGATTGTATTATTGCTGCCTCAAGAACAGTTATGGGAAAGTGACAGCTGAATTTAACTTCACTTCTGAAGGTAAATCTCAACTTTATACTCTTGGATAGAAAGCAGAGTTACAGCCATTTCACTGATGCTCCTGGTCTGACAGCCTTTCTCTCTCATCTTTTGTCTCCTTTTAGTTCTGGGTCAGCTTTCAAGTCATCAGGATATTAAAGGTAAGTCAGTATGGGCTGTCAGAGAAAATGGGTTCACCATTAAATCATGAAATAGGCACCCCCTGGGAAAAATGATGGAAATAATGTGTTCCTTTAGACAGATAACAAGTAAAATAGATAAATTACGAGAGAGGTTGGAGAAGTGAAGGGCAAGCAATAAGCCACTTCAATCTCTCATTCTCTTGCTTTTGAGTAATAATATTCACTATCATCGTTTTGCCAAGTTATTAAAATTCTAGAGCTTTATCATTATCAGAGAGAGGGATTAGGTTAACACTAATTATTGTAAGTTTATTGATATCTTTGTTTTTATACCACATTTAATTTTTTTCCAGTTCTAAATTCAATTTTATTTTCAGTTTTAAATTATCCTCATTTCCCTATCCATTGAGAAGGTAAGAGAAACAAAATCCATCACAATGGATTGTACATGTATAGGTATGCAAAACAAACTTCCACATTAGCCATGTCCCAAAAAATTAGGAAAAAAGAAAGAGAAAAAATATTCTTCAGTCTTCACTCTTAAGTCTATCAGTTCTTTATGTTGAAGTATTACATTTTATCATAAGTTCTTTGAATTGTGGTCAGTTGTGTTAATTATTATGTCTTGATTATTCATTATCTTTATAATATAGCTAATAACGTATAATTTTTTCTTGGTTCTGCTCATTTCACTTTGCATCAATTCATGCAATTATTTCTGGGTTTTTCTGAAACCACCCCCTTCATTATTGCAAGCACAAAAGTATTCCATCATATTCATATGCCACAACTTACTTAGTCATTCTCCAGTTGATGAGTATGTCATCAGTTTCCAATTCTTTGCCACTGTAAAAAGCTACTGTAAATATTTTTGCATGTATGTGTTCCTTTCTTATTTCTTTCATTACTTTGGAATATAGAACTATTGGTGATATTACTAGATCAAAAACTATGAACAATTTAATATTTTTGGTGTATCTCCAATTTGTTTTTCAGAGTGATTAGAGTCATTCACAGTTCCACCAATAGTCTGTTAAAGTACCTATTTTGTTACATCCCTTCTAGCATTTGTCATTTTACATTTTCTTCATTTTAGACATTCCGATGAATTGTTTTTTTTAACTGTTTTACTTTGCATTTCTCTAATTATTACTAAATTGGAACATTTTTATGACTATTTATACCTTTGATTTCTTCCTCTAAAAATTCCTTATTCGTATCTTTTGGTCAGTTGTCAACTCTTGAGTGTCTTTTGTTTTTGTAAATTTGACTCAGTTCCTTGTGTGTTTAAAAAAGAAGAGGTCTTTATGAGAAAAACTTGCTGCAAAATTTTCCCGGTTTACTGCTTTTCTTCTAGTTCTAGATGCATTAGTTTTATTTTTGTTAAATCTTTTAAATTTTATGAATCAAAATTATCTAGTTTAACTCCTATAAACTTCTCTTTCTCTTGTGTGGGCATAAAGTCTTCCTCTATCCATAAATCTTACAAGTAAATTCTTATACAGACATTTTGAATATTTTCCTTCCCCACAATGAACCTTCCCTTGTAACAAAGGGGAAAAAATTAAGCAAAACCCCCATCTGGCAAAGTAAACATTTAATTCTCCACATACACCATTGTGTTCTACTTCTACAACAAATTTAGGTTGGTGCATTTTATCATTCCCTGTCCAGAATTAAAATTAGTAATTATAATTACACAAAAATCAGCTTTGTTTTACAGTTCTTTTCATTTACATTGTGATATATACACACATATATTATAAGTGTATATATATTTGTGCATACATGTATATACATACACACTTTTTTTGGTTCTGCTCACTACACTGTAGCATATAGTTTTCCTATGTTTATCAAAATTCCTCATATTCATTGTTGCTTATATTTTGTTCCTTCATAGGGTATATGTTTAGTAGTGGGATCTCTGGGTTAAAGGCTATAGACATTTTAGCCACCTTTTAAAAAACATATAATTCCAAATTGCTTCCCAGAATTGTTGGGTTAATTCATCAAAACCATCTGAGTATTGCTGTTTTTCTACAGCCCCTTCAATATTGATTTGTTGTTTCTCAAGAAGAAACAATATTCCATTACATCTGTATACCACGATTTGTTCAGTCATTTTTCAATCAATGGGCACCCATTGTGTTCCTAGTTCTTTGCTACCACAAAGTGTTGCTATGAATACCACTAATACTATAGTAAGTATTTGGAATGAGGACTTTCAGATTAGCTTCTATTTGCAAGTGTCTATGATATATAGATTTGATAGTTGAGGGCAATCTCCTCCCCACAAAAATGCCATTCGACTTTTTTCCACAATTCCACCTCCCTCTTTTCTGCATAGGCTCATAAACTACCTCTTTAATTGCTTCCACTGATTGTTCAGCTGTGCATGCTGATAAGCACATTCCCAAAAAGCATCAGGTATTTGGCAAGAACAAATCCTTTCATCTGCACTTTAATGCAAGTGGAAGGAGGGTTTTGATGTTTGCCTTTGATACCCACATACAGCTCTCTGTTCAACAAAGCTTAGGAGCCATTCCTGAATCTGCTCACGTTTTGATCAACTCCTCCACTGAATGTTCCCTGGCAAAGTGTTATTCTGCAGCCTATCCCTCCTCACAGAAATTTTACCTTCTGTTCAGGGTTGTAGCTGATTGAAGAGAGAATTGAATTTTACTACAGTTAAAATGTTTTGGATCATTCTGATCATTTATAACTTGTGCTCACTCTAAAACAAAACACAAGACAAACCAACCCTCAAACTTATGGATGAAAAGATATAGAATGAAAATACCAAGAGAAGAATTATTAGGATGTTTGCCTGCTTTTGTCAGGAGGCATTAGAGTCCCCTGGAAAAAGAGCACCAGTGTGTTCAATAGAGCACGGAAGTTCCATTCTCACTTCTGATGATTATTCCCTGTGTGACTTTGGGTCCAAAACTTAATCTCAGTTTCCTTACCTGTAAAATGAAGATAATGGGCTGGATGACTTCTGAGTGCTTCCAGATTAGATCTATGAATTTTTGTCCTTCATTTTGGGTCCAGGAGAAGTTGTGATATTGATATTTTGGGGATGGGAGCTTTAATTTCACTGGTATAGGTAACTCTCTCTACAAACACCGATTAGCACTTGCTCCACCACTTATAGTTTTAGAAGATTGCCTGGCCTTCTGAGAAGTCAAGTGCAGGGTCACATAATCAATCTTTGTTTGAGTCAGGATCTGAACCCAGACAATCTTCTTTTGAAAGTAGTTGTTTATCCTACTATATTAGATTGCCTTTTTTTTTATATAGCATTGATAATTTATTTTTTAAAATGACTAATTTGAATAATAAGGAGCTTCTGACTCCATATTGGGAAGAGCTTCTGACTCCATATTGGGAAGTTATTTCATAATTAAATGGCTTGCCATGTGAGGTAGTGAATTTCTCTCTCTAGAGTTTTTAGACAAAGCTGAATGATCACCTGTCATTGTTGATAATGAAGGGATTCAGGCTTCAAGTAGGAACTGGACTGGATGATCCCTGAAGTCTTTTCCAGCTCTGAGCTAAGATTCAATAGTTATATGATTCTCAATTACCTCTCAACAAAACCACTGGAGCAGAAAATAAATTTACTTCTAGTATTGATAGTGTGTGGTACACCTGCCAGTGGCCTCAAACAAAAATATCAGACAGGCCTCCCTCTTCATTTGTAAACCACAAAATGGAGCTCCAAAGTAGAGAGGGGCCCCTTCTTACAATCTATACCAAGAGTTTTGTTGTGGTCCATACCTGTGATGTTTGCTACTGCTTTGAAGGTTTGGATTTGCACAATCTAATATAATTATAGTGAAACTGAGTTTGCAATGAGAGTTAAAATGTGCCCCAGTTGGCAACCCTATAAGACTAATCCCTCTCTAGAGATTTCAAAGGCTTTAGAGGCCCCCATCAGAACTTCTGGCTCCCCTGTGACTATGATTACCAGGCCATGAACTTTGTATTCAGTTCCAGGGTGCTCCTGTCTGGCCTTTCTCACTAAATATTTTCTGAATGTAATTATAATTTCCATCTTGCAACTTGCATTTTGCAAGTTGCTCTCTGATTCAAAACTAATAAAGCTAAACCCATGAGAAACTCCAGAATGAATGTCGTGCCAGCTACAAAGCAACAAGCTGTGCATGATGACATTATTAAGGTTATAGATGCATTTGGGGATCACTTTCTGCTTGTTATCTTTAGGATCAGCATCCTATATCATTGCCTCCAGGCTGTGCTCCCTCTGTCTACATTGAATAAAATCTGTGGCTTGTAATAAAGCCTTCTGAAAACTAAGATGTGTTGATTTATATTCAACAATTCCAACAAACAAACCCAAATAAGGTTTTTTGCCAATTCATAGTATTCTTCATGCTTTATTGAAACACCACTTCAAGGCCACTGGTAATTTCCTGTCCAAATGATGCATTTGGTTTTTCTCACAATTTTAGGTTATCTATCCATCTACAATGTAGAAGATATTTAGCAAATAAGAAATTTACCTAGAATAGTCTTCTGCAAAATTGTCATCTAAGTGAACTCTATTACCTTCTTCCTTTCCTTCCCATCTTTTTTATTTCTCCTCCTCTTTCCCTCCCTCCCCCCATGTCCTGGGTATAAAGAAATCTAATTATTTGTTCAGGTATTAGAGACATAATATGTTTACCTTCCAAGCAACACATCAAAGCTTTTATCCCTTAAAATGCTTCACTCACAGGAATGAAACACTAATAGTAGAATTTCAGGCATAGTTTGAGAGTTGTTAGAAACAGAGCAGGTCTATAAACATTGTAACATTGCATGGATTTGCAGCTAGAGGATCTGGGTTTAAATTCAACTTCTAACATGTAATATTTCCTCAGGGAAATCACATCAGTGGTCTAGGTTACAGTATGGGGGTTTGGTTTTTTTTTTTTGTTTGATCTCTAAAATGAATACTATATGACCTTAGTTCCATTCCATCTCTAATATAATCCCATGATCCATTTGGAGATGCTTCCCCTACAACACTCACTACATAAAAATAATAGGGTAGATGTTAAGTAACTATCTGAGGTTAATATCAGTTTTAGGGGAGAAGCAAAGATATACCAGAGTCAGCTCAAACTGACTTTTGAGAGTCAATTGTTAAATTTTCAGTGTGTACTACAAATCAAGGTTTGATGTAATGTTTTGTTGATGGTCTAGACTTAAGAAAATGATTGAGAAAAATGTTGAAAAAACTGAGAAAAATGCAAATTAAACTTGACAGTATGGCCTGCTTTTTTTCAGAGAGCAGCTTATTAAACATTTACCATTTACCATGCACCTAACTGAAAGAGCCCATGGAAATCATCTAAGGTCTACTTCTTTAGTTCTTCTGAAGCCAAAGAAGGCATTCTGTATCTTGTGACTATAGATAGGGACCTTTTTATGTTCAGTTATCAGACTCTAAAGGAAAGAAAGGTTACCTGATTTTCTTTAGTATCTCCAGGCACTTTCAAGACTGCTTATGACTATAGAAAAACCAATTTAAAATCATCACTGCTTGGTGAAGCAGTATATTGCTAGCCAGTGACGATGTAAAAAGGGGGAAAGGGAGCATTCCTCCAGCATTTTTATATGGCAAATAAACATTCCTGAAGTTCCTTTAACACAAAATTCTTGAATAGTGCCGGGGGGGAGGGAGGGGGGAATCTTCTCAAGGTCCCTGAAATCATGCCCCATCATTGTTGTTCAGTCATGTCCAATTCTTCATAACCTCTGGACCATACTGTTCATGGGGTTTTCTTGGCAAAGATACTGAAGTAGTTTGTCATTACCTTCAAACCACTGCTCATTCCACTTTCCATAAGGTCTTATAGAGGCAACCTAGGATTGAGATCTCCGATAAGAGAGGAGTGGTCTTGGAGGTAGGAAGACCTGAGTTCACATCCTCCCTCTGACATATACTAGCAGCTGTATGTGCCCTGGGCAAATTATGTAATCTCCAGCAATTCTCTAAGACCATAGGCAACAGAGAAGTTTCAGATCTATATACCCAGAGGAAGTTTACATGTTGGAACTTCTCTTTGGTGGAATTACAAGGCTAGACAGGGAAAAAAGACCAGAATAGGGACTGCTTCTTAGAATGTTTTTCTAAAATCCCTGTATCAAGTTCTGCCTTGTATTATTCTCTTAAGTGTACTGAGGGATGCTGTCATTTTACCTGAAGGGGAAGAGAAGGAATGAGATTGTTCTATTTCTTCTTTTGCTGTGTTCATTGGCAGGGCTGCTAATGATGTCCCATTCTGTGTTTTGCTGTTGCTGCAGCTTTTCCTTCTTATACCCCAACATGATCTCCTGGATACCCATTTTCTTGAATTGTTGCCTGAACTAATTTTGAAGTTTTTCTTGGGTTGCAGAAATTCTTAACCTGATAAACTGAATTACACCGAAATGTTTCATTTATTAATTTTTACCTCTGGATTTTAAGCAATGGCATTGTCAGTTATAAAAAAATGTTTTTAAGTACACTACTATGTATGTCCCTATAGAGCTGACTTTATTCTTCTATGGGAGAGAGAGGTCAGGTTCCAACCTATAAAAGAGAAATAGCTATGCACCAGAAATGAAAAGTGTCATTCTTCTCTTATACTTCTCATCATTAAAATTATATACATATATATACATACATATATACAAGTGTGTACATATGTTTTTTGAAATATATATTGATGTGTATATATTATTTATATATGTATATATGTGAATAGCTATCCTGTATATATGTATACATATATGTATAAGCAGAAGACTATCCCATAACATACCTAAAGCTAATGGAATCCATCTCTCACTATTTTTCCTTTTTATATATTTTATTTTAGTCTTGTTTAAAAAGAAAAGAAAAATCTCTATTTCTATTGCTTTTTACTTGATTCACTCACATATACTTCTAATTATTGTTGAGACACTTAGATCCAATGTAATCACATTGATTTAGATATCCAAAAGCTAGATTAAAGGAAAACCAAAGCTTCCTCTTTCTATCAGAATAGGAGAGAGTCCATTTTGTCTTCTACTCTCCTGTCTTCTTGTAGCTCAGTAAAAAGAGAAAGAAAAATCATATAGCAGCAGCGAGAAATTACAGGCCTGGGTCACAATTTCATACTGGTAATTTTCATCATCCCTGCTTTCCCTGATGGCTAGCTCTTAAATGTGAGCCTGAATTTTCTATTTAAGAGGGCCTTCAAAAAGAAGGCCTTCAGTTTCTTCCTTTCCAAACTCCTTTCTAATCAATAATTAGTTCAATGTACAGTTTGATCCCTGACAAATAGCTGCAGGCCCCCACAGATTTGACAACATGGCTTCTGATAGAGACCACAGACAGTGTTCTTGTAAAGAAATCATACTGAAAGAGACAGACAAGCCATACTGTTTTTCCCAGGGTATGATATTTTAAACACATAAACAGAACATAATAAGATGTTTAACTCAAAATATAAACCAGTATTACCAGAACCAGTGCTATATTTTTTTTTAATCATAAGCTTGAGGTAAGAGGTGAACATTAGAAAATCAAAATAGAAGAACATTTATCTAAAATCCAGTCCTTTCTCAGTCATTCAGAAGTCTGGCTTCAGATACTTCAACTTTAAAGTGGAAGAAATAATCATAGGGAATCATTTATCATATGAAACACATTATCTTAAATTGATATTGAAATATAGCATTGTTGGGGACAACTACTGGCCTAGTGGACAAAGCACTGGACTTGGAATCACAAAGACATATTTAAGAGTTCAAATCCAGCCGCAGATACTTACCAGCAGTGTGACCCACTTAATAACCTTCTTTGCCTTAGTTTTTCATCTGTAAAATGAGTGGACAAGGAAATAGCAAACCACTCCAATCTCTTTGGCATGAAAACCCCAAAATGGCATCACAGAGAGTCAGAGACGACTGAAATGATCAAAAAATAACTAAAAATAGGCACTTTTCAGAATGCTCAAAAAGAAAAGATAGTACTGCTCCCCTCACACAAGAAAAACCAAAAGAAAAATACTGTTGTCTTTTCTCAAGGACTTTTCAAAAGAAGTTTTAGTTGTGATTTATTTTTTAATCCAACCATTTCCTGTATCTGAACATCTGAATGGTATAGTGGCTGAAAAGCTTGGATATTAGGAAGACCTAGACGAAGATTCTGCCTTTGTCACATATTGGCCAGGTGATGGGAAAAGTCACTTAGCCTCTTATTGCCTCATGGGAACTCTTCAAGACTATAAGTTGCAAAATATTTGATTTGCATTGCTAGAGAGTTCTTTATATCAATGAAATCTAGCCAACCCCTGCACATCTGTACCAACCAATCTCTGTCCCAAACCTTATATAACTATTTCCAGTCTCTACCCCTCCACTTTTCTCTGTCCACTTATAGCTAGGCACTATTCCTATTCCTATTCTCGGGTCAGTGTAAAATTTTCTTTCTGATTGGCCTCCCAACATTTGCTTCAGTAAATCTTGTGGAAAGCACAGATGGTGCCTTCCATTCTCCTATGACTTTTCTAGCACTGGATCTCCTTCTGCCCTTTTTCAGGGGCTTAAGTCTCTTATTATTTAGTTCTTCCTAACCTAATCATCTGTTCTTTTTAGAGTTTGCTTTATATTATAATATTTGTGTACATAACACAATTAAAATTTTTTTAAAGCTTAAAAACCAACAACTTTCCTTCTCTATCCTTGGTCGACATTGTTCTTCATATAAGCATATTAAGTTATGTATTAGGGGTGAACATAGGCTATAGTAGAGCTGCATCACCCAGCCAAAACCATTCTGTGTTTCAGAATTTGAAGAGATTGAATTCAGCCAGCTTATCTTCAGAGAAGACTTTATCAGTGACAGCTATTTTGGGGGCAACCTGCATGGTCAGATTGTAACAGAAGAACTCCACTTTGGAGAAGGGGTCCACCGTAAAGCCTTCCGAAGTAAAGTGATGCAGGGTCTCACTCCCGTGTTCAGCCCTGGCCATACCTGTGTACTCAAAGTGCACAATGCAATTGCCTATGGGACCAAAAACAATGACGAACTTGTCAAGAAGAACTACAAACTTGCTGCACAGGTGGGTCCTTCTTTTTCCCAGTTGAGTTAGCTCTAAAAGATCATCCTTCAGGGTATGAGATTGACTCATGTTTTGAGTTTAAAGTTTAAGTGAGGATCAATAGGAGTTTCTCTAAGGTAGAGATTCTTCACTTTTTTGTGTCATGGACCCCTTTGGCAGTCTGGTAAAACTTATGGACTCCTTAAATAATTTTAAATGCATAAATGAAATAGTTTTAAAAGGAAACCAATTATATTGAAATAAATTATCTGTCTACTCATCTAAAGAAACCCATTCAGAGCCTCAAATACAAGTGAAGAAATTTTGAAAACCTTCAGCCAAGGACTTCTTTGGATCTCAGATTATTAGGGACCTGTTTTGATACTAAGATAAATATGGCAAACCATTTGATTTCCAATGGTTTTATTTAATATCTTTCCTACCAATTCTTCACAGTTAAAGTTCAAGGCTCATCCATGTTTCAGAACTTTTTATCAGGTTTGGCCAAGCCTTGGAGAAGTCAGGATTTTAACTACATCTCAGTTTTTTGGGGGGGAGAGATCGTATTTAGTAAAGCCAAGGCCCTCTTTTGCAAGACTTTTATCAAGTATCAATAGAGACACTAAGCTAGATTTGAAGACTCAGTTGTGAACAAAATGCTTTGGCATTTCTACAACAGAAGCAGATATTTTAGCCTCTCAGATTGTTACCTAGAACTTTCGGGGATGTTTTAGCAGAATGGAATAGAAAGAGATAATTTAATGGATGAGCAATTCCCATGGGAGTAACTAATAATGATCATTGAACTTCTGCTAACTAATTAAACTCATTGTTCAAAGCTGACTGATAGATCAGTTAAATGATGCCAGATTTGTGAGGTCCCAATCACTTATTATTCCTATAGAGCCTGTCTTGATAAAACAACAACAATAACAAGAAACAAACAAACAAACAACACCTTTCCTGTAAACTTCTAACACATTCTCTGGGATACACACTATCCTTCTAGGGGCAGATAGAAAATATATTTGGAAAGTAGTGAATCTTAGTCACACCATATCTGCTGGGCCCAAATCTCTGATGATAGTCTAGAAAAGGACTAGTCATTGGGAAATTCAACAGACATACATTTCCTTTCCTTTTTCCCCTATTTCTTTTTTTTATATTTTATTCTGATTTTAAGAAATAAAGCAAGCATTTCCATAACAAAGTAGAATAGAAAAACAATGAATTGCATTTGAAATGACAAATGCATTATGTACAACTTGCAGTTTCTTTCAAATAGACAACAAAGTTATCATGTAGCTTTCTTTTTCCCCCCACTCCTAATTCCTTATGTATTTCTACCTGTTTGAATCAATTCAGGATATCAACTTAGAAAATCATGATTAGTTGAGACTTTTATTACTTTAGCTGATTTTTAGCACAATTCTTAAATAAGCCCTGGATCTACAAGATGCTATTCAAAGTAACAGAGAGGCGTTCTCTCTTTTTATTGTATACCTCTTTCCTAGTACTGACCTGAAAGTTAGGATACTTGGATCTTAGGTTCAGATGTGCTACTAATTGTCTATGAACTTTCAGTCAAGTCAACCTCTGTAGGTCTCTGCTTTTCCCTTCTGGAAAACTATGTTTTAGTCTAACCCTTTTTCATGATTTCTAAGTTTTTCCAACTTCACAATTCTACCATTTATATAACATTTTAATATATCATTTATAACATTTGGCCCTGAATCAAAGAAAGCCATTCCTATTCTTCACATACAGAATTCTGCCCATTCATGTTCATTTTGATTCAAAATATCACTCCTTTTCCTTTTCTAAAGTTTATTCTTTATACTTCAACCATTTTAGCACAATTATGACGAATTTCAATGGCATCCCAAGCTCTACATTAAGAAATGCCCCTATTCCTAAGAAAATGTAGATTCAATAGTACCAATTATCCAAGCCAACATCTCACTATAGTATTATAAAGTATTTATTTCTCAAATGGTATCTTTGAAAATGGGATTTTTTATTCACTAATCTCTTGCTTCTTTACCAATCATAATAGTTCTAGCTTTAGATTAGAGTCAGCACATCATTGAATCACAGAGTATCATATTTGGAGATGTCTAGGTTCATCCATTCAAAATGACTAAAACATGAATCTCTTATAACATTCTTGGACAGTAGTTCTCTAAATCAGCTTCAAGGTCTCCAGTAGTAATGAATTAACTTCTTCCAGAAGTATTCCTTTTTTTTTTTTTTTTAAAGCAATTCTAATTACTAGGAAATAATTCCTAATTTATTTAGCCAAAATCTGCCTTCCATCTATTGTTCTTCACTTATAGGTCAAGGAAAATAAGTCTAATAATAATTTTTCTACCTAAAAAAAACCACTTCAAAAATTTGATGAGAGACATCATGTTTTCCCAACCCTTCTTTTTTGAAGGTTGACCATCCCTAATTCCTTTAAGTTACCTTTGTATAAAATAATCTAAAATTTCTTCATAATTTTGATTGTCCTCCTTTGGATATATTACGGCTTATAATTGTCCTTTCCAAAATATTGTTTCCATAACTGAACACAAAATGTTTTAAACAATGTAGAGTACAATAGAATTATCATCCCTTTCCTTCTGAATGTTATTTTTCTTTTGTTAATGATAAAGATAGCATTTTTTTGGCTAAAACTATAGACTTATTAAGCTTTGCAGTCTACCAAAACTTAGAACTTTTTTTAAAATATGAACTGAGAGCACATATTGTATTCTTGTAAAATTTATTTCTTTGAACCTATTTAGAATCTTATATTGATCCCTATTTAAAATCCACGTTAGTCAATTTCATCCATAATGATTAATATCTTTTTCCATTTCCATTCTTTTAATCCAACTTTTCATTTCATTCTATTTCGTGACAACTGTAAAGTTGACACGCATGTGATTTGTGTCTCTGGATATCTCTCTGGGATAATTTGTCCAAGGATTTAGGCCTCTTTTGATCTTTTTGGAGGGGGAGTGGGATTCAATTATTTTTTATTTTGAATGTAAACCTTCAAAAGGAAGCATTTTCCATATATAAAGCATTTTTAAAGACTGAACATGAAACCATGTTTCTTCATTTAATACTACTTCTATTTCTTAAATCACATAAGTTCTACATAATTGCTTTCAAAAACTTCCCTGTTTATCTGTGCTCCCTTTGAAAGTCTTTTAAAAATATTTTGATGGCTCTCTCTCTCTCCAGCATCATTATTGATAACTCCCACCCTTCCACTTTTCCCAAACTCTTAATTTGCTAGTTTAAAATGAGAAAGAGAGAGAGAGAGAGAGAGAGAGAGAGAGAGAGAGAGAGAGAGAGAGAGAGAGAGAGAGGAGAACCCTTGTAATAAATACAGACAAGCAAAATTAATCTATTCTGGGCCAGGACCATGTGCTCCTATTCTACTTCTACTGTAAGCATGCTACCTTAACCTCATCAGGGATTGCTGCCTGGCTTTTCCCTATTAACATGTATTTTTTGTATCTCTTGGTGTACAGGAATGTTATGTTCAAAATACTGCCAGACAGTATGCCAAGATCTATGCAGCTGAAGCCCAGCCTTTGGAAGGCTTTGGAGAAGTACCAGAGTGAGTAGCCATGTTCAGGTTTGTAATGCTCCCCATCTGTCTCACCAGAGATGATATTAGAGACAGTGGTGGGATGGAAGTAGGAAAGAGAGGCCCTGTGAGCAATACAATTTGTCCCTAAATTCCCACAGTGACAGAGTCATTTTCCTGACCCACAAAAGGAGAGAAGAAACTCCCAAAAGTAAATCTCTTGCCTCCATGGGGGAGGGAGTTCCTCACCCTATGGAGGGGCAGCCCCACTAGATGTGGTCTCATTCAAGGGATAGACAAGATTAATGGTGGGATTCATGGCTGACACTCAGTTAGGATAGATATGATATGTTGTTTATCTGAGAATATATCTGAGAATATACTGACTTCTCAGCCAGAGAAAAGCACTTTTTTTTTTTTTTTTTTTTTTTTTTTTTTTTTTTTTTTTACCAAGGGCAGCTAGGTGACCTGGTAGATAGAGTGCTGGGCTTAGATTCAGGATAGCCTGAGTTCAAATCCCGTCTTAACCACTTGCTAACTGGCTACCCCGAGAAGGTTACCTGACCCTGTAAAGTGAGTGTAATAATAAGTGTAAAAATAGTACCTCCCTCCCAAACTTGTTGTGAGGATCATGGGAAATAACATTGTAAAGCACTTAACACAGTGCTTGGCACATAGCGAGCACCATATAATTCGTAGCTATTATTGACTATTAATAACATTAGTTTCCATTTGTGTACCACTTTACATCTACAAAATGTACTTTTATATATAAAATCTCATAGGAA
Source organism: Sarcophilus harrisii (assembly GCF_902635505.1). Lineage (NCBI taxonomy): Eukaryota > Metazoa > Chordata > Mammalia > Dasyuromorphia > Dasyuridae > Sarcophilus > Sarcophilus harrisii. Next base: position 351,395,657 of record NC_045426.1, read on the forward strand.
TGTTGCAAAATCCAGTCATGCAAATATATGAATGTATATGTATATGTGCATGTGTAAAAATGTAAAAATGTTTTATATCTATTTTGTCTTATTAAATGTGTACATATTTTCCCTGATCATAAGTTCCTTGATGGACTTTCATTTTTGTCTTTGAGCAGTGTCCAGCACAGTATATGACATAATGTAGATAGTTATTAAGTGCTTAGGGGAGTTTTACACCTGTGATTTCACTGATTTATCAGTGCTGATCAGCAATTTCTCCAAAATGGAAAGTCTTAGGGAATTTTCTGGGCTCCCAGAGAGGTTAACTAACTTGCCCTCAGGGAATGTAGCTGGTAGGTATCAGAGACAATACTTGAACTCCAGTTTTCCTGATTCTAACTAAGGCAAGTCCCCTCTCCACAGCGAAGACTTGTTAATTGACTGATTGATAGGTATAAAATTGTATGGTCTGCAGTCTCAAAAAGAAATGGAAACATACCTGAGTAAAGTGATGCTCTTAGATGAGGAGAGACCTGAATCTAAAGTTTATTAGTTAGGTAATCTAAAAACAAATTATTTAACTATTCTGAAGTTCAGACATCTCCTGGTGATTCTGGTATCTTATGGATGGATAGCAATCTGTAAGTTGAAGGAATTACATCTATGAAAGACAAATCCCTGAAGTATTATCCTGAGGTATACAAAGAATTTTCTTCACAATAATGTTGTAAAATAGGAGCTGTTTCCATTTGATAGATGTGTAAATTGAGGCTTGATCAGACTAAGTGAATTACCCAATACAACTAAGTAGGTCGGTCACAGCCAGGTAGGTGATGGAGACAGCATTCCAATCCAGGGCCTCCTTCCATTCTACCATACTACCTCTCACATAATAACTTCTATTTTAGAGGAATAGGGCCTAGACCTGTGATTTCTTTGGCATAGGGAATTCCCAGGTGAGGAAATACCCTCTACCAAAATTGCTCAATATCTCTGCAACTTGATATCACAGAGAGTTATCTAAAGCATTGAGAGTTAAATAATAAATTATTTATCCAGGGTTATACAGACAGCTTATGTTAGATGTAGGATTTAAACACAGCTCTTTCTGATTTCCAGACTAGCTTGGTATACACTAAACCATGAGGTCTCTCACACCACACTCTAACATCTCTATGGAGCTTCTTAAATGTTTCAGGAGTTCTTTTCACACAGAAACCTTGTGAAATGAACAGTGCAAGTATTATTAGTCTCTTTCTATAAAGACTTTGAGTAACTTGCTTAAGATCACACATCTAAAGAATGGCAGAGTCGAAATGAAAATTCCGCTCCTGGCTCCAAGTCTTGATTGCCCTTGCTGCTGAATTGGCTCTACATCTGTCATTAGACTACCACGTTAGCCACACACCCTCAACTATTCTTTTGGATGACCAATAGCACACTTTGGCCAGACATCTGGTTAAGGTTAGAAGCAGAGGCTCTAGCCATAGAATCCCCCAAAGTTAAATAGCCCAAATGGGCAGTGAGTTCCCTGCCATGGAATCATTAATGAAGCACAAAGTTCTAATCCTCTGAGCTAATTGGCCCCAGAAAAGAAAGAATTATAATTAAGCATTGTGATGCTTTCTTTCATATGAATGCCAATAAATTCTATTTACAAAGCAAACACAAAACCCCACTGAATCTTACAGAGATATTTCTTTGCTCATTCACATTAGTTTTTTCAGTTCATGTTTAAAAATATTTATCAAGCCAACCAAAAAAAAAGTTAGGCACCCAGGATATGTGATTGCCTATTTATTTATAAGGTAATTATTACTTACTTATGTATGTATACATACTGAAAGAAGGAGTGCGGTAGGGTATATTAACATAATCTGAAACAGGAATTCTTAAGAAATGAGAAAATTGAAGTAGGAATTTAGAAATGTTTTATCAAATAACTCACTATGAGTGAGGGTTTACAAAGGTGAGTAAAAAAAGTGCCATCAAGTCATTTATAATAGATTCTCAGGAAGAAAAAAAAGTAAATGAATTACTATAAGATAAAGTAGAACAGGTGGTAGTATGGATAAAGCAGTATACCTAACAGGAAGATCTGAGTTCAAACCTAGGCTTAGACATTTACTAGCTGTGTGACTAGTAAGTCACTTAACCCTTTTTTTGCCTCAGTTCTTCATCTGTAAAATGGGGACACATTGGAAAAGGAAATCGCAAACCATTCATGTTTCTTTGCTGAGAAAACCCCACAGACAGTCCATATGATCAAGAAAACTCAGATATGACTAAATAACCAAATAATAACAACATAGTAGCATACAAATACTATAAAGGGATGTAACCAAAATGATATAGTCATTTAGTGAAGAGAGACATCATATCATTAGGAAAGACTTATAAAGGCAAAGACAGGGAGGATTCATAGGAGGATTACATGAATATGGAGCTGGAAGGTCCATTAAGAGTATCTATTCTACTCCTCATTTTACAGATACCCAAGCAAGTGACTTGCCCAAGTTTGGACAGGTACAGGAATATTCATATTGATTGGGACAGAAAAATAATTAAATTTGACATGACATAAATCTGACATCTTTTTGCATCCTTAAATTTTTTAATATAATGTTCCCCTGCTACAATCATTGCTTTTCATGATGTAGTATTGAGTTCTCAAGATTTTGACATTATCTAGTTATTCATTATGAAACCATAAATCCTACTGAGCAGTTCATTTCCCCAAGGCTGGCCTTGTTTAGAGTGCATAGATTTTTTTTTCACAGGAGTTTAAATTCAGAGCTTCTAGGTGACTGAAGCATGGTTATCTTTATATCTTAGAAAAATTTCTTAACCTTTTGTGACATATAACATGGTATAAAGTCAGGTTGCAGTAATCCATCAACATTTGAAAATTCCTATAATTTTGGAACAATTCTGCTTTTCAATATATCATTATATTAATAGAGTTTATTATCGCCTTACAAGACTTCAGGCCCACTAGATAGAAAACCGTTTTTGAGCTTTTGTGTTTTACAGTTTGATACAGATGCTTAGATCTTAAAGGCCCATTAGACTTCTTACAGTGTTTTGGTATAGCCTCAGATGGAAAATGTGGGCTTTAGCAAAAATCAAACAAACAAAAAACAATTGCTTTTCTCCAGAAGAAGTAGTTTTTCTTCAAAGTACTCATTAGTAGGTGTATTTTTTAAAATTGGTCTTTTGCTGTTCTTTCAACTTTCAGAATTCTGTGCTAGGAATCAGCATATTTCAGGGACCTCTGAAGGTCTTTGCTTGTTTTCTGAAGCTTCATTAGGCTACTTTGGAGTAGTAGTTCATCAATTCTCAGTGTTTTGGGGTTTTGATCCCACTTTCCCTTTGCTCACCTGGTCCTTTAACCACAAATTTTTACACCAATAAATGCCACAATATTCTCTAACAATAATTGAAATATATTCTTTATACAATATTTAGAATCATAGAATTAAAAACTTAATTAAAAACAATGTAAACACATGTATGTAATGTGAAATCCAGGACTCAACTGACAGAGAATTAAAATGCAGTAAGCCTAATGTCAATAGAAGCACACATGCATGACCACTGCAATTACAAAATAACACCATATCAAAATTATTGCTTGTCTTAAGTAATTCACATGCCACTATAGTAAGCTTCATACATAGGATTTGAACTGAGGTCCTCTACTTCAGAATTTTTTCTCCAAAAGGGGTAGATGGGAAATAGGACAACCCAAGTAAAAGAAACAACTTGAGCACAGTCTTAAAGGTGGAAAAGTGTAGAGGATGTTGAGGAATGTAGAACAGATATAGGGGAGTTGTAAGATTTAAGTTTGAAAAGATATATTAAATCTATTTTATAGAAAACATTTAATGCCAGACTGAGGAAGCTGGAATGAATTTAGTAAGCCTCTAACCTTTTTCAGCAGAAGGGTGGTGTGATTGTAGTTTGTTTAAGGAAAACGTATTAAATAGTAGACATGCAAGAAGGATTAGAGTTGTGGGCTTTAGGTGGGTAGGAGAGATGAGTCATTCATCTCTTTCCCTCTATTATTTTTCAAAACTTTTTTTTCAGTCATATTTTATACTACCTGTTATATGTCATTCAGTCTACTGGCCATCCCTCATGCGTATCCTCCCACCATATTTGGGTTCATACTGTGAATGAAATAACTTTGTTTTTTGAATTCCCACTTATAAAATTACACAATTATAGCATTCTAGTACCAGAAAGAATCTTAGAGGTCATCAAGCCCAGACTCTTCCTTTTTAGATGAGATAGTGAGCCCAAAAGGGGTAGAAAGGTTAGTTATAAACAAAGTAACTAAAAGTCACACAGCAAGTCAGTGGTTGAGCCAGGCCCTAAATTCAGATCTTCCCAATTCCAAATATAAGGCTATTTCTATTAAACTGATAACCATTAAAATTCTGCTCCTCCATGATGCTTCCCCAGATCCTTCCAGCCAGTGATGATCTTAAATACTCTGTCTGAATCTCTCTTATGTATGTAATATTTTCAATTATGTATATTTGACTTGCCCTAATATGGCACTTTAAAATTTAAAAAATCTCTTGTTTTTTATTAGATTATAAATTCCAATAGGATAGGAAGAATATCTCCTCCCCAAATTTCTATTTCTTCCAGAATTCAACACAGTGATCTTTAGACACAGAAGCCACTTAAAAATCCTTGCTAAATACTGAACTGAAGGTTAAGTGACTAGTTAAAAGACTCTTACAATAGTCTTGTGGTAATAGAGGTCCTGAATCAGAGTGGTAATGGGGTAGGTAGAAAAGATACAATGAATATTTCAAAAGTAAGATAGGAATCCCCAGTGGATTGTCTAAGGGGGAGATGCTTTTGAAAAAAAGAGAGGATAAGTCAGAGATATCTACAAGGTGGCATCTTTCAGAGATAAGGGAAGTCAGAGGAAATAGTTTGGAGAGAGAAGCTGAGCTTACTTTGAGAGAAAAATATGGAATACTTTGTAATGAAGGAAGTAACTCTGTATAACTGTCACCCATTTTAAAATTCATCAGCTAGAAATAAATATTCTCCATGTACTTCAGGGTTGAGCAGCATCTGTACATCAAACCAGATGATTTTCAGTCCTTACTGGCACCAGATTTACCACATACATTTATACATGAGTATGCCTCTCTGTGAGGAGGAGAAGAGGATGGATTTCTAGCAGCACAAAAAGGCATACCTATAAACACAGTTTAGTGTGGCTTCTTTTCTATTATGCACAGTAAGATAGAAACTAGGCTGAATGAAGGTCACATACAGTAAGAACTAGTCCTTATTACTCCACCTAAATATCCCCCACTTTTCTCAACCTCTCCAGGCAAAATAAGGACTCATGAACAGCAGAATGGGAAAATCAGACAATCTGTTTTTGGTATATTAATAACCACCAAATTCAAGTCCCTTCTTAACACAGAGCAGGAGATTATTGTATCCAAACCACTTCCCTCTCAGGTAAATAAGGGCATAATTAATTTGAACTTTCCCCTCAAATTCTAGAATCCTAGGAAGAACTCTAAGGAGTAGCTGGAAAGGATTTTGAAAGCTCTTATTTAAGCAGAAGACTATCTAAAGGGTCTGAGGCCTCCTTGGAACTCTCCACCCTGGGACCCATTGTAGAAAAGCTTGAAATAGGCAGCCTTTTGGATGCCGCCTGTATAGGCACATTGTGTGTATGCAGGGAATAAATTAAGATCCTGAGAGCCCTGTAGCTTTGTGAGCTTAGAGGCAGAACAATCCCAGTTGGCAGTAATAGTAGCCAAGAGAAGGGACAGACTGAGGAAGAAAGGGATTCATGAAGAGCAGAAGGGAAAGGTCACACAATCTGCTCCCCACATATTCAAGGGTCTTCTCTATTTTTAACCATACAGAAGGAAAAGGAACTGAGTCAAAGGGGCTTGAACTGAAAATACCAGAATCAACTATGTTAGAACTGAATTTGATAAAGAGATCTTTGTCTCTGCAAATACTGAGGTAGAATTTCATGGTGCAACTTTTGACAATACAAGCCAGCCCCTATGTTTTCTTCCTCATAGGATGATATTAGTCCCTGGGAGTTCCCTTTCCGAGATTTATTTATAAGAGAATCAGGGCCTTAAATGAAATGCTATATGTGAAGATAGCTACCCGTTTAAAAATTTATGATCATCCAGGGATCCAAATTAGGTATGCAAATGAAATACCACTGGGCATGGACTAGGCTTAATTAAAGTGCTGAACAGTGCTTAGCCATTGTTGGTATTTTATAAATGCCACGTAATTAATGAGTGCACATGCAGTCCATGAACCCTTTCACTTCTGCTAAGAAGCCAAGTGGTTGGTTGGATTTTCAAGTGCTCACTAAGGAATACAACTGTGTAACCATAACTTATCTATAATGGGAACAGTAAAAGTGAACAAGGAAACTTAATAGATGTTCTGTGAAAACTGTAGAATTGAAATTGTGGAGAAGGAACCATTTCTTTTTTCTTTAAGAACTACTGCAACTCTAGATGGACATTATTCCCCTTCATCTTACCTATTTCCCTTCCCACTAGGGCCAGCTTCAAAGCATGAGATGCTAGGAAAGCCCCTGATTCTGCCTTTAAACTGTTTCAATTACCCACTTCACCTTTTAGTGAAACTTGAAATGCCTCTAATAAGGGATAACATCTTTTATTTTATAGTTACAGATGAAATGTAAAATGGAAAAAAACTCTCAAAAGAGAGGAAAGAGTTGGAGTTATAGAATCATTAGCAACTATGAAGGAATAGATGTTAGGGGAGACACAAAGCTAAAAAAGACAGAGTTCCTGCCCTTGTGGACCTGAGAAACAGATGGAATTTTAGCTTTGGAATCAAGCTCAGAGGTTATCTCCTCATTTTTAAAATGAGAAAACAAACAGTCCTACTTTAAGTCCCCAGCTTAAATGATTTGCTTTAGGTCACACAGTTACTATTGAAAATTCCACCTCCTGACTCCTAATTCTGAAAGGAGCTTTGCAGATGATTCCAAAAATGTAAAGAGTCTTGCAAGGGACAAGGTGATTAGTTTTGTGGCAGGAATATAAAAAACCCATATAAACCACCAGAATTTCTATATATTACCAGCAAAACCCAATAGGAAGAAAGAAAAAGAAAATTCCATTTAAAATAACTGCAGACAGTGTAAAACAGTTGGGAGTCTACCTGCTAAGAGATACACAGGAACTAAAAGAAAATAATTACAAAACAGTTTTCATACAAATAAAGATAGATACAAATAACTGGAGAAATATTAATTGATTATGGGTAGGCTGAGCCAAGACAATGAAAATCATAATTTTGCTTAAAATATTTTAGTTATCCAGTGCCATACCAATCAATACCAAAGAATTATTTTGTAGCTAGAAAAAATGATAACACAATTTATCTGAAAGAACAAAAGGTCAAGAATATTAAGGGAATAAATGAAAAAATAAAATAAAACAGAGGAAGGCATCCTAGGCTTACCAGATTTCCAACTGCTATAAAAGGATAATCATGAAAAAAACAGCTGGCACTAGCTAAGAAATAGAGTGGTGGATCAGTGGAATAGATTAGGTACACAATATACAATAGTAAATGATGATAATAATTTAATGTTTGAGCAACTCAAAGATCCAAGCTCTGGGGGCACAAACTATTTAATAACTATTAATTAATTAATGAGAGGTAAAATGGATAACTTTGATTATATGATTGGGAGATATGGGACACAGCATTTAGGCCTGGATTTCCTCCTAATTAGCTTTTTAATTGAGCCTCTAGGCTTCAGTTTTCTCAGCTCTAAAATGAATAAAGCATATAATTATTTATTTAGTGCTTGAGGGGACCTGTGACATTATTGAGTCTAACCCCTTTTACAGATGAGGAAATTGAGATCCAGAGAGGTGTAGTGACATGCCCAGAGTCACACATCTAGCAAGAATTTGAATATTTGAACCCTGATTTTCCTGACTCTAATTCCATCACCATATTCATTAAAACATGCTGCCAGCTATAATGGTCACCTAATTTCTGAGTCTTAATATATTCATCTACAAAATGACTGGACTAAATGGCTTACAAGATCCCTTCAGACTCCTGATTTATGATTCTATAATCCAGGATATAAATTCAAACTAAGGTACAAATCACTAAGAGTGGATCTTTTCCATAGAACAAGTTTTCTCAGCAAGAAGAGACTAGTAAGAGAGGGGAGACAGAAGAGGAGACTCAACATAACCAAAAAGCCCACACATATTTATTTCTTTTCCAATTTTTCTAAGGCTACTCTTGATATTTTCCCCTTGCATGTTTATCATTGTATTTCTCTTTAAGTTGTTCTCCCTAACCTAAGTCCAAATCCATGTCACCAGGAATGTACTGGTAAAGTTTAATAGAGAATATAAGCAGAATACACTTTTGAGTTTAATCTGCATTATTAACATGTTCTCTACTCCTTCTAATATTAAGACAATCAACAAAATAATAAATTAAATCCTGGTTTGTAGCTTTTGCCAACTTTGAAGGCATAAAACAAAACTTAATAATTGGCTCCCAAAAGCCCAGTGTGAATTGGCTCCAGCATATCATCATTGTCTTTCACAATATTAATTGTAGCTGATTGATTTGGTATCCCTTTTACAATGCCTAATAAGAAGTGTTTGGAGAGTGCAACCATATCATAATTCCCTTTCACAGAGTGAGGGGGCCACAATAGATAAAGGCTATGTCAAATTGATGTGATAATAGCTGTAGAGAACAAAATCACCACTTCTTTGTCTGTCTCCTTGGCTCACCTGGCACTCTATTCTCTGTTATTTGTAGACAAAAAACTTTTTTTTGATCTGTCATTAGTTATACCAATTTGTTCATTCATTCCTTTATTCATAGACTTTTTCTGCCATTACCCATTCCTGAGATTTATATCACCATATTTTTTTTTATTTAATAGCCTTTTATTTACAGGGTATATGCATGGGTAACTTTACAGCATTAACAATTGCCAAACCTCTTGTTCCAATTTTTCACCTCTCATCCCCCCATCCCCTCCCCTAGATGGCAGGATGACTAGTAGATGTTAAATATATTAAAATATAAATTAGATACACAATAAGTATACATGACCAAAACGTTATTTTGCTGTACAAAAAGAATCAGACTCTGAAATATTGTACAATTAGCTTGTGAAGGAAATAAAAAATGCAGCTGTGCATAAATATAGGGATTGGGAATTCAATGTAATGGTTTTTAGTCATCTCCCAGAGTTCTTTTTCTGGGCATAGCTGGTTCAGTTCATTACTGCTCCATTGGAAATGATTTGGTTGATCTCGTTGCTGAGGATGGCCTGGTCCATCAGAACTGGTCATCATATAGTATTGTTGTTGAAGTATATATTGATCTCCTGGTCCTGCTCATTTCACTCAGCATCAGTTCGTATCACCATATTTTTCAAAGTATTCCTCCCATCTTTGATTCTAGAAATACATTTTTGAAACATTTAATCTAGTTGATGACTAGTTACTTGAAAGTTGATAAAACCTGAATTTAAAATCCTTCTGCAGGCCTGATTCCTGCTGGAAGAAAGATGACAGTCCTGCCTGAGTATCATTAGTGCTACCTGTAAAATCATTCAGATTGTTTGGCAGAAAGTGAGCTCTATGATTAAATCCTTGGCAAAGCACACACTGCATTTTTCAGAAGTTACAGAACTTTGCATTTTTAAGTGTTATGGTCATATTTTTAAGGATTTAGAGCTACAAGGGACCTTAGAGATGATCTATTTTCATTTTATAGACAAGGACAATGAGTACTTGTCAGGTAAAGTTATTTGCCTGAAGTTATACATTTAGTAAGTGGAAAAGGCAGAACTTACATTCAGGCATAAATTCATATTTCTTTCTACAGTGATTCTTTAGAAAATTTTTCTTTACTTTTTTAGACTTCTTATATCTCTTTTTTTCCTTTTCCTCAGCTGTCTACATAAAGGCATTTTGCTATTCTTTTCCATCCTTAAGTTATTAAAGGGTATCATATGACTGACAGCATAGGAAGCAAAGACAGAGATGGCTTAGGAGTTAAGGAAGATCTGTGTTGAAGTCCTGCCTATGACATATACTGGCTGTGTGACCGTTGGCAAGTCACTTAAGCCCCCCAACAGTTTTCTAAAACTATAAATTTTAGAACAGGTACAAGTCTTCAGTGGCAGGCGCTATCTCTTTAGAAGTTCACAATGCTAATGAAATCAAATAAAATAATAGTAGACTCATTGTAAAAAAGAAACAACATCGACCCTTTCCAGTTCCTTTCTGGATGAAGCTTACAAGCTAAGATAGATACATTGCCATAGTCACACATCTAAAACAGATTATCCTTCCCAAACGAAAAAGAGGTTGATTTATTGTTTTGTTGATTGTTTAGACATAAGAAAATAATGGAAAAATTGCAGAGTAGTGACAATTAACTTGGGAAATGAAATGTTATATTCAAGGACTATAAGTAGACCAGTGCTGCTGTATTATAAAGTGTGTGAAAAAGTGTAACATGTATGAAGGGCTATAAATTCTTAAGAGAGTACTTTATATCTCTTCCTTGAGATAAAAAGTGAGCTGCACATGTCAGGATGTGTGTGTGTGTGTGTGTGTGTGTGTGTGTGTGTAGGGCTAATATAATTGACTCTCACTTCAGTAAATTCACCTGCAGGTGAGAGGGGACGGATTGGAGTGGAGAGAGACTTGGAGCTAGTGATTAAGTTAGAAGGCTATTTCAGTAGAACAAGTGAGAAATGATGAGGTCCTGAACTAGGATTATGGTTATATTAGTGGAGAGAAAATGATGTGTTTGAGAAATTCTGTGGAGGTAGGAATGAGAAGATTTTTAAATGGTTTATATATGTGGGGTGAGTAAGAATGAGGAATCAAGGATGACACTGAGTTTGTTAGCCTAGGTCACTGGGAGGATGGTGGTGTCCTTGACAGTAATAGGGAAGTTCAAAAGAGACAAGAATTTGGGAAAAAACATTATGAGTTTTTTTTTGGGGGGGCTCTATTAAATTCAAGATAGCTACAGGATATCTATTTCAAATGCAGACAAGGCAGATAATGGATACCTATAACAGTATTGTTGTATGACTAGAAATAGAGATCTGGTAGACTTGCACAGAAAAGATAATTAAATTCATGGGAGATGATGAAAATATAAAGTAAGATAGCATAGAGCAACCAAAAAAGAGGACTCAGAATATACTTGTGAATCTTTTGCCCAGATTGAACAGGGCTAGAACTAGAAGACAACACTGAAATGTGTCCATTTTGTTGCTTAAAGCAAGTTTTGGAAAAAAGGTTTGGTGAAGAATATGATTCAGATCATTGTTTCACAGTGTGGTCCAGAGAAACTTGTGGATCCTTAAGACCTTTTCAGTAAGTCCATGAGGTTAAAGCTATTTTCCTAATAATAATAGTAATAAAATATTATATTTTACCCACTTTTTTAAAAAAGAAAAAGCTCTTTGGGTTTTCAGTAATTTTCAAGATAGTAAAAAAATTTTGAGACCAAAGGTTTGAAGACTGCTAATTTAAATTATAGGCTAACAAGATCCTCTGGGACTTTCTGATATTTAATTCATCTAGCAAGTCAACTTAGGGCAGTAGTACAGTACAAAAGAGGGCTGGATGTAGATTACATAGAACTAAGTCTGAATCTTAGCTCTGACACATGCTATATTTGCCCAGCAGCAAGTAATTTAATCTCTCAGATCCTCCGTTTCTGATTCTGTGAAATGGGGAGAATAACAGGGCTTACTTCATGAGGTTGTTGCAGGAATCAAATGAGAGAAATGCATGTGAAATGTTTTGCTAACTTTAAAGAGCTGTACAAATGCCAGCTTTTATTTTTCTTTTATCCCAACCAAAGAAATTAAATCTTGTCCCAAGACTGACCAAACAATTTTGGAGTGAGGATAATAAATGTTTATTGATTGAACAAAGAAGCCCTTCTCTTATTTGATGGTTCAGTATAGTGCTACAATTCCTTCCACTATTATTAGATGTGTTTTCAATAGAGGACTCGGGTATGAGTTTCTTGAGCTCATTGTAGCCTTAGACTGGAATAATAAACATATTAGCTTTTCTTTCCTGCATGAGGACTGCCTGGGTAACCCTACTTCTTTGCTTCCAGGATCATTCCAATCTTTCTTATACATCGGCCTAAGAATAACATCCCATATGCCACTGTGGAGGAAGAGCTGATCGGGGAGTTTGTGAAGTATTCTATCAGGGATGGGAAGGAAATCAACTTTCTGAGAAGAGAATCAGAAGCTGGTCAGAAGTGCTGCACCTTTCAACACTGGGTGTATCAGAAAACAAGTGGCTGTCTGCTTGTGACTGATATGCAAGGTAAGAATACCAGCTCCCGCTATACCCCATGGGATATCCTTGGGGACTGAGTGAGCAAATGAGAAAGAGAGCTCACTCTTGTTTAACCAGAGCAGATTGTTCTTTGGGGAAGGAAAGGAATACTTTTTTATTGTTTCACTAGTGGTCACAAGTCATTTGACCAGAGGATGAATGGGAGAAGGGAAAGAACATAAAGTTCATAAGCACCTCACTTTTGAAGTGGAAGGGACCTTAGAGATCATCAGGTTCATTTTATAAATAAGAAAATTGAAGTCCAAGGACCTTGAGTCATATGCATGGAGTCATAAAAATACCAAGTGACAGAATTGGGATTTAACTTAAGTCACTTGACTTCAAATCTCATTCTTTTTCTATCAGATCATGAAGCTTCAATCTACCTATGTGGAGTTTTTAAAAATAAACACTTCTTTTTTATAAACTTAAAAAAAGTTTGAAACATATGGCCAAAAAGAAGTGTAGAATAAATTACAATAATTTCCCCTGCTAAATAGAACAACCAATTACTCTAGATAAGGGGTTCTTAAGGTTTGTGTGTATGTGTATGTCATGGGCCCTTTTACCAGGCTGATGGAAGGATTAGACCCCTTAGCAAGTTAATAGTCTTAAATGAAAATTAAATACAAAGGATTACTAAGGAAACCAGTTTGTTATAGAAATAAATTTTGCCCATTTGAATTCATGGTCCATGGTAGATCCCAGGTTAAGAACCTCAACCCTAGATAATCGAGTGATGGCTCTATAAATATGCCTTTCTTTAAGCAAACTCAATACTACATGTGAAAATCAGAATGATCATTAAAGAAGTGTTTATGTATTTTACAGAAGGTTGCCTTCTTTAACAGGAGTCATAGCCAGGACTCCTTTAAACATCAAACTTCCCTAAATGCATTTAAAAGAATTTCCAATTTATTCATAGCTTTTCAGAAACACAAGGTATAAGGTATACCTATAGAAACTTTTTTCCTCTACTGCATAAATAAAACCCAATAATGATGCTGATGGAATATAAGAAGTCTGTTTTCCCTTCCAATTAAGGAATAAAATTCATTTCAAGTTTGTTCCATTATCTCCTGTTGTGCTGGGTCCTAGATTATTCTTCTCTCTTCCAAGATATAACACTTCATGTAGAATTCCCTCTCTTTCTTGACTCATCCCTGACCCTTCCCTCTTAATCTCTGTCCCCAGGCAGAAGCTGAAAATATTTGATCTTTCCTATGACCCCAAGAGGCCAGTATACTAAAAGTAGTTATGTTCTTTTATTCTCAGGAGAGCTATCAGACTGTAGAAACATCTTCCTTTATAAACCTAGGTACTTTTCTATCCTAATTAGCCTTTAGCTGTGCAATCATTGATGTTCCTTCCCCTCCTCTTCCTCTTTGGTGCTAATTTTACATTAAATATGAAGTTATAGCCTGGAGTTATCTGAATAATTTTTTCTTTCCAGTTGGCAATAAATAACCATAATACATTACATTCCAGATATAAAATAAAATGCCAGTTAATATACCAGTGAGGTGTTTCATAAAAGTGTTTCTTTAGTCAACCCTGCCAGGAAATCTGCCTTTTTTTTTTAAACTGTTGGCTGCATAGTTGTACATGATAATTCTATCCATGTTCCAAACAAATCCAATGCTCCTTCCTGCTTACTGGCCTTTTTTGTGTCATTGATCCAGCCCTTTAGCAGACTACAGAAACTTTCTGAGAATAATATGTTTAATCAAAGGAAATGCTAGATTTCAGATAGGGATGAATGAAAATAAAGATGTAATTTTTTTTCTAACCAAAGTTCATAGATCCTGAGTAAATCTGTCCATGGCAGATAATAAATTCTCATTTTATACAATTCAGTGGTCCAGAGATTGAGCAACAAAAAACTAGATTACAGATGGTGAATTCAAAGCAGTCATCTTAACAACTGAAATAACCAGGTCAGGCCTGATGGAAAAAGCTGTCTCAGTTGTCATTGTGATGAGAAAATCATGTCTTCATGTACTAGTCAGTCTGTGCAGCTCTCACACACAAGAGCAGCCAAAACAACCATTCTGTCTCAGAGATGCTCCAGTTACTGATGCTGTGAAAGACACAAGTACAAAGTCAGACAGTGCTATTATGAATGAGGCAGGATCAACTAACTCATGACATCTGTTCTTATAAACAAAAAATGGTAACTACTGGCCTAGACCATAAAGAGCAACTCACTTAGAATGTGTATCCTGAAAACAGCTGGGAGCAAATCTCCAGGATTATGAGCTAGAAAGATTTTAAATTAAATTTGGACTTTGTATAAGGGAACAAAAGATTATTGTTCTCTACTGCATTGTGGCAGATCTGAAAAATCTGGTTTCTTACCTCTTCATTTCTTAATCTTCATAGTTTTTCCTATTAAGAAATGTTTTTCTTGAGCAAAGTTATGGAGCCAACATATTCTGATCAAGATGCATGTGCCAGTTATTTTGTTAGGAGAAGAGAAAGGAAGAAGAGGACAGTAGAGGTCAGTAGTTTTTGAATGATCTCTATAGGACCATTGCATGTCTCAACAGAATGGAAAATGAAATCAATTCTTTTCAGTCCAACAAACATTAAGTGTAGTCATTTTTGCACCACATGCAAAGACTCTTAAATGTGTAAGGTAAGAGACATTGTGGTATGGTAGATGAAGAGTTGCCTTAGAGTCAGAAAGATTTTGATCCTGCCTCTGACACATACCAGCTATGTGTTTTTTGGCAAGTCACTCAGGCAATCCTTGAAGACTATAAATTACAGAATACTATATATGTGCATTGGTAAAGGAACTTTCTTCATCAGGAATTGACTACCTTGAAGAAATCACAAGTCTAGACCAAACCAAATCAAACCACAGAAAAACCAAACAAATATGTTAAGGCCTCTGACACTGGAGATACAAAAAGAAAAAACCCAAACTATCCCTGACCTCGGGGAGCTTACATTCTGGGTGTTAAGTAAATATAAAAGTCAACAAGGCATTAAATTTACAGGATATCTGCCAATCCTAGGTCAGGAAAAACTTACCATCTAGGCCATCTCTAAATATACTGAATAATGCTTTCTCTGATTTTGAATTTTGCTTTCTAGGGATGTGTAAACCTATACCTTATGCCTTCAACTACACATGAGCCCATGCTTTTAGTTCTAGGTCTGAATTATCATATTTTCATAGACTCTTAGAAAATATTTTACCAAGAGCATAGATTTACTAACCTTACTAGAGTGAAAGACTTAGAAATGGAGTCTGGGAATCAAGCTTAAATAGTAGTAGATGAGGGAAAACAGTGTGGCCTAAGAGTTAGAGAGCCAGAATGGGAATCTACATTCATGTCTTGTCTCTGACTGCCACATACTAGCAGGGTGACCCTAGGCAAGTCATTTAATTTCTCAGTTCCTCAGGAAACTAAGATTGTTAATTTTCCCTGGGAGTTTACCACTCTGATCAATTCCCCTCTTCCCTCAAAAATGTACATATGTAACTACTACTAGTAAAGTTCCAGGATACTATCATCAACAAATCTCAAAGATATAAACAACAGGGAAACCAGTCACCTAAAGCTAAGTTAAGCATATCCCTTCACCATCCACTCCACGGGGGTGCAGTGGAAAGAACATTGGCTTTTGAGTCCAAGGATTCAAATTCCACTTACTTGTATTACTCTCTTATTTGGGCAAGTAATTTTACTACCCTGTGCCTCAGTTTCCTTATCTGTAAACTAAGGAAAGTGGATTGTGTGAATTGTGAAGTCTCTTCTAGCTCTAGATTTTTTAAATGACTGCTATATCAAATCTGTCTTAATGATTTCAT
Organism: Sarcophilus harrisii; assembly: GCF_902635505.1. Taxonomy (NCBI): domain Eukaryota; kingdom Metazoa; phylum Chordata; class Mammalia; order Dasyuromorphia; family Dasyuridae; genus Sarcophilus; species Sarcophilus harrisii. Next base: position 351,411,890 of record NC_045426.1, read on the forward strand.
ATTGTAATTTAAAAATTACACTGTAAAATTTTTTGAAAAGTGTTGTTGAATTGTAGTCATTACTAAAGAGTACTTTTTTCTTGTTTTTTTTTTTTTTTTTTTTTTGTAATCACATTTCTTTTTTTTCCCCTAACTTATCAGTAACATCTATTAATGAGGGAAGGAATCAGGGAGCAATAACTTGGTTTTTCCCAAATGATTAGGGGAGAAAGAAAGTTAAGCAATTCTAGAAAAATGGATTTGTGATTTTAAAATACATTTCACATGCAGCAGGAAGCAAACTCAGCAAGGAGATTTTTTATTTTTATTTTTTCTAACAAGGCCCAGTTATCCAAGCCCCATGGTGTGTTTCCATGTGTATCTTGGTAGTTAACAGTGTCAGAATAGAGAGATGAATTAGTTCCCCACTGTGGAAAACATTTTAAAAACTGCTCATTGCCTTCCACAAAAGTGCCATTTCTAATTTAGGCTTGCAGGTTCGAAGAAGAAAAACAGAGCTCAGACCTTCTGTCTGAATGACCAGTCTGAAAAAAAAAATGTCCCAGGCTGTTTGTTGGGCTCCACAAAGGTCCTGCTGCTTCTGAGTTTTGTTGTTCAGTGCACTTCGTGCCCAGTGGGGTTCAGGGAAATAAAGATATGTTTTTATCTCTATTCTTTTCTCTTTTACCCCCAAAGTTTCACTCCTATAATTTTGAATTTCTTTATATATGTAAATATTTACCCAATAGAACGGAAGATCTGAGGAGCAAGGTTTCTTTCATCTTTATCTTTCTATCCTTGGCACCAAGTGCCATGCTTGACCCATATTGCCAACTAGTATGTGCTTTTGATTGATGGGGGGGGGAGGTTGGAGGAACACCAGAATCAGCCAGACAGTCTTTTCCCATGGGAACAAAGGGATAAACAGCTTTAGAACAGAGTCAAATACCAGGTATTACAGTCTTTGTCTTCCCGGAACTGGAATGTAAGCAAAGGGCAGATACCAAACATCAGGCAGGACCAGCAGAGTGACTGTTGTTGAACTGGCACATCTTGTGGTAAGGACATCTTGGTCCTTATCAAAGGTCAAACAGCAGATTTTCCAGGATTTTAGCTGGAGATCATGGGGGACTAGAATACAGGAATTGAGAAGGGAACCCAAAATAGAAGCTACATCTGTGCTTGATCAAGTCAAGGAGACTTAAGAAAGGCACTTGGGAAATAATGCTCAATAATTAAGAAAAGAGATTCTATGTGACACCTCCCTCCCTAATGTGACTCCCATAGTACTCAAGCAGTATTAGGGGAACTAGATCTCTTATCGTTTACTGCAACAAGACAGGGGTAGGAAGGCATCCCATAGCAAGGGGATAATTAGAGCATCTTTCTCTGCAAAGCAAGGATTTCCTACTCTTTCCATTTTCACCATTTGACAGAGCTGGAGCTTGGTACCTGATTGAAAGAACACCCTAACTTCCTTCACCATTGAGGCTTGCTTCTGTGTGTCTCTCAGAATCTTCTGCCATCTAAGAGTTTCCCTTTTCAATATTTAATTGGACTCAATCCTTTTAGCAAGAGCCAAAGAGCCCCATATGCATCTCTTTGGAGAGAGCTCCTGGGAAAAGGGTAGATGAATTCAACTGCATGTAACTAGAAGAACCAAAAGGAGCCCCTGACAGGCAATGTTGCACAAGGGGCAACTCAGACCTGGAATGCATTTCTCAGGGCTATGAAAGGCCCTCCATTGTCAGTGTATTCATGCCACAGTGATTTATTTACAAAGACATGAATCCCCTGTCTTTCTCCGGATATGCAGCTTACAGTTCCTCATTACTGTTGTGTCAAAGGCCTAGGACTCCTATTATCATTCCCTTACAGTCAGTACATTTCTGAAAGACAACGGTCACCAGCCCAGAGAAAGCAATCTCAAGCAGAGGAAATCAGAGTGGAAAATGAGCTCCCTAATGCAGGAAGGGAAATGACTAGTGATCAGAAGTATCAGAGTGCCCATCAGTAGTGGATTGCTGATTTCCCTTTTGAGAAACTCATGGTATCTCAGACCTTATCTTTCCTTTCTTTTCCTGTAGGTGTAGGAATGAAATTAACTGACGTTGGCATAGCAACATTGGCGAAAGGGTGAGTGGAAAAATAAATCCAACAGCGAATGCTTTTGCATTGTATCTCCAATGCCTCACTGGGCAAACACGATAGAGACTGGCATGTGTAATGCTGGCCTCTTGTCCTAACTTAAAAAGACAAATATTCTTGGTGTGATTTTAATTCATCCTTCTCTCATTTCCATCAATTGTTTATTGGAAATGGTCCTTACATAAAACACATTTGTTGTCTACTTTTTAAAAAACGCATATATTACTACCTAAAAGCTTTATCTTGAAATAAATAAAGGTACTATTGTTATTTCTCTTTACAGGCACACTTTGGTTTTCTAAGATTTCTTTTTTCAGCATTGCTAAAGTTTTGCACAATCTCCAAAGTAGAAAAGAAAGAGTTGATTTAAGAAATATTTTCTTTTGCCATCAAGAAAACTCAATGAATTTAGTTTATAGCTGACAATATTAAGAAAATGAGGATTTTTATAGCTGTGAAAAAATTAATCAGTCCTCTTTTCCATCTCCTCACCTTCCTTCTACTTCTAATCTTTCAATATAGAATATTATTTTGCTCTGCCAGAAAGGAAGATAAAAAGAGAGTGGCCTTGTATGTGTGAAAGAGGAAGGGGAGAGAGAAGAGGGGGGAGGGGGAAAGTTACTTCCTATCTGCTCTAAAATATTTCTGTATTTGAGATTTATGGGTAGTTTGGTATTTTTTGGCTACAGGATTGCTATCTGGCTATGGTGGAAGATGAGAACATAAAGATAAGCTTGAAAGAGAGTTAAAAAAGGAATACTTTTTCATTTTAATATCAACCAACCTATATTTCTTCAGGACCTGTGGGAATAGTAGTGCTGCATCCAATTCTATTTGGATTTTTGGACTATAATTTATATTGAGCATTATCTCTTTTTTTCTTCCCTCTCCCCCCAATGAAAAAATCCTGCAAAGTTTTCTTTAGGAAAAAGAAACTAGGCTGGACAGCAGCATGTATTTTTTTTTATTTTTTTTATTTTTTGTCTCCAGATTGATTATGATCGTTCTAACCTTTGTGGTCAGGTGTTATAATGCATGGGGCTAAAGAATTGGGGTGGGGAGGAAGACATTCCTTGCGCCCAAATACACATCTCTGTCTTTTTAGAATGATCTTTGTCCTGTCATCAGAGCAGGAAAATTATATTCTACCATTCAAAGCCTCAGGAACACAGATTAGCAAATCCTTTACATTTTTCTTAACCTCTTCCATATTAAGACAAAACCCAAAACAAACATAAAACCCCAAACCAAATGCTGCAATGCTCTAGGATAGTACTTAATCATTTAAAGCTGTTTTAGAAATATGAAATACAGCTCTGAGGAATGCAGACCCTTGGAGAGGCTGAATCACTCTCACCTCTCCCTTTCCCTTCCCCCTCCAATTTAATGACATCCCAATCCTTTGGTTTTGTATGACTAGACAGGTATGGCAGTGTAAGAACCATTAGAGATAATAGTTACACAACAATCTAAAGGTTTGCTTGCGCCCCCCAATTTTTTATTGTGTACCCCCATCAGTTAAAAAGAGATACTGATGGGGATATATATCAGCATTTGTCCAATGACACTCATAAGCATCAGGATTCAGTTATAACAGCCCTAAGAAAGTAGTGCCTGATTCTGAAGAAGGTTAGAAGCTTGTGGATTGGAGGAAGTGGGTAGGTAGGAACAGAATTGGGTTATAATGCGTAAAGGACAGGTGTGATTGTGTTGAAAACAAGTCCCCAGATTGGCTGGGTGACAAGACGCGAATGAGATCAAGAAGGGAAATACTGAACTGAGGAGAAATGTAGTCAGATTTTATAGAGAATACTGGAGGTGAAAGGGACCTTAGAAATTATTTGGCCTAACTGGTCAGATAAACCCCTTGTAGATAAAGAAAGGGAGGTGATTTGTCCAAAATCACACCACGTTTAAAATCCAATTCTAATTCCCAGTCCCATAGAAGTTGCCAGAGAAAAAAAAGAACTAATCATCAACTCTTTGTAGTAGAAATATGTTATGAAGTAAGTCTCTTGGAACCCCAAATAGGGAAACAAAACAAAAGGACAGATTGAAGGAGCTTTAAATTTGATTCTGAAATTGATAGGAAAGGAGAAGTGGTAAGAGGAAAAAAACTAGCAAAATAAAAAAGGAAAATTAAAAGGAGAAAAGAATTACTATAACAAGAATTAAGTTGGGAAAAAAAGGTGAATGGAGCAATGTCAGAAGACAAGGCATACATATTAATTCAATTGAACAAGGATTCACCATCACCTTTGCTCACACTGGGGAGTGCAGGGTTAGTTCACTTATAGCAAATGGGGTAGAATTGGATGCTTACAAGAGGGGAAGATTGATGGAACTTAGCACAGAAATATGTTTGTCCAGTAACTTGGAGGTGAGAGAATTGATTTCTGGGGTTTTTTCCCTGAGGCAATTGGGGTTAAATGACTTGCTCAAGGTTACACAGCTAGGAAGTGTTAAGTGTCTGAGACCAAATTTGAACTCAGTTCCTTTTGACTTAAGGGCTGGTGCTCTATCCACTGTGCCACCTAGCTGCCTGAGAGTTGATTTCTTACTCATTTTAGAGGGGCTTGTTCAAATCTTGACTCTAAAGCATGCCTAGATTTTCCCATTCTGCCAAGCTACTCATTTCTTTCACATACAACCTACATTAGAGAAAAGGTTTCATAATGCCTTGTGATGCCATACTATGAAAATACCCCAACTTTTCACAAATGCAACTTGTACTATACTCAAGGCTTAATTAAGCTAATTGATTCCAGAGACAGTGACTTGGAGGTAAATTGTTATTCATAAGTTAACTAAAAAAAAAAAAAGGGGCGAGTATCATTTTTCATTTGTTTGATGATATACTCCATTCCCACCCCCCACCTTCCTGCACTACTCTTAAAACAGAAGTATGTGATTTTTCTTTTGGGATATAGAAGATATTATTATGCTTGAGAGCATGTCATATATAAAATATGCATTTGTGTATTATATATGTATATATGTGTATATCCCAACACCATTAATCTTTTGGCAAAGGTAAAAATAAAAGGTTTAAATGGTTAGTCAGAAAACTAACAAATTGAATTGTCTTGACATCTATTTAGCCATTGACTTTTTGTCAGTTGCTCCCTGTTAGAATAATTCAATCTGCTGGCTCTAGTGCTATATCTCTTTTTCTGATTGAAAATTCCTCAGCCAACAAGAAATGCTCTGAAAAGTATGCATTCCAAGTGAGAAAAGCAGCTAGTTCCATAGAGGGTGCTTGGGATCGTGCAAATAATAGTTCCTTTCAAACAAGCCAACAAAAACAACAGTAATCGCCACTGAAAAGAGTGTGTAAAAGTACTTTGACTTTTAATTTATTTTCTATTTATCCTGTAGAAAAGAAACAAAGAAGGATAGATCCAAATAAAATCTCTTGATCTATTATCCATGCTGGAGATGAAAGTTAAAAATTCAGCCAGCAGAGGGAACCAGAGTCAACAATTTAATAGTAATTTTTTTTTTAAATGTTCATTCCCCATCTCTAGATTTAACTAGAACAAAGAGAAGTACATTGAATAGGGTTCTCTCGCGCTCAGAAATGCTGGGCCAAAAAAAGACAGAGACAAGAGCAAAAAAGAGTACTCCTTCTTTTGGACAGTTGCCGAAACCAGCTGAGCCAATTCTTGCTTTCCTATCCCCAGACATTATGACGATAAAGATAAATGATTCATGGGATTTGTCAGAAATGTAAAAATTAAACTCCTAAGACACTGGGTGGGAATCACAGATGGGTCCCTATTATGGGGAGATGGAGGCACCCATGCTCTGAAGTTACAGAAGTAGGATTCAATCGGTTCCCTTGAGAAAACCAGCACTGACACAGTCTCCTCCCCCAACGCTGGTGCTACAAACCATATTAATAATAGAATGCAATTGCTGCCAAGCCAGAGTTCCTTTCATCATTCTGCCTTTGCAGAACAAATGTTGCATTCTGGATCTACCGAGTCCAGTGGTTCTGGGCCTCAGAACTGACAATGGCAAACAAAGAGGAGGAGGGGAAGGCTAGGGATGCCCTTGGGTACTTATGGCATGTACAGAGATCTACTACTGGGCCAGTAAGTAAAACACTGAAATTAACTTGTTAGGTGCAGGAAATTAGTTCTAATGATCAGAAAAGATCTGGAATGGGACTAATTGTTGCTTCCTGGAGTCAGAATATTCCCTCCAGAGTCTATATGAAGAGGAAACAGAATGAGGTTCTGCAACTGTACTCCCTGATCTTTGTCTCTTTCCTCAGGCTCCAGAAGGTTGAACAGTTCTCCTGATAACTGGGGACTGTCTGGCATCTGCTGGGTAACTCGGGATTGCTGTAGGCAGGAGTAACCCAATAACATAGTGATTTAGTGAATAGTGATTTAGAAAGTACACCATTGCTACAAAATAGCGTTAAGAGCCAGAAATCCTTAGCCATTAGCTCTTCTTTTGAAAGGTACCTTAGTATAGTAGTTTCCCTATTGGTCTTGGTATTAGAAAGTCCTGGCTTCAGAACCTGCCCCCTTCACTTGCTGCCTGTGGGATGGTAGACTCAAGTTGGTGTAGTTGCTTGTCATTTGTTCTCAAGTCACTTAATTCTTTAATTCTTCATCATAAAATGGGAATTACCTTTGCATAAATTACCCACCTAGGGCAACTGGGTGGCGCAGTGAATAGAGTACCAGGCCTAAAGTCAAGAAAACCTGAATTCAAACCTGGCCTCAGACACTTACTAGCTGTGTGACTCTGTTTGCCTCAGTTTCCTCATCTGTAAAATGAGAGAAGAGGGAAATGGCAAACTACTCCAGTATCTTTGCCAAGAAAACTCCCTCCCAAAAGGCATCACAAAGAATTCAGACTTAAAAATGACTGGACAAACTACCTCACAGTATTGTTGGGAAGCTTGTAGGAGAAAATATATATAAAATGCAATGGTGGGGTTAGTTTTAATGAGTCATTTTCACTAGGTGAAGACATTATATTACCCTGGAGGTCACGTAGCTAGCCAGCATATTAGCCAGGTTATCCAATCAATTATGATGACAGATACAGGCAGTAGCACAAGGTCTGATGAAAGAGGAAAGCATATCAGGAATCTGGTAGATGCTTGGGCAGAACAGCCTCCAATGGGAAGTTGTGGGCAGCACTTACATCATAGATATCTTTTAGAGAGAAGGTACCAAAGAAGGATAAGTGGAGGTATAAATGCTTTTAATGATATAATGCTATAAGTGGAGGTAAAAAAAAATGCTTTTAGGTTTAAATTTTTACTTAAGGCAGCAAGATATTGTAGTGAATAGAGCGCTCTATTTAGTGTCTGGAAGATCTAAGTTTGAATTCTGCTTCAGACAGTTACTAGTCACAGTATGTATCAGCTTGAGTTTCCTCATCTGTAAAATTAGTGTTACAGTAGGACCTAATTCAAAAGGTCCTTGTGGGGATCAAATGAGGTAAACTACATGTCTCTTTGCAAACTTCAAAGAACTGTATAAATGCTATCAATTATTATTATTATTTGTCTTGGCCTAAGATTTCATCAGTAAGATACTTCTAGTATCTACAATTCTCTCTACCAGGAAATTCAACAACAAATCTATAACTAATAATATTAAAAAGTTTCTGTGTTTTTAAAAAGTAAAATGACTTGTCCAGAGACATTCAGTTTGCATGTGTCAGAGGAAGGACTAGAATCTAGATCTTGCTGACCACAATGCCAGCCTTCTATATGATGTATCATACTGCCTTTTTATCAACTTTATTATTTTGCATAGCACTGGTCTTGCTAACAAATTTACTTGAGTTCTTTGTGATCAAAAGTTTCTGTACCTTCTGTTCTAAAATTGTTTGATACCTTGTAGGTAGGAATGACAGTGATATTGACCTTGGAACTCAATTGCAAGGTTTCAAATTGACTTTTTTGGTAGGATGAAATTTTGTTCCATTGCATTGAGTTGAGGGTTCTAGGGTTCTCTGTACCAGCTGCCACTATACCTGAATATCCTCACTGTTCTGCAGAAATCCAGCCAGACATCTTTGGTTTCTGATTTATGTGACTTATGAGTGTAGAATAAGAAGAAGATGGGCATTGGAGAATATCCTCCAGAAAGGAGAAAAGAGAAGCCATCAGAAAAGACAAAGAATCATAAGTGAGTTAGAGAATTGGAGAAAACAAGTTTTGGGGAGCTAAGAACAATGTATGTCAAGAGGGAGCTCATGTATAAGAATGTCAAATCTTTCATAAAGATTGATGAACATAAATATTGAGTACAGATCCCAAGAAGGTCATTTGATAATTAGAGAAACCATTTTTAATTAAGGAAATCTGAAGACAGAAGTGTTAAAGATGGAGAATATAGGTTTATGGAGGCAATTGATGTTCAAGAAGTTTGGTAGTTAAAGAAAAGAGAGGGAATAGATGACAGCTAGAAAGGGATAGCAGGGCAAATTGTGATGTGTGAAAAATGAAGTTACAGAGAAAGTCTGAGCTTCTAAGTATAATAATTTAAGCAATGAATGCTGATTACCCAGCAAGTCAGGACCAGTATTCTTCCTCAGTTTTGGTTCTAGACCTCAAATACAGGGGGAGACAGATTGTTTTATACATTAAAAACAATTAATCAAATAAGCATGATTAATTAAAAGGAAACAATAAATCAGGAAATCTGATTTCTAATTGAGGAAAAGATATGGGACTTCTTAGGTTGGGAGAAGAAAAGCAAACAGGTACAATTCACTGAAATCAGAAAAAGAAGTATCCTATCCCCATCCCTCTAGTATTTGTAGGAATATGGTAACAGAAACTGATTAATCAATATGGGGCCAGTTTTCAGGTAAGACATATGGGTTACTCAAGATGTAAAATTTGAAAAAATTTGCATCAATCTTTGGATCTAACTAGGTTTCTGGTCAGCAAAACTAAGTCCTTAGTTAAAAGTCTCAAAGCAGCAAATAGAGGTGAGCCAGCTTTACAGTCACTTAGAGCTGGGTTCAAAGAAGAGCATATAATAGGAAAATTGAAATGATGATGTCTAACAAATAAAACCCTAGTTATTAGGGGAGGAAATCTGCCTAATTTAATGGACCTTGACATTGAATTCAGACTCTGACCCCCCAACTTCCAATGTATATTTCACTTTTTTTGAGTAAAGGGTTCTACAATGTAAAACTAAAATGTAAAACAGGGAAATATGTTGCCTAAAGAAAAAAAATATTTATTCTATACTTCTCACTTTGGGTACAAATTTGAAACACTTTTATTTATTATTTAATTAATATTATTTATCATTTATTCATCCTAAATCTAGCATTCCAGTTTAGAAAGAAGAATGTCCAAACTGATATCAATTCCTTATCCCCTTAATGTAATTTATATAATGTCACCTGAAAAATAGAAGCATCTAGAGAACTTCTTTCATTTGGACTTAGCCTAGACTTACTCCATGACACTAGCAGTCAGTATTGATGAATAAATTGTGGAAAGCACAATAAAAACCTGTTTTTAAGAGATATTAAGAAATTATTCTTTCTCTAGCCTAAAAATCCTTTCTAGAATACGACTCTTGAGGTAACATTTGTAGGAATATTGAACAAGGAAAATAAATCATATGTTCTTTTTTTTTTTTTTTTTGACAAAACATATGCTTGGGTAATTTTTTTTTTATTTTTTTATTTAATAGCCTTTTATTTACAGGTTATATGTATGGGTAACTTTATAGCATTAACAATTGCCAAACCTCTTGTTCCAATTTTTCACCTCTTACCCTCCCCCCTACCCCCTCCCCCAGATGGCAGGATGACCAGTAGATGTTAAATATATTAAAATATAAATTAAATACACAATAAGTATACATGACCAAACCGTTATTTTGCTGTACAAAAAGAATCAGACTCTGAAATTAAATCCTGAAATTAAATCATATGTTCAAATGCAACATTGGGTTAACATTCCAAAGTAACTGGTACTATTTAGTTCCTTCATTGATTCCTCCCTTCACATATACTTCAGGAGTAATCCTAGAGACCTCTGCCTTTTGAAGTGGTACAATTAGAAGCAGGAAGACTCATCTTTCTGAATTCAATTTTAATTTCAGACACTAGTTGTGTGATCCTGAGCAAGTCATTTAACCCTATTTGCCTTAGCTCCTTATCTGTAAAATGAAATGGAGAAAAATATGGTAAGTCATTTAAGTATCTTTGCCAAGAAAACTTCAAAGGGAGTCACAAAAATTGAAATCATCTTTCTTTCTGAGTGGAGAAACATGGGTTTTTTAACTTTATTGTGACTTTATTTGTGTGGTTCTTCTATCACTGAAATACTCTTAGTTTCAATGTGGCTTTTGTACTGCTGTGGAAAGTTAGCTCTGTGACCTTTAGAAGTGTGCAGAGGTAGCAGAAACCACGTCAACAGCTAGTACCTGGATGGCTTGTTGCTTGATTAGTCAGCCTTCTGTGATGGAGGCTATCTCCACCTTCTCTCATTTTTCTAAAAAATGAGGATATTTTAGTACTCTGCTTTTTTTCTTCCACGGTGACACTTCCAGAGTGTGCTAAATTTGGTTTCCATGGAGGCAATCTGAGACAGTTATTAGACTTGAGGACAGAGGGAAAGGCCAAAACATGCACTATTAGCTTGACGCTGGTTGTTAGAGGGATATAGAACAGCATATAAGACACTTAATATCTCCAAGAGGCCCAATTGATGAACTCACAGAACTCTGAGCTTAAAGGACCTCAGAGGTCCATACCTGACTGAGAATCCCCTTGACAACATACCTGACTCGAGGTTCTCTCGCCTCTGCTTAAAGACTTAGTGAGCAGCAAGCCACTATCTCCTGAAGCCATATTCAGTAAGTTTTTTGTTTTTTTTTTTTGGCAAATTTTTCTTTACATCAAACTTAGATTTGACTCCACAATTTACACAAACTGTTCCTAATGTTGCTTTTTGTGATAAGGCAGAACAACTTACATCTCTCCTCTTTCTCTTTTTCTCTCTCTCTATACATTATAGCCCTTTAACTATTTGTCACATCTGTTCTAAGACTTCTCTCCTTCAGGCTAAATATTCCCTTTTCCTCCCACTGATCTCCATAAGGGATGCTGACCATATGATACTGTTCAATTTGTCCATGTTCCTTTTTAAAAAATGATGCCTAAAACTGAGTATAATACTCCAAATTTGGCAGTTTGATCAAAAGCTCAAGGATCTTAGGTCACTGATGAAAGGCCCTTTGGAAGTCATACAAACAGGATTCCCAGTAGGTAATCATGGAGTTCTTGGACCTAGGGGTACTGGTGTCACACATCTATTATTTTCCTAGAAAATTTTTTCCTCTCACAGTTAGAAGGCTGACTGATGATCACTGTGAGAAGTCATTTTCATAGAATGTTAGAACTAGGAGGAGCTTTAGAAATCAATTGCTAATATCTTTTTATTTTACAGATGAGAAAACAATGTGTACAGTTTTTCCCATTTCTAACATTGATTATTAGGATCACAGGTTATTCACAACACAAAAGATTTGACACAAATTGAAAGAATAAAAGAGTTATTCCCTAGAAGAAAAAAAGGTTGTTAGAGGGACAACATCCTCCTAATATGTACTGCTACTCTATATAGTGTGATGGGATTTTTCACTTTTTAGAAAGCTTATTTTTAACATTCTTTTTTTTTTTTAATTTTGAATTCCAGATTCTCTCCCTCACTTCCATCCCTCCCTTAGCCACTGAGAAGGCAAACTATGTATCATTTATACATATGATATCATGTAAAGTATATTCATATTAGCCATATCATAAGACAGCAAAAAATAAAGCAAGCAAGGAAATTATAAATTTTGAACTCAGAGTTCATCAGTTCTTTCTGGAAGTAGAGAACATTTTTTCATTACAAATCATTTGGGATTATCTTGAATCACTGTATTGATTAGAGTAGCCGAATCTTTCATAATTAATGATCATTTACAACACTGCCATTTTTACTGTGCATAGTGATCTCCCAGTTCTTACCTGTCTTTGCATTAGTTCATATAGAACTCATCATGTTTTTGTTTTTTTCCTGAAACTACTCCCCAAAATTTCTAATAGCACAGAATCCTAATAGCACCTTCAGAATCCTATGCCACAATTTATTTAGTCACTCCCAATTTTCAATACTTTGCCGTCACAAAAAGAGCTGATATAAGCATTTTTGTACATAAAAGTCCTTTTCCTTTTTCTTTCATCTCTTTGTGGGTATGGTATTGTTGGATCAAAGAGTATGTATTGTTTGTAGCCTTTGGGCATAGATATATATTGTTTTCCAGAATGGTTGGACCAGTTTTCTAAAGCCAACAATTCATTTTCTTTCATCCCCTCTAGTATTTGTCATTTCTGATAGATGTGAAATAGTACCTCAGTTATTTTAATTTGTGTTTTTCAAATTTCTAGTGAGTTAGACCATTTTTAATATGACTATAGCTTTGATTTCTTCTGAAAACTGCCTATTTATAATCTTTGCCCACTTAGCAATTAGGGAATGGCTCTTATTTTAATAAATTTGATTTAATACCCTATATATTTGAGAAATGATATATTTATCAGAGAAACTTGTAAAATTTTTAATATTACTTCTTATCTTTTAGCCAAATGTAGTTTTCTTGATTATCTCTTACAATTAGGCCTTTGTTTGCTTTTGCTTTGTCTGAGATCATGATTGCCACCCCTGACCTCTTCATTCAACTGAAGCATAATAGACTCTGCTTCAGCCCTTCATTTCAAATCTGTGTGTGTCTTTCTGTCCCAAGTGTGTGTCTCTTCTTGTTGGATACAACTTCTTGTTGGATTCTGATTTCCAATACACTCTGCTTTCTGCTTCCAATTCTATGGATTAATTCTTTGCATTCCCATTCCCAATTATGATTACAAACTGCATTTTCCTGTATCCCATTTTGCTCTGTTTATCTTCTCTTTCTCTTCCTCTCTCCCCCTCTGTCTGTCTCTCTCTGTGTCTCTATGTGTATCTCTCTGTCTCTGTCTCTCTCCATCCTTCTCTCTTACCTCTTCTTTTCAAGTCAGTTCTTGTCAATTTCCCAATTGACTGTGTATATATATTCTTCCCTCTTTTATCCAATTCCATTGAGAATGAAGTTCGTGGAATTTCCACCACCACTTCTGTTTCCTCCTCCCCTAAAAAGAAGTTCTTCCTTGTACATCACTTTTATATGAGAAAATTTACCCCATTCTACCTTTCATTTCCCCTTTATCCTAGTACATTCCTTTTTCTCACCCCTACATTCTTTTTTTGGAAGATCATCTCAACATAATCAATTCACACCCATACACCTCTGTCTATGTAGATTCCTTCTAAATTGTCCTAATGATGAAAAAAATTTTAGAAGTTGCACATATCATCTTCCTACATAGGAATGTAAACAATAACAGCACTGAATCCCTTATGATAACTCTTTCATGCTTATCTTTTTTTATGCTTCTCTTGAGTCTTGGGTTTGCTAAATTTTCTATTCAGCTCTGGCCTTTTCATCAGGAATGTCTGAAAGTCCTCTATTTCATTAAATATCCATCTTCCTCCTAAAAAAAAGTATACTGTTTTTTCTGTGAAGATGATTCTTGGTTGCAATTCTAGTTCATTTGTCATTTCATTTTATCATTATCATTTCAAGCCCTTTATCCCTTTAACTTGGAAAATGCTAATTCTTGTGTGATCCTGACTATGGTTCAATGATTTTTTTATTTGATTCTTTTTGACCATTTGTAATATTTTCTCCTTCCCCTGGAGCTTTGAAATTTGGTATGATATTTCTGAAGTTTTCATTTAAGTAATCAGTGGATTCATTCAATTTCTATTTTATCCACAGGATCTATTTTACCTTCAGTTTTCTTTTATAATTTCTTTTCTCTTTTTGGGGGGGAGGGATATAATTTCTTGAAATATGATATCCAGGCTGTCCCTCTTTTTTTTAAATCGTGGCTTTCTGGTAATATTTGTAATAATTATTAAATTATATCTCCTAGATCTACTTTCCAGGTGAGTTATTTTACCAATGAAATATTTCATATTTTCTTCTATTTTTCCCATTCTTTTGACTTTATATTATTATTTCTTGACATTTCATAGTCATTAGTTTCCATTTGCCTAATTTTAATTTTTAAAGAATTATTTTCTTCAGTGAGTTTTTGTACCTTTTTTCCATTTCCTCAATTCTGCTTTTAAAGGAAATCTTTTCTTCAATGAACTTTTCTGCCTCTTTTACCATTAAACCAATTCTGTTTTTTTTAAGATAATAATTTCCTCAGTATTTTTGTGCCTCTTTTATCAGCTGTTAATTCTCTTCTTATAATTTTCTTGCATCACTTTTTTCTCTACAACTCATCTCTTACTTTAGTTTCTCTAGGAATTCTTGCTGATCTTGAGTCCAATTAGCATTTTTAAGACTTTGTTTGTAGTTATTTCCATATTATTGTCTTCTAAATTTATGTCTTAGTCTTCTCTGCCACCATATTAATATTTGATGGTCAAACTGAGTTGAACTCTGCTTACCTGAGGAGTGAGGAGGTAGTGTGCCAACCTTCAGTTTTTTTCATACTGCTGTTTTCAAAGATAGTTCTGAAGTGTCTGAAAGTTTTCAGTATTTCAAAGCAGTATGATTCAGAGAGAAGTCTCCTGGTCTTAGCCCTGGCCTTTACCCAGGTCCCCTGTCTCCCCGAAGCCACGAGCACTAGTACTCCTTGTGGTCCTAGAACCATGACCAAGTGTCTTGTTGCCCTGCCCCTATAAGCACTAGTCCTCCTCTTGGCTCTGAAACTTTGATCAGGGCCCCTGATTCCTTGTGACAGATCACATTTGCTCATCCTGACCCAGAATTGTTTGTATGGTAAAAGAGTTGCCAATTACTGCCAGTTGCATCTAGCACCAGCAAGGAGTCCCCTGTAATCTCTTTCTGACTAGTTCCTGACTATCTTACTTCCTCTGGACTGAGAGGATCCGAAGCTACTGATGTTGCTCTGTCCATCTCTAGGCTTCTAAAGGTCTTCTAGATTTCTGCTGGTACTTCTGCTTTAGTCCAGGCCTGTGCCCATCCTATTGTTACATATCTCTGCTATAGACCTCCTAAGTTGTCTTAGGCTGGAAAAATGTCTCTGACCTTTTGTTGGCTCTGTCACTCCAAAAATTTCTTTCAGAAATTAATTTAAAGTTGTTTGGAGAGAAATGTTTAGAAAATACAGTTGGGTCCCAGGCTGTCCTCTGCCATCCTGGATCTATCTCTAGGAAACCTTATAGAGTGTATTTTTCCTTGCTTTTTCAATTCTCTAAATTTGGGACCATTTTTAATGAAGATCTTTCACAATAATAATAGTGCTTTAAGATTTGTAAAGCACTTAATATATTTTCTCATTTGGTCTTTACAAGAAAGTTGTGAGATAGGTGCTATTATTATTCCCATTTTATAGATGAGGAAAATGAGGCTGAAGGTAAATACCTTACCTAAGGTCACATAGATATTAATCATCTAAGGCTAAATTTGAACTCAGGTCTTCTAATTTCTAAGTTTAGCTCCCTTTAAAGTATAGTATCTAACATACATAACTCCTTTGATATGGATCCTCAATGATCATGATCTTGACTTAATTGGCACAGCTGCCATAGGTTTTATCTATATCATATCCTATTTCTCCTACTCTTTCTCTTGAACATTTGTTCCCTAATTAGCAGCACAGCCCAACTCCCAATTCCTTTCTACGGGGCCAGGAAGTCAATACAATGTGCTCAAGGAGGATGAGGGCTGATTAGACTTTGGACTTTTGATTAAGAAGGCAATGGCAACTGCTAAGAGAGGTTTCAGTGAAGTGGCAAAGAAAGGAGTTAGATTTCAGTGCGAAAAGAGGAGCACATGTTGCATGGATTTAATTATCTGAGTCAAGAGTAGAGGAAGTAGAAGCAGAAAATGCAGCCTAGCCATCTTAGAAGCTTGCTGGTGAAGAGGAAGAAAGTCAGAGTATATCTTTTTTTTTTTAAGCTTTTTATTTATAAAACATATGCATGGGTAATTTTTCAACATGGACCCTTACAAAATCTTCTGTTCCAACTTTTCCCCTCCTTCCTCCTATCCCCACCCCTAGGTGGCAAGTAGTCCAATATATGTTAAATATGTTAAAGTATATGTTAAATACAATATATGTATACATATTTATACAGTTATCTTGCTGCTCAAGAAAGATCAGATCTAGAAAGAAGGTTAAAAAAAACCTGAGAAGGAAAACAAAAAATGCCAGCAAACAATAACAGAAAGAATACAAATGCTATGTGGTGGTCCACACTCATTTCCCATAGTTCTCTCTCTGGGTATAGCTGATTCTCTTCATTACTAAACAATTGGAATTGGTTTGGATCATCTCATTGTTGAAGAGAGCCACATCCCATTGTTGGTGGAGTTGT
Source organism: Sarcophilus harrisii (assembly GCF_902635505.1). NCBI lineage: Eukaryota > Metazoa > Chordata > Mammalia > Dasyuromorphia > Dasyuridae > Sarcophilus > Sarcophilus harrisii. The sequence goes on from NC_045426.1 coordinate 351,428,463, forward strand.
GAACGAATCCAACCATTCTGGAGAGCAGTTTGGAACTATGCTCAAAAAGTTATCAAACTGTGCATACCCTTTGATCCAGCAGTGTTACTACTGGGCTTATATCCCAAAGAGATCATAAAGAAGGGAAAGGGACCTGTATGTGCACGAATGTTTGTGGCAGCCCTCTTTATACTGGCTAGAAACTGGAAATTGAGTGGATGCCCATCAGTTAGAGAATGACTGAATAAATTGTGTTATATGAATATTATGGAATATTATTGTTCTGTAAGAAATGACCAACAGGATGATTTCAGAAAGGCCTGGAGAGACTTACACGAACTGATGCTGAGTGAAACGAGCAAGACCAGGAGATCATTATATACTTCAACAACAATACTATATGATGACCAGTTCTGATGGACCTGGCCATCCTCAGCAAGGAGATCAACCAAATCATTTCCAATGGAGCAGTAATGAACTGAACCAGCTATGCCCAGAGAAAGAACTCTGGGAGATGACTAAAAACCATTATATTGAATTCCCAATCCCTATATTCATGCCCACCTGCATTTTTGATTTCCTTCACAAGTTAATTGTACAATATTTCAGAGTCTGATTCTTTTTGTACAGCAAAACAACAGTTTGGTCACGTATACTTATTGTGTATCTAATTTATAGTAGAGAGTTCAGCAAGTTCATAGGCAGAGGGAAGGAAACTGGAAGAGAAGTGACGAAGGCCAATGGGGAGAGCACTAGAATTGGAGTGTGAGATAGGAGTTCAAATCTTATCTTTACCATTTGCCACTTTTCTGATTCTGGACAAATCCTTTAACCTATCTAAGCTTTTGTTTCCTTTTTCTCACCATCAGAGTTATACAGAAGTGTAATGGACTGTCTCAGGAGGTAATGGCTTCCCTTTTGGCCTCACTAGAGACTTCATAAAAAGATTGGGTGACTACTGGTCAGGGATATTGCCTGAAATTCTGTGAATCACTAAGAAATGAATAAAAGAATTATTGCACAATATTGAAAACCCAGTTGAATGAGATTAGATAAGACCTGGACACAGTGTGATGAATGTCTGTCAATGCTTGATTTAACCATAGAAGCAAAACAATGAGGTTAGAGCCAGGGTAGATTATGCCTGTCATCCTAGCTGCTAAGAGGTTAAGGCTGGTGGATCTCTTGAGCTCAGGAGCTCTGAGGTGCAGTGGGCTAAGCTGATCAGGCACCTGCATTGTTCAGCATTAATTCGGTGAATGCCTTGGGAGCAGGGGGTTCCATGTTGCCTAAGGAAGCATAAATTTACCCAGTTTGGAAATGGAGTAAATCAAACCCCCATGCTAATCAGAACCAAATCAAACCTGTGAATTGTCCCTGTACTTCCACCTATAGGAGAGGAAAGGTCAAAAACAGAGAGATGGAGATAAAGACAGAGAGGGGAAGAGAAAGATCCAGAGACAGACCAGACTAGACTAAAAATTCAGTGAGTGTGGTTTCAATGTCACTGAGATCTCTAGGAAGATTTCAAATATATAGCACTTTACTTGATTAGCAGTGTGGTGGTAGAATATTTAGAATTTAAATCAGAAGCCTTGAGCTTTGACTGTTGGTTCTTCCTCTATTATTATGACAATGGCTAAACTACTTCTCCTTTTTTGGTCTCACCTATAAAAGGTGGGAGTTGGAGTGGATAAGCTCCAAGATTCCTTTCAGTTCTCAGTTTATGACACTGAACAGGAAAAACAATAAAGGGATGACTGGAAATTAAGCCAGTGGGAGAAGAGTTAATAAATAGCCCCCCTCCATTTTTGGCTCCCTCCAACTTTAGAGCAGGCCACAGATTGTGCTGTAGATTATGTATGATGATTCACAGAGCTTGGAGATCTCATCTCGGCCAGTGGTTGTATAATCAAAGACACGCAAGTAGCCATAAGAAACTATTATTGTTCACTTGTTTCAATCATGTCCACCTCTTCATGACCCCATTTAGGGTTTTCTTGGCAAAGATACTGGAGTGGTTTGCAATTTCCTTTTGTAGCTCTTGCCACTAGCTGCCCCCTTCCCTCAGAAATAGGGAGAGGAAATAATACTATAGAGAATTATTTGTGTCTGACTGAATTTTAATAGCCAAACAAGAAATGTCTTGCTTTTTCTCTCAGGAAATACTTTATTCTCTTGGTTTAAGAGAACAATATATCAGAGGAGAATCCAGGCAGAAGACAGGGGGCAACTAGAAGATATGAGGTGACAAATGCAATTCCACAAAAGTAGAGGCAAAGGAAATTTTAGAGATGTACTCACAGAGACACAAGTTAAATTAGCTCATTTTGAGGGCCACAATCCTTCAAAAGGTACCCTCTCCAAGCAAACTGGATACTTTGTTCCTTTGTTCTCATAGAAACATACAAGCAGGAAACACCCTTTTGAGATCAAGCTTAATGGAATGAACCAAAGGAAGGTATATAAACACACATAAAGCAGTCTGCATGGTACTCAACTCCAGATATGGTATTTGATAAGCGCATTTTATTTGTTTTGAGTCCCTATCCAGTTTAACTGAAGAAGTCCAAAATCTTCTAAAATTCAGTTTTTATAACAGATGAGGAATTTCAAACTAAAGCATTTCATCAAGATTAAAATAATTTTTAAAAAGAATAGGAAGAACACTTTCCTTAGCACTTACTCTGGGAATTAGATTTTGATCCCAGGATAGTTTTCTGTGAGATTCATGTTCAGAGTGTGGCGAAAGCATGAAAGATGTTTCTTTCTGGACTGAGAGTTGGGAAAATTCATTCCTGTGACACTTGGTCAACATTTGATTTCCTACTCAGAATATTTGCTACTTTCTGCCAACCTAGTAACAGCAAGAAGTGTTCCACTCAACTCACCTTACCCTTGGCAGTCAAAAGTCAGGTTTCATTGCTGCTGTCTCTTATTCCGCAAGCACAGCCATAAAAAAAAAATTCTCCATATGGCTCCCTTTTTCTTCTCCCTAGAAGTCTCTACCACCTGGCTGATACAGACCCTGTAAAGTTACATAGTTTCAAAAAGTATTACTGTCTTAGGCAAGTCAATCTGACCCTTCTTTGAGGACCATGGGAAATGGTCCTTCATAGGAAATATTGTTTTTCCCCTCAGATACAAGGAAAAAGATTCTCAGAACTTGCAATTATAGGTTCTCTATGATAATCAAAACTATAGGGGTTAGGACTAGTTTTTAAGGATCATAAGACATACATGAGCTCATTGTGATGATTTGTCAGAACAATAATGAGAAGGCAAGATACCAGCCAGACTATCCAGCACAAGGGGTTCTTCTACCCCACATTAAGAAGGCACATGTGGAGCTATGTAAAACGTTTCCATAAAAGTCATGTTGTGAAAGAACCCCACTCCCCAACAAAAAGTCCTCAAGAAGAACAAAGAAAAAAAAACAAAATGAATATGCTTCAATCTGTATTCAGACCCAATCAGTTCTTTCTCTGGGTATGGACAGTATTTTTCTCCATAAGTCATTCAGAGTAGTCTTGGTTCTTTGTACTGCTGAGAATAGCAAAATCATTCACAGTTGATCATCCCACAACATTGCTATTACTTTGTATACAGTACATTTCACTTTGCTTGAGCTCATGGAAGACTTTTCAGGTTTTTCTGAGAGCATCTGCTCATCATTTCCCAAAAAACAATACAATTGTTTCATAACCACATATCACAGTTTATTCAGCCCTTCCCCAATTGATGGGCCTCCCCTCATTGTCCAATTCTTTGTCCTGAAAAAAGAACTTCTAAAAATATTTTTGTATATACATGCCCTTTTCCTTTTTTTATTCTCTTTTGAGATTCATGCCTAGTAATGCTATTGTTAGGTCAAAGGATATTCATAATTTTATATTCTTTTGGGCATAGTTCATATATTTTGATGATTTATCAATTGGGAAATGGCTAAGCAGGAAACTTAACCTTGCTGTTTCAATTCTCCTATTTGTGAAATGAGCATACAAATACTTATACTACCTACTTTATAAGATTACTGTGGGGGAAAGCTGGAGAATAGAGATTACCTGAAGAGAAGCTCAAAGAGGAATGTTCATGAATCAACTGATCAACAAGCATTTACTGTGCTTAGACCTAATATGTGCCAGGCTCTAGAGATAAAACGTTAAAGGCAAAAATCAGCTTCTGACTTCAAGGAACTTTCGTTCTAATGGGAAGAAACAACTTATGCACTTAAGAAGAAATGTAAAATAGATAGTTAACATAAAGCAATGGGGATATCAACCCTTGGAGATATCAGTAGAGGCCTTTTGTGTGAAAGAGGTGGCATCTGAATTGTACTTTGAATGGAGCTGGCTATTCTATGAAAGAAGGAGAAGATGCATTCTAGTCAGGAGGGAGAGTTTTTGCAGAAGCATGGACATGAGAGATGGACAAGCAAATCTGGCTGAAATGTTCAGTGCAGGAAGGAGAGTAGAATGCCAGGAAAGGTAAATTGGAATCAAATTATGAAGAGCACTGAATAAAAATCAGATGCTATTTTCTCCTAGAGACAACAGGAAGACTGAGGCAGAGGAGTCTCATGACCAGAACCGTGTTTTAGGAGTATCACCTAAACTACTGCATGGAATGTGAATCAAAGAGGGAAAGATAGGAGGCCAGGAAATAAATCCAAAGGTTATTATAATAGTCCAGCAGAGAAGTTATGAAAGCCTGGACCTGAGTAACACATGTGTAAGTGGACAGAAGGGGAGCGATGCTGCAGATGTTGTGGAAGTAAAAATTACAAGATTTGTCAACTGGTTATTATGTGAAGTGAGAAGGAATAAAGAGCTGAGGATTACTCTTCTGATGTGAACCAGAATGACTGGGAGAAGGAGGAATTCGTTGACAAAATTTAGAAATTTAGGAAGAGATGTCAGGGAAAATATAATGAGTTTTGCTTCCGACATGCTGAGCTTGAGATCTGGTTAGAAATATCCAAAAGGCAACTGATGACATATGAAAAGAGTTCAGGATAATAATTAACTAATAATAACAGCTAATATTTATAGAATGCTTTAAAGTTTGCAAAGCCCTTTATAAATATCATCTCATTTTATTCTCACAGTTTTTTTTGGAAAGTAAATGCTATTTCCATTGTCATTTTACAGATGAAGACCCTGAGGCAGAGAGTGTAAGCAACTTTCCCAGAGTTACACAGTTAAAGAGTATCCAAGGTAGGATTTAAATTCAGCTCTTCCTGATTCCAGATTTAGTGCATTATCTACTGAACCTCCTAGCTATCTTAGGAGAGACTTGGATTGGATAATCAGATCTGGGAGTTGTTTTCATAGAAATGATTGTTGAATTCACAGGGACTTATGGAATCATCAAGAAAGGTTTTAGAAAGACAAGAAAAAAGGGCCTTAGGATCCATACAAAATGGGCAAAACATAAATTATGATCAAGTAAAGGAAACTAAGGAACTACCAGGTAGGAGGAAAACCAGGCAAGAACTAAAAAATATCTTGCAGGAGAATGCAGTCAATAATGTCAATGTGCAGAGGGACCAAGAAAGTGGAAGACTGAGAAAAGGTCAATTAGACTTGGCAATAAAGAACTTTTTACAAATAATTTTCATTTTAATTATCTTATTTTTTCCAATTACATGTAAAGACAAATTTAACATTCATTTTTTTCAGTAAAATTTTGAGTTCCAAATTTTCTCTTTTCTTTCCTTCCTCCTCTTCTTCCTCCCTAAATTGGTAAGCAGTTTGATATAGGTTCTATATATACAGTCATGTAAAACACTTTCCCATATTAGTTATATTGTGAAAAAAGAAACAGAACAAAAAGGAAAAAATACTCCCCAAAAGTGAAAATAATGATGACAAAGAATTTTGGAGTGAGTTGTTGAGTCGTGTCCAACTCTTCATGACTCCATTAAGGGTTTTCTTGGCAAAGACACTGAGGAAACTGAGGCAAACAAGGTTAGATGACATGTCCAGAGAAACACAACCACAAAGTATTTGAGGCCAGATTTGAACTCAGAAATATAGAGAAGTCTTCCTGACTTCAGAACTAACGTTCTAGCTACTGTGCCACCTAGCAGCCCTTGGAGAGAGTAACTTCAAATAAATGATGAGACTAGAAGTCAGTTTGCAAGAGTCTGGTGGAAGACGTGGAGAAAACAAAAAAAAATATAAGTAGCTTTTTCTAGCGTTTGGCTGTGAAGAGAATAATTATAGGAAAATAAAGGATTGCTAGGATGAAGTGAAAGCTTTTTATTTTAAGGGATGAGGGAAACTTGGCCTGTTTATAGGGAAGGAGCCAGTAAATAGGGAGAGTTTGACAAAAAGGATGATTATGGGACAATCTATCACAGTAGATAGAAGGAGGTGAGATGAACCAAAGAGTTGCTTTTGGAAGAGAAAAGGGCTGCTTCTTTATTTGAAACAGACCAAAGGAAGAGAAAATGAGGGATAGTATAAAGGACTTCGAGATGTAGAGTAAGAGACAAGAAGATCATGACAAATGCCCTGTTTTCTCACTGTAATATGAAGAGAGATTATTTCCTGACAAGGAAGAGGTATAGATAATACGGATATGAATCTGATTGGGAGAGAAAGCAAAGATTTGGAAGAGCCACTATGGCCAAGTGAATAGGACACAGACTTGAGCCGGACAAAACCTCAGAAATCATCCAGTTCAAACACCAACTTTTACAGCTACAGAAATTGAGATCCTCATGAGACAGATGAAATGACTGACCTCAGTCCCTTTCTACTCCTTGACTATTATGACTATTTATAAGTAAAAGGATTGCTTGGGCTAATGACAGCTCCATTTACAACTAAATAATAAATAAACAAATAAAGAAAGAAAGAGGAGAAGTATAGTTAAGGTATTAGTCTGTATTATTAAGGATTGGGCAAATAATATCCAGACAGAAGGAATTCACTAAGTATTACTATCTAAACTGAACAAAACTAAACTTGGAATGTACTATACCTATTATTTCCTTTTAAGTATGTGTGTGTGTGTGTCTGTAGATACATATGTGTATGTATATATATATATGTGTGTGTGTGTGTGTACATGTACATATCTGTTGATACATACATCACACACACACACACACACACACACACACATATATATATATATATATATACACACACTGGTCCTCAGATGACAGACCTAGAATCACTCTCAAGGACATTCTTCTGTTTACATGAGAACAAAAATATGTAGTCCCAATGAACCCATTACCCACACACAGATCTTCTGATAGTCCACTGCAGGGATCCATCAGCATTGTCTCAGGGGAATTATAATATGGTGAATTATTGTTGTTATTTTCCTTGTGGTCATTTCCAGGGCTGCCTATGTGTTTAGCAGCCCTAAGGCATTCACATCATGGATGAGCGTGACTGTTTCTTCCCTTGTCCCTATTTGCATGTGTATAAACATCGGTACTAGCCTGTGTGCATTACATTTGGAGTATGAGTAAGAAGCCATGGAATCTGTGTTATCCATCAAAGACCTTTCCTCAGTAGAGAATGGGATTATGCTTTCCATCATGGTTCAGACAAACACAGGAGGCCCCAAGAGGCTTCACATCCTGCCAGGGAGTCCTGGAGCACAGTAGAGAAATGGACATGCTGACATTTCAGCTTCCCTCTCTGGTCCCCTCAAATAGAAGATAGAGATGTAAAAATGAAGTGAGGAGACAGCTGGATCTTTCATTCCGCCAGATTCATCGCCCTCTATTCTGTTGACTTTTCCTTCAACGAATGAGCGTGGTTTCTGGAACATATGCAACCATCTTTTATAAGACAATGGAATGCAGCCTCCCAGAGGAGAAGACGTATTTGTTGGCCTGAAGTACATAGGGTGTGGAGAAGGAGAGGTAGGGAGAGGAAAAATTATAACAAACATGTCAAGATGATGATATGCCTTGGTGCTTCAGCTTCAGAACTGAAAGAAACTTGTCATGCCCATAATTGTCTAAAGCCCAGCTCAGATTGCATGGTGAAGAAAGCAGTCTCCAGACCCTATCCTTTCTAGGATTGTTTGATCTTTCTGTCTCCCAGAAATAAATTGAATTTAGCTAGAGTTCTTTAGTCAGTTTAGCTATGGAATGAAAGTAGCCAGATGCTTTGGCTCACTGTCATTCCTCCCAAGCCTAAAAATTGTTTTTTGCCTCTATGTGAGACTGTATTAAGTGCTTTACCACACTTAGACAGCTGTAGCTACTGCCCCGGGGAGCTGGAAGTCTATCAGAGATATTACTAATTCAGATAAATTAAAAAAAAAGTTACCAGACCATTCCAGTAATGGTAGCAATTGATGTTTATATAGCACTTTAACAAAAAGTTATCTTGTTAAAGATAAAATTATTCTCAAAATACCCCTGATCCAAAGGAGCCTCTAGAGCAGTGGAGAAGTCAACATGTACATATATACACATATACAGACTATATATTGTATAACCACAAGCCATTGGACAAGGGGCAGTAGCATCTCAGGGATAAAGAAAGAATATTTGTGGGAGTGTTTAATTTGAGCTTTGAAGGAAACTAAGGAACTGAGGTGATGAGAAAAACCTTTGTAGGGGTGGAAAAAACGACCTGTTCACATACACAGAGATGGAAGAAAAGGTCATATATAAGGAATAGTAAGTTCACAAGTTTAACAGAGTGCATGAAGAGGAGTTGTGTATAATGAAATGAAGATAGGTTCGCCTCAGATTATGAGAGGATTTAAATCCTAGTGTTTGAAGTTAGAGATAAGAGGGAACCACTGGAGTTTATTGAACAGAGAAAGGACATGGAGAGATCTATGCTTTAGAAATATCCCTTTAGATATTCTGTATAGAAGAGAAGGATTGGAGATAGGGAGACCAATTAAGTAAGCTACTTAATTTCAAGCAAAAGATGAACAAATTACACAGAAAAAAACCTATGTGGACTTAGTCAGTGTTCTTTAACATATCCATGGCTAGAGCCAGTGCATTTTAGTTTCAAAATTCTTTTCATATTTACTATTGCTAATTGTATTTTCCTGTTTATTTTATTCTCTTTCCTTACACCCTGTTCCTCCTCAAAAGTGTCTTCTTCTGACAGCCTCTCCCTTAATGTGCTCACTCTTCCATCACTTTTCCTCCTTTCTAATCTCCTTCCCCTCCTACTTTCCTACAGGGAAAGATAGATTTCTATACCCATACTGAGGTGTAGTGTGTATAATACTTCCTCTTGAGCAAATTCTGATGACAGTTAAGGTTCACTCACTCTCTCTCTCATCCTCCTCTTCCCCTCCATTGCAAAAGCTTTTTTTTGCCTCTTTTATGGCAAATAATTTACACCTTTTCACCTCTCCTTTTCTCTTTCTCCAAGTACATTCCTCTCTCACCCCTTGGTTTTATTTTTTAATTACTATCCCTTCATATTCAACTCACACCTGATCCCTCTGTCTGTATATACTTTTTCTATCTGCCATGATGAAAAGTTCTTGTGAGTTACAAATATCCTCTCATGTAAAATGATAAATCTTGTTAAATCCCATATGATTTTCCTTTCCTGAATACCTCCTTATGCTTCTCCTGAGTCCTGTATTTGGAAATCAAATTTTCTGTTCAGTTCTGAACATCATGAATGTTTGAAAGTCCTCTATTTTACTGAATGACCACCTTTTCCCCTGAAATATTATACTCCATTTCGCTGAGTATATGATTCTTGGTTGTAATCCTAGTTCCATTGCTCTCCAGGGTATCATATTCTAAGCCCTCAAATCCTTTGACATAGAAGCTGCTAAATCTTGTGTTATATTGATTGTGACTCTATTATACTTCAATTCTTTCTTGATGCTTGCAATATTTTCTCCTTAATCTAGGAATGCTCTTTGACCTACACTATTCCTGGGAGTTTTCGTTTTGGCATCTCTTTTAGGAGGTGAGCAGTGTATTTTTTTCAATTTCTATTTTACCTTCTGGTTCTAGAATATCAGGACAATTTTCCTTGATAGTTTCTCGAAAGATGATGTTCTGGTTCTTTTTTTGATCATGGCTTTAGGGTATGCCAATAATCTTTAAATTATCTTTCCTGGATCTATTTTCTAGTCGGTTGTTTTTTTCAGTGAGATATTTCACATTTTTTCCTATTTTTTCATTCTTTTAATTTTGCTTTATTATATCTTGATTTCTCATAAAGTCATTAGCTTCCATTTGCTCAATTCTAATTTTTAAGTAATTATTTTCTTCAGTGAACTTTTGTACCACCTTTCCCATTTGGCCATTTTTTTACTGCCTTGCATCATTCTCATTTCCTCTATATCTCATACTTGATTTCAGAATTCCTTTTGAGCTTTTCCATGATCCAAAACGAAGTCTTATTTTTCTTTGAGGCTTTGGATATAGGAGCTTTGATTTTTATTATCTTGTTCTGGGTGTGTATTTTGACCTTCCTTGTCACCATAGTAGCTTTCTATGGTCAGAATCTTTTTCTGTTGTTTGCTCATTTCCCTAGCCTATTACTTGGCTTGTAACACTTTATTAAAGTAGGGCTCTGTTTCCAGGATGGAAGGTGTAATGTTCCAAGTTTCATGGGTTTTATGCAGCTATTTTCAGAGATCCTGCTGTGGACATGTATTGTCAGCATTGCTATCCAGATCTGCTTATGGGCAAAGCAACTGAGTTCCTGCCATAATGCCAGCAAAGAGACACCTGAAATCTCCCTCTGACAATCTGTTCCAGCCCCACCCACCATCTGTGTTCTGAGATCTCCAGAACCCACTGCTGTATCACACTGTCTGTGCGCCACATCATTACCACTACCTCATTGCTGCTGCCTTTGCTGTTGATTCAGTGGCTCCCAAAGCCCAGACCTGATCTGGGGCTCCCCTCACACCCTAGTATGTCAAACCTTTCTTGCTGAGTTGCCCTTGGCTTCTGTGACCTGAGAAGTCTAGAGGTCGCTGGCTGCCACTGCTGCCAATTCAGAGGTCTCACTGTCAGCTCCTGCTTTCTTGGGACCTGGGCTGTACTGGCCCAGCCTAAACTGTGATTGTGCTCCAGAGTCACTCATTGCAACAGATCCCATTTGCCGAACTTCCAAGCTTCCTTTGGCTGAAAAAATGTTCCATTCTGTCTTTTGTGGTTTTGATGGTCTTGATGGTCTAAAATTTATTTAGAGTCATTATTTAAAGATATCTGGATGAGACTGGAGGGAAACTTGGTGATTTCCTTCCTCTCTTTATTCTGCCGTTTTGGATCCACCTCCCCACAAGTGCATTTTAGGAAAAAAAAAGTGGCCTCCTTATCTAATGGGAAGAATGATGGACTATGTTCTCAGTCTGCTTCTTTCAGTAACAAGAATAATGGCTTGGAAACAGAGTGGATGTCCCTCAGTTGGAGAATGGCTAAATAAGTTATGGTATATGAATGTTATGGAATATTATTGTTCTAGAAGAAACAACCAACAGGATGGTTTCAGAGAGGCCTGGAGAGACTTACAGGAACTGATGCTGAGTTAAGTAAGTAGAACCAAGAGAACATTGTACACAACAATAACAAAATTATGCAACAATCAATTCTAATGGACATGGCTCTTTTCAACTATAAGATGATTCAAGCCAATTCTAATAGATTTGTGGAGAGAGCCATCTGCATACATTAGGGACTGAATGTACATCACAACAACATAGTATTTTCACCTTTTTGTTGTTTGCTTGCTTTTTCTTTTCTTTCTCATTTTCTTTCCTTTTTGGTCTGATTTTTTTGTGCAGTATGATAGTTATGGAAATATGTATAGAATATTTGTACATATTTATTATATATTGGATTACTTGCCATCCAAGGGAGGGGACGGAAAGGTGGAGGTGGAAGGAAGGAAGAGAAAATTTGGAACACAAGGTTTTCAGAGGGTGCATGTTTAAAAGTATCTTTGCATATATTTTGAAAATAAAAAGTTATTATTAAAAAAACAAATAAACAAGGATAATGGCTTTAGGAAAGTCACCTCTCACCTCTCTAAGCCTCAGTTTTCTCATCTGTAACAAATTGTTATTGGACCATATGGCATGTAGGGGTGAAAAAGCCCTTTGGATACATTCACATCTAATTTCCACAGCCTTGTGAAATATGTTGTTATTATCCTTATTGAGGAAAATACTCAGAATCACACATCCAAAATCATAGAGTTGTAGGGTTTGGAAGGATGGGCTCATGCAGCCCCAGCCCAAACTATAAACCTCCTATATAACAACCCTCACAATTAGTCATGCAGTAATCACATGAAAGACTTCTAGTGATGGGGAATTCACTACTTACTCCATCCCCAAAGCAATGCATATTTAGAGAAGCTCTAATTATTAGGGAAGATCCCTTACATTAACTCAGAATCTTTCTTTCTCTCTATATATATATATCCTACCTACTGGGTTTAATTCTTCCATCAAGAGACAAGAGGAGCAGGAGAGCTATCTATATGGCAAGAGGCTTCAGGTCTATCATCGTCACCTTGTATTCTCTTCCCTAGGTTAAGCAGCTCCTATTCCTTTATCCTCAGACACAGGTCTGAGTCTTTAATCCATTTTGGTTGCCCTCCCTGGATGCAGTCCAGCTTTTCCACATTCTACCTAATTATAGCTCCCCAAGTGCACACAGAACTCCAGATGTGGTCTGATATGAACAGAGAGAGTACAGTTGACTTACCACCTCTCTCACTTTGGACATCTTTATTCTATTTACGTAGACAGAGAATGCAGGAGTTTTTCTGGCTGCCCTGTCACACTGGGGGAATTCAGCTATTTAAGCATCTGCTGAAGCAGACATTCTGCTAAAAACAGAATCACTGACCAACTGGGGACCTGCCTTGCTGAGAATTTCATTGTTCAAAAGGTGGAGGAAGCAGCAAAAAGCCTGCTATTCTGGACCTCATTCTAACCCATAAGTAGAGCCTGCTTCCTGAAATAGAAATGCCTTGAACCTTGGAAGAAAGAGATCACACCACATTATGTTGCTGATTCATTTGGAGCCTGCAGTTCACTTTCACATGAGCAACTTTATAGCCATGCCTTTCTTTAAAAAAAAATACTTATGCAATCATGGCTGCTTTAAAAAAAATTGTTTTTAGCCCAAGTTCAGGATATAGTACATCATAACACCAAGACTTGAATCCAAGTCACACAGGATTATTGTTGTTTTGTCTTTTGTTTTCTAAGAGACCAATGATATCATGAGTGATATAAGAGGAGACCACTGAGTTCAACATTTTGGAGGGTTTTTTGTTTGTATGTTTTATTTTGCTTTTTTTTTTTTTTTTTTGGTCAGGACTAGGTTCCCCTCCCCTATGTTTTTAGATGGAATTGACAGACCATATGTGATAATGTCCTCTCTATATAGTATCAACTCCTTCATTTTTCAAAACAGCAAAGGAAGCCCCAGACAAGTGGTGTGATTCACAAAGGTCATTCCCCTGAATTATATTTTTTTAAAATTTTTTTATTTAATAGCCTTTTATTTACAGGATATATACATGGGTAACTTTACAGCGTTAACAATTGCCAAACCTCTTGTTCCAATTTTTTACCTCTTACTCCCCCACCCCCTCCCCCAGATGGCAGGATGACCAGTTCATGTTAAATATATTAAAATATAAATTAGATACACAATAAGTATACATGACCAAAATGTTATTTTGCTGTACAAAAAGAATCAGACTCTGAAATATTGTGCAATTAGCTTGTGAAGGAAATCATAAATGCAGGTGTGCATAAATATAGGGATTGGGAATTCAATGTAATGGTTTTTAGTCATCTCCCAGAGTTCTTTTTCTGGGCATAGCTGGTTCAGTTCATTACTGCTCCATTGGAAATGATTTGGTTGATCTCGTTGCTGAGGATGGCCTGGTCCATCAGAACTGGTCATCATATAGTATTGTTGTTGAAGTATATAATGATCTCCTGGTCCTGCTCATTTCACTCAGCATCAGTTCATGTAAGTCTCTCCAGGCCTTTCTGAAATCATCCTGTTGGTCATTTCTTACAGAACAGTAATGTTCCATAATATTCATATACACAATTTATTCAGCCATTCTCCAACTGATGGACATCCATTCAGTTTCCAGTTTTTAGCTACTACAAAAAGGGCTGCCACAAACATTCGTGCACATACAGGTCCCTTTCCCTTCTTTATAATCTCTTTGGGATATAATCCCAGTAGTAACACTGCTGGATCAAAGGGTATGCACAGTTTGATAACTTTTTGAGCATAGTTCCAAACTACTTTCCAAAATGGTTGGATTGCTCACAACTCCACCAACAATGCATCAATGTCCCAGTTTTCCGTATCCCTCCAACAATCATCATTATTTTTCCTGTCATCTTAGCCAATCTGACAGGTGTGTAGTGGTATCTTAGAGTTGTCTTAATTTGCATTTCTCTGATTAATAATGACTTGGAGCATCTTTTCATATGACTAGAAATAGTTTCAATTTCTTCATCTGAGAATTGTCTGTTCATATCCTTTTGACCATTTTTCAATTGAGAATGGCTTGATTTTTTATAAATTAGAGTTAATTCTCATATATTTTGGAAATGAGGCCTTTATCAGAACCTTTGACTGTAAAAATATTTTCCCAGTTTATTGCTTCCTTCTAATCTTGTCTGCATTAGTTTTGTTTGTACAAAAACTTTTCAGTTTGGTATAATCGAAATTTTCTATTTTGTGATCAGTAATGATCTCTAGTTCTTCTTTGGTCATAAAGACCTTCCCCTTCCACAGGTCTGAGAGGTAAACTATTCTGTGTTCCTCTAATTTATTAATAATTTCATTCTTTATGCCTAGGTCATGAACCCATTTTGACCTTATCTTGGTGTACGGTGTTAAGTATGGATCAATGCCTAGTTTCTGCCATATTAGTTTCCAATTTTCCCAGCAATTTTTATCAAACAGTAAGTTCTTATCCCAAAAGCTGGGATCTTTGATTTCCCCTGAATTATAAGGGAAAACCAATAATGAGCTAATCAAATTTGACAAGAAGTTGTCAATTCAAAATTTGCAAAAAGAGTGTTTGAAATACAGCTTAACATAAACTGTTATTAATACTGAATGTCACCCTACAATGTATTGTGCCTTGGAGATAATAACCAAAGGCATGGAGATATTAACCAATCAAAAGGCATTTTGAATCTAAGCATCCATAAAGAAAAACTTCAACCATGTTTAAACTTATGTGATAATTGTGTACTTTATGAAATTTCACTGAATCTTTTAAGTGCCTAGAACCTTATGACATTCTGTATTTAATATGCAAAAATGAAAAGCCACGCCTCATTGGAGAAATACTTCTTCTTTTATCACAGTAGACATGGCTGAAATTATTCTCCTAAAACAATAAGATGATAAAACACATTTTTTTTTTTGTCAGCAAATACAGTTGGAAGATACCTACAAGACAAAGCTAAAGTTTTGATGAAACATTCTAGAGAAGAGTCAGAATTTGAATTCAGCTCTTAGTGTGGCTCTATCTATAGTTCCAGGCTAGCACTGGATTTCTATTTCCATATAATGATAAGATTTTGTGGTTCTGTGGTTAGTTTGCAAGGAACCACAGAGAATGTATTTTAAGATCTTCTCCAAAAAAATACTGCTCTGACAGTTACTTTTAGTTATTTGCCCTCAAATTTTCTCAGGTCCAGCTACATTGCCTTAATTTTCATGGTTATCAATTCAAGTTTAGAGAGTAAAGGTAGATTCCAGTTGCTCCCAGAACACTGGGCAATTTATTACACCTAAATGACAAGAAATTCAGAATACTTGTTATTCCTATTGTAAGTAGCAAGCTTTGGTGTTCTGAAATTCTTCACAAATATTGAAAACAATGAATTTTTAATCTCTGCTTAAAGATCTCCAGTAATGCATAACTCATTACCTTACAAGGCAGCCCATTCTACTTTCATAGTTCAGGAACTGAAGACTTTTTTTTTTATTTCAATAGTATTTTATTTTTCCAAAGACATGTAAAGATAGTTTTCAACATTCATTTTTGTAAAACTTTGTGTTCCAAATTTTTCTCTCTCTCTCCCTTATCCCCCCAAGACAGCAAGAAATATGAATATGATTGAATATATGCAATCTTTTAAAACATATTTCCATATTTGTCAGTCATGTTGTTTAAGAAAAAGCAGACCAAAAGGGAGAAAAGAAAAAGCAAACAAACAACAACCATAAAAAAGTGAAAATGCTTAGATCCACATTCATTCTGTATAATTCTCTCTCTGGATGCAGATGGCATTTTCCATCTCAAGTCTATTGGAATTGTCTTGAATCACCACATTGATCTAACTCCATCACATTTGATTATCACATAATTTTGCTGATACTGTGTACAGTGTTCTCCTAGTTCTGCTCACTTCACTTCCAGGCTTTTCTGAAATCAACCTGCTCATCACTTCTTTTAGAAGAATAATATTCCATTAAATGCATGCATTATAGCTTATTCAGGCATACCCCAGATGATGGGCATCCACTCAATTTCTAGTTCCTTGCCACTATAAAAAGAGCTGCTACCAACATTTTTGCACATGTGGGTCCTTTTCCATCTTTTGCAATTTCTTTCAGATATAGACCTAGTAATAACACTGCTGGATCTAAGGGAATGTACAGTTTTATAGCCCTTTGGACATACAAGAACAGAATACCTTCTATGGCATATTAAGGTGTTAGCCAAGGATTGAAGATGCCAAGTAATAGCAGAATAAGGATATAAAATAAAAGTTATTTTCATACAGACTTGTAAATATACTAAAGTTCAACCTGTCAGTCAATATGACTATTGCTAAGTCATGGGACTTTGGCTAAGCCTTGGTTTTGGCTTATATCTGTTGAATCTGCCAAGACACCCATCATGATAACCAACATGATAATATTAGACTCTTTACTTTGGTTTCATTCCCAAATGATATTATAGATATTATCTATAATATATATATGATGATAATATAATATATGACATATATATATAATATAGATATGATTATATAGATATTATAGATAATATAAGGATATTATAGAGGACAGTAATCTCTAAGACAACTGGCAAAATAATTTCTGTGTTAAATCATCAGCTTTTCTATCAACTATCAACAAAACTCAGCAGTAAGAGCTAGAAAAAGAAAATCCATTCAAACATTTGCAAATTATACAACATACTAGGAGGTTTACCTTCTAACATATATATATATATATATATATATATATATATATATATATATATATTTCACAAATGCAATTATAAAATATCCTTTAGAGAAGTAAAAGAAAATTTAAATAATTGGAGAAATATTGATTGTTTATGGTTGGCCCTGAACAATATTAATAAAAATTACAATGTTAGTTAAATTAGTTTATTTATTCAGTACTATACCAATAAATTTACCAAATTGTTGCCTTATAGGGTTGATTTTTTTTATTTTTAACAAAATTCATCTGGAAAAATAAAGGTCAAGAAATAGTATATAAAAGGAGACCTAGCAGTATCATATCTATAACTCTACTACAAATCAGTAATCATTAAAACTTGTTAGTATTGCTTTAAAAATAGAAAAAACACTTAGGAGACTATATCAAGTAAACAATATGTTCAATAAACCCAAAGATCCCAACTATACCCTATTCACCAAAAATTGGTTCAGACCAACATTTCATACAATCTACCAAAATAAGCTCCAAATGGATACATGACTTAGACATAAAAAGTGACATCATAAACAAATTAGAGAAACAGGGAAAGAAATGGATTGGGGAAGAATTCATACACAAAAGCAATAGAAACAGAGATAATAAAGTGGACAATTTTAATTACATGAAATTGAAACATTTATACAAATATCATATTCTAATTTTAGTATAGAAACAATTTGCAAGAAAACTATTTTTGCAGAGTCTCTGATAAATATCTAGTATATAAGGAAAAGATTCTAATATATAGAAACAAGTTCTATTTCCCAAAAGATAAATGGTCAAAGAAAAGGAATAGGCTGTTCTCATACAAAGAAATTCAAGTTATCAAAAAAAAAAAACTATATAAAATGCTCCACAACACTAAAAACAAAAGCAACAACAACCAAAAAACCCATCTAGAAAAATACTTGGAAAAAGTCCGAGTTTCTGTCACAGCTACCAGATTTGCAAACAACAAGAAAGGAAAATTATGATTACTGAAGATTCTACCAAAAGACAGGCACAGTGATGGATATATTCTTGGTATGAAGCTGTGAATTTATCCAGCCTTTCTGGAAAAATAATTTGGGACCATATCTAAAAAGTCACCAAACTATATTTCTTTTCATACAATAACACCAATATTAGGCTAATACCTCAAAGAAATAACAAAAAAAACATATGTATACAAATATTTATAATAGCTCTATTTGTTGTAGCAAGGAACGTGTAGGAAGAAGTAGACCAATAATGAATGTGCCATACATTTTGTGAGAGAGAGATGATGGTCTCAAAATAAGATATAATTTTAGGATATGGCCAACTTGCTAATATATTTTGTTTTGCATGCATATGTTACATAATTGCTTTTCTTTAAAAAAAAATAGTGGGGGGAGAGATTAGTAATAATATTATAGAAAAAAAGACAAGAAGGTAAGTGAATTATTTATAACATGTACAAAAGAACACAATGAAGTATAGAAAGAAACAGATCAGCCAGCCAACTTGAAAGAAACAAATTCAATTTTCTTATATATCTAAAAAGAAAAGGAAGCCATCATGTATGATCTTCATTATCTATTCTGTTTTGCATGTCAATATGCTCATTTTATTTGGTGTTTAAGTTCAGAATTTTAAAAAATTGGTTTTCTGTACCATAATCCTGGGTAGGCTACTGAACCTAATGTAAATAGTCTTTGGCTTGAGAGAGGTGGGAAAAAAAAACAGTAATCATGAGTGAGGTGGCCTGAATTCCCATCCTTCTACTGCTGCTAAGGAATTCTGTGACTTTGGACCAATCATTTCACTTCCTTATATTTCGGTTTTCTTAGCTATATGTTAGTTATAACATGATCTTTGAGCTGCTGCCCAGCTCTAAATAGAATTATATTATTCCTTTCATAAAGAAATTTGATAGGAAGAAAAAGAAAGGGTAAAGATTCCTTGTATTTGTTATTGGACTTACATGCCACTGAGATTTTACCCAGGTTTCTGTCAAAATGGTCTATCCCTAGGTATACGAATAAAAGAAAAAATGTAAAATACAATGGCATTATAAAATGTGTTAAAGACTTGGAACTCTTTTTGATATCATGTCAAAGGTGGTTTGACCTTTACTGCATAAAACTAATTTTACTTTTCCTTAATTCTATTGTATTCATTGTTTTCACCACTATTTATGTTCTTGTCCTTCATTTAGTTACTAATAACTTGCTTCTGTTGTTTACTGCCTTTGTGACAAATGGTGTAACCCCCATCCTGGATTTCTATCTCCCTTATTTGTAAAAGACTAAACCTGAATGAGATGGCCTCTGAGATCTTTGCCCACTCCAGCTCTACAATCTCGTTATTCTAAATGTAGATTGTATATTTCTCCTCTATCTATCAATTTCTTTCCTTCAAGTCTGGTAGAGTAGGTTTTCTGGCAAGGACTCCATTTAAAATTTTCTCTTTCCTTCTTTACAGGTACAAAGGTTTTAAAGGCAACTGTTCCATGACCTTCATTGACCAGTTTAAAGCCCTGCACCAGTGTAATAAATATTGTGAAATGCTGGGGTTAAAATCCCTTCAAAGCAATAACCAGAAACAGAGAAAACCAGTCATCGGGAAAGGCAAAGTTCAGCCACCCACTACCCCTGCCAAGAAGGCAGGGACCAATGCCCCTGCAGAGAAGAAAACAGACTCTACGGTTAAGTCACCTGCTAGCAGAGAGTGACAGAGAAAAGCAGAGGCCTTATGCAAGAGGGACTTCACAGTCAGTTATAAGACTGTAGCTATTCCCAGTTTACAGTGCCTTTAGATGCTTTGTAAACTATAACCTTCTGTCCTTATTGAAATGTTAGCAGGACCCATGAAAGACTTAAACTGGAAAACAAACCAAACTGTCCATCAGAGTGATAGTCAGTCCTCTCTTTGTCTGAACTTTTCAGTATTTTTACCATTGTCACATCTGTATGTATTTGTGGGTTTTGCACATTGTTGTGCTATCAAGGACTTGGTGTAAGGTTGGGACTATCCTTTGTCCTATGCCTTCTTTATTTCCCATTCAGAACTAGACCAGTGAGGTTATTCAGCTGCTATATAAATTTAAAATATGAATGACTGACTCTATATTGAAGTTTTGCACTAGTGTTGGTTACTGGCCTTTTTGAAATTGTTCAGTAATGATGACCTTTTTCATAATTATTTGCACAGTTGTTACCCTTGTGAAACTTTGACAACCAGGTGTACTTTTCTGTTTAATTAAATTCCTATTTAAACAAAAGAAAGTTGTGTGGATACTTGGATCATTGCCAGCATCTTTTCTGTGTAATTTGTAACATAAGCCAAATCTCTTGGGTTTAATAATCACCTAATAAGGTGACCTACTCATATGGCATTTCCTTTTTAAAACAGAAAAGCTCTAAAAATGGACATCTGTGGTTTCTCTATTCTTAGGTCTCCACTTGAAAAGGTACAAACTTTCTATTATTTTCCATAAATCCAGAACTCCAAAGATTGATGACTCTTTCTCTGATTGCATAAAAAAGAGGCATAAACGCTAGACTGTATTTTCTCTTTTATACACAGGAGGGTGTTGGTTCTACACATTTCTCAGTTGACACTGTCCCTCCTCACATTGTGTCTTTCCCTCACTTTCATCGCCCCCAAATTACATCTCATTAATCCTTTGTTATGTATTCATATTATAGTATTATGGTATTCACCAGTCAATTATGTCAATTCTTTCTGAATAGTTAATGGGAAAATGGAACCAATCTGATGACCTTTAATGGGATGGGTCAGTGTTAAATGTAGACACATCTTCTGGCATCATGTCCATGTAAGTAGACCTGCTCCACCCAGGACATCAACACCAAATTTTCCAGAAGACACCTGTATGCAATGTCCCTCTTACCCACCGCCATAAAAAATCTCTAAGGTTAGAAGTTTATTTCTTTTGCCAATGGATTTTCCTGTTTAGAGACTAGTACAGGGGACAGATATTGCATATGGACAATGAGTTGAACTCTGAATTGAATGGAGGTAAAATATTAGGTAGATTGTGTTTTACAGAGACTTAGATCTGAAAGATCATCTAACCCAACTTGTATCTTAATGACAAAAGAATGTCCTCTTCAATATATCTGATAGATGGTCATCCACCCTTTACTTAAAGACCTCTAATGAGGGGAAATGTGCTTTACTTCCTGATGAAGCCCATACTCTGTTAAATATCTCTAATTATTGGGAATTTTTCCCTAAAATCATTACTACATTTGCCCCTGGCAAATTGCTTCTATTTCTATATTCTGGTGCTCAGCAGAAAAAAATTATCTTCCAAATATCCAATAATTCCTATCATACCTTAATTCATTTTTTGGATTTTTAGACTAAACACCATTAGTTTCTTTATCCCCACCTGACATGAAACTTAAGACACTCAAGTTTCACTACTCTGAACACTCTCTTAATTTCTCAAAGTCATCTTCAAAATTTGCCCAGAGTTAAACACATTCTTTTAGAGGTGGTCTGACTAGGAACTTCTCTGGTCCAAGAGCTATACCTCTTGAATCTAAGACTGTACTACTCTTTGGGGCTGCCCCACTGTACTATTTATTTAAGTTGACCTTGAAATTTACTAAAAAACCCCTATCTTTTTCAGAGGAATTGTTATTTAGTCATGTCTCTTTCATTTTGTACTTTTGGAAAGAGTAAAAACTATGGATTTTTTTGCTGAGAACAAGGAATGGAATAGAGAAAGGTAGGGAGGAATTTCACCTAGGACATAGCCAACAAGGAAAAAGAAGCTATCCTCTAGAATACCAAAAGATTTCTATGCTGTTTAAAAGAATGGACACTCTTTGGAGAGAGGGGAGGGATTTTGATGGGATGCTAGAATTTAATAATATGATTGTTTGGGGTGGGGGAAAAACACATGCCTAAATGAGCCCTCCTTCCTCCAGCAATGGTGAAAGATGTAAATAGTACATGGGATACCACTAGGTTTTTCTACTGCTGAAGGATCAACCACTGTCAACCAGTGGAAAGTTGAGTCATGGGAGAGAGGAAGTGTGTCCCAAGATAAAGCTTTTGGTGCTCTCCAGATTTTGGTGTCCCAGGGCAATTACATTACTGATTCTGTTTGTAAAATTGATTTTTTATACCCAAGGGTAAGACTTTATATTTATCCCAATTTTATTTTATTTTATTCCATTCAGCCTAGCATTCTAGCCTATCAAGATGATTTTGCATCCTATCATTCAATGTGTTAGTTTTGTCTCTTAACTTTATGTCATCTGCATATCTGATAAGGATCACAGTTTTTTCCTTTTATCTGAGTCAATGATCAAAATGTTGAACAAGAATGCCAAACAGAGATCCCTTGGTCATTTCACTGAAAACCTTCTTCTATGCTGATGCTGAACCACCAATGACTACTCTTTGCATTTGGTAACTTAAACAGTTCTAAATTTTCTTAACTGTTATACTGTGGAGTCTTCATCTCTCCATCTTATCTACAAAATAACAAGAGAGACTGTTAAGTGTTATGCTAAAATCAAATCAACCAATATCTATTGTATTCCCCCATTTTACCTGTTTAGTAATCCAATGGAAGAGGCAAATGAGATGTGTCTAGTGTGATTTTTTTCTTGATCAAGACACACTAGATCTTTATAATGTTCATCTCCTTTTCTGGCTTTTTACTCATCATCCTTAAATAGTACATCGTAAAATTTTGCAGGATTCATTATCTAGTTTACTAAACTATACTTTATAAACTCTTCTTTTTAGAAAGTTAGGACATTTCCTTTCCTTAGATCCTTGGCACCTAAATCATTCATGTTATGCATATTCATCTAGCCCCTTGATTATTCGAACTCTTCAAAGTACTCCCTTATTCTTCCCCTAACTTGCCTTGGGCATCAATCAACTCCTTATTAACCAAAAATCATTTCCTTAGAAGAGAATTGAGAACAAAAAGAGTTGAATCTTAATGCCTTTGAGATCTTATATATACATGCATACATACATACATATATGTAAAATTGTTCCTTTCACTTGAATTCATATCTTCCTTTTTACCCTTATTTCCCTAATATAGCTAAAGACAAAAACAAAACAAAAAAATTGTTGATGTCGTTTTTAGTCACTCTTAGTTGACTCTGAGTTTAATTGTTCCCAATATTAATTTTATTAGATCAGGCCATATTTTTTAGTGTTTCTTTTCCATGACTTAGCTTGGGTTTCATTTTGTATATACTTATATATATATATATATATATATATATATATATATATATAAAGTATATACATTTTTGGTGAGTCTTTGTGCACCAACATAGATCCCTTTAAACAACTCATCAGAAATGTTTCCCTTTATTTCTTCAGAATTTCATTTCTGTGAGTTTCCTTTATTTTTCATATGGATTACCCTTGCAGAATTCTAGTTCATGGTATCCTATGTGTCTTTTTCTTTGAACTCTTTTAAAATCTATTCCAAAGACACTAATGCATTGTTGATGGAGTTGTGAACTGATCCAACATTCTGGAGAGCAATCTGGAACTATGCCCAAAGGGCTATAAAACTGTACATACCCTTTGACCCATCAGTGCCATTATTGGGTCTGTGTCCAAAGGAAATCATAAAGGAGGGAAAAGGACCCACATGAGCAAAAATGTTTGTAGCAGCTCTTTTTGTAGTAGTAAAGAATTAGAAAATGAGTACATGTCCATCAACTGGGGAATGACTGAAGAAATTATGGTATAAGAAAGTAATGGAATATTATTGTTCAATAAAAAATGATGAACAAGTTGATTTTAGAAAGGCCTGGAAAGATTTACAAGAATTGATGCTAAGCAAAACAAGCAGAACCAGTAATACACTGTACACAATAACAGCAAGAATGTGCTATGATCAACTATAAAAGACTTGGTTCTTTCTCAGTAGGTCAGTAATCCAAAGTAATCCCAATAGACTTAGGACAGAAAATGCTATCTGTATCCACAAAAAGAACTGTGGAGATTAATGTAAATCAACACATTCTATGTTCATTTCTTTTTTTTTTTTTAATTTCTCCTATGGTTTTTTCTTTTGTTGTGATTTTTCTCTTCCAACATGATTAATAAAGCAATGTGTATTAAAATAAAATAAATTAATTTTAAAAATAAAATAAAATCTATTCCAGAAATCCAGCTTCCAATCTAAAATACCATCTTATTTGGGAGGGTGTACAGTGTATAATCCGAAATTTCTTCCCTAAAATAAAATCTATCTGAAAATAACACTACCACAAAACTTTTCCTGGTGATGCTATATCTTGGAAACAAGACTGTAAATCTTGGAACATCAATCCCTGAAGAATTAAAGTTGTAAGTTACTAAAAGGATAATGGAGAAAGATTTATATGGTGGGCATAAATACGATGCAGCCTATTTCCAATGCTGACCAATGAGACAAGAAGCAATGTATGTCATATCATTCAAAAAATTTATGATAAAAAAGTGGGCTAGTCATGTAGAAAAATATGAACAATGTTAAATGAACAATTCATATGCTAGTTTCATACCTAGGAAATGTAAAAAGAAACAGAAGGCCTCCAGCCTGCTTCCTACATCTTATGTGGAGCTCTATGGGACAACATGGGTAAGACTCATGCATGATAAGAAGGTATGGTTATATTACAATTCATTCCAACAGAAGGAATGCCCATATTGATGAAGTCACAAGTCCATACAGGTATTCAAGAGTTAAAGGTATTTATCCTATCATTTATCCTCCTCTCATACTTTGTATGTATGATGTCTATTCCTATATATATGGCATAGTTGTCCCATTAAAAAATAAGCTTCTCAAGGGTAAGGATTGTTTTCCCCATTTCCTTTTTCTAATGCTTACTTAGCACAGTCCAACACACATCAAGGGCTTAATAAAAACTTGGTACTTGCTTGCTTGATTCCTAGACCTAAGGTTGAAAACTCTAGTTCCATCCTTTTTGTCCATCCTTTTTACTGGTGGCTGAGCAGTGACTTAAACAGGCAGCTTCTATGGGTGAAAAAAGTGAATCCCAGTAAGTTGATGCTGCAAGCTCCTTTTTTTGTTCAGTCTCTCAGTCATGTCCAATTCTTCACGACTCCATTTGAGGTTTTCTTGGCAGATATTGGAGTGGTTTGTCATTTCCTTCTCTAGCTCATTTTACTGATAAGGAAACTAAGGCAGGGTCACACAGCTAGTACATTTCTGAAGCAAGATTGGAATTCAGGAAGATGAATTTTCCTTATTACAAGCTCAGTGCTCTATGTGCTGAGCCACCTAGCTGCCCCTTATCAGCCTATTAATTCCTCCTACCATCTCCATGCAAATAATAAAATTGTCCCTCATTTCTTACACACTCATTGACATGCCCCCTTAAGCTCTTTTGTGTCCTCACTGGGCCCCTACCATTCTCTTTTCAAGATTGCCCAAGATGCTATTTCCCAATTTCACCGCTAAAAATAGTAGAGAGCAGGGAGTAGGAGGAGCACAAAGAGTGATGATGTGCTCATCGCTCTGACAGAATCTCCTCCTTCTCCTCACCCCTACCAATTTTCTTTGGCCCTCAATCCCCCTCCAGATGCTCTTGGGTGGGATTGTTTTGCCATCTGCCCAATCAGCCAAATCATGACCATCTTCTTTGGAATTAATTGTTATTTTCCTTGTATTGGAAAATAACAGGGTGCTCACACCAAGGGCTCTATTACACAAGAGGTCCCAGAAATATACACATTCTTTTTAATTGCTTCAGAGGGCTAAGAGTGGTAACTGAATGAGATGTTATTGATTTTCCAGTTGGGGCCAATTAGAGTGCTTTATTATTAGATATATCAAGGACCCATACACTGAAAATATCCTCATGCTTCACCCTTTTTCCTTCCCTCCTTCCATTGCCTCCTCTCCCCACCAAGCTTTTTTCAAATCATTTAGCCAGGACAGCCTCAAATGTAACTATTTCTCAGCCCTGGGATCCTCTCTCTTTCTGACTGCTCCCATGACTGCATATATGCCCAAGAACAATTTTTTTCATGCAAGGCTCAGTCATGAAGCTATATTTGTGAATTGTAAGTCACAATAAATGAATGTTTCATTAACATGTGTCTGGTGTCCCTGGAGTTGGGTGCATCTCTAATAAGGATGGCAGGAAAATCACAACAGCATGCCAATAGCATAAGAGCTTGGCTGGATTTCACCCTGGATAGATGGGAAGCTTTTCTGAATGTTTCACTCCATCCTCGCTATACTCATATTTCCCTAGGGAGGCTTCTGATCATCCCTGTAATTAGAGCCAAAGATTCAATAGGATTATTATTTAAAATGAATGCCAGAAGAAGTAATTATTTTCTAATTATAAAGTGCTCTCTTTTCTAAATATATAGATGATTACGTGTGTGTTTGCATGTCCCACAACAGCCAGGAGAGAGTATGCTGACAAATGGATTTTGTTTTTCTGGCTCTGTTCCAAAGGAGCTGTGTAGCCTCAAAGTAGAAGGGCTGACTCAATTGAATCATTTTGAGATGGACAGATGCCACTTGGACTGGGATGTTTTAAAAAACAAACAAAACAAGAGACACTATTTTGATTCTGCATTATAGCCAAGGGGGCATCTCCCAGCTCTCTCTTCCACACTTCTTTGAAAATGTCTAGAACAGCTTGAAGGCAAGGTTGAGGTCAATTGAATTATTTCCTGAAGTGAATCACAAATTTTATTGACAGATTCTTGCGTTGCTGACAGATATTTATAAGCATGGCTGAAAACATTTTAAAATTCACTTTCCTAGTAGAAAACAAAATGGTCCCAGATAAATTTCTAATTAGCTCCTAAGCTTAAAACTCCATGCCAGCTTCCATTTTAGGTCCTGTAGATTCAAAGCTTCAGCAAGCTTTCTGTGACATCTCTAAGGCTCTCACTAGTTTGTGACTTGTGTAGTCTCTGCAGAAAGATACATACAGTGATCTTAGTAAAGCATTCATCTTCTTTTTCCATTTTTTGCCAAGTTTTCCTTAGTTTCTTCTACTTCCGATCTAGGAGTTCTGGTGATTCCAACTGTCTTTGACACTCTCTCTCTCTCTCTCTCTCTCTCTCTCTCTCTCTCTCTCTCTCTCTCTCTCTCTCTCTTTCTTTCTTTCTTTCTTTCTTTCTTTCTTTCTTTCTTTCTTTCTTTCTTTCTTTCTTTCTTTCTTTCTTTCTTTCTTTCTTTCTTTCTTTCTTTCTTTCTTTCTCTGTTCTCTCTTTCCTCAATAGCCTTTCTCAGCTTCTTTTCCTCCAATTTCAAGCACATTTGAATTTTTCTCTAATTTCTTCCACCTTGCCACTCTTTCGCATATTGGTTATAGTCTTTTTATCTAGGATGATAGAGTTGCTTCCATTTTCTTCTTTTGGCCTTGTTAATCCTTCCTAATTTTCCTAAATCATTTCCAGCAAGATTCTCAATGAATGAATCTTAGCTGGAATATTGACTCATTCTTTTCTTCTTACTGGTCCATTTTGAATACCAATTACAGAAAGAAATAAAACAGAATTGAAGAGGGGTAAGGTTTAACATAAGAACACAAAATTGTCATATTTGATTAGATTTATGGTTAATTGAGCTCTATTTTCTCTCTTTTATACAGGATAGTTTTGTAGAAAGGTATATTATACCCTATAGTAATTTCTAAATGGCCAGAGAGAGATACATTCAAAAAATCACTACCTTTCTTTCTGTCAAGAACTTATACAAAATGTCCTTAAATATTTTCATCTGTTCAGTGTATAGGGAAGTTTTATATATGTGTATACACACATGTAAATATATATACATGTGTACATTGTATACATATATGTATATGTGAGTATATATTCATATGTATGTATAACTTTGGAGATAGTCATTTCCACTGAGTAAATACCCTTTATTTAAAGTAATCAATCATAAAACCTCATTTAATTAGAGATAAGAACCAGAAGTAGAACTTCATTGATAGAGGTTGACAAGTCTAATTTTATTACTAAGGTAACCTACCAATACAATTCCTCATCTTCTCTGCCAGCTACAGTCTTAGAGAGCTGCCATTCAGAAGAAAATTGACTTGCTTAGGGTCCCATAAACCTACGTCAGAGGTGGATTTTGAATGCAGATAAACTCATAAGTCAGATGTCTACCTCAGTGCTATTAAGCCAGCCATCTATCTTCCTCAGTGCTCTGACTCTCTTATAAAACTATATAAATGTGAATTGTAAACATTCTCATCATCCTTATTGTTATTATTGCTGAAGCAAACTCTTGTATCTATTTTTAGATTTTTCAGTGATTGCCATCTGACAGAAACCATCTTGATCTCAGTCCTATTGGTGGAAACAAGCAGTGGATGAAAGTAGGCTTTAATCACTGGTGGTTCTGAATATAATAGTATTGCCCTTCTCCCAAGAGCAGTCAAGGAATTTATGTTATGGATGTCCACTACTAGTAACTGAGCTCAGATGACACAGAATGAGGAAATCATGGAGAATTTCTGTTCGATAATTGGGCTCTCATGTCCCTACCATTTCTCCTGATGTAGCCACACTCTGTGATTTATTTTTGCCTGGATTGATCTGTCTTATGACTCAAGGAGGTGTACATTGCTTTTCCTGGGTAACTAAATCAAAAGAAATCAACCAAATGATGGCCCAGATGAACAGAATTTCTTCTAATTGAATTGTCAGTCAATTTAAGTTAAGCATTCACTATGGAGGAAACACAGGGCCAAGTACTGGGATACAAAGAGTGGCAAAAGACTATTTTTGTCCTCAAGGAGGTTATAATCTGATGAGAGACAACATGTAAAAAATCATGTAGAAATAAGCTACATAGGTGATAAATTAGAAATAATTAACAAAGGGAGGGTATTAAAAATAAGAGGCAATGGAAAAGGTCAATGGTTTTTTGTTTTATTTCATATTGTTTTGTAGGAGAGATTTAATCTAGAATTTGAAGGAAGCCAGGAGGTAAAGATGGAAGCATAATTGTCTATCTTTTCAGTTTCCCAAGGACAGCCTCCATTCTTTATAAGTGGTGCTAGGCTAACAAAGGAAAGTAAAAAGGTAATAAATGAAACCTTTCCCCACTTTTGCTTGGAGGCTTATATAAATTCTTCACATATTTTGGAATATATTTCAATCTAATAAGGTTATTGCTCAAAAGTCCAGTAATCAAGAGTACAGACTCAATTACTACCAATTGAATTATATTTTCAAGATATTAATATGAGCAGAAATATACTCCTTGAAAGAATTTAATTGGAAATATATCTATCTGTAAAAAGAAAATTCACTCCATAATGTGTCTTTCTTGTAAATCAAGATTTTCAGATTTTGATTTAAGGTGTGCTGCTATCTCTATTAAATTATTTTGAACCAATCAATTAATTAATATTTATTAAATCCTTACCCTATTCCAAGCACTATGGTAAGTGCTGGGAATACAGAGACAAGAAAGAAATTGCCCTTGCCTTCAGTGAAACTATTTACACTTAGAAATGTAATGCCAGAAAAACTTGAGGCAATACAGAATTGGTTTTTAATCTTTTAATGTGGAGAGTTTAATAAGCTAACTGACTGATGGGACCATCTTCCAAAGCATTTTGTATAGAGTGACTGAGGCACAGCATTTACATAGGATTTAACTAGCAAAGCAAGTAGGTGATACAAAAGCAAAAAGAGTGCAGTTAGGTCATCAGGAAGCTCTTATTCAAAAAAATTATATTTTCCACAGCAATAACCGGAAGCATACAATGGTGAGAATGGGCTTAAGAGGACCTTCCAGGGTCAGTATTTTCAAAGAATAATAACTGATCTTATCTGTAGAAGTACCTCACAGGTGTGATGCCCAAGTAAGCATAAGAACAAAAATAGGCAAGGTCACTCTATGGTTATCTTGTCACTTTGATCTAGTATGTGAAGCTAGGTTGAGGTTCTTATTAGAAATTTACAGGGTCCTTTTTGGTTCAGCAGAAGCATATACAAAATACAGATACAATGAATATAAGATAGTGAGTGGAGGGGATGAGGAGAAATAAGGTGAAATTCTTGCTAAATTTTGAAGGGAACTAAGGATTCCAAGAGACTGAGATGAGGAGGGCAAGCCTTCCAGATATGGAGAGGCAGGGGAAGCATTGAAAATACAGAGATGGAGTGATGAGTGTGAAAACAAAAAACAAAAAACAAAAAAAAAAAAAAAACATGTAGCCTGCAGGTCTGGACAGTAGGGCTCATTTTGGGGAGGAAAGAGTAAGAAGACTTGGGGAGGTGGGAAGCATTCAAGTTTAAAGCTGTAAATACCAGACAGAGATTATATTTGATCCTGTTGGCAAAAGGGAGCTACTGGAGTTCATTGTATAAGAGAGTGACATGGTCACATCTATGTTTTAGAAAAAATCCCTATGGCACTGTGTGGAGGATGGATTGGAGTAAAGAAAGATTTAAAGTAGGAAAACCAAAGAGAAAACTATTGTCATAAGACAAGGGTTAACAATTTTGTTAGAAAGGGAGTAAAGGAAGGATTCTGGGACAATGGCGAAGTAGATGGGTAAATTTCAACTCTCTAGATTTCCCCCACAATTAGAACAAATTTGCATTTCAGGGCCAATTTAGACTAGTGAAAAATTAAGACTTGGGACAGAACAGGATCCTCCTGATAAAAGCCAAGAAGATCTGAAAAAAAGACCCTGGGCCAGGATTAAGCTGTTTGAAGTACAAACATCTCCTGGCTAGCTCCTCAGAAACATCTAGTGAGGAGCCCTGGGGTGAGCTGGGTGTGGCTGAAGCCTCAGGAGGAACTACAGAGTCTTTCACCTCCTAGATTGTTTGGCAAATCCAAGTTTTAATCTGGGAAGACTGAGGGAACCTCAATGATTGGGAACACCACCCCAGCTGTGCTGCTGAGATGCAGCTGTGGACAAGAAGGAATCAATACACCAAGTGAGCAGGAAACAGTGGGGCAGGGATATTGCTGGCTTCAGGATCTGCAGGAGCCAGGACTTTGGGGTTCCTGGTCAGAGTGGAGAGCTGAAGGTGATGAGGTGTGAGAATTGAGGGTAAGAGATCCCCAACAGCAATGGGATCCCCTGGCCAGTTGCACAGGTTTTGTGAAAGAATTTGCAAAGCCCAATAAATACAAGCTCGAGGTTTGTGGCAAAGAATGGGTTTATTTACGATAAGAAAGCACTCTGCTAAGAAGACAGCTTTCTTATGGGCAAGGTTCTGTTAGGACTATTGTAAAGAAGGGTTTACAATCAGGGGTCCTCAAACTATGGCCCTCGGGCCAGATGCAGCAGCTGAGGATGTTTATTCCCCTCACCCAGGGCTATGAAGTTTCTTTATTTAAAGGCCCACAAAACAAAGTTTTTGTTTTTACTATAGTCCAGCCCTCCAACAGTCTGGGGGACAGTGAACTGGCCCCCTATTTAAAAAGTTTGAGGAAGTAAATATGTTTATCATTGGGCTCCATCCATAAGGGCAGGCCTTCCTGATTAAGAATAAGCAAAGGTGAGTTAACAAACCCCTGGTTATATAGGGCCAGTCTTGGCCTGGAGCTGGGGAGCAGTTTGAGTCATTCAATAGAGGATGTTGACTATGCCCCAGGCTGAGAGTTCCAAATGAATGAGATTACTTATCTGGGAGTTGTCTGGGAAAGGGTATGCCCCTCCCAGGATTTGAGAGTTAGGAGCACCCTTCCCCCCAAAGAGGGCACAGTTCACATCAAGGCCTTCCCAACTCTTCCCCCCAAAAGATCTCAGTTTATATCATCTCCCCCCCAAGCAATCCCCCAAAATTCATTTGGGGCAAAGGGATGAAGGTCTCATTTTCTGGAGCTGCTTCAAGCTAACAAGGATGGTGGAACTATCGCTACTTTCACTGAGGGTTCCGGCCAGGAGGGGAAGTGTGAGATCTGAAGACAGCAGCAGCATCTAGAAGATGTGGAGTGTCCTATGATCTTCAGGCTGAAGGAGTAATTATAAATTGGCTTGGAGCCTGGAGGAAACCAATTTCAGGAACAGATTAAAAGTGGGGTATCACCCAGGGTGGAGATGGTGATGTTTGGGAATAGGGCCTTTGCAAAAAAATGCATCAGGTCCCATCTGTGACCTGCCTTAAGGATGCTGATGGCCCACTCAACAATCCTGATGCCCCCACTGCCCACGAAACAGGGGCCATAGAATGACATCAAGAGAGAAGATGCTAGGAACAAAGTTCTCATCCTTGGAGCGAGAAAGAGTTAGGAAGGAGATTATGGTGAGAGAAAGAAAGACACAAGTGAATCTCCCTTCTGATGTCCTTAGCAAAATATGACTGAAACTCTGGGTTTGTGGACAGCCTGTAGTAGCTGTAGAATTTCTCTGCATATTTAATAGAATTCTTTGCTGTCAAAAGCCCCCTTTCTTTCCATATAGCCCCATGAGCATGCAAAACACTCTCACTCCCTTTCCCAGTTCCAAAGCTCTGGTTAGGACAATGAGTTTGGCTTTTGGGGCAGAAGTCCCAAGGGGCAGTGGCTTAGCCTCCAGAGTGCTATTGAGGGTCACCACAGAATATTCTGCCTTTCTTTCCCCATTTTCAAGAAAGTTCAACCCATCTGTAAATCATTCACCATTTGGGTTGTCAAGAGGAATGTCCCTTAAGTCAGGTCGGCTGGAGTAGGCAGAATCTAAAGCTTCCTCGTGATTATGAGAAATGTCTCCTGACTAAGTGTTGTCAGGGAGCAGAGTGGCAGGGTTAAGAGTGGGACCCACCTGGAGAGACAGGTCAGAGGTATCTAGCAGCAGAGCCTGATATAGTAAGCCTCCTGTAAGCAAGCCACTGAAGCCCTTTGGCTTCTAAAATGCTCTAGTGTCCTAGGGTAAATTTTGAGGCTTCTCTTCTAAGGCACAAGAGTTTTTATTTTTAAATAGCAATAGACCAAGGGCAGAAGATATGATGTGGTTTCTCCTCCCAGGCACAGGGAAAAAGAAGTGAAAGAAAGTGTTAAGTGGAAAGATATGGGACTACTTTTGGTAGTCGCTGGTTACCTACATGGCTAGACTGCTTCCAAAAGCAGATGTATGGGAACGATGTGAAGAAAATGATTGTCCTCATCTCTTTCCTTGATTCTTCTTTGGAGGGAAATGACATATTACTTTTTGAGCTCATTCATTTATTCTACTAAAAGATATCTATTTTTTGCTTTTAATTGTCGTACACATTGTACAACATTGAGGGCATTGTATACCAAGGTTTAGGAAATTAGAGAGGAGGTGAAACTGAAATCAAAACCACTCCTCATATTTTTTTTCCCCCTAAATCTACCTCAGGGGCCCATGGCAGGTAGGGGAGTCCATAATGAGTCAGACTCCTTAAACTTATCAACTGGAAGATTCTGAGCTGCTATTCACATTTCACTTTTGGGAAATTTTGGGAAAATATTTATAAACAGTTCACAATATGTGCTTTAGTTAGAGAGAAAATCTAACAGTGGACCAAAACTTGGGGTTCTTGATCTGGAACTATGAAAGGAATATTTGTATGCCTATGTATGTATTCTCTCTTCATCTCTATCTCTTAGAATTCTTAACTTCTTTCATGGCACATGATGGGAACTTATATGTTGAAGTGAATTGAGGAACATAAAGGAAAATACTGATCACAGATTATAATTTTGATTAGCCCACTTTCACAGAAGGAGAAATATGAAAGTTGATCTTTGTGTACTACTACAATTAAGTAAAAATTGGCAGAAAAATTATTTATTTTTGAAAAAATGTGAAAATATATTTAACTTCTAGACCATCCCTAGCCCTAGGCAACAGAAGTACCCATTTTGGTGTTAGGGTTGGAAAGGACCTAAAGGATTCTTCCCCATTAAACACATTTTTTTCTCCTTACTGTGGTTTTCAGAAACTTCTACCCAGTCAAACTTATAATAGTTCCTCTGTAGCTCTCTGCCTCAGTAGTACTCCTAGCAGCTACAGTCAGCTGGTGCCACTTAGTTTCCATCTGAAATGCTAGTTAGTCATGCTCTAGGAAATTAATAATCCATTGATCAGAAGTTCAACATTAATTCTTCCTTTCTAATTTGTTGTTGTTCAGTCATTTCCAATTCTGTCACCCCTCATAAACCATCACACATCAATACTTTCCAGGGGGTTTTCTTCCCAAAGATACTGGAGTGCTTTATCATTTCCTTCTCTAATAGATTTAGGTAAATAGAAGCTGGGTGACTTGCCCAGCTAGTAAATATCTGAAACCAGATTTGTTCTCATATCTGTACTCAGAGCCAGAGCTCTATCCACTAAGCCACCATTCCTATTAAATAGAACTCCTTTGATATCCTCCAGGTCCAGAAAGTGAGCATTTACCTAATTTCTGTGTTCAGATTGGTCCTCATGGATGCCAGATGCCTGCAAGCTTGGACATGTTCGGCATCTTGCCAGCTCCCTTGTTCTTCTTACATTGCTCTCTGCCTGCCCACTGAGACATCTACTTAAAGCCTTCCAGTAGACACAAGGGTATACTCAAAACAGCTCAGTAGAGCCAATTGCTAAATTTTCAATGTGAGCATTTATACCACAGAAATCAGCAAAGCTACAAATCAAGGGCTTGGTTTATTGTTTTTTTAATGTCTAAAATTAAAAAAGTGATGAAGAAAATATTAATAATGCAGATTAACCTGAAGTCGGATAGCTGTTAACCATTTACAATTCACCCATGAGCAGATGTCCTAGCGGCTAACTGCCCATTTATCTCAACTTTTCTGTGCTGTTATTCCCTACTTGAATGAGCCTGACCAGAATTTGGTTCCTGGACATCCCCAGTTGAGCCTATCCTGTTGTCAATGAAACTCCATATCTAACAGATCTTCAGGTGAGAAATATATAATTTCTGCAAATGCCTCAAAATGCCAAGATGTTACCTGGCCTGGGGAAGGAGGGAAAAAGTAAAATCAATCCATTAACACAGACTGGTTTATGAGAGAACAGAGTGATCAAGGGTGAGATGCAAAACAAATCAGTTTTGGGGAGGAAGTGAGAAACTGGAACAATAATCCCACTATTTATTTGTGTAATATTTTATACTTAAGATCATAGAATAGAAACTGGAAAGTACCTTGGCAATCATCTTGTACACTCCTCTCATTTCTCCAAAACAAAAATGAGGCTCAGAGAATTTAATGACTAGCCTGAGGCAAGGCAACAAGCTTATTCCAAGGCTGGCACAAAGCTAAGCACTAAGAACACAGTTATAAACACAAAGAGAGTTAATAGCTTCCTTCAACGAATTTACAATCTAATGTATGAAGATCATATACCACTCACATGGAAATATGGTATTGGGATCCAGAAATTCAACCCAACCAGAAGAGGAACTGGCCAGTGTGGACATTTCTCCAAAATAGAGGCACCAGGAAAAAATTCACTAATGGAAAATGGGAGTGAGTCAACATGGTAGAGGATGTTACAGGGTGAGAAAGATAACCTCACACAGGTAGTAAGTGGAAAAACTGGGACTCAGACTTAGGTGTTCTCACTCCAAACCAGGCATATTGCCTTTTTCAAAGTATTAATGATTTCTTTTGATCCCTATACCATGGCATGGGAGTAGGGATATAGAAATAAGACCCAACATTTTTCTATTTTACAATGAGGAGACAAGGCCAGAGAACTCAAGATATTTTTCCAAGTTTAAACAGCTAGTTGGAGTGATAAGGTGCAGCTTCTAGGAGAAATATAACAATAATCCTAAAGTCCCCGGACCTCAGGAGTGCTATGGTTCTAGCAATCTGGTTGTCAGTGATTCTAAAGTCTCCTGGCCTTAGGAATATTATAGTATAGTCCTATCAACATTACTGACTGCCAGATAACTATCTGTTGTTCAGTGTTAACAGGGTTTCTGAGACAAATGGTGAGGACCTCAATTCTACCACTAAGCCATAAAATTAGACTATCAGTGACAATGAGAACCAGATCTCTCTGCTTTTCCTATAAATCTATCTTCTTGCCCCTAATTCTTTGCTAAATTCTTTTGGATCTTAGCCTACTTCAACTGGCATTAGAATTATAATAAACTTTGCTCCTTGACTTAGAGATACGTTCAAGCCTGCAAATTCTTTTGAGATGTCTCATGACACCAGTCTGCTCACCCCAACCTTTTGGGGTCTCTTTTGAACCTCAAATAGTAGTAGTGCCAAGACTAGATTCCTCCTGGGAGGCCATGTTGGGATGTCTGGCATAGAGCACAATAACATTGCTGCAAAAGCATCATTTTTCCCAGGGTGTTTATGAGCTATTCAACCAACTTAAATTTTGTTTCTTTTTATGCTTTTTTTTTCTTTCGGAAGACTTCTCAATAGAGCTGTCATCATGCTTTCTCAAATGACTAAAAGGTTGTTTTTTTTTTTTTTTTAATTTCTTAGTTTAAAAAGATTCCAATATGTAGCTTGTGAGTGGGCGAGCTAAAGGTCACATAGCTCTTCCCCAAATTTCAGTTCATCAGTTTTTCCTATTCAATAACAAAACATATAACACACCCAAATTAACCCATAATTATATAAACTTACAGTTCAAGTTTCTGAAATAGGAGGCAGAGAAACCAAACTGTCTTCCTGTGAAAGGGTGGGGGGCTCCCCATGTAGCAAGGATACAAGTGAACCCCAGGCATGCAAATGCCTTGACAGCAAAGCCCTTGCCAGGGTTTCAAAATTTTACTGAACAGAATGCAAAGCAACTATAGCCCTGCTTTTGCTCTGACTATCCCTACGTACTAACTCCCACCTTCCATCTTGAAGCCTAATTCCCAGTTGAGGGTCTTCCTGTGCCCCAAAGGTACTTGTATGGCATGTGTTTATTTTAATTAAAGCAAATTAAAATTAGTCTCTCCTTTGAGATTTTCTTGAGATAAGTACAGACTCCAGGTTTGGGAATCCCCAGTCATACTACCTCACATATATTGTCTCAGTTGAGCTAGTTCCAGAATTCTTTGTATGGAGAGAGAGAGACAGAATGTTTATATCTATCTATCTATATATATATATATTCATACATGTGGACGTACATAAATATATGGGTGTGTTGTCTTCTCACACCCTCCATGCCCTGTTGTTGTTAAGGCAGAAGATATCCCAACAAGATTAAGGACTTTCTCACACCTCATTACTGTTATACAGCAACATGGGTAAAATGTTAATATTTAAAAAGTTATACTTTTTAATAGGTAGAGAGAACAAATAAATAAATCCTCCACATTAATCATTTGATCTTTAGGATAAAGACATTGACCTCCTGTTGGGATGTGTGTGTGTGTATATATATATATATATATATATATATATATATATATATATGTAACAGAGAGCTATAAACATTAAACTATTCTACTAATAGAACATGGACAGAGTACTGGGCCTTAAGGAAGACTCATCTTCTTATGGTCTCAGATATTTAATAGCTATTTTAACCCTGGGTAAGTCACGTAATCCTGTTTGCCTCAGTTTCCTCATCTGTAAAATGAGCTAAAGAATGAAATGGCAAACCCTTCCAATATCTTTGCCAAGAAAATTCCAAATAGGATCATGAAGGGGGTTACATGTGACTGAAACAATAGAATGTTAAAATTTTTTTTTTCAATTCACAACCATTTGGCTTACAACCTCATAACATAACTTTATGAAGCTTCTCTTTCCAGTGTTACAAATGTAGGGAGGATTAGAAAGCAATGTCTGCGGTTGGAAATAAAGTTCCCAATACCTATGAACTTAGGGAAACCATGAGGATGTGAATATAGTCCAAAAGGGGATCTCTTCTTCCCTGTATATCCTCTAGTGGAAGGGAAAGCTGAAATCTCACCAAGAGGTAAGAAACATCATCAAGTCAGCTGGCCTAAAGCATAAAGCTGCTTCAAGCAACATTTGACATTTTAGCCAGGATAGTGTGGACCAATGAGGCTGATTCTGATCTCCACTGCCATGGCAACTAAAACATCCATAGCCTAGCAGTTTCAACCAAAGCAGGAAATAAAGATTGAGTGACCTACTGAGAAAGAATGGGGAGGAGAAACTGAGGCTTAGTGCTGCTGCTGTTATGGCTAGTGCCATAAAGGTCAGGGGATGGGGGCAGGGTGGTGGGACTTGGGGAGAAGCAGGACAACTCTGAGCTTCTACAGAAAAGAGAGCCAGCACTAAGTCCTTTTAAGGACTCAGCCTGCTCGTGCAGGTTCTCTCATGCTCGGGCTCGCTCTCACTCTTGCTCTATCTTTGTCTGTCTCTGTCTCTGTCTCTCTCTCCCTCTCCTCCCCCCTTTCTCTCCCTCAAAGTATCTTCCTTTAATGGCATCTTTCTCCTTGCTATTGCTGTCACTCAATGGCATACTCAGGTCTTATGGCATATTCCTTTAATGGATTCTTTCAAACTCCTTTCCTTGGTAATCCTATTGCTTTCCCAACTCTATTTCATATTTGCCACTCTTGGTGCCTATTTTACAAACTCATTTTGTCTGTGACCTCTTCTCCCAAATAAACTTACCTTTTGTCAAAAAGAATGACCATTGTGAATTTGTCCTATGTTTATTTTCTTTTTTTTTTATTTAATAGCCTTTTATTTACATGATATATACATGGGTAATTTTACAGCATTAACAATTGCCAAACCTCTTGTTCCAATCCTATGTTTATTTTCAAACTAGGAATTGCTACCCTGACATCATCATAATCATCAGATTGAAAAGTTCTGAATTTGAAAACAGAGGACCTTAGTATATATACAGGTATATATTTTGATAACTATATTTCAGCATAATTTGTTCCTTAGTATCTATTATATTCATTTTATTTTCCAAACCAATAAACATTTATTAAGCACCCACTAAATGCCAGGCACTATGCTAA
Organism: Sarcophilus harrisii; assembly: GCF_902635505.1. Lineage (NCBI taxonomy): Eukaryota > Metazoa > Chordata > Mammalia > Dasyuromorphia > Dasyuridae > Sarcophilus > Sarcophilus harrisii. The sequence continues at coordinate 351,467,530 of NC_045426.1, forward strand.
GAGCTAGGGATGCAATTAATAAAAAAGAAAGATATTTGATCTAATTTTTCTTGCACAGCATGATGAATGTGGAAATGTTTTGAAGAATTGCATGTTTAATCTATATAGGATTGCTTGCTGTCTTGGGGAAGGGAAAGAGGGAGAAAAACGTGGAACATGTGGTTTTCCAAAGGTGAATATTGAAAACTATCTTTGCATGTATTTGGAAAAATAAAATACTATTAGGATTATTTTATTAAAATAAATAAATAAAAACAAAGAGAGAGAGCCACAAGCTATCTTCATTTGCCAGGAACTGCAAATTATGGAATTACCCCTTCCCTCCTTCCTCCCCAGGAGAAAGAATGGCCATTCCAAAATGTAGCTCTGTTTACTGAAAGTTAACATTGAAATTACTATTCATCTCTACAGGCCAACATTAGGATAAAACTGTAATTGAGCATTATTGATCTATTTGATTCTGAGAGAGAGAGAGAGAGAGAGAGAGAGAGAGAGAGATTGAGATTCTGTTCTAATTTGCTGAGGTTTTCTCAACTGAAGGCTCAAAATGTATCCTATATCTTATTGACAAATATGATGATGGCTCCTCAAAAGCAGGGAAAAAAATTACTTCAAATGATTCAAGACTATCATCAGTTCTCTGGGCACTGTATATGGCCCACTGTATATGCTCTCTTAAGGAGAAGCAGAAACTTTTCCCAAAGCTCCTCTGAGGCAATAGATTCAGACAATTCTCTCTCTAATTGTTCCATTCTCACTGTATGTTCAAGGAAATCACTGTACTTCTGGATTGGAGTCAAAGATGGAGACTAGAAATAGAAATACATCTAAAAGAAAGAGTTCTCACACAATGGTGGAAGTCACATGGAATATCCAGGTTTTTTCTTGAACCAAACAACTGCTGCTCTCAGTCATTGATACAACAATCTCTAAATTACTTAATCTGATGCTCATCATTACTCATCATCCTTCTTGATCTCTTTGTAGCTTTTGAACAGTTGATCTTTTTCTCTGAAACGTCTCCTTTGGCTTTCATGACATTGATTTTTCCTCAATTTCTTCCTCCCTGTCTCACAGCCCCTTCAAATCTTCTTTGCTGCATCATCATCAATTTCTTACCCTCCTAAATATGAATGTTCTGCAGTGGTTCCTTCTGAGCTGTCTTCTCCTCTTCTCTACATTCTCTTCCTTGTGATCTCATTTGCTCCCATAGGTTCTGTGATCAATTCTGTATAGATAACTCCCAAATCTATATCTTCAGCCCTAACTGTGCTCCTGAATTTCAATCCTGAATTTCAATCACCAATTGTCAATGGGATCACTCTCTCTAGATGTTTTATCTTCATTTCAAACTCACCATGGTCCAAAGGGACCTCATTCTTGTCCCCAATTAAGCAGGCCCCTCTTTACCCTTCACTATTTCTGTGAAGAAATACATGCTCCATGTTACCAATCCAAATCTCCTATTTTCATACATCCCCAGAATGAACTCTTTTTTTATTTCTGCAATCTTCCTGAAAATTTCATCTAAAGCATTACTTCCTACCCACAATCCCTCCAAGATACAAAGTTTCTCTGTAACCTCAAATTTCCTTACATTTACCTGCCTATGTATATGCTGCATCCCCTGTGAAATGAATATAAGCTCCTTAATCAAAAGAAACATTTAGTTTTTGTTTTTGTAGAAAGACAGTGTGGCATAATGGATTGAAAGCTATTCTCCAAGCCCAGGAAGACCCAAGTTTAGGTTTCACCTCTAGCTGTGTGACTCCTTAGCAAAGTACTTTATCTCTCAGTGCTATAGGCAACTGTTTAAGATTGTATATTGAACAGAAAGTGCTCACTTGATCTACACTGGTAGAATTTCCTCACTTGGGAGTACCAATGACATCATAGATCTCTTCTCTATCTCCTAGCACAGTGCTTTGCACAAAGTAGGCACTTTAAAGTTTGTCAAATTAGTTAATTTAGTGCTCAGAATGGGGAGCTACTTCCTTGGAGAGGGTAAAAGGAAGTGATTCACATTCTAGCACAGGTTTGCCAGTGCTGAGTTTCTTTTCTCGATTTCTTTCCTTGCCTATATGCAGGGCTCACCTCCTTGAATTATAGTCCATGTCTGCACAACCCCTCCTGCCCCCAAGATTCACATGCTCTTTTTACTGTTTTCTAGAATAATTGCTATATGTTGAATAATGATATTAAATTAAATTAAATATGACATCATATAATCTCTTTCCTGAAGGCAGTATTACCATATTTGAAAGGGATAAACTGATCTCTCTTTTCTATTTTTAACATTTCTTTTATTATGAACTTTATAAAACTGAACATTTCCACTTCCAAAGAACAGAAAAGGGGATTGTATATCAATGAGGAACCTAGGCCTGATGCATTTACATAACACCCCTCATGGAATCTTCCCACATGGAGAGCCCAGGGGACCTACTTCTGAGAAAGTCAAGATAACATGAAATGGAAGTGCCTTGGTTTTCCAACTGGAGTATGCATAAGTATTCTGTAACTGGTTTCAGCCTATTGACCATGTAATTGACTGTGTAGCTGGAACTGGAGACATCTTCAAAAAGACTTTTGTTGACTTCAAATATTCTCTCTGATTTGTTCTGTTCTACTTCTCTGCCCTTGGTTTGATTTCTTCAGTGACAGCATCTGGTGAGAGGCAATGCTCTAAGAGGAAAGGAATTGGGTCCTGTAAGGTTGACATATTGCCTCTTGAAATGGGCCCTTGACTTTGGCATTTTTTTTCTTTATAGGAGATAGTTTAGCAAATTTGTGATATCCAGGAGCAGAAAGCAGGAGTCCATGAAAGGTTTTATTGTCAACTCAGTATCATCGCCCCAAGGAGCAGAGGAGTAACCTTCAGTTATCTAAAGATTAATATCCACATGGATATAATGACCAAATTATGTAGTTGAGCCAGAGTATTAAAATCAAGACTCATTTTTGGAGCATCAATTGAAAATAACAAATAGGATGCAAGAATGATACTGTTGTGTCATTTTAATCATGCCCATCTCTTCATGTTCCCATTTAGGGTTTTCTGGCAAAAACCCTTGAGTCATTTGTCATCTCCTTCTCCAGCTCATCTGGAGATGTTAGGCAAACAGGCCTAAGTGACTTGCCCAGGATCGCCCAGCTAATAAGTGTCTGAGGCCACATTTGAACTCATAAAGATGAGTCTTCCGGATTCCACGTTGATGCTCTATCCATCACACCACCTAACTGCCCCAACAGGGATAACAGGGAGCATATACTGTTCCCATGTGATTTTGATCTCCTCTACAAGATGTTTATATTTTGAAAGCCTTTCATGGCATTAGAGTTGATGAGGATCTGACAAATGACATTTTAAAACATTGTTCTTAAATTTTTATGGTTCGTTGTTTTATGTGATTGGTTATGGTTAACAACTAGAGTCTACAATAATGGTTTGGTTCCCATACAATTTGTTCTTTCAGTTCTCCAGGATCTTTTTAGATCTGTATTTGGGGCTGGGAGGCATGGCATAGAAGGTAAGATTTGAGGTCTATCAGTTTGGGAAAAATAATAAGCTTCTCATGCACACTTCTAATGACCAAGTCATGTTGATGTAATATGATTTTGTGGTTCCCTGATTTTAGTGGGAGGGGGGCCTCTGTTTTGACAGTGAGTTAGGAAATCCTAAATCTTTTGGTTTTGGAGTCTGCCTCAGGAAACTTCAACACTCAGTCTGTCTGATTCTGAATATACTACTTCTCAGTTCTTTGCTAACTGATGATCTGATCAGCGATAATCAAATTTCAGAGCCCACTCTCAGTTCATCTGAAGATTACTCCCTAACCCTATCCTTGGGCCACAGAATGAACATATCTATGATTGAAAGCTGTCTATGTGTATCTCCTTGCTTCTGTTTCTCTATTTTTTTTTTTATTTAATAGCCTTTTATTTACAGGATACATGCATGGGTAACTTTACAGCATTAACAATTGCCAAACCTCTTGTTCCAATTTTTTACCTCTTACCCCTCCACCCCCTCCCCTAGATGGCAGGATGACCAGTAGATGTTAAATATATTAAAATATAAATTAGATACACAATAAGTATACATGACCAAAACGTTATTTTGCTGTACAAAAAGAATCAGACTCTGAAATATTGTACAATTAGCTTGTGAAGGAAATCAAAATGCAGGTGTGCATAAATATAGGGATTGGGAATTCAATGTAATGGTTTTTAGTCATCTCCCAGAGATCTTTTTCTGGGCATAGCTGGTTCAGTTCATTACTGCTCCATTGGAAATGATTTGGTTGATCTCGTTGCTGAGGATGGCCTGGTCCATCAGAACTGGTCATCATATAGTATTGTTGTTGAAGTATATAATGATCTCCTGGTCCTGCTCATTTCACTCAGCATCAGTTCGTGTAAATCTCTCCAGGCCTTTCTGAAATCATCCTGTTGGTCATTTCTTACAGAACAGTAATATTCCATAATATTCATATACCACAATTTATTCAGCCATTCTCCAACTGATGGACATCCATTCAGTTTCCAGTTTTTAGCCACTACAAAAGGGCTGCCACAAACATTCGTGCACATACAGGTCCCTTTCCTTCTTTATAATCTCTTTGGGATATAATCCCAGTAGTAACACTGCTGGATCAAAGGGTATGCACAGTTTGATAACTTTTTGAGCATAGTTCAAACTACTCTCAAAATGGTTGGATTCGTTCACAACTCCACCAACAATGCATCAATGTCCCAGTTTTCCCGCATCCCCTCCAACAATCATCATTATTTTTTCCTGTCATCTTAGCCAATCTGACAGGTATGTAGTGGTATCTTAGAGTTGTCTTAATTTGCATTTCTCTGATTAATAATGACTTGGAGCATCTTTTCATATGACTAGAAATAGTTTCAATTTCTTCATCTGAGAATTGTCTGTTCATATCCTTTGACCATTTTCAATTGGAGAATGGCTTGATTTTTTATAAATTAGAGTTAATTCTCTATATATTTTGGAAATGAGGCCTTTATCAGAACCTTTGACTGTAAAAATATTTTCCCAGTTTATTGCTTCCCTTCTAATCTTGTCTGAGTTAGTTTTGTTTGTACAAAAACTTTTCAGTTTGGTATAATCGAAATTTTCTATTTTGTGATCAGTAATGATCTCTAGTTCTTCTTTAGTCATAAAGACCTTCCCCTTCCACAGGTCTGCGAGGTAAACTATCCTGTGTTCCTCTAATTTATTAATAATTTCATTCTTTATGCCTAGGTTATGAACCCATTTTGACCTTATCTTGGTGTACGGTGTTAAGTATGGATCAATGCCTAGTTTCTGCCATATTAGTTTCCAATTTTCCCAGCAATTTTTATCAAACAGTAAGTTCTTATCCCAAAAGCTGGGATCTTTGGGTTTGTCAAAGACTAGGTTGCTATATTTGTTGACTGTTTTATCCCTTGAACCTAATCTATTCCACTGATCAACTAATCTATTCCTTAGCCAATACCAAATAGTTTTGGTAACTGCTGTTCTATAATATAATTTTAGATCTGGTACAGCTAAGCCACCTTCATTTGATTTTTTTTCATTAATTCCCTTGAAATTCTTGACCTTTTGTTTTTCCATATGAACTTTGTTGTTATTTTTTCTAGGTCATTAAAATAGTTTTTTGGGACTCTGATTGGTATAGCGCTAAATAAATAGATTAGTTTAGGTAATATTGTCATCTTTATTATATTTGCTCGCCCTATCCAAGAGCATTTAATATTTTTCCAATTGGTTAGATCAGACTTAATTTGTGTGAAAAGTGGTCTGTAATTTTGCTCATAAAGTTTCTGATTTTCCCTTGGCAGATAGATTCCTAAATATTTTATATTATCAGTAGTTACTTTAAATGGAATTTCTCTTTGTAACTCTGACTGTTGGATTTTGTTAGTGATATATAAGAATGCTGATGACTTATGTGGGTTTATTTTATAACCAGCAACTTTGCTAAAGTTGTGGATTATTTCTAATAACTTTTTAATAGAATCTCTGGGGTTCTCTAAGTATACCATCATGTCATCGGCAAAGAGTGATAATTTGGTTTCCTCATTGCCTATTCTTATTCCTTTAATCTCTTTCTCAGCTCTTATTGCTAAAGCTAGCGTTTCTAATACAATATTAAATAGTAATGGTGATAGTGGGCAACCTTGTTTCACTCCAGATCTTATTGGGAATGGTTGCAGTTTGTCTCCATTACATATGATGCTTACTGATGGTTTTAAATAGATGCTGCTGATTATTTTAAGGAAAAGTCCATTTATTCCTATGCTCTCAAGTGTTTTTAATAGGAATGGATGTTGGATTTTACCAAATGCTTTTTTCTGCATCTATTGAGATGATCATATGGTTTTTGTTAATTTGGTTATTAACATGGCCAATTATATTGATAGTTTTCCTAATATTGAACCAGCCCTGCATTCCTGGTATAAATCCTACTTGATCATAGTGTATTATCTTGGAGATGATTTTCTGTAGTCTTTTTGCTAATATCTTATTTAAGATTTTAGCATCAATATTCATTAGGGAGATTGGTCTATAATTTTCTTTCTCTGTTTTCAGCCTACCTGGCTTCTGTTTCTCTAATGAATTCCCTTACAATTCAGTGCACTTTGTAATGGTGTACCATTACTTTTAATAAAACTTTACCCCTTGACTAGCAGGTGGGTTCAAGTCTTCAAATTCTTTTGAGAAAACTCGTAACACTGGTCTGGGACCCCAAACTTTTAGGGTCCCCCTTTCCTATCTCAATAATGTCTTGCTAAGCATTCATTAGGTGCTAAATGTTTAGAGCTTGCAAGAGTATGTTATAGAGTTTCTACTTTTGCCATGCATAAGCTATGCATAAGACTCACTAAGTCTGAGTTCCTTAAGGGAAATGCTTTTGTAATTTCTGGAGTCCATAGCCTAGTCCTGAATTTCTACCATAACTCTCCTCCTCCTCCTATTTCTAGAAACAAATCTACATGACACTTGTTTATTCTTTGTATTCTTTTACTATTTTTGGTTGGTTGGATTTAGTGACTGGTTACTGTCAAAAAGGCAGGGGAATTCTGCTTTCAAGAACTATTGCATAACACTTGAAGAGAAAAAGGATCTCATCTCTCTTTGTCTTAGAGGTGGAGCAAGGGTAATCACAGCAGAGAAATGGAACAGAATTCTTCTCTTACAAAGGAAAAGAAGGTCCCTTCAGAGCTCAAAAAAAAATTACAGTTTCAAAATTAACTACCCCAAGCTCCACTTTGAAATAGCTTCAGATCACTGCTATTCCCAGGAGCAAAACTGCTGATGAGAAATTTGCATCTACTTCTCCACGCCCACACCAGAAGTCTTGCCTGCCCCACCAGAACTGCCAATTCCCAATTTCTAAGATTAATGGAAGAAAACCTTGGCAAGGAGCAAACCCAGTCTCTCAGATAATTGTCAGAAAATGTAAATCAGACACCAATTCATGATTTGCATTAAAATTTACATTTAAAATGAAGATACTCAGCCTTGCTGAGTGCTCTTAGATAAAGCAGTACTCCTCCAGTTCTTGACTTTTGGGTCTATAGTTTCACTACCTGAAACAAGAACAGGCTGCTTATATAGCCTCTACTCAGAATACCTAACAAACAGAGGAGTCTGTTTTAATGCTAAAATTCAACCCAACTCAAGCTGTGCCCCAGGTCACCGAAATTTAGAGGATACTGACAATTCTTGAAATTCTTCAGCAACATTAGGGAACATAGGGAGCATCTACTTAGAATAATTCTTTTTAAAAAAGAAACAAGATTTCCTTCTTCCTGTCTCCAGTAGCCCACTGCATCCAGGGCCATCCCCAATCTTACTGATGGCTCCAGATGGCTCCAGAGGAGAAAGTGAGGCTGGTGGCTTTGCATAGCCCTCCCTCATTTCAATCCAATTCACTTGTCTGTGTTAGGTTATAAGCTCCCCGATGTTGTGGAACTCTTTAAGAACAAAGGACAAATAACAACAGTAACCTGCCACTAAGTTAAGCTATATTCTGACTCTCCTTGTGCCAGCTTCCCTAAAGTTCTCTGGCATCCCATGATGCCCCTTACGTTATTCCTTTCCTCTTTCCATAAAGTGTATTGTAACTCTGAACTGTTTATATAATTCATAATAATATAAAAAAAGAAATCTCCACAGAAATGAGGACAAAGACCTTGATGACAACTAGCTAGAATATTAAGAAAGAAATAGCTCTCTAAATACTGTATAGATACGACTTAGATCGAGAAGGAACAAGAATTCTTCTCAGGTTATGTTTTGTTCTTTAAAAAGTTCTGACTAAAAGTCCTGGTACATATTCAAACAATTAAAGGGAAGAGAAGCAGCTGGGGCCTAATGAATAGTGTGCTTGTCCATATTCAAGAGGGATGAGGATTCATTTACTGGCTATATGACCCTGAGCAAATCGTTTTCCTTCTTAGTGTGCCAGGATAACTCTTCAAGAATATAAGTCACAGAACAGTTTTTAATCTTCATTTGGAGGGAGTTTCTGCACCAGCAGCTCCCTGCACCAATGAAATCAATCATAGGTCCAGTTAAAAACAAACAATAGAAAAATATACAACTGGATTTATTTAAAGATAAAGACAAATGTCAAGGAGATCTGGTAGGAACTCAACTTTGTAGAAATGATTAGTTTGGAATAATGTGTGGAATAATAGCTAGAGTGAATCATCTTGATTAATAATCATTATTCAATGACAAGGTATCCACCACACGAGGAATCAATGAACATCATAAGAGCAGTTTGGATAGTAGCAGAATGGACATTTGCTACAATTAAGTATTAATTTAACCACCAGGTGGCACTGCTAGCCAACAACCTGATCCCATACAATCAGAAAGGTCATAGATTTAATCTGGTCGTAGAGATTCATTACCCTGAGTGGAAATGCTAGGAAACTAACAAGAGCTCTGTGGTTCTCAGAGAGGAAATGACCATCTATTTTTCATCTCTGTCTTTCTCTGGGTAATAACTCCATTTTACCAATCTGGGGACATGATTAGTGAGGATATGCCCAAACAGAATCAGTTGAGGTCTTAACTACAGATCTAATATCTTCCATGAACTTGCTGTATGTCACCTAAGTCCTATTAAGCATAACTTTTGCATAAAGGTATCAACTCCCTGATAGAAGAAAGGCTCATGCTTAGCTTGATTTACATATTTACTCTTGTCCTGGACACAAAAATATAAAATAATAAACAGGAAAATATCTGTTACAAAAACAAACCTGTAGCTTCCCTAATACCAGGCAGCTCCCAGACAGTACATAGGCTCCTCCAAATCCAGAAGTTCTGAGGAAAATAAGAAGTATATATATATATATATATATATATATATATATACACACACACACATGTATGTATATGTATATATACCAATATTGTCTAAGTACAGACTGAAGTATACTATTTTCCCCTTCCTTTTTTTTCTTTTTCTTCCTTCCTCCCTTCCTCCCTTCCTTCCTTCCTTCCTTCTTCCTTCCTTCCTTCTTCTCATTCCTTTCTTTCTGTTTTCTTGTATAAAATGACTAATATGAAAATGTTTTACATGACTGTATATATCAGCTTATATCAGATTGCTTACCATCACAGAGAGTGGGGAAGGGAAGGAAGAACTTGGAACTCAAAACCTAAAAAAAACCTTTAAAAATTGTTTTTATATCTAATTGGGGGGAAATATTGTTAAGTTTTTTTAAAAAAATAAATGTATATAGCACAACACATTTCTTTCAGAATCTTGATTCTTGCTATTCAATAGGAAGGGTCATTAATTGAAGACTTAGGAACTCTAGACTGGGATCCTAGTTTCCCCTTGGGTCAAGAATGGCTGGCTAACTCTCCATTCTGTGTCAATTCACAGCAGATGGCTCCAGATAATCCTCACTTATAGAGCAAGCAGATTGAATTCAGTGACAGGTCTTGTAAAGGAAAAGTATGCCAACATTTACAAATTTGTTAAGTATAATATCTATTTCTTCACATGAAACATTGATTAAAAAATTAAATACCACATTGATGTTCACTGGTATTATTAGTCTTTAACTCCTCTCCTTTTATGTGAAGCAAGTAGGCTTAACCATAATAGAATGCATGAGAAAAAAATGTAAGCAAAGATGATGATATGCAGCAGCCAAGGGATAGGTACTCCAGACAAGGTGTAGTGTAGCACTTGGAAAGCAGCAAAGGACATAACATATATTTTAGTCAATTGGAAATTTGAAAAGAAGAATACGAAGTCAGAAGTATCAGGACAAAAAGGAAATGTAGACTTTTTCTTGCCAAAGTCTGTTACTGAATCCAATCTGCCTTATCTCCAAGTATTGTATATATACAGCTAGAATCTGTCAGAGGCCTCTGAAGTGACCTGGCACAATGGAAAAATCAACAAATCCCAAGTCTATATCCCTTGTCATAGGGAGGATCTAGGATCCAGATTTAAAATTCCTGAGTCTTCAGGTAAGGACTGCCCCTAATGGATAGTATAAATCAAACATCTGAAAGAAATGTCTTCTGCAGGTCTTCCTTTCTAAGTCCTCCACTTTGTCTGGGGTACTTTTCCCTTGGCTGATGCATATTATTACCTTTGCCTAAATTTTACCAGTGACTTAGAAAAAGAAATAGATGTCATATTTAATAAATTTGTGCTGTAGAAAACATAATTTATATACAAAAAGATCTTGACAAGTTAGAATAATAAGTTGAATATAAGATGGATTTTAGTAAAAGTAACCATAAAGTCCAACATCAGTTTCCAAAAATCATCTGCAACTATATAGTTGCAGTTCAAGAATTTCACATTCAACAAATAATCAGTGTGATATGACAGCCAAAAAGAGTAATATAAATGTGGGTTATGTTAATAGTGACATGGTTTCTAGAAGATGAAAAGTGACAGCAGTTGCATTCTACTCTAGATAAGTAAAATTTGGATCATTGTGTTTGGTTCCACATACTATATTTTAAGCAGTATAACAACAAACTAGCACACATTCAGACATGAATTAGTAGGATAATGAGAAGACTGGCAGTCATTCTATATGATCAGTAGTTTAAGAACTAGGGATGGAGAAAATAGGTTAGGCAATTTAAAGTATGACCAGGCATTAAGCTAATTCATTCGTCCCCATATCTTGGATAGTGACTCTATATTTATTGTATCCTGAACTAAATGGAGAGAGGGCTGAATTACATTTGTGAAATGTAGTGATTTTTTTTAATGACCTTATGCTTTCCCCTGAAACAAAAAGCCTCTTCTTAATATTATTATGCTTTTGGGGATGCTACATTACTCTAAACTATGAAATACTATAGTCTCTAAAGGATTAAGGTTGCAGGTCACCCAAAGGTCAACAGAGAGGTCAATGATGGATGCAAATAGAGTATACCATATTACTAGTGATGAATGGCATATGAGAAGCAGCATAAAAGATCTCAACAGAGAAATATATGATGAAATGGAATTAGGGAGCTCATGTAGCAGGAAGCTAAGGATGAGGCATCTTGGTGCAGTGGTGAATAATATTAATTGGCATCAATACAGTGCTTTAAGCTCTAAATATTATCTCATTTGATTCTCAAAACAACCCAGCAAGGTAAGTACTATTTTCATCATCCCTACTTTACAGATGAGGAACTGAAGACAAAGGTTAAGTGACTTCCCCAGCTAGTAAGCATCATAAGCTAGATTTCAATTTGGGTTTTCCCAATTCTACTTTCTGCACTAGACCCACTATACTACCTACAACCTCTAGGGATAGAGTTAGAGTAATAGTAATATAATAGTAGAGTGAGGATGACCTTAGTTCAACTCCTGTTTTATCTTGGACAAGTCACCTTCCTTATCTGTAAAATAAAGGAGTTGGATTTGATGGTCTCAAAGTTACCTTCCAACAGTGGATCTATAATCCTTTGATAGACAACATATCTGAGTCATTTATACCTATACCATATCAAGAAGTCTAAAGAGAACTCACATTATGTTGGGTGAACTCTTTATGAAAATTTTATAGGAGGACATAGATAAGCGTCACATAGAATGAGAAGTTATGGGTGGAATACAGCCTGTACCACTGAAGATAGTATTAACATTGATAAGATTGTAACTTTAAGAAAATATCTGGACTTCAGGGAGTGGAGCCAAGATGGAGAAGACATACATTTCTCTCTGACTTTCTCTACAATTCTCACACTAATTATGAAATCCAGCCTTTGAATTAGCTCTGGGCCAGCAAAACCCACAAATATTGGGAGTGCAACAAATTATCAGCAGAAGATAATTTTGAAGAATGCTGAAAAGGTCTGTTTCAATTGGAAATGGGAGGGAGGCAGCCAACACAAGCAGCTGAGTACAAACACCAGAGCACACAATGCAGAGAACTAAAGCAGTGTGAACATCCAGGGCAGAAAATCTGCAGGGAGGAAACAGACCAGAAAAGGTCTATTTCAATCAGATACAAGAGGGAGGCAGCCTAACACAAACATCTGACCACAAATGCTAGCACAGATAGCTCAGAGTCCCCGGGTGCTGCAGACTCCCGTGGCAGAGAATTTATGGGGAAGAATCCACAGGAATCTACAGTAGTGTTGGCCACTCTGCTCTGGATGCAAGCCAGTAGATCAGCAGAGAAGTTATAAAACATCTAACACAAACACAAAAGATCAATACTGAATCCCTAAATGCCAGAATCTCACAGGACCTGGACATGCCCACCCAGCACCTGGAGTGAATCAGCACTGACCTAGCACAGCTTGAACCCCACCCCCCACCCCCCGCCAAGGCAGACCTTAACTTTAAAAAAATGAGTAAAAAAGTAAAGAGGAATTTAATGATAGACAGCTTTTATGGTGAAAGAGAACAGATTTCAAACCCTGAGGAGACTAAAGGCAGATTGTCTCCAGAAGAAGCCCCAAAAGATGATATAACTTGGTCCCCATCACATAAGTTAATTAAAAGTATCTTTAAAGAGAGCTAGAAGAAAAATGGGGAAAGGAAATGAAAAAAAATTGCAAGAGGATTTGGAAAAGGCAACACAGAAACTATCTGAAGAAAATTCATTACAAAATAGACTTAGTGAAATGGAAAAAACATATAACTCATGAAATGATAGATTTGCTAAAATGGAAAATAGAAAGCAACCCCCAGAAAACTAGAATTAAAAAACAGAATTTGTGAAATGGAAAAAGAAAATAACTCCTTAAAAAATAGAATTTGTGAAATGGGGAAAAAATTCCATAGGACAACTCATTTAAAAATTCAACTGGACAAATACAAAAAGAAGTAAAAAAAAGTAAAGGAAGAAAATAATTAACTAAAATTCAGAATTGAACAAATGGAAATGAATGAATCAATGAGACAACAATAATCAGTCAAGCAAAACCAAAAAATGAAAAAATAGAAAAAATGTAAAATACCTAATTGGGAAAATGACCTGGAAAATAGAACTAGGAGAGACAATATAAGGATCATTGAACTCTCTGAAGTACATGGAGAAAAAAGAGTCTAGACACTATCTTTTAGGTAATCATCAAAGAGAACTGCCTAGATATCATAAAAACAGAAGGTAAAATGACCATTGAAAGAATTCACTGAACACCTCCTGAATGAGACCCCAAAATTAAAACCCCAAGGAATATTGTTGCTAAACTTGAGAACTATCAGACTAAGGAAAAAATATTACAAGCAGCCATAAAGAAACAATTCAAATACCAAGGAGCCATAATAAGGATTACTCAGGACCTAGCAGCTTCCACTTTAAAGGATCGAAGGGCCTGGAATTAGATATTCTGAAAGGCAAAGGAACTTGGAATGCAGCCAAGAATAAATTCCCCTGCTAAACTGAGCATTTTCTTTCAGGGTCGAAGATGGATATTCAATGAAACTAACAAATTCCATTTATTTTTGATGAAAAGAACAGAGTTAAACAAAAATTTTGACCTCCAAATATAGAACTCAAGAGAAGCATAAAAAGATAAAAAGAAAAAAAGAACTCTTTAAGAATTGTATTTATGTCAATACATTGAGAGTACATGTATAATCTGATTTTACTATTATAATATAAAAAAGAAACTAGAGATAGAAAGAGGATTATAACAGGAAAAAAAGGGGGAAATGGAGGTAAAATGAGGGAAATTACATCTCAGGAAGAGGCAAAGAAAACATTATAATTGAGGGAAAGAAGGGAGGGTGATGAATATTGTGTGAATCTTACTCTTATCAGATTTGGCCCAAAGAAAGAATATTAGATGTATTAGGTTTCACCAAGAAGCATCTCTCATTTTATAGAAAAGTGGGAAGGGGAAAGGGAAAAGGGAAGGAATAGGCTAAATAGAAAGGAAAAGAGAAATAGGAGAGGAAAGGTATAAAAAAGGGGGAGGGTCTCTAAAGGGGGAGGACTGCTTGAGGTAAGTAGTGCTCATAAGTAAAATAGTGGGGAGGAGGGAAAGGGGAAAAGGAAAGAGAAAAGTATAATTTGGAGTTAATAAGAGGGCAGGAAACACAGAATTGGTAGTTTTAACTGTAAATGTGAATAGGGTGAACTCTCCCATAAAATGTAAGTGGACAGCAGACTGGTTTAAAAGCCAGAATCCTACAATATGTTGTTTATAAGAAACACATTTAAAGCAGAGCAATACATACAGCGTAAAGGTAAAAAGCTGGAGCAGAATCTTTTATGCTTCAGGTGAAGTAAAAAAGCAGGGATAGCCATCCTGATCTCAGATCAAACAAAAGCAAAAACTGATCTAAATAAAAGAGATAAGGAAGGCAACTATATCTTGCTAAAGGGTACCAGATAATGGAGCATTATCAATATATATATTTTTTAGGAATCCTAACATTTATTTTTTATTTTCTTTTTCTTTTTTTTTTTTAATAATTTTTTATTGACAGAACCTATGCCAGGGTAGTTTTTTACAACATTATCCCTTGCACTCACTTCTGTTCCAATTTTTCCCCTCCCTCCCTCTGCCCTCTCCCCAAAGATGGCAAGCAGTCCTATACATGTTAAATAGATTGCAGTGGATCTTGGATATAATATATGTGTGCAGAACCGAACAGTTTTCTTGTTGCTCAAGGAGAATTGGATTTAGAAGGTATAAATAGCCTGGGAAGAAGAACAAAAATGCAAGCAGTTTACATTCATTTCCTAGTGTTCTTTCTTTGGGTGTAGCTGCTTCTGTCCATCCTTGATCAATTGAAACTCAGTTGGATCTTGTCTTTGTTGAAGAAATCCACTTCCATCAGAATACATCCTCATACAGTATCATTATTGAGGTATATAATGATTTCCTGGTTCTGCTCATTTCGCTCAGCATCAGTTCATGCAAGTCTCGCCAAGAGCATTATCAATATTAAACACATATGCACCAAGTAGTGTAGCATTTAAATTCGTAAAGGAGAAGTTAAGAGAGTTGGAAAAAGAAATAGACAGCAAAACTATAATAGTGGGAGATTTGAACCTTGCACTCTCAGAACTAGATAAATCAAACCACAAAATAAATAAAAAAAGAAGTTAAAGAGGTAAATAGAATACTAGAAAAACTAAATATGATAGATCTTTGGAGAAATTGAATGGAGACAGAAAGGAATACACTTTCTTCTAGGCAGTTCATGGAATCTATACAAAAATTGACCATCTGTTAGAACAGAAAGGCAGAAATAGTAAATGCGTTTTTTTCAGATCACGATGCAATAAAAATTACATTCAATAAAGGGCCAGGGGAAAATAGACCAAAAAGAAATTGGAAACTAAATAATCTCATTCTAAAGAATGAATGGGTGAAACAACAAATCATAGACACAATCAATAATTTCATCCAAGAGAATTACAATAATGAGACAACATACCAAAATTTGTAGGATGCAGCCAAAATGGTAATAAGGACAAATTTTATATCTCTAGATGCTTACTTGCATAAAATAGAGAAAGAGAAGATCAATAAATTGGACTTGCCCCTAAAAAAAGCTAGAAAAACAACAAATTAAAAATCCTAATCAAATACCAAACATGAAATTTTAAAAATAAAAGGTGAAATCAATAAAATTGAAACTAAAAAAACTATCGAATTAATAAATAAAACTAAGAGTTGGTTTTATGAGAAACCAACAAAATAAATAAACCTTTAGTTAATTTGATTAGAAAAAGGAAAGAGGAAAATCAAATTGTTAGTTTCAAAAATGAAAATGGAGAACTATGCACCAATGAATTCCTCTTCACTAGAACAATTATCAGGAGTTACTTTGCCCAACTTTATGCCAATAAATTTGACAACCTAAGTTAAATGGAGGAATACCTACAAAAATATAGATTGCCCAGATTAATAGAAGAAGAAATAAATTACTTAGATAGTCCCATTTTAGAAAAAGAAATAGAATGAACTCTTAATCAACTACCCAAGAAAAAATCCCCAGAATCAGATGGGTTTACATGTGAATTCTACCAAACATTTAAATAACACTTAATTCCAATACTATATAAATTATTTGAAAAAAATGTGGAATGAAAGACTCCTACCAAATTCCTTTTATGACACAGACATGGTATTGATATGTAATGTTCTTGTCGGTTTTCTGGAGGTCTCTGGGTCAGCCTTTTTTTCAGTTCAGTAATCACCATGAGAATAGCCAGATGTTAAGTCCAAATTCTTTATTATCTCCTTCACAATCTAATTTCCTTGTCTGGGGCCTGGGCTAGCTTTCTTGATGCCTAGTGGGGTCTAGTGGGGAGCAGGAAGACAGGCCAGTCACCACAAGGCTGATGAAGATGGGATGAATCTGTCTCTCCTTGGCTCTGAGAGCTTGAGCTCCCACCTCCAGTCCTCTTGTCTTCTCTGGCTCTGCCTCCGAGTCTCTTGGTCCCCCAAGAGAGCGACCAAGAGCCTGACTGAAGATGGAATGTCTCTGGCTAAGTTTGTCCCAGCTTTATATGCTCTATTTTAATTACATCATCTTAAGTGTGAATCTTGTGGAACTATATTAAGTATTAAGTACATATACTGAACTAGAGAACTATTAATCACCATGCTAAACTAGATAACCATTGTCTCATCAATTCCACCTTGTAAGAGTCCTTGTTTCAAGTACAGAGTTCTGGCCCATAACACTGATACCTAAACCAGGTAGGACAAAAAAAGAGAAAAAAGTTATAGACCAGTCTCCATAATGGATATTGATGCAAAATCTTAAATCAAATATTAGCAAAGAGATTTCTTTGCTTGTTGCTGTGCATAATGATCTTCTGGTTCTGCTTCCCTGGATAATACAGCATGATTTATACCAGGAATGTAGGGCTGGTTCAATATTAGGAAAACTATTAGCATAAATGACTATATCAATGACCAAATTAACAAAAACCATATGATTTTCTCAACAGATGCAGAAAAAGCATTTGATAAAATCCAACAGCCATTCCTATTAAAAAACACTAGACTGTATAGGAATAAATGGACTTTTCCTTAAAATAGTCAGTAGCATCTATTTAAAACCATCAGTAAGCATCATATGTAATGGGGATAAACTAGAACCATATCCAATAAGATCAGGGGTGAAACAAGGTTGCCCCACTATCACCATTGCTATTCAATACTATATTAGAAATGCTATCCTTGGCAATGAGAAGAAAAGGAGATTAAAGGAATTAGACTAAAGAATGAGGAAACCAAATTATCACTCTTTGCAGATTATATGATGGTATACTTAGAGAACCCCAGATAATCAAATAAAAAGCTATTAGAAATAATCCACAACTTTAGCAAAGTTGCAGGATACAAAATAAATCCACAAAAATAATCAGCATTCTTATACATCACAAACAAAATCCAACAGCAAGAGATACAAAGATAAACTCCATTTAAAATAACTGTTGATAATATAAAATATTTGGGAATTTATCTGCCAAGGAAAGTAGGAACTATATAAGCAAAACTACAAAACATTCTCCACACAAATAAAGTCAGCTCTAAGCAATTGGAAAAATATCAAGTGCTTGTGGATAGGTTGAGCGAATATAATAAAGATGACAATACTACCTAAACTAATCTATTTATTTAGTGCTATACCAATCAAACTCCCAAGAAACTATTTTACTGAACTAGAAAAAATAACAACAAAATTCATCTGGAAGAACAAAAGCAAAAGGTGAAGAATTTCAAAGAAATTAATGAAGAGAAAAGTAATGAAGGTAGCCTACCTGTACCAGATCTAAAACTATATTAAAAAGCAGTGGTCACCAAAACCATTTGGTACTTGCTAAGAAATAGAGAAGTTGATCAGTGGAATAAGTTAGGTTCACAGGACAAAATAGCCAATGACTATAACAATCTAGTATTTGACCAACCCAAAGGCCTCACTTTTGGGGATAAGAATTCACTCTTTGACAAAAACTACAGGGAAATTTGGAAACTAGGATGGCAGAAAGTAGGCCATAGACCCACACTTAACAATACAAGATAAGGTCAAAATGGATTCATGATCTAGACATAAAGAATGATATTATAAACAAACTAGAAGAACATAGGATAGTTTACCTCTCAGATTTGTGGAAGAGGAAGGAATTTGTGACTAAAGAAGAACTAGAGATCGCTATTGATCATAAAATAGATAATTTTGATTATATTAAGTTAAAAAGTTTTTTGTACAAACACAACTAATGCAGACAAGATTAGAAGAGAAACAATAAACTGGGAAAACATTTTTACATCCAAAGGATCTGATAAAGGCCTCATTTCTAAAATATATAAAGAATTGGCTCAAATTTATAATAGTTCAAGCCATTTTCCAATTGATTAATGATCAAAGGATATGAACAGACAATTTTCAGATGAAATTGAAACGATTTATTGTCATATGAAAAGGTGCTCCAAATCACTATTGATCAGAGAAATGCAAATTAAGACAACTCTGAGATACCATTACACACCTGTCAGATTGGCTAAGATGACAGGAAAAGATAATGACAAATGTTGGAGAGGATGTGGGAAAACTGGGACACTGATATATTGTTGGTGGAACTGTGAACAGATCCAACCATTCTGTAAAACAGCTTGGAACTCTGCTCAAAAAGTTATCAAACAGTGCATATGTTTGATTCAGCAGTGCTTCTACTGGGCTTATATCCAAAGAGATAATAAAGGAGGGAAAGGGATCAACATGTGCAAAAATGTTTGTGACACCCCATTTTATAGTGGCAAGAAACTGGAAACTGAGTGGATGCCCATCAATTGTAAAATGGCTGAATAAATTGTGGTATATGAATGTTATGGAATATTACTGTTCTGTAAGAAACAACCAGCAGGATGATTTCAGAGAGGCTTAGAGAGAACTACATGAACTGATGCTAAGTGAAATGAGCAGAACCAGGAGATCATTATGCACAGCAACAAGATTATATAACAATCAATTCTGACAGACGTGGCTCTCTTCAACAATGAGATGATTCAAACCAGTTCCACTTGTGAAGTGATGAAGAGAGCCATCTACACCCAGAGAGAGAACTGTGGAAACAGAATGAGGACACAGCATAGCATTCTCACTCTGTTATTTTTTGCTTGAATTTTGTTTTCTTTCTCATTTTTCTTTTTCTTCCTTCTTTACCTCATTTTTCTTGTGCAACAAGATAACTATATAAATATGTATACATATATTGGATCTAATGTGTATTTCAACATATTTAACATGACTACCTGCCAGCTAGGGGAGGGGGTAGGGGTAAGGAAGGGAATTTTGGGACAAAAGGTTATACAAGGGTCAATACTGGAAAAATTACCTATGCATATGCTTTGTAAATAAAAAGCTTTAATAAAAAATAAATGAAGAAAGAAAGAAAGAAAAAGAAAGAAAGAAAGAAAGAAAGAAAGAAAGAAAGAAAGAAAGAAAGAAAGAAAGAAAGAAAGAAAGAAAGAAAGAAAGGGGAAGGAAGGAAGGAAGGAAGGAAGGAAGGAAGGAAGGAAGGAAGGAAGAGAAAATATCTGAAGGACTAGATTTGTTTTCTTTGGCCTCAGAAGTGAGTTCTAGGAATAATGTGTAAAAGTTGCAAAGAAACAAAATTTCTGCAAACTATAAATAAAAACTTTCTAAGAATTAGAACTGTCCAAAAATAGAAATGGCTTCCTAAAGAAGTAATGGATTGATGGCTGCCTCCTGGGATCATTTTAGAAGGGATTTTTGTTTTATCAAGATATTAAATGGCCTCTCAATTCTTTTCTAATTTGGAGATTCTGTAATTCTTCAACTTGATGCCTAGCCAGGGAAATAGAGATATTAACTTTTTTTTTTTAACTTTCTCTGTCAGTCAACATTTATTGAGTCCATACTTCATAGGCATCACCATACCGAGTGTATAGAAATATGATACTAGATTGCAAGCTCAAGAAGGCCTTAAGCATGCAGAAAAATAAGAAGACATAGTCCTTGTCCACATGGAACTCCTACTCAAATAATTTTGTATACTCTAAAATATAGTTCTTTCCCCTCTGAATGGTAAATATCCTACCTTTGTTCTGGAAATGAAATAAAAATGTTTAACAAGAAATTGATACACAAGATAAGTAAAGAGAAAGGAAACAAGTTCCTGTTGACCCATTAATTCAAGTCACCTGGACCAGATACATTACATTCTCCTATGAGGAAAGTAGTGGAAGATTTGATTGCTAATCCACTTCCAGTGAGACTTAAAGATCCTTGATAAGTTATGGAATTCTACTGAGAGGGAGTACCGAGGCCACCTCAACCTTTGGGGAACAATAAATTTTCTACCATATTGCAAAAATGCCCTTGTTGAGCAAGGACCAGTGATTTGTGATCATGGGAATGAGTAAGCAGAGGGTCCCAGCCAGTGGCTACATGAGCAGGGATGCCTGAACAGGGCCTCTAGCCTGTGAGCGAGCTGCTGAATTGCTGGATTGGCTCTCCTCCCATTGGCAGATACCATGCATACACAAAGCCCATGAGCTGCTTCTCTGAATGGTGGTTGGAGACTGTCTACTGTTCACATGCTGATCACGCTTGCAAAAATGTATATCAACAAGACTGTATGGCATAATAAACTGGAGCTCTTTTCACACTCTGTGAGTCTCCCTGCCTCATTCATCTCCCTTCTGAGATCAAAGGGCTCATATGTTTTGAGCTCTTAAAAACAGCTACAACAGATCATGAAAAGTAGATGAGGTGAGGGAAGATTCTGGGAAGATGGTGGAGTAGGTCAGAAACATGTTAGGACATTTAAAAGTCAGGATGAGTGCTAAGGTGGACAACTTGGAGAGCCTTGAGTTCATAATGCCAGGAACGGAGCTTCAAGCATGTTCAGTCTGGAGGAAAATATTAATGGTTGTTTTCAAGTATTTAAGGAATATGGAGGAGGGATTAGACTCTGAGTCGGGAAGGCAAAAGCAGAAGCAGTGGGTTGACGTTGCAAAAAAGCAAATTTAGGTTTGATGTCAAGAAAAATTCCTAATGAGGATATAGCTAAAAATAGACCAATCTAACTGGAGAAGCATGCTTTTTTTTTTTTTTTTTTTTTTTTTTTTTTTTTGAGGAAATTGGGATTAAGTGACTTGTCCAGGGTTACACAGATAGTAAATGTCTGAAGGTAGATTTGAACTTAAGTCCTCCTGATTCTAGAACTGGTCCTTCTATCCTCTGTGGCACCTAGCTACTCATGCTTTTTGTGTATGTTTTAATAAGGATTCCTTTCACATAGAGATTGGACTAGATGGTTACTGGAGGATATCTACAACTCTATAAATCTGTGATTCCATGACCTGCAAAATCCTGAATAAATCAAAGGTAGTATGATGTCTGTTTTACCTTTTTGTAAATACAGTTGTCGTTCAGTTGTTTTTTGGTCGTCTGACTCTTTGTGACCCCATTTTGGCATTTTCTTGGCAAAGATAATGGGTGATTTGCCGTGTCCTTCTCTAGCTCATTTTATAGATAAGGAAACTGAAGCAAACAGGGTTAAGTGACCTGCCCAGCATCACACAGAAACAAAGTGTTTGAGGCTGAATTTGAACTCGGTCTTCCTGACTGCAGTCCTCTGTTCCCTCTGCTACCTAGCTTGTAAATGACTCAGCCCAACTTCATAGGCTCATGTTGTTGTTGACTCTACCAGTGAAAACAATGTTTTTCTCATGTTCTCCTTGAACAGAGAGGAGAGCACTCTGATGGGTCAGGTAACAAAGATGCCCAATTAACTGGGTTAAACTCCCTCTCCCCAACTCTGGAGCAATAATGTTTTATTGTCTGAACAACTATGGTCATAGGACATGGTGCCAACCAAGCCTTTGCCACACCCTATCTTTTTGCCTTTGTGAGGTCTCCTACTGTTTCATTGTCATTTCTGCAATTGTGACTGTATCTCTCTCTCCAGGACCATAATCAAATACATCCAATTCCACCACAAACGTTGCAATTCTACAATACAACTCACTATGTGCTGTTAAGGGACAGGTCAATTCTCCAAGAGCCTCCACAGCTGTGGATCATAACATCTGAAGGAGTTGCAGGGCAGCCTTTGCTGACACAGGTGTTGTGGACCGGGAACAAGATAAATTGGAGGCAGAGGGAAGAGGAGAGAGGTCAGACAACGCAATGGCCTTTCAGTCTCCTTGTATCATTCTCTTACGAGAAGAGATCTATTTT
The DNA here is from genome assembly GCF_902635505.1 of Sarcophilus harrisii. Classification (NCBI taxonomy): domain Eukaryota; kingdom Metazoa; phylum Chordata; class Mammalia; order Dasyuromorphia; family Dasyuridae; genus Sarcophilus; species Sarcophilus harrisii. The sequence goes on from NC_045426.1 coordinate 351,490,224, forward strand.
GGGTTGGCTCTCTAGCAGCACTGTCAGGTGACTCCCGTGTATTCCAACAGCTCTCCCATGTATTCCAATAATGTGCAACAAGCACTGTTCTGGGCACTGGAGAACTACAAAGTTAATAATATCTTTATATTATATCATTTATATTATTTTATATAATAGTCATAATATGTCATAGAAAACTAAAATAGTGTGCATACATGAAATAATTTGAACTGCACAACTCTGAGGATGGTCCTACACATATTATCTTGCCCATTTTATAAATAAACTGTCTCAGGAGTGTCTTCCTCATAATGGAATCAGGTTCCACTCTTTTTACCCTAATATGGTATCTCTTTGTACATCTTGATATGACTTCTGTCTTTATTGACAGTCCAGAAGGGGAACAAGATACATATATCACTATCAAACATAGTTACATATAGCATATAAATTAGAGAGATATGGTGCTTTGTGATGTTGGAGGTAAATAAATGAGTCAATGAAAAGCATTGATTAAGGATATATTACATGTCAGATAGTGTGTTAAACACTGGAAGACAAATTAAAAAAGGCAAAACAAACAAACTGAGATAGTTCCTTCCCTTAACAAGCTTATCTTCTAAATGGAAGAGGAGTGGTGTTTAGGAAAGGGAGTTTGAGATGGGTAGGTAAGTGGAGCTATAAGGCAGATGATTGACATGCCTTTTTCTCAGAAGAAATGATAGCATTGATATAATTACTCTTCTCTAGCAAGAAGTGGAAAGTAAGGAAGAAGCCTGAAAATTAAAAAAGGTATTTTTAAAAATAAAAGCAGCAGCAACAGCAACAATAAAAACCTCATTAAATAAATAAATATAACTAGGAGCTGTTTTTTTTTTTGGGGGGGAGGGAAAAACAATAAAATAGAATCATGGTAAATTTGACTTTTTTAAAAAAATCAATAAAAATGATGTTGAATTCACCACCAATAAAGAAGAAATAAAAGAAATTATTAGGAACTATTTTACCCAATTATATGCAAAAATAAATAAACCCAATCTGACAATCTAACTGAAATGGATGAATGTGTGTGTGTGTGTGTGTGTGTTTACAAAAATATAAACTGTCCAGATTAATAAAATGAAATAGCTAATTTAGTTCTAATCTTAATTTAAAACAAGAAACTAGACATAAATGAATTCACATACACATACAACCCAAAAAATAACCCCCAAACCCAGGACCAGGTGGATTTACAAGTGAATTATCTCAAACATTTAAAAAACAATTAATTCTAACATTATATATACTATTGAAAAAATAGGAAAAAAAGAGGTCCTACCAAATTCCTTCTAGAACACAAGTATCACCTTGATGCCAAAACCAGGGCAAGTCAAAACAGAGAAAGAAAACTATATACCAGTATCCCCAATAAATAAAGGGAACTGATTCAGATTTATAAGAATGAACCATTCCCTAATTGATAAACAATAATAATAATAACAAACATTTGCTATGTCTCAGGCACTGTGCTGTTTTACAATTATTTCATTTGATCCCACAACAACCCTGAGAGTCAAGTGCTATTATTATATTCATTTACGGATGAGGAAACTATCAAAAAATGGTTAAGTCCCTATAATTAGTACTGACACTTTGTAAATATCTGAGTCAGCACTTCTTGACTCCAGGACTAGCACTCTACTATGTTACCTACCTGTTATGAGCAAATAGTTTTCCAAGGAGGAAAGCCAAACTATCAATAACTATATAAAAATACTTTGAATGACTAATAATTAGATAAATATAAATTAAAACAATGACACAGTCATCAAACTGGCAAGGCTGACAAAAAATAGCAAATACTTAAGGGGCTAGAAGGAAAAAAAATGCATTAATTTACTATTAATGGAGCTGTGAACTAGACAACCATACTGAAAGACAATTTGGAACCATGCCCCTAAAGATACTAAACTATACATGCTCAAAGATACTACTGCAAGGTCTATGTTCCAAAGAAATTTTTAAAAAGTATTCATATGTACCAAAATATTTATAGCAGCTCTTTTGTGATGGCAAAGAATTGAAAACTATGAGGATAACTATAAATTGGGGAATGGCTGAACAAGGTATCATTTTTCAGTTAGATCTTACTTTTTATGACCTCTTTGGGGGTTTTCTTGGCAGATACACTAGTATGATTTGACATTTCCTTTTTCAGCTCATTTTACAGATGTGGAAACTGAGGCAAACATAGTTAAAAGATTTGCCCAGGGTCACACAACTAGTAAATATCTGAGCTCATGAAGATGAGTCCTCCTGATTTAGGCCTGGCACTCTATCCACTGCATCACTTAGCTACCACAAATTATGATATGAATAATATATAATATATATATATATAAATATAGAGATGTTAATTGACTTAAAAGTAAAGAAAACCATTCAAATATATAGTAAAATATATATTAATAATATATATATAAAATAAAACACACATATGTAATAGAATACATATAATATTCTATAGAACAAAATACTACATATGGAATAATACATGTGTGTATGTGTATATATAATGAAATGAATTTATATACTATGTATATAAATGGGAACTGTTTCTATATATGATGGCATACTGTTGTGTTGTAATAAATAAAAAAGGAGATGGTTTCAGAGAAACGTAGGAAGATTTTTATGAACTGGTGAATCAGCAGAAAAAGGAGAGCAATTTGTACAATAAAAATATCAAAAAGACAAATGATTTAGAAACTCTGATCAAAAAAATGACCAACCACAATTCCAAAAGATTCAAGATAAAACATATTACTCATCTGATAAAGCAATGATAGATGCGAAGTACAAATTTAAATGTATCTATTTGTCTAGATATATTTAATATGATTAATATGGGAATTTATTTTACTTTACTATACATATTTGTAACATTTTGTTTTTATTGTTTTCTCAAGACTATGTGAAGAGATGAGAATGAGAGAAAGCAGATCTAAAAATAAAAGGGAATATAATTTAAAATAATAATAAAGGTTTAAAAACAGATCATTGGTAATTCTGGAGATCTCATTCACTCTGTATATTATCATGCATATTTCTAATATGTGTAATCTCTCTGATTTCTCTTTACTAAAAACTTAGATAAATGGATTTAATCATAACCACATAAAAAGAAAAAAAAGGATGATGATAGTGGTGCAAAAAGTACATGGTATGTATCCCAAGTCATTGTCAAAGGAAGAAGATAGTGTGAATAACTGGATTGGATGTGAAGTATGACCTGATTTGGGGTAGGCTAGATAAAGAAAGCTTTGTGCACCTGTGCTCATTTGTTACCCACTGAGCAATTGTGAAAGGACTGCTGAAAAAGGTAACAAGTTGGGCTTTAAAGGTTCAATAAGAACTCAGCATAGAGAGTTTCACATATTGTGTGAAAATTCTAGCAGAGAATGGAAGGAATTCCAGAATTAAATTCTAGCAGAGAATGGAAGGAATTCCAGCATTAAATGCATAATGTTCATGAAGAGGAGTAATATGAGTTTATTTGGAAAGGGAAGATGACCTAGACCCTTTGGGACAATTCTGGAAAGCTGAACTACCCAGATCTCAATTAAGCAAGGAATTTCTGCCTAGTAAATTGACTACTATTTTGAAAAGACAGTTGAGGGCAGGATACCAAATAAGTTATTCAGAGCACCCACACTGAGCTGGAGGAGTGAATGAAAAATTCTAATATGCAGAATAATACAAAGCAAGGCGGGGAAAGCAACACAAGAGCAGGTTGACAGTCTTCAGAGAAAAAAGAATTTAAATACAACAGCTGGTACAATAGAGAACTCCATGTAACAAGAAGATAGGATAATCACTGAGATTCTTTGAATTGTGCTGAAATTGGAAGCTATGAACAAAAGTGGGACTGGATGTGTTACATGTAAAAAAGCCAGACTTAGAGAACAGGCAGGATTTTAATTAGCTATGGCTTTGAAAAATGTACCACAAATTAGAAAGAAAGGGATTTGTTCAGCAGGTAAAATAAGATTAGCTTTTTGTTGAAAGTATCTAACTGGTCAGGAGTCTTAGTATATATATATATATATATATATGAAAATCCCCCATGCACTTCAATATTTGATTCTGTCAAATAAAACACTAAATTCATTGGCAATGCAGAGTTCATGGGTGATTTGGAAGGTTCTAAAAAGTAAAACTTAGAATCTTAGTACAAAAGAAGTATTTAATATACATTTGGTGAAATCCATTGAGTGATTTCTTATGCTCCTAGTGAATTGCCAGTCCACAAAACTTTTCTTTATGAAGATATTCTCAAGAAGATACTCATACACTCCTCCTGAATTTTCCTTCTTTCATCAGAGCTATTATATCATCATTATAGGGAGTTAGGGAGTTTCCAGAGAGGGTGCCTCTAATAGAGCAGATTGGCAACTGTACTCTGTAATACATAGTTTTATTTGCTTGTTCATTTTGGTCCATCCTTTTGATGTCCTCAATTTAATAGTTCATTTGGTTCTTCTTTTTAAAATTTGGATGCTAAAGCATTTGGTGAACACAGGTTTAATATTGATATTTTTTTCATTATCTATGGTGCCTGTTTAACTCATTCAGTTAAATCTATTTTGCTTTTAACTTTGAGATCATGATTTGCCTTTTTTTGCATCAGCTAAAGCATAATAAAATCTACTCCAGTCCTTTATTTTTGTGTCTTTCATTTTTAAATGCCTTTCATATAAATCACATTTTGTCACATTCTAGTTTTTTATCCATTCTGCTAAATGATGTTTTCTTGTTGTTGTTGTTTTATGGGTAAGTTGATCCATTTATGAACTGGGACATTAATACATTGTTGGTGGAATTGTGAACTGATCTAACCATTCTGGAGAGCAATTTGGAATATGCCCAAATTGTTATCAAACTATGCATACCCTTTGATCCAGCAGTATCTCTACTGGGCCTGTATCACAAGAGATCATAAAAAGAGGAAAAGGACCCACATGTGCAAAAATGTTTGTAGCAGCCTTTTTGGGCTGGCAGGAAACTAGAAATTTAGTGGATGCCCATCAGTTTGAGAATGGCTGGATAAGTTATGGTATATGAATGTTATGGAATATTGTTGTTCTATAAGAAATGATTATCAGCATGATTTCTAAAAGGCCTGGAGAAACTTACGTGAACTGATAAGTGAATTGAGTTGAACAAAGCCAAAGATCCCAACTTTTGGGATAAGAACTCACAATTTGACAAAAACTGCTGGGAAAATTAGAAACTAGTATGGGAGAAACTAGGCATTGACCCATACTTAACACCATATATCAAGATAAGATCAAAATGGGTTCATAATCTAAACATAAAGAATGAGATTATAAATAAATTAAAAGAATGTAGGATAATTTAACTCTCAGACCTGTGAAGGAAGGATTTATGCTCAAAAAGTTATCAAACTGTGCATATCCTTTGATCCAGCAGTCTCTACTGTGCTTATATCCCTTATATCTTATATCTTAAAGGAGGGAAAAGAACCCACATGTGCAAAAATATTTGTGGCAATCCTTTTTGTAGTGGCAAGAAACTGGAAACTGAGTGGATGCCCATCAGTTGGAGAATGGCTAAATAAGTTATAGTATCTGAATATTATGGAATAGTATTGTTCTGTAAGAAATGACCAGCAGGATGATTTCAAAGAGGCCTGGAGAAACTTATATGAATTGATGCTAAGTAAAATGAGCAGAATCATAGGATCATTATACACAGCAACAATAAGACTATATGATGATCAATTCTAATGGACGTGGCTCTCTTCAACAATGAGATGATCCAAACCAGTTCCAATTGTTCAGTAATAAAGAGAGCCAGCTACACCCAGAGAGAGAAGCATGAGAACAAAGTGTAGAACACAACATAGCATTCTCATTGTTTCTGTTATTGTTTGCTTACATTTCTGTTTTCCTTCTCAGATTTTTTTTCTTTCTAGATCTGATTTTTCTTGTGCAGCAAGATAACTATGTAAATATGTATACATATATTGGATTTAACATATATTTTAGCATATTTAACATGTATTGGACTATCTGCCATCTGGGGGGGGGTGGAGGAAAGGAGGGGAAAATTTGGAACAGAAGGTTTTGCAAAGGTCAATGTTGAAAAAAATTACCCATGCATATGTTTTGTAAATAAAAAGCTATAATAATAAAGAGAGAGAGAAAATAAAAACAAATTAAAACGAATGTTGGAAATTGTATTTACATGTAATTAGGGGGAATAAAATGCTAAAAAATTAAAATAAAAAAGATCTTGTGATGACACCTTTCCCCAGTAATAATAATGAGGAAGATAACATCAACAACCCAATTGTTCCATATAGAAAGGCGGGGGAGAAATGCTTTAAATACATAAAATAACTAAGGGAATAGAGAAAATGAATATGGACTTGTTCATCAAATCTGAGTCTACTAAGATGAGAGTACTTCAGAAGAAACCTGACTGAGGAGCATCTTAGCACAAACAGAAGTGAGAATTATTATGATATAGCTGAAAAAACTGTGGAGGTCATTTAGACCAATCCCTTCAAAATCAGATTCACTGAATCCAAGTCCAGTGTTCTGTCAACTGTATTGTATCTCAATGGAGTATTTATCTATTTGTCTGTCTAACAAGCATCTTTCCTGATAGGATATAACCTAATTTAAAACTAGAAACTGTTTCATTTTTGTTATAGGATCATAAATATATATCTGTAAAGGACATTGTAGGCCATGTAGCCTAGGGCACTTATTTTACAGATGAAGAAACTGAGGCCCAGGGAGCTTAAGTGTTGTGCCCATGGATGTACAATTAGTAGCCAAGTCAGAATCTGAACTCAGGTCTTGGACCTCCATTTTGCACTGTCTGCTACACTATTGCCTGCTACTTTGTATCCCTAATACCTAGCCCAGCATCTGGCAATAGGTGCAAGGTAAATGCAGTATATGGTGCCCTGAGGAAGATAGTTGCAAATATTAATAAGTTCTAGAAAATTTTGACCCACTTATGGAAAATAGATCTATAACAGCTCAATTAAAAGACAGATATGTGAGAAACATCTTTACCTTTTGCAAAGATCTTAGAATGTGACTCTAACCAATGCCTCTGTGAAGAGAGAATAACTCGGTGAAGTAACTATTGTTTCTATTTTATATTTGTTTCTATTTATTATATCTATGGCGAGGAAATTCATAATATTTCACAGACTCAAGTGGTCCAGAAAGCCCAGAAAGATCTGGTTTACCCTCAGTCATGGTAAAAACAACAATAACAAAGTATCTGGGTGTAGGTAATCTATACTTGACTCTGTTCCTCAGCCATAGGTAGATTTCAAATGAATTTGCAAGTGGACTTTTTCATCTTCAGCTTTCATTTTCAAAATCTCATTCAGTTACTTTTCCCCAGGAATGCTCTATAGGGAAACAATTGGCAGTAATCTTCTTCAGGGATAGGCTGAAAGATGGGTCGCTGAAAGATGTCCTAATCATAGATTTGGAAGGGACACATCTTTATTAAAGACTGCTCTAACATGATGAATCAGGAGATGAGCAATTGCTTTTTTTTAAATGTTAATAGCTTTTTATTTACAAGTTATATGCATGGGTAATTTTACAGCATTGACAACTGCCAAACCTTTTGTTCCAATTTTTCCCCTCCTTCCCTCCACCCCCTCCCTAGATGGCAGGATGACCAATATATATTAAATATATTAAAGTATAAATTAAATACAAAATAAGTGTACGTGTCTAAACCATTATTTTCTTGTACAAAAAGAATTGGACTCTGAAATATTATACAATTAGCCTGTGAAGGAAATCAACAATGCAGAAGGACAAAAATATAGGCATTGGGAATTCAATGTAATGTAATGTAATCTCCTGTTGGAATCCTTACAAAGTGTTAATCAGAGTTGATAGAGACAATAATTATCTAATTTAGCATGGTTCAGTATGATTGATCTGATGCTATGAGGAGATGTTATGGGCCAGAACTTGAAACAAGGTGCTAAGTGGAATTGAGGAGATAATGTTTAAATCTAATTTAGCACTGATTTAATCATACAACAAATAATGGTTTTTCAGTGATATAATGATTGGTGTGTACTCAGTGAACAGCATATAAGCAAGAAGCTCTCGGGGCCAAAGAGCACTCTGGGAGATACAGAAGCCCACAAGTCCACTCTTGGAGGCAAAGTCAGATTCATTCCATCTTCCCCCTTTGTGCTGGCTGGAGGCTGAAGAAAGCAGAGGCAAAGGACAAGCTGCAAGAGCTCTTGGAACCAAGCAGAGACATAGGCCTCTAAGAAAACTAACCGGGCCCAAGGAAAGATAAGAAATAAATGTTTGGATTTTATCAGCTGGCTGTATTTGAGGTGATTATTACTCTGAACTGAAACTAAGGCTGTCTCCAGAAAACCTCCCCAAGAAACCTGTTTCCAGAGAGAACCATTATATTTTAAAGAAGAGAACACCACATTTGGCCCCACGTTGGGTGCCAAAATGTGGTGTTCTTCTTCTTTTTCATATAATATATGATGGTCCTTTGGGCATCAAAATTCATCAGTTCATGTAAATCTCTCCAAGCCTTTCTGAAATCATCCTGTTGGTCATTTCTTACAGAACAATAATGTTCCATAATATTCATATACCACAATTTATTCAGCTATTCTTCAATTGATGGGCATCTACTCAGTTTCCAGTTTCTGGCCACTACAAAGAGGGCTGCCACAAACATTCTTTGAGCAATTGCTTTTTAAGAGATTAATAATGGTTGAAAGAAAGGAACCTGAAATCTGGGGTTCCAGGCTCATATTTTGTTACAATTACAATAATGCATTAAAAAATCAACTTTGGAAATGGTTACTAAGCCTACATTCACTCAGAGAAACCAGTACTATTAGTAGAAGAAATCACAAAATAAACTTTCAGTCAATAAACATTTGTTAAGTGCCTACTGTGCTAAATGGTTAAGTAAAATAAAATTAAAAATTCATTTTCTAAACCCAATTTAATTCATTGACTCTTTGTGACCCTATGGATCATAGTGCTCCAGGCCCTTCTTTTCCCCACTTTCTCTCAGTCTGTCCAAGTTCCATGAAACTCTCCATCTCAACCTCTGGTGTCCCTTTCTCCTTTTGCCTTCTATCTTCCCCAACATTAAGGTCTTTTCCAATGAATTCAATCTTATGTGGCCAAAGTTTTTAAGCTTCAGCTTTAATATTTGACCTTGCAGTGAATTGTCTGAATTAATTTCTTTAAGTATTGACTGATTTGATCTCCTCACTGTTCAAAGAACTCTTATAAGTCTTCTCCAGCACTACAATTCAAAAGTGTTGATGTTGCAGTACTCAAGTTTTCCTTACAATTCAACTCCCAGTCATACATTGCTAATGGAAAAAGTATACCTTTAACTATATGGACCGTTATCAGCAAGATAATGTCTCTGCTTTTTAGTGTGCTCTCCAGTTTTTCCATAGTGTTCATTCCAGGGAACATACATCTTTTAATTTCTTGGCTCTGGTTGCTTTAAGCCAGGGGTCCTCAAACTACCGCCGAGGGCCAGATGTGGCAGCTGAGGAAAATTATCCCCCTCACCCAGGGCTATGAAGTTTCTTTATTTAAAGGCCCACAAAACAAAATTTTTGTTTTTACTATAGTCCAGCCCTCCAACAGTCTGAGGGACAGTAAACTGGCCCCCTATTTAAAAAATTTGAGGACCCCTGCTTTAAGCCCAAGAACATAAAATCTGGCACTGCTTCCATTTTTCTCCCTCTGTTTGCCAGAAAGTGATGGAACCACTTGATCTACTTTTGGGATTTTTTTTAAAGTTTCAAGCTAACTTTTATTTCATGACTCTCATAAAGTGGATTCTCAATTCTTCATTTCCGCTATCAGAATTGTATCAGCGACATATCTAGAATTATTGATATTTCTCCAAGCAACCTTAATTCCAGTTCTTGATTCATCCAGAATGGCATTCTGCATAATGTACTCTGTATATAAGTTAAATAAGGAGAAAATGTACAGCCTTATCATACTCCCTTTCCAAGTTTAAACCAATCAGTGGTTCTTTGTTCATTTCTGTTGCTTCTTGACCTGCATAGAGTTTTCACAGGAAACAAGTAAGATGATCTGGTACTCTCCTCTCTTTGAGGACTTGCCACAATTTGTGATGATCCCCACAAAGACTTTTGTGTAGTCAATGAAGCAGAAGTAGATGTTTTTCTATAACTCCCTTGCTTTCTCCGTAATCCAGTGAGTGTTGGCAATTTGATGTCCAGTTTCTCTGCCTCTTTGAAAATCAACCTTTTCTGCTAACTCTCAGTTCATATAAACTGAAGCCTAGCTTGAAAACTCTCAAAAACAATCTTACTGGCATGTGAAATGAGCCATTTTTTGGGGTCATTTCAACAGTCCTTATCATTGCCCTTCTTTAGGATTCAAATGTCAACTAATCTTTTCCAAATCAGTAACCACTGTTGATTTTTCCAAGATGGCTGACATATTCAGTGTAGCACTTTAACAACATCACCTTTTAGGATTTTAAATAGCTCAGCTGGAATTTCATCATTAGCCTTATTGTTAGCAGTACTTCCACAGGTCAACTCAGCTTCTAATTTAAGAAAACTTTCTTATCTCTCTCTGCTATTTTCTGGAGTTCTACATGCAACTGAGTATGTTTTTCCCTTTCTCCTTTCCCTTTCCTTCTCTCCTCAGCTAAAATGTAACCGTGTAAGTATATAACTGTGATGCTTTCTTGCTATTCTTTTTCTTTGGAATTTTTTAGGGGTCAAAAAGAGTCAAAAAGACCTGAATTCATAATCTGCTTTTTGACACAAGTTAACTGCTGTCATGGGCTTGTCACTTAATTTCTTTGGATTCTAGGCAGCAACATTTTAAGAACTAAGCTATGAATGAGTTGTTGAGTCTACCGATGGAAGGAGCTTTCATAGCAGAATCTCTCTTACATTGATGAAATCTAAAGTCACCAGTAAATAATAGAAACTTCAGATACTTCAAAGGATTTCCTCCCCCCAGAATACAGATGCCAATTCCTCTATACTTCAGTATATGATCTCCATGAGTTGTTGTGACCAAAGTTTGCAAAACTGTAGCTGCACTCTCTAGTGATGAGTCTCTCCTCAGTTATTTCGTGAAAAATAATTTTTGGCTTTGAACAATTTTATTTGTGTAAATGAACAGAAATAGAGAGCGTTTCATGAGGACCTGATAAAAAGAGTCCTCAGAGAAAAGAATTCACTGATGAAAATGAGGCCAGAGTGCTTTGCTTCCCAGCAGCTAATTTACATGTGACTATTATGATGCCTTTGAAGTTGACCCTTAGAAAACCCCCATAATTTTAACTTTTTGGTGCCTATCAGGGAACTGCATATCGCCTATTTGTAGCATGAATGATAAGAAGGTGAAATTTGATCTCCTAAGATAGAAGTGAGTTGCTTCTGCTTTGAGGCAGAAGACCGATAGTAAACATCAAAGCAGAGCAAAGGCTGCCACCTACTGCTTGCAAAGAACTCATCTCGACTATCAGTTGAGGAGAAGGCCCAGAACCTCTTTGCAAAAGGAACCAAGCTTGCTAAGCAGAGGGCTAAGAGGAAAGCATCAAGCCAAGAGCTAGAGAAGAGCCTGGATTCTCCTCCACTCCAACATCCCCAATCCTAAATTGATAAACTGAATGGAGAAACATAGTCTTTGGATTTGCTGCTCATGGATGCTTCAGGATGAAGAAAAATGCTGCTTGAAACTGGAAAAAAGGAGAGGCTCGTCTGCCTTGCCCTTTTAATTTTAACAATTTATGGTCTGAAAGAAAACCCTTCTGAGTCCAGCAAAAAAAAGCAACCGGGAACAGCTCTGTCAGTCCTAGGCTTAGGTAAATTGCTTTTGCTTAAATGAATATAATGCTGACTATAACATAGTCAAAGAAGAGTTCCTATGGAGCAGCCAACAGAGAAATAGTTCTAAATTAGAGGTGATCTGAGGTGTAAGCTGTTCCTTAAGATCAAGGGTATTAAGGCCTGCATTTCATAGTCCTGAGTTACACTGAATACATGGGTTGCCCTACTTGTATGTCTCCTTGCTAAGTTTCTATGGATACCAAGAACGTGCTATGTTTTGGTGGGAGAGTATGTTCCAAGTTTATGGGTAGGCTAATGTTAAAATTATCTTTGGTTGATATTTTTAGCAAAAATATTTTTTATGATTAATGGTATCACTTTGACTAATTTGTATAAATGGGGAACACAATGGTGGAGATTAGGAGCTATAGTTGTTAGCTCTTTTATACCAGGACTCTAGGAATGAATTGTAGTCACAAGAGCACCCTTCTGTGAATGCTCTGACCTTTCAAGTTCAATGAATGGGTCAGCCCAGAGGAGTTTTAGTGCCATGCTTATATTACATTGGTGTGGTCTTTTCATCATAAAAACAGAGACTATCACTGGGTCAGACGTGTTAAGACTCGAGTTCATTCAGGCCCTACTCTGATGATTCATTGTACTGTGGCATTGCCATTAGAAATAAAAACACTGGGGAGAAAAACAATATGGATTGTAAATTTAATGTGTTTGTTCATAAGCTTATGTGCTTTCACGTTGCATTTGGGACAAGAAAGGGAAGCTTATATGTAACTTCATATGAGTCATTAATGAAATATGATCTTCTGAGACACATCAATGAATCGGAAAAGAAGATATCAAAATTGAAAAAAATAAAGGGAATTTAATTAGATGAGAAGTCATTTGACAAGGTGAATTTCAATAGTTAAGGACCAAACTTAAACTTTCCCTTCCTACATCTATGATAGTTATTAATTCACAGAATATATACATATACATGTATCCTCACACTCCTCTCTTTTTTGGGGGGTCCAGTCTTTTTTTCTTTATTGCTTTTTTTTTCTGTTTATTCATGTGTATTAACTTTTTAAATACACATTTCTTTGTGAATCATGTTGGGAGAGAAAAATCAGAACAAAAGGGAAAAACCACAAGGAAAAAAACAGAAAAAAAAGAAGCGAAGATAGCATGTATTGATTTACATTCAATCTCCATAGTTCTCTTTTTGGATGCAGATGAATCCAGTATTTCTTGAAACAAGCTATATGTGCTTCAGACACAACTCTTCGTCCAGCCTGGCCCCTTCCCTCTTTTATAATCTTCTATGCCCATACTCCACCTGGTTAATTAGCATCTGTTATATATGACAGCAAATGAAGGAGATCAATCAGCCAGGTATGAGCAAGAACTCACCCTTCCCTCTTCTGCTTTGTTTTGTTGTTTCTCTGGCAATTTGAATTTTCTTTGACTCTTCTCATTGGCTGACCATCCTAATCTATGAAAATACTTTTGTATAGAGAATTGACCTGTGTTGATCCCCACCTAGTTTTAGAAGGGTGGGAAGAGCTGGTGTGCTTCCCTGATGGAGACAAGATCTTAGCTATCTTATGTAGAAGCAAAGCTAAGTATACAAAGGACAACATATATCCTCTTCACTCACATCCTTGAACTTCTTTTCTTATCCTGCTGTGGCCTAAATACTGTTATTACAAATATGGTTGTATCCCTCCTGAGTTGCTTCTGTCCTCCCCTTATTTGTTCCCATTGCTAGGTGTTCCCTTAGACCTTAAATCTTCCCTTGGGGAAGCTGAAAATGTATCAAATTAAAGATCTCTTGCTTTTAGCAGTATCATTGGCTGGTGAGTCTCTCCCCTGTGAAAAACCCCAAAACCATTATAGTGGATTGGAATAGTGTCATATCCTTTTTTTTATTTACTCCCTCTTTTTCCTTCCTTGCTTCCAGTTCCATAAGCTCTGTTCTTTGGATTTGTATTTTTGTCCTCTAAATAAACAAACTCATTTCTTTGAAATGTGATATTTGTAAACCATTAATGCAATTTTTTTTCTTTTTTACTAAATGTACTGAAGATAATCTCTTCATTAAGGTATTTTCATTAAGGTTTTCAAAATTCCTTAATGAATTATTTTGTAAATTTTATTCATTTGACTAATGGTATTACTTAGATTCAGAGATTGTTAGAATTATAACTTAAGAGATCATCTAGGCTGGCCTTCCATTTTTGTTATTGTTCAATTATTTCAATCATGTCTGACTCTTTGTGACTCCATTTTAGGGGATAAAGATACTCATGTCGTTTGCCATTTCCTGCTCCAGCTCATTTTACAGATGAGAAACTGAGACAAGTAGGACTAAATGACTTTTCCAGGTCACAGTTAATAAGTAGGCTGGATTTGAACTCAGGTCTTCTTTACTTTAGGTCAGGCCCTTTATTTATTCACTGTGTTACCCACCTTGCTGCTCCAGGAAGCCAAAAGAGATTTAATGACTTCCTTAAAGAAAGAATTCCTCTCTCTTGGTCTGGTGTTCTTTCCACTATTCCATTTCTTTCTTTTTGTTTTTAATCACTCATCAGGTATTCTGGAGTTTCTTTGTATGATTATAGTCTCCATTTCCAGGACAACTGGAAACTGAAAAACTGCATATACCATCAGTTTGCCTCATACACAAAACATGATCCAGTGTCAAGAATTTAGTCCTAATAACTGGATTCTGAGGAAAAAGCCCAACTTGGGCTATCATGCAGTTGATTAATTCAAATTATTTTAAGCCAGTACACCTTCTGATCCTCTCCTTGTTTAGGATATAAGAACCAACCCCCTTTACCTCTATTGCATTTCAACTCTGCTGAGTTCAATTATTAAATAGGCCACAAGAGCTAACAATTTCAAAAGTTGTTTTCAGCAGTTCAACATAATGGATAATTAAAGGATACATTAGGGAAGGGGGAATCGTGCATACATATATAGCAATCATCACTGTAATTGAATAAAATTGTTAGGAGTCAAACATGTGCACTAACATTTCTAGGAGGTCAATTAGACCAAATGTAAGTTTATTACCGTGTGCTTTTGAAAGGAATTCCATAATGAAAAGAAAAAAGGCAAATACTTTACTTTCTATGTAAATAATAAATTATTTGCATATCCCAGATGATTTCTTTTCCCTTTATCCATTCCCTCCTTGCTACTGCATTTCAAGAAATATTTATTGTTGGATCCACTGTGTCTAGCAGCATGCTAAATCCTGTGGGATGGTATGCATCTTCTTTAGGGACTCAGAAATATATTCAATTCAACAAACATTTATTAAAGATTATTAGTACTAGATGCAGTGATAGGCTATGGATACAAAGATGAAAATTAAAACAAAATAATCTCTGCCCTCAAGGAGCTTACATCCTTCAGGAAAACATCCATTTATAGCAAAGGGTAAAAGGCAAAGTTGAGAAAATTCTGCCTCTGAAAGAATATACCCTTTTATGAGCCACCATTTTGGCAATTTCTTTGGTATCCATGAATGAACAGGGCATTAAAGTAAGAGTAACAGTTTTGTCCATCTTCAGCAGATGACTCGATGCTTGACATGCTCTTCCCTGAAGAGATGGAGTACCCAACTATAGCTATTTAGTGTGATAATGGCGTTTGATAGACTGGACACAAACACCATTGTCACACTCCATAGCTCTGGCAAGGATAACACACAGCCCAAAGAATATTAGTTGCACTTCCACATGGCAGCACTGCCATGAACCCACCAAAAAGGAAGTCTCCAGATCTCTATGCATTACCTGAAAGGGAAAGAGGAGATAGGACACCATGACAAACTTTATAGGAAATGGAGAGACAAGCTGAAGGAAGTCATAACAAAAGGTAGAAGATTCTCCTTGCCCTGTCCAAACTGAAACTGCCTTATGAGAGTAGTTATTTGGTCTACACTGACACTAGCAAATCTGCCCTTTGTTCTGCTTTCATAGGATCACAAAATCATCTATCTAGAACCGGAAAAGACCTCAGAGGCCATTCATTCCAGCATCCTCATTTTAGAAAGGAAGAAACTAAGGATCAAGGAGTGACATCATATACAAGATCACACAAATAATAAGAAACAGGAAGAATTCAAACCCATGTTCTCTGATTCCAGAGTTAGTGTTTTCCATGTTACATATTCTTTGTCCTACAATTAAGCACTCCTTAAAGTAAGTGGAGATTTCTTAAGGAAATCAAATATGTGATGAGCCCACTAGAATATTTGTTTTCACTTATTTTTTTTAGGCTGAGAAAATAAAACATCTACAGTGGATACACTACTGTATGTGTGAAACCAGAATTTGACAAACAAAAATATTTTGTGGGAATGCATATAATAAGCAAGCATAAAGTTATGAAAAGGCTCTCTTTCCCTCCATCTCCCCCTTCCTTAATAATTCCTAGCATATTATTAATGCCTGCTTTAAGTCTGTGACAATTTTGGTAAGTGGTATTTTCTTCCCAAGAAAGAAAACTCACTTCTTTTAAGGAATAGAATTTTGACATCAGTAGCATGGCCTTGGTTACCTAACAACCAAGCTCAGTTTGGATTTTAAATCTCAGTCCATTATGGTAGTGGAAAGGAAAAGGAGTAAAATTGAAGAGACAGGAGGTAAGCTTAGTGAAAAGGACCTATTCATTTTGGAGGCAATAGCATTCAGATCTTAGCCAAAAGGAGACCTATCTGTGAAGCAATCCTGCTCTAGATTTGCACAGGTTTCCAGTTTGAATTATTTTTTTGATAGTACTAAACTCCTTGCCACAGTAGAAAAGACAAGAAGCTAAGTATTTTACTTCACTGATTTTCTTTTTTACTATGCAGTAAAAAGAGGAAAGTTGGGGCTAGGTTCATGTTTCTCAGAATTGCCTCTTTTTCTAAATACAACCAGAAATACTTTCTAAATTTAATGTTGTCATATCCTTGAGCACCTAAAATCAATTTTCTTTGTATTTCCTAAAGACAATCTGGTTTCCTGTCTCCCAGTAAATGAAATCAGCAGGCTTGACAAAGACAACAGGGCTTCAGGTTTTGTGAGGATTGATATATTTTTAAAAGTCATTTTTATCATACTCAGATTGAGGGAGTTGGCTCCAGCTATTTGCTTATCTTCTTGGTTTGTTTATCCTTTTAATAGGATGACTCATTTCCCTTTAGAATGTGACTTTGGTCCATTAGCCAAACAGGCCACTGATTGCTTCGGTAGTATGATTTGAGGGATATTAGAAAAGCCCTTCCCAGCCTCTTTCTTACCCTCAAATGTGTCTCCACAGGCTAGACATTAGTAACTGAAATTGTTCTGTTACTAGAAATTCTTTTTAGTCCCTTACAAAGCTCCAAATATTCCTGGGAAGGATCAAATGTCCAGGTTATAATCAATCATCAACAGTCTAGCATGAATTAGTTGAGGAAATCCTCTCCAGTAAGCCGAGTGGTTTTCTATTAACGAGCTTTTAACTACAGAAAGTCAAGACATCAAAATGGCTATTGAGCCCCAGCTTCAGTAAACTAAAATATAGCACTGTATTCACTATTTCTTATTCTTATCCTCAGAAATTTCTGGACCCTTATTCGTAGCATCCAATTCTGAGCTTCCTTAAAACTTGCCCAGACTCATCCAAAGGATCTGATAAAAGGCCTCATTTCTAAAATATATAGAAAACTGACTCAAATTTATAATAGTTTAAGTCATTCTCCAATTGATAAATGGTCAAGAGAGATGAAGACAGTTTTCAGATGAAGAAATTGAAAGTATTTGTAGCCACATGAAAAGGTGCTCCAAATCCCTATTGATCAGAGAAATGCAAATTAAGACAACTCTGAAATATCATTACACACCTGTCAGATTGGCTAAGATGACAGGAAAAGATAATGATGAATGTTGGAGGGGATGTGGGAAAACTGGGACACTGATACATTGCTGGTGGAATTATAAATACATCCGGCCATTCTGGAGAGCAGTTTAGAACTATGCTCAAAAAGTTATCAACTGTGCATACCCTTTGATCCATCAGTGTTTCTACTGGGCTTATATCTCAAAGAGATCTTAAAGAAAGGAAAGGGACCCACATGTCTAAAAATGTTTGTGGCAGCCCTGTTTATAGTGGCAAGAAACTGGAAACTGAGTGGATGCCCATCAATTGGAGAATGTCTGAATAAATTATGGTATATAAATGTTATGGGATATTATTGTTCTGTAAGAAATGACCAGCAGGATGATTTAAGAGGCCTGGAGAGACTTACATGAACTGATGTTAAATGAAATGAGCAGAGCCAGGAGATCATTATACACGGCAACAACAAGACTATATGATGGTCAATTCTGATGGACATGGCTCTCTTCAACAATGAGATGATTCAAACCAGTTCCACTTGTGCAGTGAAGAAGAGAGTCATCTACTCCCAGAGAGAGGACTGTGGGAACTGAGTATGGATTATAACATAGCATTCTTGCATTGTGTTTTCTTTCTCAGCTTTTCTTTTTCCTTCTTTCTTGATCTATTTCTTATGAAACAAGATAACTGTATAAATATGTATGCATATATTGGATCTAACATGTATTTCAACATATTTATCATGTATTAGACTACCTGCCAACTAGGGGAGGGAGTGGGGATAAGGAGGGGGAAATCTGGAACAAAAGGTTTTGCAAGAGTCAATGTTGGAAAAATTACCCATGCATATACTCTGTAAATAAAAAGCTTTTGTCAAATAGATAGATAGATAGATAAATGAATAAATAAATAAACAGAAACTTGCCCAGACTGAGTTCTACCTTTTCTATTGCCATAGCAACATCTCAGAACTCACATGCATGGATGTGAGCAAGCTATGATGACTTATATAACTTTCATCTAGTTCAGTTGCATTCAATACATTTAACAAACACATAATACTAATGCTTAATCTGTTATGACTCAGATTTTATGTGTGTTTTATATCTTTTTCATGTATTTGATTTCTTTCTTTCATTTGCCCAAAGGTGCCTGGGGACCTAGAACAAAGCTCCTCACACATTTTAGTATATGAAATGAAAGTGTTTTGAAGACAGGGATGGGATTTTTCTCTTTGAATCTCTTGGGAGCAGCAAAACATCTTGGCATAAAGGAGATGGTTAACAAGAATTAGCTGGTTTTGAAAGACACTACTCTATTAACTACAATCTCTTAGTTGTAGTCCTTCTCTTACTATTTCTCAGAACTTATAGTAAAGATAGCTGAATCTAGGAAGAGTGGAGAAGAAGCTAAAAGGGAGTGAACTGCTTGTTAGATTGGAGTGTTAATGGTTGTTTGAAGATGAATGTACTGTGTGAATATTTTTGGCTACCTTTCATAGTCCTCGGCCATAGTGGAGGTATAAACTTCTCTCTACTGTCCCCGCTGGGTGGCTCATCACTTCTTAAGAATTCTACAAAGGAAGAAAAAGAAGAAGAGATGAGAATTGAGGGAGAAACAGACAGAGAAAGACAGAAAGAGTGCATTTAGTAAGTGTTATGCCAAGCATTGTACTAAGTATTGCAATTACAAATACAAGCAAATACAAGAAAGAATTTGCAATCTAATAAGGGAAACTGGACTAAGAACTAAGAAAAGTCAAAGTTAAAATGAGGTTTATACTATCTTTTCTTCTTTAATCCCTACTATTCTTCCAATTTTCTATTTCTTCATAAACCCCAAAATGAAGCAATTCTCAGCATTGCTGTCCACCCTGAACCTCCTACTGGACATTTTCCCTCCACCCTCAAAGCAAAGATCCAGAAGGTTCTAATCAGAAAATAGACAAAGGTTATTCTTTCATCAATAAGCATGAAAAGGTGACATCTTGGAGAAGATGTTATCTTCAGGGTAACTTCTCCAGAGTTCTTCAGATGGATCATGGAAGATTTCTGATTGCTCTGATTTCTGATCAACTCATAAAGATTTACAAAATGTCAGCTATGAACTCAGCACTTTATATTTAGCCATTTAAAAATTTTTGCGACAATATCAAATGATTACCTTTTATTATTATTAATATTTTTGGCATTAATAACAGAGGTAATAGCTGCTATTGTTGTAGTGCTTTAAGGTTCGAAAAACACTTTTCATGTTATTTTTTATGATCCTTGCAATGCTTTGGGGGTGGGGTGGGATGGTACTATAGGCATTAAAGCAAGCAGGATAGTGAAAGAAATACTGGATTTAGAGGAAAGAACTGTATCAGACTCCACCCCTATGACATAAGATTAAACTATATGACCATGAGAAAGTCACTTTGTTGCTTATTTCACTTTTTTCATCTGTAAAATGTGAATAAAAATAGTTCAAGTACTTACTTCACAGGGCTGTTAAGAAGATCAAGTGAGAATACAAAATATAAACTCCTATAATGTAAGTTCTCTGAGAGCTGGAACTATTTTTGCTTTTTCTTTGCACTCCCAGGGCCTTAAGGTAGTGTTAAAGTGTTTATTGAATGCTCTTATTCCTCTGTGTGTGTGTGTGTGTGTGTGTGTATAGACAGAAACAGAGACAGAAAGTAAACAAGAGAAAGCATTAAACTCCAATCAGTTTCTAATCCAGTTCATTGAAAGGATTTAGTCATTCATTTGACTGATAAAGTGATGATACTCATCTTTTTTTTCCCCCTCCAGCATAATCTTGTTATGTCTGAAGATTCAGAGTTTGAAATTACAGCAGGTTCTTTTGGTAGACTTCTCAGATACACACATACATACACACACACACTCATACACGCACACATACATACACATATCTTATACAAATATACATACACACATTTTCAGAAATATACATGTATATAAAACTACTGAAAAGTATGCTATTTTAAATTTCATTAGTTATATCATTATTTCTAGTGTACAGTAAAGTGAAGGTTTTCAGCTTACAAAGTAGATAATGAAATAGTTTGGTTTTGTTTTTTAAATTTGATTTATTAATTTGACATAATTAGGAAACTCCTCTACCAAAGTTATTCTGTTGCTAGCTGGAGATGACACTGGGCTCTTGAATGCTGTGTCCCGAATATCAACTTTAGCAAGGTCTCCTATGTTGGAAACACTGAATACTGGCCCACTGAAAGACTATGTTATGCATTAACAGAAAATCAACATAGATAGGGACAGAAAGTCCAGATCAGAAGGCTGGCTATCAAGTAATAAATCTGTTAAAGCTCATCTACTATGAGGTGAGGAGGAACTGTGATCAGAGTGAATGGAAGGAATCCTGAGGGAGATCATGGCTCCTTGAACGGAACTAAAATATGCCACAAAGAAAATTACCACCTTGATGTATTCTCCTTCAAAATTCATTGAAACTTTTTTTATTCTCACTATATGGAAAATCAACATACCAACTTAAAATGGTTATCCCTGGACAGGCAGGATGGTATAAAAGTGAAGAACACTAAATAAGAAATCAAGAGAAATGAATTCAAATGCTGGATCTATGCCTATGTGAGTTTGAGTAGCTTAACCTCTTTGGGCCTCAATTTCTTATAATGAAATGGTTGTCCTAGATCAGTGGTCCTCAAACTTTTGTTCTCAATATCTTTATCCTATTAAAAATGATTGAGGATCTGTCCAAAGAGTTTTTGTTTATGTGGGTTATAATTATAGATATTGATCACATTAAAAATAAAAACCAATTATGAATTTGTAGACTCTCTGAAAGGATTTCAGAGATTCCTCAGGATGCTCTGGACCAGAATTTGAGAACCACTGTCCTAGATGATCTATAAGGCTCCCTCTAACTCAAAAAAACTATGATACAATCTATGATTTCTGAGGAAGTTTTGATTTTGTGGGAGTATATCATTCTCCACCATATAGTCTACAACCCATTTGTGACTTAGCAGATAAATATATTCCTATAATAAAACCAATGAATGCTAACCAGCGTTTCTATAGGACTTTCCTCATGATAACCCTGCAGGCAGGTAGTTATTATTAACCCAGGTCTCTTGACTTTAGGTTCTGCATTCTTTCCACCAGATCTAAGCTCATGAGATCTCTTGCTAACTGTTCTTTAAATCAATCACCAATGTAAGAGCTAACAGGAGTTCTCAATAAATTATCATTTGAGTGGCTGACACTTGAAAGGGAAAGGCTGTTTGCCTAGTGATTCTTGTGAGCCAATTTCATTTCTGTGCTGATGCTTAATTATTCTTAAGTACTATCTGCAGAATAATTAAAGGTGAGAGAGGAAGAGAAGAAGAATGTCTGTGGAGGTTGGTATTTTATAAAATCAAAAGATAAACCCAAAAGATATAGTATCAAGGGAACCTTAGGTACTGGACTTACCCTTTCTTTTATGGGAGCATGTTTATTGTTTATTAATTCTTTTATTATTTTGCCTGTTTCTTTCTAGGCTGGGTTTTTGTTAAATCTGGGCTAGCGAAACATTAATTGACCCTAGTTCTTATACTCCAAACAACTGGCTCTGGCTGCCTTCTTCATTTCTTTTACCTTCCTAGAGAAGGCAACGCCAACCCTTTAGATGGCAGATGCCTGCTTTCTCCTCAAGGCCTCAAAGTTTAGTCATTTTAGCAGAAAGACAAACACATTTTCCTAGAATCCCAGATGCTACCCAGGTTTTGTCTTCTGAAATGTTAACCACCTCTCCCTGTCCAAAGTGTTTGGTGTCAGTGCCTGCTCCCAAAGCAAAATCTACTTTACCTCAAGGGACAGAAAGTGATATAAGGAGACACTTACCACCTCCAAGAGTGGCTGCATGGTGGGGAGCTTCTCCTCTGCAGGGTCTGTCCCAGATTCTGATCTGAACAGTGACTGGGCCTTGGCGTTCCACACATCTCTTAGAGCTAGATGCATCCCTCTAAAGAGCTTTCTCCTGCTTTGCCTTTCAGCAGCCCAGAGGCAGAAACAAGGCCCTCTGCAGCTTCTGTTCCCAGTGTGCCTTTCCCTCTCTCCCTTTATGGGATCCAGGGATTTAAAGTAAACAATTCTTTCTCTTTCTGATAAGTCACATTAAATTATTGATTTGGGGGAGGGGGAGGTCGACCTCAGTCCACTAAGTTAGTCACCTTTGGCCAAACAGACCAAGCACATACTGGAAATCCTGGGTTAGTTCCCCCCACCCCACCCCCCAGCTTGTGGGAGGACACAAACTTGATATGTAATAAGGGTTGTAGAACCTGAGAGTGGAAAAAGTTGGGTTTGAGAAGAACATAGGCAATAATATCTGGTGGGTAACTCAAGAGTTTTCTCTGAAAGCTGGGCAAGCCTGTTTAACTCTCTTCACACCAACCATCAGCTAGCAGGTTACCACTGTTCTCTTTCCCCCTATCTCAATGCATTTTAAAATTAAGGCTCCTTTAGGGAGCTCTTTAGGGAACTCTTTTGTCTAACATAAAGGGAATTTGTAAAGACGTAGTCTTGGCTGGAAAGGGGAAATCGGTCACTATGTCTCTTCAGATTTCCAAAAAAAAAAAAAATCAAACGAACAAAAAATGAATTGAGTATATTAGTCTGTTAATTTATTTTTTCTTGGTTCTGTCTAGTTTGAACTAAGCAATACTTTGGATAAAATCCTGGCCTTTTCAAGTGATCATTTCTTCTACTATTATAAATCAAATTACAGTCACTAAGCTCTCAATCGTTATTTTGAGGGAGCTGGAGGGAAGAAGGTGGTCCAGACCTTGATCCATCTAGAGAACTCCTGGTGTGAAAACTGCCCACCAATTTAGATCAACGACTAATTTGTAATTTAAGAATCTCAGGAAACTGGGATGGGAGGGTCAGGGGAAGGGATGGCAGTGGGAAGGGATAGCAGTAAAAGGTTAAAATTCCTGCACTGGGTCACCTATATCAGAAGAACTGAACTTCTTGGACTCCAATGCTCTCTCTCATTTACTACAGTTTATTACTTATATTATTATTATAAATAATTAATTTATTACGATTTTTTAATCTTCATGGGATTTGAGGGGTATTTTTCCCTTTCTGTGATGAGTAAGTCAGTTTGGCAATAAGTGTATCTCATAATAGAAAAAAAAAATTCTAAATGTCTCCACTACCATTTGTGGACTCTTAAAGTTGTGTTATCATGACTCTAAAAGCCCACTGTGAACAAATAATTTTAGGAGACAGACCATTGAAATATGAATAACAGTGGTTATCTTTCTCTTTTGCTCATAATTACTACAATGACACTACTGAGTACAAAGGATAAGGGGGGAAAAGGGTTCTTTTTGGCTTTGTTTTGTTTTTATAAATGGCTTTGCAGCAGAGAGGCATGTTTTGCTACTGTTTTTTGTTTGTTTGTTTCCTACTCAGGGAGAACTTTTAAAATAGATTCTAACTAAAGTACAGGAAGTTTCTATAGAGAAGACAGGAAGGGGGATACTAGTTCCTGAACAACGATTTCTCTTCAGTTTCCCAATGACAATTTGGTTTATCTCCTTATATGAAGAAAAAGTGGACTGTCCAAAATCACCCAGGCTGTCCATGAAAGAACTATGTGACTGGATATGGTAATTTAAGGGCAAAACATTTGTGCTATAAAAATCTAATCTGTCATCTTGAGAGGAACCAAATAAAACATTTTTCCAGAAAGTTTTCCGTATCCTGCTCCCAAATGAAACTTCCAAACTCATGTGTATTTTGTCACAGGGAGACAAAGCTCAACTTCAAAAAAGGAATTTTGTTGGCATTGTCTTGCACGGTATATGGTAAATTGATTTGTATTTATTTTTTAATTTGTTTCACCACCTGGTTTGGTTACGGTAATCATATTTCTTTACTGAATGATTATGAGTTAAAATCCTTTAGGGAAAGTGGAAAGCTTTGCCAAGTGAGTTTTCCAGACATATATTCTTACAAGAGACAAGCAGATCCCTCCCACCTTCAGTTCTCAGCAGGATGCACATCTGGAACACTTTTCCTCAACATTTCTCACTAGGCGAAACCTGAAGCTTGTTCCACAAATCCCCACTTTCTCTTCAGTTCTAAAACCATAACTAGCGGAAATGTTAATTTCTTTAAAATTCCCATTGGTACTGCCTCTCAGTCACTTGGATATGTTAGAAGTAGGATGATCCTTATATTTTGGCTCCCTTCTGTCCCACTGCCTTTAAGACAGCTACTGTGATAAAGTATTGTTACACTTATGATGCTCATTAGGAGGCTACGGGTGGTAAGAGTTGATACATACTCATGGTTTTTTAGAGTAAAGTGTGAAGGTAAGTACTGGGATTTTTAACATTGTAGGAAGTTTAGGTTTTAGATGTAGTCATTTCAGGGAGCATTGGAAATTTTCACTGAGAGGTGGTGAGCAAGGAGCCAACTCCTGTTTCACAAGCTGGGGGTGGGGATGGGGTAGGGTACAGATAAATGGCACAATGGACTAGCACTGGCCCTGGAGTTGAGGAACTGAATTCAAAACCTCAGATATTTAACCCTTTAGTTGTGTGCCTTCAATTGCCTCCCAAAGAACAACTTCAAGAGATCATTTTGACCATCTGAAGTCAAAGTCTTACTGGACTATCTGGAAGTCATCCCAAATTCAGAAAGAAATCCAGAATTATGTGTAACAAATGCTGCAAAAATAACGTTTTGGTCATGTATACTTATTGTGTATCTAATTTATATTTTAATGTACTTACCATCTACTGGTCATCCTGCCATCTGGGGGAGGGGGGCTCTTATGGGTCTTACAGAGCGTGGTAGGGCACGACTGGCTGGGGGTCTGCATATATCCTGTAAATAAAAGGCTATTAAATTAAAAAAAAAAAAAAAAAAAAAAAAACAAATGCTGCAAAAAAAAAAAAAAAATGTAAATTTCCACTCACCATGAGGAGCAGACACCCAGAATCCTCTCTTCTCCTGGAGTTGGAGTATGGAAGGGTTTCCATCCTTCTCCCATATTACCACTGAAAAGCTACATAGACGCTTTTGGAAATAACGTAGGAGTAGGAATTCATTACCCTTAAGATCATTAAGTTTAAGAAGCGGGGTAACTCTTTATCATGGAGAAGGGTTTTGAAAATGTTGATGCTCATGATTGAGAATTCCAGAAATGTGGTTTGGAGAAGATACTGTTGCCCTTGTTGGTTTAAACGGTAATGGCTAACCCTTTCACAGCCTTTAAGGGTTCCATTCTTACTTGTTCCTTACAACGCCGCGATGATGGAGGTAGGAAAAACTGGCCCCATCAGAGACTGGCGCAATGCTATCGCTTCAGGCTAAGATCACGTGTCCCCAATCTCATCAACGCATGCGCAAATGACTCCTCAACGTTGACTGACTAGGCCCAAATCCTTGGCTAAAAAAACCTCCCCTTTAACTGGAAGACCCTGTGAGGCGGCTGTCCTCACACAGTACTGTAGATGACTCAGCAAAACTGATGACATATAAGAAACCCACGTCACTGGGTACCAAAACCTCATCCCGGTCATTGCTGCTTCAGTTGAAAAAGCCACGTGTCCTCAGTGATGCCCGCGGCGCCTGCGCAGATGACCCCCAGCCAGTCGTGCCCTACCACGCTCTGTAAGACCCATAAGAGCCCCGCGAGGCCCTGAAACAGTCCCGATAGACTCTAAGAATTCCCCCACCACGCAGAGTGACTGCGTGGGCCTGCCAGGAAGGGCACTGAAGGTGCCAGTTGTCTGGTATTGGGGGGTGGAGTGGCCACCAAACTTCCGCCCTCCCTCACCCTAAATCCCCCTCGGAGCAATGAAGCTCCATGAGTCACATCCCACCAATGATTCCCGGAAGTAGGGTATGACGTCAGTGGCGGAAGCCCATGAGCGGGATTCTGGTCTCTCTGGGCATGTGCGTCACGGGAAAGAATTGTTCCCTTAGCAAAAGGCACGTGGTATAAAAGTGGGTGGGGGATGTCCTCGGGAAACCAGTGAGTTCAAGGCTTGGGTCCGAGTTTTTGCGTTTAGTCATAGTCCTTAATTCCAAGGCCTCATTGCCTCGATGCATCGTTTCTGTTGTTGGTGCAAAGAGATGTGGTCAAAGTTACCTGGAACATGACCTTGCAAAGACTCCTAGACAAGCCCAGGAAAACCCCTGCCCTGATCCTCCTAAGCCTCCCCCAGGCTTAGCCAAAGGTGCAGCGCCCCTCCCCCCACCTTGTTAGAGTGCGTTTTCTTTGCTTGGAAAGCAGCCCACCCCCTCACCCCTTTCCTAGCGGAGCATCGGGAGTATGGCCAGAACAAGCAGTGGCACAGCCCCAGGAGGCTGCAGGGTATTCCCTTCTCTCACGAGCTTAGGAGCAGAATTCCTCAGAACTGATCACAGCTGATGAATGAACGGGGGAGCCATCTTTGTGAGCTTCCTTGCTTACCCCATGGCCTGGGGCAGTCTGCCCCACTCAGGGACACAGATTCCTGGACAGTATCTGGAACCGAGCACAGAGCAAGCCAGGGTTTTCTGCTTCATAGATCTTATGGGATAGGTATCTTGCGGCAGCGGAAGGTACTACCCTACCATTGACCAGGCCCTGACTACTGAGGGGAAAGAAGAGCATGTGCAGTATGTACAGAGTCTGTGGTTCCTGCTTGCCCTTTTGCTTTAGTAAGCAAAGATTCGTCATACATCTTCCTAGTCCAGCACCAATGGCCTCACCCTATGGAGTCATGAGGGGGTTGTCAGATAATGGATGGTACGAGGTTGAGAGACCCAGGCCATGTCTTTGTAGAAATACTTAGTTTCCCTTGTCACCATCTTTGTCGATCATGTCTCTCTTCCCAATGGCAGAACTGACCCTTCTTCATTCCACAATTTCTATGCAGACGGGCATAGCCAGGTGGCCACGGCTAATAATGCACTTCTAGACCCAGGCCTATGTTCTATGACTAGATTCCATGCAACGAGGACTAGGTCCCCTTAAGGTATGGCTAGAGCAGACAGGTTTTCTATAATCCAACAGAAGATACTGTAGCAATTTCAACAAAACACCTTAACCCCCAAAACTAGTGACTATACTCTGCCTATTCCAATAGAAAATCTGACAGGTGTGTGGATATTTGATGTCAATATCTGTTTCCAGTACCCAGGAGATGAGGAATTGGTACAAGATGAGGAGGGAGTGCCAGTACCAGATACTGTGGCTACTAGCACAGCATGTCCACCATTGACTATCATAGAGGAGCGCTTGTGCTAATTATTGGGTTCCCCAGCCATCATGGGGCTCACTCATCACTGAGCATCTAACCACACTCCATGGGGGAACAAATGGAAGTAGTTGCACTATGATCTGGCCCCACAGAATGAGTGGCCAATGAAGAAAAAGACACCCTGGGAATAATCTCTAGCTATGATCTTTCTCTGTTTTATAGTGAAGGCACACCCTTGGACAAGAGAATGACCTTATTCCTCTCCTGTGCCCAACAAAAGACTATGACGTGGGCCAGGACCGCCTTGCTTCCACCTAAGTGAGTACATTTCCCCTGCTCCTACCTCCTTAGTTTGTGCTTATGCTTATTAGTGGAAGGTTGGAATGAGTAGAAAGTGACTCTGTTCCAACCTGGGACAAGCTATCTAATTCCTGTGACTGGTGCTGCTGGCGCAATGAGAGGCTGAAAGCAGTATGTGGGCACTGCCCTGACTCTGGGGTTGTGCCATTCACTCTCTCCTTGTCTACTTTATTTGCCTCTTCCTCATTACCCACTCCTTTCTCACCAGCAAATATCAGCAGTTCTGCCTCAGCCAATTAGATCCTTTGCCAAGAAAGTGCTAACTCAAACCCATCCATGCCCATTTGTATAACCACCTCTACCAAAGCCTGCATGGGCTCTTGCAGCATGCTGATAGTGGCTGTGTGAGGACTCCTTGGCTTTCTGCACCTTCCTAGCCTACACCAATGTCTGGGCTGCCCTTCCAGGGGAGCCTGGTGCCCTGTCAACAGCAGATACAGGGCCTTTAACCCTGCCAGTAACCATGGAAATGTATCTGGTCTTGCCAGGCTGACATAGAAGAGGACATGGCAGTCTGCTCCAAGCTAAACTTGTGCAAGTCCAGTAAGATGACCACAACTGATTGGATTTAGATATCCTAGAACAAGCACCAAAATGTTTCTGTACTATTTGGGCCATTTATTCCAAGTGCACAAGCCCTCACTACATGCCCTTATTTTAAATCCAGCCTTCTCCCATTGTTTCACTTTCTGGGGCAACTAAGGATTCCTGGGTTGGGAGCGCCAGAACCCTGACCTGAACCTTCCTTGGAGGGATTGCACGAGCCACTTTTGTGTCCACCTGCCTAAGCCACAGTATCAAAGCAACTAGACAGGGGCTCAGATCTCAATGACATTGACCCAATGCCTGACCTTTGCTTATTAAGATGGTCCTGAAGACCTTCCTCACGGGATGACCCACTGTGCTCCAGTCACCAGAGTCTCTCACTGGTTGCTTTGAGCTTCATGGTCAGGCAGATATTTGGGCCCCACTTGCCACCATGGGCTACTACATGGGTTGGAAATTGGATAACTATGACCCAGGATTTATAAATGAAGGAACATGGCCCTGGAGGAGTATGGCTGCTTTTAGGAACTACCCCTCAGTTGTGGGAGTGGGCCTGGAACACCACTAAGGGGGAAGTCCACTGGTTCACCCTGGGACAGGCCTATGTGACAGCTCTCACTCACTAAGGCAAAGAGGCTGATGGCCATTGCCTGTTTAGTTTGTGTGGGCCTTTATCCACACTAGATCTGGGCCTTTGGATTGACTGCTTCACCATGTGATGGGACTATGATATACCTCCACGATCCCACTAAGAATTCTTCTCTGGTTCTCTGACAACGGTGACATCAGATTATAAGGTGCTACTGCCAGCCTGATGACCATAAAGGATTCTGTGGCCAGGCTGCTGCCCCTGTGGACCCATGGGACCTGCACTGGCCTAGCCCGTGGTCAGCAGTGTGCTGGAAGAACTTAGCTCACCTTGGACACTCCCATCCAAATCCAGATAGTGGGTCAAGGCTGTGCACCCCTGGAGCTCAAACCTGATGATGCACACGCTGTGAGAGGAGACTCCTGAATGCCAGTACTTCAACCCCCTATGTCACCTAGGGCCAGCTGCCACTGAGCCCCTTGTATAGACTCAGAAAGCCTACTTTCCTTCTTTGCTCCTTTTCTGGAAATCTCCATGACATTTTTTCTTTTCTTTTTTCCCTGCTTGCACTTTTCCTGCTTGCTCCCACTGGTTCCTGTGCACATCACCAATGGATAGGGACATCCAGGGCTGCACCTTTTTTATACAATATGTTCAGCACTAGGTAAATAAATGTCCCAATCCTTACCCACAAGACCTAGAATACCAAGTAGCTGTGACGCAGTGACTGGAATACCAAGCAGCTTTAAAGGCCCAAGCTGATGTCTCTTCCCCAAACTAACATATTAGTTACATTACAGCAACTTTTGGGGTCAGCCTTACCTTACCCATCACCCCCATCCCTGCTAGTTGTTTATCCCCAACTTTGTCCCATCCTATTTTACTCCTGATTAATCTCCTAATACCACCAGGGAAGTTTGGTTTCAAAATCTCTTTTACCCCCATACCTTCCACTCTACTAAATTCTATGTCCATATGGTCAGATAGTGTAGTAGAAATGCCACTTGGGCTCACTCCAAACCTGAGATACTATCGAGTCTGCTCTGGTACGTGGCACAAACCATTGCTAAAACTACTCATCATCAAAGCAGTCACTTTCAGTCACAAATTCCCAGCACCATCTGATGCTTGATGGGCTTGCTGGCAGCAGGAAAACTAGAGTACTTTCCTAACCAAAGATCTTCTCATGCATGACTTCTTGCCATCAACATTCAATGTACAACTTCACACCTGTACACCCAAGCATTTGCCTGCCAACTTGTCCTTTAGTGGGATTGGAGTGTCTATTTGGTTTCTTCACCAACATTTTTGACTTACCTCAGGTCTATGGCTCTCCTGCTAAGTGTATTGATAGATGGAGCCATGCAGATTTCTACCATGGAACACCCTTTAAACATTATGGGAGATGCAATGCATACTCTCCATTGAAGTGTGTAATTAGATTGCCAAGATAGTAATGTGCCTTCACTTATTGGTTGAAGAC
Organism: Sarcophilus harrisii; assembly: GCF_902635505.1. Lineage (NCBI taxonomy): Eukaryota > Metazoa > Chordata > Mammalia > Dasyuromorphia > Dasyuridae > Sarcophilus > Sarcophilus harrisii. The sequence continues at coordinate 351,521,188 of NC_045426.1, forward strand.
TAATGCATCATGGGTACACTGGTCCTAGACAACTGTATGACTCTGGGCCTCCTTTTTGCTGATAGGAAAGGAGTGTACAATATGCTAAACTTTACTAGCTGCCTGTGGGTTAATCATATGCACCAACTCCTCAAAATTGTGAGCAAACTCAATTGGCTGGTTTCCCGTACTGATCATCCACTGATCACATCATTAATCTATGCCCTATCGCTTCCCCATCTTCACTTACCCATTCACTTTTCTCCCAATAAAGCTTCTTCAGGCATCAGTACATTTTTGCACCTTGTTATTCCCAGAAGTCACACGCAGATTGGGGCTAGCTTTGGCCATTCCTGCATCAATCCCTATTTTACAAAAAACAAAACTGAAATAAAATGATTTACCCAGAGTCCCACAGCAAGTAAGGGTTTTGAATTGGCTTCCTGATTTCAAATCTAGTGTCCACTGTGTCATATTTTTCAAATTCCTTTTAAACTTCTCTATCTTTTTTAATAGGCAAATACTCTTTCTATTGTAGAACATGGATTTGAAGTCAAAGAATTTGGGTTTGAATTCTAGAAAGTTATTTCACCTCAGTTTCCTGACCAGTAAAAATGAAAGGATTGACCTAAATGATTACCAAGGTTCTTTTCAGCTGCAGAGTCCTATATTTATCTGTATATGTGTGTCTCTATATATGTATGTATGTGTGTGTGTTTATGTGTATATATGTATATACATGTACATGTATATATACACATATATATATATAAACATATAAAAACTGGGGGTCAGTTTCATGTAGTAAAAACAGTACTAGATGGAGTAAAAAAAATCCTAATTTATGCCAAGTTCTGAACTTGGACAATTAATTTAAATTTTCTGAACTTCAGTTTCCTTATCTGTAAAATGGTAATAATATTGTCACTACCTACCTCTCAGTATTGTTATATGGATCAAATGACATAATATCCATGAAATATTTTGAAACCATGAAATAAATATAATATAAACAATCACTGCAAAGTTGTACATTTGTAGCATATATATGTCCAATATCCAATTTGGTTCCTTCACTTCTTTTTGGGATATGCCTTACTTGCCTTATGTAACAAATTAGGAGATTGAACTAAATGATCTCAAAGAGCTTTTCGAGCTTTGGCAGTCTGTAAGGGCAGGATCTTCTTTTCTTTTTTAACCTTCAGTGCTTAACTGGTGGTGGTCATAGAGTAAGTGTATAAGTTATATTGAAAAGGGCACTATAGACAACACCTAAACTCCTGTCTTATCTCTGCTACTGAATACTGACATTGGGCAAGTCATTTACAATTTCTGAGCTTCAGTTTTCTTTACCTGTAAAATTGGGATGCTATTACTTATAGTACCCCAAGGTTGTTGTGATGGAAGTATTTTGTAGACAATTAAGTTCTTTGAAAACACTCTCAATTGATAATAACGGCAATAAATAATAAACCTGCACCTGGATTCAGGCAGTGTATTGTAGTTAAAAATTACCTTTGACTCATCCATGGACAAGATCAGATCAAGAATGTAGAAAAAGATTAACTTTCTAAGGGACTATGTAAATTGGAACAAAGGTTGCTCCCCAGAAATCCCTGATCTCTGGCCTGGGTTTTTCAGCAGCCTTATTTGGCATTTAGTATATACTGCTTTTATTTTTTAGTTATTATTTTATAGAAATTGCCTTCTGCCCAACCAAAGTGTGAGCTTCTGCAAGGAAGGAGCCATACCTTATACTTCTTTTGAGACCTTGGTACCTAGGACAGCTCTTTACACTCAACACTTATTAAAAACTTCTTTCTGTGAATGCTGCTTATGAATTAATCAAAGGCCGTTACCCACTAGAAAATAGAAAGTACAATGAGTCTTCATTTGAATAATATCTTAGGGATGGTATTAACAAGGAAAAAAATTGTCATAATAGCAAAAAGCTGGAAACAACTAACAGAATTATTATATAAAATATAAATATGAAGAATACCAAAAAATGAGGAGACATGCATATAAAGGGATATAATGTCAAGAAACAAAATTCAGACTGAATAATGTAAACTGAATACAACTAAAGCAAGTCTAAAAACTACACAAAAGAAAGAGGTAGAAAATATGAAAGCAAAAAGGACATATCTTATTATTTTGTTAAAGTTGATCATATTTCAAAACAAATTATAAATAATAAAATTTATTATTTTATCTTTAGTAATTTTAAAAACTATTTGAAAGATTATTTTGTTGATGGGTCAAATTTTTTAAAGTAAGATGTGAGAATCAGTCTTACGCTATCAGTGCCCACCACTTTGTCATTGTTTTCTAGGACACAAGGCAGATGATACAAATGATTTGATCCACTTAAAGGGGAAAAACATATGAAAATTAGTTAGGAAAAAGGATAATTTTCAGTTTCCTCCTCTATAAAATTAAAGAGTTAGACTAAGTGATTTCTAAAATTCTATGGTGCAATGTAGAACTCATTTCCTTAGGGAAATTAGGCCTGAAATTTAGTACTGTTCTATCCATTACTTCGAAACAAGATTTCCCTTCACCCTTAAAAAATAGTGCTTTCAGTTTCTGTAACGACCGCGCTAGCTCCCAGGACACCCCAGAATCAGCCAGAGTCAGGATAAGTTTATTCTTGGTCTTAGATGCAGGATTGAACAGGATGGAAGCAGAATCAACCCGACTGCCTTCTCCCTCATCTACCGCTGAGAGTGTGCCCCTGGCTAGCTTTACTCTACCCCCTAGTCCCTCCTATAATCCTCTATACTCCAATCATTGAGCCAGTATGGATAGTGGAAAGGACCATTTTCCAAGCATATGCCCATAGAGTATCATCCAATCAGAAGTTAGCCTCAGGCACTCAACAGTCCCGACCTCAGAGCATCAACCCAATAGTTTCAGCCCTCTAGAAGTTTCACTGAACATGCCCTTCTTCCAGTGACCATATGGCAAAAGGTCTATCAATGTCATCAACAAATTGATCATGTGAAGTTTTCTATATCTGTACTTAAATAATAACTGATTTTTCCAAGGTCAATTTAAGGCCTTGAATTTCATTAACAAAATTCTCTGTAGTCAAAGTGATTTTTGTTCTTTTCCATTCTGCCTCATTTGGGTATTACGAATACAAAGATCCTATCTTTGATGTCTAGTTCTTTACCTGGTCTAAAAGAATGCAACTACAGGGAAAGACTGTGTTGATTGACTGACTAATTAGTATAGTAGAAAGACTTGTTTGAATCCCAGATTATTAATCTCATGACTTTCTATGAGGCTTTAATCCATCTGATCCTTAGTTTCTTCCCTTGAAAGAGGGAGGATATATTTTCTGATGTGGATTGGGACCTGATTTCCCTATCCCCAATTAACTTTTCACCAAATCTCCTATCAAGTAACATTCTTGGAATGATTTTCCCTCTGAGTGATTCCTATTCTGTAATAAATAATTGAAAGAGCTCAAAATCAGGTAGACAATAAATAGCAAAGATATAAATAAACCACAAATACATACACACTCACATACTACCCATATACTCAGTAGTATATCAATTTATTGGGCAAGGTGCTAGCATTTAGACTACCAATTTAGACATACAGATATGTGTTTGTAGATGGTCTAAACCGTGTATGATTCTTGGGACCTTCTTTCCCTAATTCTATCACTCTGTCCCCATCACTACAGAAGTAGAAAAAGAAAAACGACAAAACTGAGGACTCTTTCATGTTTCTTTGCCTTGTAGATTCATAGATAAAAAAGACATTTAATGGTCAACTTATTGATAATAAGTCTCTTTATACTTAACTAGATTGATTCTCAGACAGTCAGCACAATTTTAACATCGCTTTTAAGAACTCATGACACAATGAGGCATGTGAGATATTTTATGGTGAGCTGAAAGACATTATTGATGGTAAGAATTAACCAACATTATAAAAATGAAATCAACCATATACAAACAGATAAGAAATGACTGGTTACTGGTGCGTAATCATTTATTTTTTCTTAAATATTTTTTCTTGGTATCTTTTGCTTTTTACAAAATGAACCTTCCTTGGAAGTCCATAGATTTTTTTTTAAGTTCAACAAAAACAATTAGCAATATCTGACAGCACATGTAGCATTCCACACCCATGGTACATCCACTCCCCAGTGAAGAGAAGGGGAGGACATTTTTTCTTCTCTAATAATTATAATGAACAGGGCCAAATTTGTTCATTATAATTACATAGCATGTATTTTCCATTTTTCCCCATTTATATTGCTGTGATCATTGTGTATATTGTTTTGCTATTTCTGCTTAGTTCATTTTTCAGTAGTTCATGCAAGTCTTTTTTATCTTTCACATGCATTGTTCCTTATAGAAAAGTAATATTCCTTTGAAGCAATGTAACATAATTTGTTTAGCCATTCCTCAGTTTAGACTCTAGGGCTCCAATTTTGTTTCCAAATGTTTGCTACTACAAAAAAGATACAATGAATATATATATATATATATATATATATATATATATATATATATATATATTTCCTACATACACACAAATCACAAACACATAAATACATACATACCTCTATATGTAAATAAGTATATATGTAATAGACCCTTTCTTTTCCTTTCTTGGGTTATATCCAAAGGGATTTCTACATCAAAGAACATAGGCTTTCTAATCACTTTTTAAACAGAAATTTAAATTGCCTTCAAAAATAGACAAATTCACAACTTGAAAAAAAAAAACTTGTACAAATACACAAGCTCCACCTTGATCTACTCAAACAGGCTATTGATACACAAGCATGTAAAAGTAAATAGATGACAGTAAAGACATATGTTTCGATTATCATGATTTCCTAGGGAAGTTTAATATAAAAAGGTCACCATAATGAAAAGGTTAAAAGACTCCAAAAAAAATCTTAGTCAATAAATATTCAATCTCTTGTCATATATGGAAGCCAAGAGCAAATTTTCTTGAAATACAAGTTTAAATTAAAATTAAAATATTATGGAGGAAGATGGAATAACAAAATTAATCTTATTAATTAATAATTAATATTATTAACATCAAAAAACAATGAAAACTGGTAGAAAAAAATTAGTCTGAAGAAAACATGAAGTGTTTTCACTTCAAGAAAAGCCTGATCACTTTAAGAGCATTTATAGGGAAAACTATAAGTAACAAATAGAAAATAAGATAGATTTGTTGACATTTTTATAAAACTTCATCTTTATTATTAAAGACAGTATAGTCATTACAGTCAGCCTCTGGTTTGCTATATATAATGGGAATTAAATGGCTAACAACAATAAAAGTGATCAGATGATCAGGCAAAATACACAGAATAAATTTGTTAGGGGGTGACACAATTTTGAAAACTTTGAGACATCAGTTTTAAAGATTATTACCCAATGTGAATATACCATATAATTGTGTTGGGGCAGGACTCATAGAATTATTATTCCCTATTTACCTATTCCAAACAATCAAGAAGAAAAATGCAACTGCTAAACCCTATACCACCTTCTCACCTTAGGAAAATCTGCACAATAATGTTCTACAAATATAACAAGTAACCTTGATGAAAGGAAACAGGCAAAATTACAGTTAACTTTCTACTGTTAAGTCAATTAGCATTTATTAATGACATTATATGTGGGGAATATGAAGGGAATACAAGCACAAATAGAAAGAAAGATTATCTCTGTTCTCAAGGAGCTTACATTCTATAAGGAAAGATAATATATGAAAATACACTTAATAACAATTTGGTCTAGATACAAAATCACATGGAATGGGAGCATTCTTCCTTCTTCTCTGATCCTCCCCCTGCCTTAGTCACTGGCATTTCTCTTTTATCTGCCCCCTACACAATCATCTATTTGTGTCAATTGTGGAGGGCCATGGCATTTGGCTAAATGGCTAAATTGGTGGTAATTGCATGGGCTTTGCAGAGCCTTGAGAGTGATAGTAAAGTAGAAAACAACTGAGGAGGTGGAATGAAACTTCAATGGGAGGGAAGAGAACAACATTTAGGCTATTGTAGTAGTCTGATTCTACTTTGCAAGTTACTGGAAATGCTTGAAAGCCTTTCCCCCTGAGACTTTAGATGCATTTTGGCCTTCAATGAAAATTGAAGTGGAAGACTTCAGGTATCAAAGGGGAAGGATCTGCCCTCTTCCTTTTCTTTCTAATCATTTCTAAGTCTCACAACATTATCCTTCTCTTCCATATCACTGCCATATCACATTTTTATTTTGTTTTTGGAGCCAAGTGGGATTAAGTGACTTATCCATGGTCATACAACTAGTAAATGTCTGAGGCTAGAATTAAATTCAAGTCCTCCTGACTCCAGGACCAGTACACTAGTCACTGCACAATCTAGCTACCCTTGCCATATCACATTTAAATCAGTCTGAGTTCAGCCAGAATACAGCAGCCAGATGGGCTAATGCTTCTTTTCTTGAGACCCTCTCTCCCACTGCTACTAAAAGAACTTAAGGGAATCCAGGGATATCAGGAATCTCTTCATTTGTGGCTGACAGTGATGATGGTGAAGTCCTAGGATGATAGAGTGTAGTTCCAGGAAAAGGACCCAGGCTTCACAATATAGGATAGTGAAAGTTTGGGAATCAGAAGCCCTTCTTGCCCCAGTTTTCCTTCTAATGACCTGTGTGAACTTGGGACTCTGAGCATTAGTTGGCTCATCTGTAAATATTGGGGTTGGACTATGTGCCTCAAAGGTTCCTTGTCATTCTATCATTCTATGAGTTGACTCAAGAGCAGAGAAATAGTCCTCCTGCTGAAAGAAGCATACCTTACTTTGTAGCTCCTAATGTGTGTTGTTAAATGCAGAGACTTGTTTAAACTATAAATCTCTTGAACCACTAATATTCAACTTAATTTGATCTTATCAGTGACATGGAACTTCTTGCAAGGGCATTCCCTCAATCTACTTTTCTTGTCCGGCTTAATGGAGAAGCTTCATTTACAAAGGTTTGATTACACAATTTTTTCTCATTTGTTACACTGAAGACTAGCTGTTCAGCAAATGGACTCATTTTTCTGCTTTCCCATAAAAGCATCTTTGTATAAGTACAATAAATATGTGTGCAGTGCCTTTTATCCCTTGCATTATACATCATTTAAATGCACTGAGGCTGACCCCAGAAGGAGATGCAAATTATCGTGCCTCTGTCTGGAAGCTTTTATTTGTTGTCTTGTCAAAGACAGCCTCATCAATTTGTTCTCAGGTCTGAAAATACTTCACATGGGAGACACTGATAAAAAAATAGGCTTCTTGAAAGGAATCTGGGTTCTGTCAGTTAGCAAATGAGTTTAATAACAATCACTTTGGAATGCTTATTTTTACCGTACTCTATAGATCAGTGATCATATGCTATAATTCACTGTGCCTTTCTCAGCAAAGTTTGGTATTGAGAAAGTTAGCTTTCGATCTCATTCAAGGTCTGAATTCAACCAACAGACCTTGCACTTGTATTTTCCTACCTCTATACCTTTTCTAAGTCCCTTTCTTCTCATCAGTTGGTATATTTCCCTTGCAATGTCCCTCCAGTTCTTGAACCCCTCCAAAGACTAGCTATTACCTATTTTGTAGTGCCCCATGTTACTCAACACATACATGATTTCTTTCTCGGCTGAACTCCTATGGTAAGAGAGACAAGGGAAATAGAAGGAAAGAAAGAGAGAAGAGGAGAAAAGGAAAGAGACACACACTGCTCATTTATATAACCCCTTCCACTCTACTATGTAGAAAGTATAGGTTAAGACAAGATTTGTGACAGACAGCTAGATGGCACAGTAAAGAGAGTACTGGGACTGGAGTTAGGAAAATCTAAGTTCAAATCCATCCACAGACACTTACTAGCTGTGACCCTAGGCACTTATTCCCAATTGCTTCAGTTTCCTCATTTGTAAAATGAGCAAAGGAAATGTCAAACCACTCTAGTATCTTTGCTAAGAAAATCCCAAGTGTCATAAAAAATAGACATGACTGAAAATGATTAAACAACAACAGACTTGTATGAGAAGCTTCCATAAGAAGAGCCATATTTTTATAGAAATGTAAATGATTTGGGATAAGCAATTACTGATTTCTCATTCTATAATTCCTACTTTGTCTTCATTTAAATAAATCTTTCCTTTATAATACTGTGAACTACATGCTTGAAGATGAGAAGTAGGTCTCAGTATAAGACTACTATATATAAATTGTTTTAGGTTTCTTAGGTAAGGGTTGGAAGTCAAAATGAGGCTGTACACTTTGTGTCATGAATGAGTCTCTGACACAAGGTTTATATTTAAAAGTTTTTTTCACAGTGGAAAAACTTGGTTCCATGGAAAGTACTGTGTGAGTTGCCAAATGCAATATAGCTTGTTCTTTTCTGATGCAATTCTAGGCCATGCTCATTGTTTCTTTCTAGCATTTGTCTAGAATATCTGGGTTATATATGCCTAACTGCATCACTGACTGAATATTCTAATCTGGACAATGTGTGATTTTTATATCTTTGTTTTTCTAAAAGATGTGATTAGTTCAGTTTCTCCAATAACAATAGATTTTAATCCAGCAGCTTTGTAGTATTCCACAGCGTTATGTAATTAGCACAGCCACTTGTAATTAGAAAATTAAAAAAAATGTCATAAGGAAATCTCTCTTTTATTTGTATTCTGGGGACATTCACCATAAAATACATTTTAAGTAAACATATCTACCTATTTTATGCCCTACTTGGTTATATCACTTAGCAGTCTGTTGACATGGAGCTTATAGTCTTATTAGAATCAATTCATTCTTTGAAAATTATAATGTCTAGGCTAGCTTTCTAGTCTGAGATTGAGTTTGAGCACACACTCAATTGAGTCTGCCTCGAATCTACTTATTTCAAGTCCTCTCAGCCCTTATATACCTTAGTACAATTATATCACTACAGCACACTGAGCATGTGTCAACTGTAGAACCATTACATCACCGTACTAAGTATATATATATATTGCTATCTTTAGGATATATATGGCAAGACTACTTTTTTATGGGCTAAAAGTTCTTATATCTTACCCAGAATTTTCCCATTATCTGCAGCCCTCTACAGAAAACTATTAAATATTATTGAGCTTTTGGTGAAAGCAACTTCATAAAAAAGTAGTCTTGCCATATGTATCCTAAAGATAGCAATATAGGGAAAGCTCCCATTTGGTATCATCACAAAATATTGGTAGTTCTCTGTTAAATTTGATTTGCAAAACCTTCCTGGTCCTCAATACCCAACCTGACCTATACAGTACATTGTGGATTTTTCTGTTCATTTGATAACATTTCCTCCTTTGTGTGCATAGAACCTATTTTTTATTCTCAATTTATCTTCCCTAAACCAAGCATAAATTCTGAATAACTAAAGCTGTTGTTTCACAATCACCATCCAATTAATTTTAGCATCTGCCAGATTGAGGGCTAACAAGACTGAACTCTACAAAGTGCATGGAGAAAATACCTAAGCCATCATAAATTTTAAAGTTGGAAGGGCCTTTAGAGAACACTAAATGCCTTATTTTTGCCGATAAAAAGACAGATGATATGTAATTTACTTATCAATACAAAAGCAATAAATGAGAGAGTAGGTCCTCTGACTCTAATCAAATCCAGTATTTGTTTTCCCATTGTGCCGTACTACCACAATTGACAAGATTTTCCTGGCTCAGACTATTGCTGTTCACACTCAGTACCCCAAGAGCAAAATTCAGGTAACCCACAGACCATTAATTCTTCTCAGGGGAAGATCCACTGTGGTTATTGCATATTGAAGCTTAAAACACTGTAATGAATAACAAGTCAGCTCTGCAGGTAAAGAAACACTAGAAGGCATCAGCTTTCGAAGCAGTTTTACCAAAAATCCCCAAATAACTACAGCATCACATGTGGCCATATTACATAAAAGAAATAGTTGTGGTTGTCTGCTTTAAGACAGCCTTTTTCAGTTTCATTTTATGTGTTGTCTTTCCCTATTAGAATGTAATCTCCTTAATTTGGAACTATGCCCAAAGGGCTATCAAACTGTGAATATCTTTGATCCAGCAGTGTTTCTACTGGGTCTGTATTCCAAAGAGATCTTAGAGGAGGGAAAGGAACTACATATGCAAAAATGTTTGTGGCAGCTCTTTTTGTAGTGACAAGAAACTGGAAACTGAGTGGATGCCCATCATTTGGAGAATGGCTGAATAAATTATGGTATATGAATGTTAAGGAATATTATTGTTATTGTTCTGTAAGAAACAATCAGGAGGTTGATTTTAGAGAGGTCTGAAGAGACTTACATGAACTGATGCTGAGTGAAATGAACAAAACCAGGAAATCGTTGCACACAGCAACAGCAAAATTATACAATGATCAGTGCTGATAGACATGGCTCTTTTCAACACTGAGGTGATTCAGGCCAATTTCAATGGTCTCATGACAGAAAGAACCATCTGCACCCAGAGAAAGCACTGTGGGAGCTGAATGTGGATCACAACATAATGTTTTCACTTTTTTGTTGTTGTTTGCTTGATTTTTGTTTTCTTTCCCATTTTTTTTTTTCTCTTTGATTTGATATTTCTTCTGCAGCATGATAATTGTGGGAATATGTATGGAAGAATTACACATGTTTAATATATAGGATTACTTGTCATCTAGGGGAGTGGATAGTGAGAAGGGAGGGAAAAATTTGGAACACAAGATTTTGCAATGGTGAATGCTGAAAATTATCTATGCATATGCTTTGAAAATAAAAATCTTTAATTAAAAAAAAGATTGTAAGCTCCTTCAGGACAGACTTTCTTTCTATTTGTATTTGTATCCCCAGCATTTAGCAGAGTGTGGGGTACTGTTGGAATCTTTTACAAAGTGTGAAGACATTTCTTTACAAAGTGTGAAGACATTGGAGTTGATTTGGTCTGATTTGGGGCCAGAACTTGAAACAAGGTATTAGGTAGAACTGATTGAACAATGCTTGTGTTCACACCTTTAGAGAGCTCAAGTATCTAAGTACTCAATGGAGTTCACACGAGAATTCAGGGCTGGCTTAGTCTGAATTCACACCTCTCTCAGGACCAAAGAGTACTCTGGGAGATAACCCAGAATCCCTCTCCCTCAAGAAGATGGAGTTAACCTTTGGGAGATCACATAAATATAGGGAGCTTTTGAAGCTTGAAGGACTTCTTCAGGTGGGACAGACTGAAGATTGAGAAGCCAGGAGTCGGAGCTGGCTGAAGGCTGAAGAAAGCAGAAGCAGAAGCAGAAGCCAAGGACAAAACTGCAAGATCTCTTGGAGCCAGGCAGAGAGTTAGGCTTCAACTAACCGGGATAATTTTGGAAGGAAGACCTCCACAGGGTACATATTAAGCATTTAGTAAATCCTTTTTGATTATTTGTTTTAAGACTAGTTCAGTATATAAAGATTTTGGATTATAATTGAAGCAAAGGCTTGGAGCTAGGAGAAAATAGTAGTAAGTCTACTTTTAGTCTATTGACCATTTTTGTAGAAAGGAAAAAAGGGATAAAAAAAATGCAGCTTAGATATGAATACCAAGAAGAAGAGGCATTATAGATAATTTATTTTACTTAAAGAGAAGCCACTATTGAGTTGTACCATAAAATAGTTCTATTATAATGTTAATAGAGCTGAAAACTGACACTCATGAAGATAAAAATGGGTGTTGGCCTTAGTGAGGAATATCCTCTAGATTTTAGGAAACCCAGAAATGATCTGCCACTTGTGGAAAATGCTGAAGCAAAAAAACCATGGAGATGTCAATCATATTCAGAAGACTATAACCACAGCTTAGGGAAGAATTTGTATTTATAACAGTCTACATTCAGGACCCCCTGAGATTTCACCTGACACATTGACTATGACAACAAAATAATATAGGACTGGTCCAAGTTAGAGAGACTAATTACAAAAAAAAAAAAGTTATAACATCCTCTTACTATATTTATATTAACAAAGTAATGAAAGTGTCCATATTTTCTGGTCTAGAGATCCCACTAGTAGGTATGTGTATTTGTGCTGGAGGATAAATTCCAAACATTTATAGAATAATCATTATTTTTCACACAATTCCTCTCCAGGCTGCACTCCTGACTCATCTCAGTTGGATTTTTTCTACCATGCCATACAAACTTCTTCACCCACATTAGAAGTATCCTTTGACCCCGTGGCTTCTTTCTCTGATTAGCTGATGCCTCTCAGAGATTACTCTCCACATAGTTGTCCTGACCCATCTCCAGATTCTTTTATCAATGATACCTACCTCCAAAGCATCCCATCCTTTTACAGATTCCTTTTATGTGTTGTTTTTCCCCATTAGAAAATAAACTCCTTCGGAGTAGACTTACTTTCTGTTTATATTTGTATTCCCAGCACTTAGCAGAATGTCTGGTACATGACAAGCACTTAATAAATGCTTGCTGATCTTGTCCTTGACCTCAGAAAAGACATTAGATTGTTCACATCCTTTGACTTACCAATCTTATTATTACATATATATGTATATGTATATACTAAGAAAGACTTTAAAAAGAGAGAACTAATGTATACAAAAAATATTCATAGCTTCAGTCGTAGCAACTATTAAGCAAAAAACTGAAAACAAATTGAGTGCCCATCTATTGGAATAAGACAACAAACTGATGTGTGAATATATTGGATAATTTTTGAACAGTAAAAATTATAGCTATAAGGATTTCAGAGAAATGTGGAAAAAATATATGCATGTATTCACAGAGAAATAAACATCCAAATAAACAACATGCACGGTGGTTACAATAATGGAAACAAAAAGATCACTAAAAGGAAGCCAAGCTATGAGTTACTGAAAAACTGACTTAAGTCCCTGAGGATAGATAATGAAACATTTCTCTCTTGCAGTGGAGTGGGGAGTGTTGGGTGGAGATGGCCATTTCATGCTTAAAGTGATGAGATTTTTCTGATTAATTGGTTTTTCTTTGTCACAAAGGGAGAGTTCAATACACTACCATTTAAAAAGGCAAAATGAAAGGTCACAGAAAAACCAAACTCTGCCACAAAATCCAATAAATATTTGAAAAGAACTACAGAAAGACCAGTCATAAAGAAAACTAGTAAGGAACAGAAGCATCTGCACGTGAACACACACAAAAACCAACAACAACAACAACAACCAAAAAAAAAAAAAAAAAAAAAAACACACACACAAGAGAAGTGAGGAGAGGAGCCAGGGCAGTAAAGTCAGGAAAATTTCAGGTAAATGTGGAAGCAAATGGGAGAGGGACAAAGCATGTTAGAGAATGATATAAGTAATAAAATAAAAATTATATACACATACATACACACATATACATATACACACGCATGCACGCATGTGCACATGCACACACAATATACTGCTCAGACTTGTTAGAAACAGAGAGCAAAGTGAATGCAGAAATCATGGATTCTCTCCTGAAAAAAAAAATCCAAAATTCTAAATATCTGGGAATGCCTAAAGTTTCAAGCCAGAGAAAAAATATCATAAGCAACTAGAAAGAGTACAAAGGAACTACAGACAGGAGTACACAAGATTTAGCAGCAATGAGACCATAAAGAAGAGAACATTTTAGAATAGGAAATCTCAAACTTGCAAACAAGAAAAACTAACCCTGTAAAACCGAGTATAATCTATAGAAGACTTTTTAAATGTTTATTATTTATTTTTAACATTCTTTTCTTTTTAATAAGTTCCAAATTCTCTCCCTCCTTCTTACTCTTTCCCATGCCCACTAAGAAACAAGCAATATCAATACATGGGAAATCATTCAAGTTGTATTTCCATATTAGCTATATTTTAAAACAAAATAGGAAAATTATACTTCCATTTGCCCTCAAGAATTCATCAGTTCTCTCTCTGGAGGGGGTTAGTATTTTTTCATCATGAGTCCTTTGGAATTACCTTAGATCGATCAGAAAATCAAGTCTTTCATAGTTGATCAACATGACAACTTTGCTGGTACTGTGCATAATGTTTTCTTGGGAAAATACTAGACTTTTAATAGAATATAGAGCTTCTAAGCAATCCTGGTGAAAGCCTAGACATAGAAACTTTGGAATACAAACACAAGAGTTAAGAGAAATCTAGAAAGATAACACATTTGAACAATTCAAAGAACTAAATGATGATTAACGGCCTTTATTTGATGGAATGGTAGGGAAGAGAAATGTGTCCCTTCAGAATCTTAAAGTCTTCTAGAAACAGACAGGAAGATCAATAAGACAAAGGATATGAGTGTTGCTTATATTCTCTTTTGAAGGTTCTAAGAGAACAAAAAATGAATATACTAGGAATTAAAGGGGGAAGATAATAATTAACATATAAATGGTGTACATAAAAAGAGCATTCCACTTGGAGCAAAGGGTAGAGGATCAAGCACCTCATGATTTCACTATTATTTGAAAGAAGGTAAATATCTGGACTGGAAAAAAGAAGGTTGGAGTATGGTGTAGAAATACATTGTTTCGCAGGGAAACAAGAAAGGACAAGGAAAGAGAAGAGTTAGGTAAAAGAAAGTAGAATTGGAAGGAGAAAAATTCATAAGGAAAAACAATGTCAGTTTTTGATCATAAAGGGGCAAATAAAAATGAGAAAAAAAAAAAGAACTAGAGGGCCTGAGCTTGGTGAAGAAAAGGAGGACAGAGGAGTAGGAGGAAAATATCCTTCTATTATAGATTACTAATGTTGATCAGATTTCTTTCCTTTTACTATCCCCTTCTTTGGAATAGAGAAAATGGGAGCAAAAGGTGGGTAGAAGGTGGAAGGAGGGGAAGAGGGAGTATAATTCAGAGAAATACATAATTAACAATCATCTATAACAACAAACATAAAGGAGGGAAGTTCAATCATAAAATAAAGCATAGCAGATAGAGATCAGAATTTAACATCTTTGCAAGAAATACACTTGAAGTATCTAAAGAATCACATGAAATTAAAATAAGTATTAGAGCAGAATTTTTTAAAGTTGTCACAAGACTAGCTTTTACTTTATTCTAGTAGGACCAAAAGAATTTTTGACATTTAGAGAGTATGTTTATGCTTAAAACAAGACCATCTCAAACTGAAAACACTCAGAATATCAAAACCAAAATCCAAAGCAGAATTTATGCTTCAGGTAATATATTTTTTAAAATAGAGTAGTAATCATAATCTTTTTGTTGTTGTTGTTTTTTATTATAACTTTTTATTTACAAATTATATGCATGGGTAATTTTACAGCATTGATAATTGCCAAACCTTTTGTTCCAATTTTTCCTCTCCTTCCCCTCACCCCCTCCCCTAGATGGCAGGATGACCAAAACATGTTAAATATATTAAAGTATAAATTAAATACAAAATAAGTTTATATGTCCAAACCGTTATTTTGCTGTACAAAAAGAATCAGAAATATCGTACAATTAGCCTTTGAAGGAAATTTTTTAAAAATGCAGGCAGGCAAAAATATAGGGATTGGGAATTCAATGTAATGGTTCTTAATCATCTCCCAGAGTTCTTTCACTAGGTGTAGCTGGTTCAGTTCATTACTGCTCCATTGGAACTGATTTGGTTCATCTCATTGCTAAAGATGGCCAGGTCCATCAGAATTGATCATCATATAGTATTGTTGTTGAAGTATATAATGATCTCCTCGTCCTGCTCATTTTACTCAGCATGAGTTCATGTAAGTCTCTCCAGGCCTTTCTGAAATCATCCTGTTGGTCATTTCTTACTGAAAAATAATCCATAATATTCATATGCTACAATTTATTCAGCCATTCTCCAACTGATGGACATCCACTCAGTTTCCAGTTTCTGGCCACTACAAACAGGGCTGCCACAAACATTTTGGCACATATAGGTCCCTTTCCCTTCTTTAAGATCTCTTTGGGATAATAAGCCCAGTAGTAGTAATCATCTTAACCAAGGTAACCAAGAAAAATTCTTAACCAAGAAATATTGGTTAAATAATCAAGTTAACTGCCTTATGTTTAAAAGCATGATAAATAATGAAACATATCAATAGTTGATACATATAATTATATACACAATACATGAAGGAAATGAATTGAATTATAGGGAAAATAGACAACAAAACTCTAATAATTGTGATAAGGTGGGTACCAAAAGAGGGGTACCTTTTGCTTGGAGACACGAGTTTACCAGTTCGGAAGCCAAAGAATTTGCTAACTCCTAGAGGCTAGGGCAAAGAAGAGGCTTTATTGTTTAAAGGAAAACACCAAAAGGTATTCTCTTAGTGGGCATATTTTTCTCAATGGAGAGAGAGATCTGCAAAGAATCATTTTTAGAAAACCCATTTTATATGTAAGTCTAGGGGAAGTTTGATAATTCTCAATTGAATTGTGAATTGAATGTGAAATCTTGCCTGGAATTGTGACTTCCCCATAAGATCAATAGGAGCTTGATTTGCTCTTGAATGGCACAGCTTATCATACTCTGAGAGGACGTGAGACCATTTGGACTATAGATCAAAAAGAGACATGGTTTTTGTGATTTTACATAATTTTATAGAGCTCTCACTTAGGTCATACAGAGTTCACCCCGTCAGTTGGGGACCTCAACTTTAACAGTACTTCTTTCAGACCTAAAAGATAAGAAAGAAGTATCTGGATAGAATTTCAGAAAAATTTGTTACAAGAGATTTCTGGTGATTATTGAATGTGAACAGAAAGGAATATGCATACATCTCAGCTGTATATGTATTTTAAAACTGACCATGTTTAAGGGAACAAATTCTTTTAAACTAATGCAGAGAACAAAAAATATTAAATCCATCTAGACCACAATGAAATTAAAATAGGATTTTTGAAGATTCAAACTTAGAGATAAAGTAATTTAAGATGGTCACTGAAGAAATAATGATAATTTCATCAAAGGAAATGACAAAATTGAGATAATGTACCATAACTTGTAAAATGCAGCCAAAGCAGTAATTAGGAGAAAAAATATAAATATACATATATTGAAATATCTTCTTTATTTAATAGAGAAAGCACAAATCAATGATTAGGCATGCAAGCAAAAAAATTAGAAAAGAAAAAAAAAGTTAAAAGTACAAACAAAAACATTCTGAAAAATCAAAGAAAAGAAAAACAAAAGTAAAATTGAACAAATAAAGTTAGGAACTATTTTAAAATATCTAATTAATTAGATAAACTATATTAATTAATATTACAAAAAGAGAGGAATTACCCATCTCAAAAACAAAAAAGGAGAATTCACAATAAATCATTTAAAATTATTTTTGCCCAAATATAACAACAAAATTGATCATAATATAAAAATAAAAGTCATAAGATAAAATGTATTTTAAAATTTTATGGGGGGGGGAGCAATCAAGGTTAAGTGACTTGCCCAAGGTCACATAGCTAGCAAATATCTGAGGTCAAGATTTGAATTTAGGTCCTTCTTACTCCAGGGCCAATATTCTATTTACTATACCATCTACCTGCCCTTCAAAATATATTTTTTATAACTGTATGGACATGTATACAGTATATGTATACATGTCCATACATGTATTAAAAAATATATGTATATATTGTATTTAACTTATACTTTAACCTATTTTACATGTATTGGTCAACCTGCCATCTGGGGGAGGGGGTGGAGGGAAGGAGGGGAAAAATTGGAACAAAAGGTTTTGCAGTTATCAATGCTGAAAAATTACCCATGCATATATCTTGTAAATAAAAAAGCTATTTATATATAAATAGATACTGGTTTAAAGTTCTGAGTCCCAGACAACTATTTCACTGGAGGTTTAAAAGGATTTTTTGTTATTGTCATTATTTGTTTGCTTGTTTTGTTTTTTTTTTTTTTTTAACTGAGTCTTAAATCCCTAATTGGGAGTCTCTGCTTCTTAAACTAATTTTATGAATTTTGCTTTTAAAAACAAAGCAAAATAATCATAGATATTATATAGAGGCTTAGAGTCAGAAGGTTCTCCTCCCTCCAAAAATCTTCCCTGATTAGCAAGCAAAGTAAGATAAGAGCAAGAATAAAAAGCTAAGTAAAGCAAGCAGGACCAGTTTCTTGCCTTTATTGTGCATATTTGTCTATAGAAATTTGCTGGTTACCTCATTATATCAACATAACTCTTACTGTGTTATGTTTTACATTTATACTTTATCGTTTCTAAAATGCTTTCATATATATCATCCTATTTGTTTTTCATAACTACCATGTGAAGGAGCAGATAGGACAGATATATTTAAATGGGTAATACAGTATCTAAGTCACCCTTTAGCCTGTTATTCTTCAAAGTAAATATCTTCATTTCTGGAGCACTTTGCAAAAAAGATAAGCTTAGGTTTCTTGTCAGGAAAAATCCTAACAATTAGAGTTGTTCTGAAGTTGAAATGTTCTCCCTCAGGATGTGATGGGTTCCACCTCAGGGAAAGCAAAGCCCTCAAAGAAGGAATTAGATGACCAGTTGCCAGTGATTCCTAACAAAACAGATATTGTTTCAACCAAGTGTTTCCCAATAGCCATTCTAATTAAATTCTATGATTCTAATATTAAATTCTATGATTCTAATTCTGTGAATTCTGATAACTTTACTCATAGGACATATTTTTCATACATATATTTAACTTTAGGCCCTTGAAAAACACATGAATCCTGTATACAATTGGCCCTTGGTCTGTGGAGATATGAATCAAGAAAATTATTGGAAGCATGTGAGGATAGAGCTATTTACCATACATGAACTTGAAAATGTTAAAAATTAATCTGTTTTATCAGTTCTGTGTAGATTTTAGATGGGTATCCTGCATAGCCAATGTACTGGAGGGACTTGGCATGAAAGTAATTGACTCTTGTTGGAAAGTTTTGCTTCCTACCCTAGACCTACCTTCTGGGAAAATTTCCAGAAAAGATAAGAGGGATAGGGGTATATGTGTGTGACTGTGTGTGTGTATATTTTGTGATGGGTTGCATTGCTCGTAAAACTTTAAGGTAATCAGTTATGGAGGGTTATAGAATAGGACAAATAAGTAGGGAAGAGAAAAAAAAAATCTAGCACTCAAACCCCAAGACATCTTGCAAGGTTTCAGTATCTTGCAAGGTTTCCATAATCAAAATTTTAAACCACAAAACCCAACAAACATTTGAAAAGAACTACAGAAAGACCAGTCATAAACCTTTAAAAAGGAAGGAAGGAAAGAAGGAAGGAAGGAAGGAGGGACGGAAGGAGGGAAGGAGGGAAGGGAGGGAAGGAAGGAAGGAGGGAGAAAGGGAGGGAAGGAAGGAGGGAGGAACGGAGGGAAGAAAGGAAGGAAGGAAGGAAGGAGGGAAGGAAGGAGGGAGGGAAGGAGGGAAAGAAGGAAGAAAGGAAGGAAGGAGGGAGGAAAGGAGGGAGGGAAGGAAAGAAGGAAGGAAGGAAGGAAGGAAGTGTAATGCCAGAGAAACTGAGGCAGGAGAGAGATTAGAGAGTTTTTAATATTTTATTAATTGGAGAGCATAATTGACTGGACAAGAACTCTTGTCTCAAATTATCCAGTCAGACAGAGATTAGGATGGAGAGATATACTGGGGCCAAGGGATCCATGTTGGTCCCAGGGCTGGAGGAGACTCTCATCTCAAAGAATCCGGCATCCAGCATCCAGCATTGAATGGGAGAACCCCAACTTCTTAAATACCTTTTCTCTAAACAAAGGAAGGGGAAAGAAGCATGGGAAAACTTCTGTCAGGATGGGGGGGGAGGCCATAAATTCTTACTAAAAGCCAGAGACAGGATGTCTGAATAAACAAAGGTCTGAATTCCCCCCTTATCTTACTTACATTAACAATTTACAACCCCAGAGCAAATGGTCCCCAGTTTTAATGGACCAGAGGGAAGGAAGGAAGGAAGGAAGGAAGGAAGGAAGGAAGGAAGGAAGGAGAAGGAAGGAAGGAGGGAGGGAGGGAAGGAAGGAAAGAAGGAAGGAAGGAAGGAAGGAAAGAAGGAAGGAAGGAAGGAAGGAAGGAAGGAAGGAAGGAAGGAAGGAAGGAAGGAAGGAAGGAAGGAAGGAAGACAAGCAAGTACTGCCCATCTGGATCTGGCCAGTTGGGTCCCAAGTGGGGCAGCTACTACAATTCACAGATTATTGTTTGTCCTTCATCCTCAAAGAAGACCAATAACATCAGGAGGCTGATGTCTTGATTTGCAGATGAATTAGATTTAAGTGACATTTAAGTGCAAAGTCAATGACCTAATTCTCTCCTCCAGAGTCATTTTAGCCCAGTGGAAAGATATAGATTAAGATGACTGAAGAAGACCATAGATACAATGGAAGACCTTGGCCTATTTAAGCTTCTTAATTATTTTTAAATATTTAATCATTTTTTTAAAAACTGTAACAATTAACTCTTCGGTCCCACATAGTTTCATTTGTTATTTCTTGAAATAGAATGTTGAAAAACCACGTTTTGATGAAGCTGATAGGGATTCAAATTACTTATTGGCTAATAATAGGTCCTAAGCCAAGTCTTACTTGGTCATTGCTTGGGTTTTGATGGCTCAATATGATGACCGTGTATTTTAAAATCAGCCATAGTCAGGAAAATCTTCCATCTTTATTCTTTGTGGAGGTGAAGGGGGAATAATGATAGCAATGTGAGCAGCCGCGACAGGAATCCAGCTAGTCGTCTCTCTCCACCTCTCTTCCTGCCCCTCTGCCTCCACCCACCAAAATTGTGCCTACTTCATTTCCTATACAACACATCAGGACTTGCACAAAGAGTGGGTAGGGGCCATTCTTTCTCCAAGCAACTATATTAATAGAGTATGGTCCAATTACTATTTAGCCTCACGTGCTTGGGACCTCAGTGCTTCAACTCGAGCCTCAGCCCATTACAGTTCAGAGTGAATATAAATAGCAATTATTTCTGTTCCTGCAAGAAATCCTGAAAATATTTCTTTTCTCTTTTGATTTTTTTTTTAATTTTTTTGAGCAGGCAAACTGGGCCATCGTTTGCCTCATTTCTTATGTAGCCTTAAATTACTGAGTGGATATTGCCTCAGATAAACTGAGATCTAGAAAAGATCTTAGTTTAAAAAGCCCAAGTCTCTTATATGAACTGATACTAAGTGAAATGAGCAGAACCAGGAAGATCACACACAGCAACAAGATTATATGAAGATTAATTCTGATGGATGTGGCTCTTTTCAACAATGAGATGACTAAGGCCAGTTCCAATGATCTTGTGATAAAGAGAGACATCTAGCCCCAAAGAGAGCTCTGTGGGATCTGAATATGGATCACAACATAGTATTTTCATTCTTTTTGTTGTAGTTTGCTTGCATTTTGTTTTCTTTTTCCTTTTTGATCTGATTTTTCTTGTGTAGCATGATAATTGTGGAAATATGTATAGAAGAATTGCACATATTTAACATAAATTGTATTATTTGCTGTCTAGGGGAGGGGGTAGGGAGGAAGGAAAAATTTGGAACACAAGACTATGCAGAGTCAATGTTGAAAAATTATCCATGCATATGTTTTGAAAATAAAAAGCTTTAATAAATAATAATAATAAAGCCCAAGTTTCACACTGGGCTCAAATGACCCTGGAGCAGAGAGTGAAATTGGTAACTTTGCACAGCCCTGCCTCAATCCAATTCATCTGCAAGTCAAGACATCACCCTCTTGATGCCATTGGTCCTCTTTCAAAAGGAAAAGAGAAATATCAAGAGTAGAATATATATAATGGGTAAAAGGCAAAGTGTATTAATAATCTGAGGTAGACATACAATGGGGGAAATAGGTTTACTTATTGTCACTCATGCTCTACACATTCTCTCCTTAGTGATTGTTATTCATGTCATTTTTCCTTGGAAGGTCTCTGTGATCCTGTTTCCATTCAAGCCTAGAGAAGTTTTGTAGAAACATATTTTTATGCTGTGTACTATGTCCACATGATTCCTGATTGAAAAAATGATGAGTGTGACTTGTGGAAGGGATTTACTTCAGTTTGTTCCAGAGAATTCAGAGAGATAAATTGAAAACCTGTAAGAAAGAGAAACTATAGGGAGGGAGGGAAGGAGGGAGCAAGTAGAGGAAGAGGAAAAGAAAAAGAGGGAGAGGGTGAGGGAGAGGGAAAAAAGAAAGAGAAGGAGAGGGAAAGGGAGAGGGAGAAGGAGAGGGAGAGAAGGAAAATGAATGTATGGGAACTAGTCCATTGTCTTCCTTGACTTCCAAATCTTATAATTCAAGCAAAGACTGACATGAAACTTTCTCTGGGAAAACTCATAGTTTGAGATTAGGTATTTATTATCTTACTCTCAACAGAAGACGTCATTTACTTTTGTGTACTCTTTGGTATAATTAATTTGTAGAACTTCAGTTCCTGATTGTTTTTCTTGCATCATTGTTATTATAATGGTCTTTTGTGAAATTAGCAAATGATGAGCCAAGCTAGTGCATTTAACTAAGAGCTACCCTTCAGCTTAATAATGATCAGAGAAGTGACTTTCTTTAAGATCCCCTAAATAGCAAATCCTTCAACTAGAGTTATATTGCCATTTAGACACAGTTCTAGCCTGATATCCAAGATAGGAGAGATCACCTGTTTCTTTCCTTGTTCCCTAATCCCCTAACTCCCTGACCCAAACTAGGCAGCTAGCACTATAGGCACACTACTTATAAAAGTGGACCAGGTCTTAAACCATATATATCCATGCCATGCTCAAGATATGATTCAACACACATACAAACTTGAACACACATAATACATACATGTAACATAGTATATGTATATATGTGTAGATAGTATATAGATGATCCTATAAATATGTATTACATCCAGTTTACTGCACTACACTCTCCAGAGTCTATATACTCATGAAAGACTCAAGACTCAAATCCAATTTCACCTCATCTGTGAAGCTGACCACTCCAATCGATATTAATGTCTGCTTCCTTTGATTTCAAGGGCATTTGTGTCATGGTTCTGGAGCTGGAAGGGACCCTAGAAGACATCTAGTCTAGCACTTATTTTATATATGAGGAAACAGGCCCCACGAAGTTAACTTGCTCAGGTTCACACAAGCAGTAAGCCCCAAAGATAGTATTCAAACCCAGATCCTCTGACTCTGGAGCCAGAACTAGCTCTTCCCATTGTACCATATTGCCTCCTAATTTAGGACAATTTAATTTAACAAACATTCATAAGGCACTTCCTGTTTCTAGGTTCATAGATTTAGAGCTGGTAGGAATATTAAAGGTCATCTAGTTTATTCTCTTCATTTTACAGATGAGAAAGAGAGATTAGGATAGAACACTGATAGAGGCTCAATGAAGTAAACATTTAGGTAGGACACAGTCATTGCCTTCATGTCGATCAGTAAATAAACATTTATTAAATGCTTACTATGTGCCAGGCACTGCGCTAAACACTGACGTTATAAAGAAAGGCAAACAATGTTCTGTAAGAAACGACCAGCAGGATGAATACAGAGAGGATTGGCGAGACTTACATGAACTGATGCTGAGTGAAATGAGCAG
The DNA here is from genome assembly GCF_902635505.1 of Sarcophilus harrisii. Lineage (NCBI taxonomy): Eukaryota > Metazoa > Chordata > Mammalia > Dasyuromorphia > Dasyuridae > Sarcophilus > Sarcophilus harrisii. Next base: position 351,544,725 of record NC_045426.1, read on the forward strand.
AACCAGGAGATCATTATATACCTCAACAACGATACTGTATGAGGATGTATTCTGATGGAAGTGGATTCCTTCGACAAACAGAAGATCTATCTCAGTTTCAATTGATCAAGGATGGACAGAAGCAGCTACACCCAAAGAAAGAACACTAGGAAATGAATGTAAACTGCTTGCATTTTTGTTTTTCTTCCCGGGTTATTTATACCTTCTAAATCCAATTCTCCCTGAGTAACAAGAGAACTGTTCCTTCTGCACACATATATTGTATCTAAGATCTACTGTAGCCTATTTAACATGTATAGGACTGCTTGCCATCTGGGGGAGGGGGTGGAGGGAGGGAGGGAGGGAAAAAATCAGAACAGAAGTGAGTGCAAGGGATAATATTGTAAAAAATTACACTGGCATGGGTTCTGTCAATAAAAAGTTATTTAAAAAAAAAAAAGGCAAACAATAATTTTTCCTGTCATTGCACACAGCTATGTACAAATAAGCTATTTACAGGATAAATGGGAAATAAGCAACAGAGAAACCATACTAGAATGAGAGAGAATTTATTTAAACATATGCCGCTTTTTAATTTCTGTAGAATTTCCTTGTGTTAAAACATTAGGAAGAAAAGACTGCCAATGAAACATTAAAAAAAAAAAAAAACAGAAGAAAATTCAGAAGGGAACATAGATAAGCAGGGCAATGTTACTAATTGCATTAAATTTAATATAGATTTAAAATGAAGCTTTATGTAATTTTCACAATATCATATGTAATCTTTTTATATTCTTTGGACAAGTGTATGGGACAGTCACCCTTGCCCAAATTAAAATCAGAGATTCTTAATGTAAAAAGCTAAAAAGGATTTCTTATGATCTCTGGAGAAAGGGCAACTCCTAACAGACAAGGTGTCAGTAAAGGAGTGCAAAGTGCAAACTGAAAAACACAAGCTCCCACCTCCCTTCTTGACCTTTTCTTTTCTCCCATTGTCTGGGGGAGTCCAGGCTTATACCCTAAATGCAAAAGTCTCTCCCAGAAACAAAAGAATACTAATAAATAACAAACTCTTTACCCACTAAGTACTTAAGTGCTAATTAAGAAGTGGGGGAAAACAGAAGGGAAATGTTTATCTAAGACAATCCAATACCTGCAACTTTTAGCTATAGCTCAACTTGTTATTGCAAAGTCTCAACTTACATTTAGTGCACAGACCACAGCCACATTCTTATGAGAGGGTTTCACTCATTTTATCCCATTCACCAGTAAATGTTCGTGTTTAACATTTGTCAAGGTCACAAGAAAAAAATTATTTAATCTTAAAAATTATGTTGCATTATCATTTCATTGGTTATAGATACTAGCTTTATTCCTAGGGAGACTAGGCTCAATTATTTCCTTTTCTCTCCCCCCAAAAGTGGCTCTGTATAAAGTTAATAACCTGAGGGTGTGTAAGACTTAAGGATAACTAAAGATTCAGCCTCCATCAGATGTGAGGTTGGTAACTGGAATAGATGGTCGGGAGCCTTGGATAATTAAGAATAATCTTACCCAACTATTTAAGTAAATTGAAAAATAATTAGGGAGCTATGTGAATCTCTAAACAAGAAGGGGGATTCTGATTCCTAATATTAGATACAAGAAGGACACCCAGGATTGGAGTTTGTCCTAATTGAACCAAATATTTATAAAATCCCCAGATGTTAAAGCTAGAAGAAGCCTTAGGGATTAGTTAGCCCATCTCCACTTATGCAGGGTGGAACCCACATCTTTTATCCCTTTTATTTTTAGTGTCAACTAATTGAGAAATCAACCAACTTTATTTAAAAATAAAGTTTTAAAAATAAATTATTTACAAATCTATAATAAAGCATAAAATTTGACCAAGCAACAGGGATTTCATCTATAATACATAACTACAACTATCCTTGGGACTGTGGAAAATTGTCATGACTGCCCTATACCCTGAATTTTTAGGAGCTTAAACTTCATAATGATTAGAGATGCTTCTAGGATGGTGTTTAGTAAAGCATGGGAGGGGTTATAGATTGTGTCAGCAAAGAGCCTGTGCCAAATGACATCAGATATTCTTCAATTGGATAAACATTTATTAAGCACCTACTATGTATAAGGTACCAGCTAGAGGTTAGAGATAGAAAAATGAAATACAACATTGTCCTTCTCTCAGGGAGTTTATGATTCAGAATAGCAGAATTTGAATTAGGACTTTTTGAGGCCATCTAATTTAAACCAAAAGTTTCTCTTGTAATACTGGAGAAACTGAGGCAAGAGAGAGATTAGAGGAAGGCTTTTAATATTTTGTTAGAGAAGAGTCTTGGACTGGCTAAGTCATCTTAGCCAGCCAAGTGGATGGGACTCTTGTCTTAAAGCATCCAACAACGAGCGAGGGCTCCTCTCTCTCTCTCTCTCTCTCTCTCTCTCTCTCTCTCTCTCTCTCTCTCTCTTTCATAGTGCTCCAGAGATCAGGGAAACAAAGGGAAGGAGGAGGGTAGAACACTGGTGAGCAGGAACTCCACGAAAAGACCATAAATAACTCCATCTGGAGTTTTATGACTCTTTGGAATGCCAGTGGTCAGGGCTCCCAGCCCTAATTATTTCAGTCCTAATGGCCAGAAAGGGGGTTGCCACCAGAGAAACTGAGGCAGAATAATTCAGGGAAACTGAGTCATAACATTATATACAGAATCATTGATTTAGAGTTGGAAGGAACTTCTCGTTTTACAGGAAATAGGCCCAGAGAAGTTACATGATTTGGCCAGTTTCACATAGTAGAATCATAAACTCAAAGGATCACAAAAGTAGAGTTGGCTCAATATCAGAGGACATCTACTTAGTAAATGACAAATCCCATATTTGTACCTAGTTGAACTTCTGACATCAAATCCAGACTCTTTCTACTATGAGTAATACTTTCCACTTTTAGTCCTTTTGCCCTGGTGTTCTTGGTTAATGTAGTTCCAGTAGCTTTGTTCCTTAAACTGATAGTAAGACATTGTTTCATTGTGCTATTATCCAGCAACAGACTTTAATAGCTGAGATGTCTACAAAATGGCAACCTTCTTGACTCACAAGTCAAGTAATATCATCAGAATATCTCTGGTGCATGCATGGGACCATATTACTAAAAAGCTGCAATATCTTCATGGATCACCAAATGATGTACCTACAGTGTGTCCCCTAGTGCTGAGCCTGATACATCAAGCAGCAATAATGGCTAGGTCCAGAATCAAGCTTAGGAATTAAATAAAATTTTACTCAAAATATTGTTCTATGGTAATTGATGAGCCCTAACTTGACTGTGGACTTTCTTTTCCTTTTTCTAATCATGATTCCTCTCATATCCACAATGCTGAAATACTTAACCTATTAGGATCACAAAGCTAATTGAAAGAAAGGAAATCATTCACACATTCTTGTAAAAAGTCATCTGCTTTCAGCCATCTCCTAAACCTCCACTTGCCTTCACAAGTCTTCAGGATTAGTTTAGCAAATTCCTAACACATAGACATTTGCTACTTAACCCTCTTACCATGGAAAATGGTAAGAGAGGGATGTATATGAGTGTGATTGTATGTGGGGGGGAGGGAGGTATTATCTTTGAATAACAGATTATTATAGTACCGAAGGCAAGGGAGACAATATTGGAAATTAGTGTTTACCCATTCTCAATTCTCCATTCAAATATGATTCACAATAGTTGTCAGACTAATCAATGTCTTCTTTCATTGCAGCTTTCATCCCTATTCTTGATACAATATGATTATATCTCCTGCACCAATGGTTTCTGGCAATTTCGCTCACTAGTTGATTAAATTTCACTCTATACTTGCACTGTCCTCCATAGCCACAATTCTGACCACTCTAGTTTGCTTCACAGAGTCCGGAAAACCAAAACCTAGGACAAGTATGCACCATTCTCATTGCCTGCATGAAGATTAATTTATTCTGACTCTCAGTCCTGATAACAGTTGCCTACAGACCCCCAAGTCACTTCTCTTCCTTCTTCAATGAGTTCAGTATATGATTCACATTTTTTTCTCCTCTCTAATTCCTATCCTCATGTTAACAGACTTCAACATTCATGACTCTCCTTCAAACATCCTAAGCATTCAGTTAGTTCTTCAATTTACTCATTTCCCATGAGATACCCCTCCATCCCATCTCTTCATACACTAAGATGATGATCACATCTTACAAATATATCATTTCCACTTTTTCAATAATTCTGAAATTCTCTTATCTGACCATAACTTCTCCCTCTACTTTCCCTTTGCCCACATCATCAATTTCCTCCCAAGGTGTCTCCACTGCACTAAACACTCTTCTCTTTTCCCCATCTTGATTCCATGGTGAATCAATTTAGCTCTGTACTGTTCTTTTCTTGTAAATACTTAATCAGCTTATCATATTTCTGATTGTGTCCAGGTAAGCCTCTGCCTTGGATTATTCCTACCATCTACCACATTCATTTTTACATATGTGCTACTAAACAAAGATAGGGAAAATTACAAAAGTACTCTGACTGGATCCACTACATTATTTGTTACCCAACTTCAATTGGCCCTCAATGCCAAAAGACAATCCTGCTTTACCTACCTTATCAACTTATTATTCTGCCCTCTATAGTAGCTCTTCTAAACCTTTTCATTTCTTCTCATACCTCCCATTCCCCCACCATTTGCTCTACCCTCTCAGCTTAAATATGGAAGTGGTTCATTCATGGATAATAGCAAAGTCAAAGGTGTGACATCTTTGTATGGGCTGAGGTGAGGTGGAGTAACAGCTCATGGGAAGTGAGTACACTGAGGAATCAAATGTTTAGACTATTTGAGATAGAATTGGTATGTAATGTTAAAGCCCATATAATGAGGTCAGGAGTTGACAAGATAGAAAATTGTGAGCTAGTTATCAAATTCATTGAAGAAAGAAGCAGAGTGATCTGTGGTCTGTAGACCAACAAATTTTGATTGATGGTAGATATGAATAGCATGAACCTCAAAGGAAAGGTTACTTAGTAATAGAGGAAAAAAGAGAACCTGGGAGTAACAATGAGGTACAAAGAGTATTCCAACTCCCTTATCGTGACCAGTGACCTGAGGAGAATGAGTGAAGATTCAGGATTAGAGAGTCTGTTTCCTGAGCAGGAAGCCAGATTTCAGTATGAGTTAGTAAATGGAAGAAGTGGAAAAGGAAAGGTTTGTGATGAAGCGAAGTTTGTTGCCCATGAAATCATCATTCCAGATGGCACAGTGGAAGGACTGGGCAATTAGGCTGAAATTTTGTATTAAGAGGGTTGAGAGGAATGAGCAAGAGGAATCAGGCAGTGTGGGGTGTATGTGTGTGTGTGTGTGTGTGTGTGTGTGTGTGTGTGTGTATATGTGTGTGTGTAATGGAGTTTCCACAGAACTTGGACTAGCAAAGCCTAGTTACTACTGGGCCGTAATGGAGAGCCTTGGCTGTAATGGATCAGCCAAACTGGCAGCTCCTACATTACCTGAAGAGATGCATTAAATATGGCACTTGGCTTTGAAAAAGACTATAAGTTTTCTTGTGGAAGTAGGCAACAACTGCAGCTTGTGAATGATTGTGAAATGGTGTCTTTTTCTGTGTTCTCCCAAAGACAAAATCGTGCATAAATGAATACAAAGTTCAAATTATGTTTAAATGCTCTAAAGTGTCAATCATGTTACAACAAATATCATTTTCATAACAAGTGTTATTGTTTCTTATCTAAAGATTTTGGACTAATCTGAAAGAAAGCTTTGTTGGTGATTTTGAAACAGAGTTCTGCTCCCCTCAGTCTAATCAACCCAGAAAGGATTTGTCCCTTGAAGCTAGTGTGCAGACAAGGGGCCCTATGAATAATAACCTCTTTATAGTGCTTTGAAGAGGAGAAGATAATGATCTGGGTACGAACAGAAAGAAGTCTCTGATTACTTCTCAGGCCTACTAACCTGCTAGAAAGGAAAATCCTTGAAATGAGAGGACATAGAGGTTTTGAGTCATTTTAGAAAAATGACAAAGATTAAGTGAGTATTGTTCTGGATTGATGAAGCAGAATGTTAATTGAGGTGTGTAGCTTTGTTTTAGAATGATATGAAATTTTCCTTGTTTAAAATTCTCATAAATGTCACTTTAAAATGTCTTGTGTCAGACAAACATCAGAGGACAGGAAGACATCAGCCAGTTCCAACATTTCTCTCTCCAAGCAGAACAATGCTTTGATTGAAATAATGATAAATTAATACAAACTATTTCTGGAAAACTTGCACAGTATTTTTTTTTCTTCAATACTTTTATGAATCGGTGTTCCTTCATCTATAAAATGGGAATGAAAATGACTAACCCCTACCTATCAATGAGAGTTAAATGATTGAAAGTTAAATGATAGAGTAGATCATGAAAGTACTTTGAGAAAATCTCAAGCACACCACAAATGTATGATATTTAAAAAAATACTTCACCAACTTTCTGTGTCATAATAAAACATAAATTTGGAGTCCTAAGGTTAAATCCTTTTTACTTATAAAAGAATCTCCAGAGAGTAGACAAGAACAATTCCTCATGATGCTCCTTTTGTCATGTATCAGGTCCAGCTAAAAACACCTTGTTATGAAAGAAAAGGCTCATTTACAGGCTTATAGGTGAAAGAAAAATTCCAGCTTCAGTTTAAGGCAAGGTCCTTGGGCAGAAATGTGGGGGGAAATATGATATAAAATAGAGGGTCTTGGAGTCAGAAGACGTGAATTTTAATCATAATGTCCAGGCAAGTCATTTAATCTCTCTGTTCACTATTTAACTCATCTGAAAAACAGAGATGATAATATTTCCACTGCCTACCTCAGAGTTATTGACAGGGCAGTGGTTTGCTAACCTGAGAGTGTTGTAAAAATGAAAATTGTTGTAACGATATGCAAATGGATCTAATTTGGCTAAAAGAGATTACTGAAATAATTTGTTTACAGTGTTACAGTGTGGTCAGAGAAAGTATTCCCACCAGTTCATAGATTCTTCACATATTGAAAGGTCAGCACCATAAATTCTCCCATTGCCAAGGTAAAACTGAATTAAGACTGACTCTCCCTGATTTCCTGAGGGTCTGTGCTAGAGATGGATATGACTTTTCCATCTTGATATTGTCCTTGATGCTCATTTCAACCTGATTTCACCTTGTGAGAAATCAAAGAATAATCAAGGGTGGATTATTCCCCCAAAAGAATGTAAGCTCCTTGGGGGCAGGAACTGACTTTTGTAATTGAGTGGCCTGAGATTTAAAAATAATCTTTTGTTCTTTGCTCTTAGCCCTCCTCTGTTACCTTCCCTCTTCTAGAATGGAAGCTCTCTGGGGATAGGGACTGGCTATGAAATGAGGAGTAGAGATTCAAATCCTATAACTTCTGTAATATCCAATTAAAGGTGAATCAGAGGAGGGACTTGTGCTTCAGGATGGGAAATAAAACATTACCTTTAGAGTTTTAAAGGTGTGGCTACTAACCTAGGCACCCATTCTTGCAAGAATGTAAAATAAATCTTTCCTGTATTCATCAGTGAATCTGTGGAGTTCTTGATAAGATATTTTGTTTATTTGTTCAATCTGTTGTCTCTGTGTATGTATACATACATATATACATTACATATATGTATATGGCTATGATGGGGAAAGAGAAAAGGGGGGAAAGAGGAGGGAGAGAGGGGGGAAAGAGGTGGGAGAGAGAGAGGGAGAGAAAAAGAGACAAAGAAACAGAGACAGACACACATAGAGGGCGACACAGAGAGAGACAGAGACAGAAAGACATAAGTAAATAAATGCAGAACAATTGACAAGCTCTAGCAGCTGGCAGAGAGAGAAAATCATGGAGGAGCTCATGTAGAAAATAATGTTTGAGCTGAATTTTAAAGGAAATTAGAGATTCTAAGGCAGTCAGGGAGGTGAGGAAGGAGTGCATTTCGGGTATAACCAGGAGATATTTCTGGCTGGCTGGAAAGAACTCACTCCTTTACCCTACATTTTCTCTTTTGGAAAGAGTAAAACATAAATTCCCTCAAATCATGTTTTTCTCTGTCCAGAATCCATGGCTTGGGGTATTATTTTCTCTCTGATCTTGTCTTACTCCTCTTTGTAGAGTGGAGATATTGCAAAAGTGCTAGATTAAAATATTTCTATTTGATTTTGATACTATTGGTCTTTAGTCCTAGACATTCTTCTCTTTTTCTCTTTCCCACTTCGCTCCATTGATATAATTAGCATATGTGTGGGTAGGAGCAATATTCTAATCCTCTTCTCCCTGATGATTAGACTAATTTTTCCTTAAAAGGTATTTAGATTTGGTTGACTCAAAGGACTAAGGACTCCTTCCAGTTGTCTGAATATAAAACTCCAAGGAACTGGAAAGAGTTCTCCAGATGTCTAGCTAGTTAATTGGGATGTTAGCATTGCTCAACTGAATCAACTCCAGAGACTCTCATTGCCTATCTTTTTTGAATATCCTTTTCCTGCTATTGATAAGTAAATCTTCTTTTGTTAACTATTGAATGACCTATGTTGTCTCATTTTGTTTCAGTATCAAACCTAAACTACCAGGGGATTATCATGAATCCAGTCCAGTGAAGAGCACCTTGTTATAAAAGAAAAGGAGCATTTATAGGTCAGAAGTGAAAGAAGAATTCCAAATTCAGTTTAAATTCTAACTCTTAAGAATTTTATGGATTGTTTTTATTTTTTAAAAAAGCACAACATAGCTCCTTATTCCCCCAAGTTAGGAGATTCTTTAACTGTTGTCCAGAGACTGAAATGTTTACTTCATTGTAATGCAATATGAATTTCATCTAGCCATTGGTATTTCTGTAATCAATTTGCAAACATGCAAATACAGTTTTCATGGTCTACCATAAACTTTATGTAAAGATAAACTAGAATCAGGATAAATAAAGAACTTGGAGAGCAATAAGAAATCAAATTATATGAAAATTCTAGTCACGAAACAGTGACAGGGAGGGGAAGTAATTGAAGAAAGGAATGTTTTTTGAGCTTCTTTAGCCCCTTTGGGAGAGAAATAGATCAGCCATCTTCCTTAAAGAAATATTTTTTCATGATTGGAGGCTCAATCACAGGGGCCTGCTATACTGAGTGTAATTTCTATTTTTGTAATCACTGTCATCATTTTAACTAGGTTAGGTACCACATGGTGGAAGGGGAAAGAGGAATGCCACTATTACCTGAAGTTACACACTCTTCTATCTTTTCCTATGTTAGCAAACAAACACTGGTATCTTTAGTAAGGATTAAAGCTGCATTTGTTTTAATGGGGGTCAAAAGTACTTGTAGGGAAACTGGTGGACACAATAGAGTGTTTGGCCTGGAGTCAGAGAGACTCATTTTCCTGGATACAAAGTTGACTTCAAGCACATACTAGCTGTAGGACTCTGGACAAGTCACTCAACTCCGTTTGCCTCATGTTCCTTATCTGTAAAATGAGCTGGAGAAAGAAATGACCAACCACTCCAGTATCTTTGTCAAGAAAACCCCATATGGAGTCAGGAAGAGTGAAATGCAAATGAAATGATGGAAGAAAACAATGAAACAACTTTAGTACTCCCTCTCTCTTTCCTTTGTGTATGAAAACACTGTTACACAGGCAAAGAGGAAAGGAAATCAGGGGTTTGAGCAAAATCATGGATGTGACAAGGTTTTTCAAGGGTTTTTCAACATTGGTTGAAGAATTTTTTCTTGCATATATTTTGAAAATAACAAACTTCAATAAGAACTAATAAATAAAAAATCATGTATATGAGAGATGAAGTGTCATGAATTAGGAACAAGAAGAAAGTCGGTTTGGACCAGAGAGTATGTAAAGAAGAATAATGTATAATGTGATTGAAAAAGGGAGATTGGAACTAGGTTGGGAAACACCTTATAATGCCAACCCAGGGAGTATGTATCTGATTCCAGAAGTAATGGAGAGCTACTGGAATTTGCTGAGCAAAAAAAAAATTGTGGGAAAAGTGCTAGATTGGGAATTGGGGAAACCTGAGTCTGAGTCTTGGGCTTAGCCATGATTCTAGACAACTTGCCCTATTTGCTTCATTTTCCTCATTTGTAGATTAATCTAGTTAAATTCTAAGGGATCTTCCAATTCTAGGAGTTTGTTATTTTCTTCATGACTACAAAGTCTGGCGCTTTATCTTTTATATGGCATTACTTCTGTGTAGTAGCCTCATAGGTAATCCAGGGTGATGCTCTCACAATGGTGAGATTGTATGTCACTCATCATGGAAGGCTTTTCTCTTGGTTGAACCAAAGTAAAGAGGACCAGGAGTGTGATTGAGGTGAATTGTAACCCCAGCCAGAAGAGCAACAACCCAAGCCAAAGTGTGCCCAGAACATGCACAGTTCCCTGATGGCTACAAGTGGAAGTCACAAGTGTTGCCACTGAAAGCATTAAAGACATGAGAGCAAAGATTTGCTAAGAAAAGATCCTAGAATGAGAGGAAAATTTATGTTGATACTAGAGGTGTTAAAAGAGTAATTAGCATAAGATTTAAGGGAATAATATAATTCAGCTGAAGAATAATTGATGATACATCCTTCTTGATTAATAAAACATCCTAATGGTATACTATGGTTGATTTGTTTGTCAAATGGAAATGGAGTTATTCCTTTGGAGTATCAAGTTAACACATTTCCCCAAGTTTATGGGTTGGTATTTTAGATTAAGATAGTATAACATTTCTCCATCCAGGGAATCTATAGACATTTTTAACATAAGGTTACATACCAAATAGATTCCAAATGGCTTGAGAAAATATATTATTATACTTTTCCCCCCTCCGTAGGATATTGTGGGGTTTTGGGTTGGGGGGGTTCTTTGTGCTCCCCGTCCTTAGCACAACACCTGGCATATAAGTGCTTAATAAATTTTTTTTGACTGACAGATTAAATCTTACTGGATGCTTATTCAATCAACAAATATTTATCAATGTCTAGAATATTGTGCAAATTTTATATTGACTGATTCAATAAATTTAGCTTTTTCATGAGTTAGGCTTTGATTTATTGATTAAGTATGACTTTAATGACTTAGGAGTCATTGAGCTAATATTAAGTAATATTTTCATTTTATAGGTGATAAAACAGAGGCACAGAGAGCTAAACTGACTTGACAAGATCAACAAAACTAAGCAGAGGCTAAGATTGATCAAAAACATTGGAATGAAAAGATAGAGGAAGAAAAAGTGAACCATCAGTCTATATTTCATTTTTTCTTTGAATGTTCCCTAGCACAGCCTTACTGGACTTTGCAGGCAATCTTAAGTGTGCTCCCAGCAGTTTCTTTTTTTTTCTTTTTCTCTTTTTATTTTGAGACTTAAAACACCTAACAAAATTGTCATTTTATATGTAGAATAAAACAAAAAAAGAGGACTGTACAAGAAACTGCAGATGTCTCCTGTAATGCTTGCTTTTTTTTCCTTTTAGTATATGATAAATTCAACCTATAGTTTGCAAAGCTGTCCTTATTGTCTGTGCCTCAACTAGTCTTCTGATTTCTTTATTTTTGTTTTTTATTTTTATGGAATTTTTTGAATTTGTTTTTGGGTGTTATATTCTCAATTTCATATAACCAAAATTTTTTAACATTCATTTAATTTTTTTTTGAGTTCCAAATTCTCTTCGTGCATTCCCTTTCCCTTCCTTGAGAAGGCAATCAATTTGATATATAGTATACATGTGCAGTCATACAAAACATTTTCATGTTAGCCATGCTGAAAAAAACCAAGAATAAGTATTTTTTTAAAAAATATCTTTGAATGTGTATTCAGATTCCACTTCTTTTTCTATAGGTGGATAAACATTTTCCATTATGAGTCCTTCAGAACTGTCTTGGTTAATTGCATTGCTGAGAATAGCTAAGCCATTCATGATCAATCATCTTGTAAGATCATCTTGCAATATTACTGTTATTATGCATAATGTTCTCTTAGTTCTGCTCATTTCACTTTGCCTCAGTTCCTATCAGTCTTCCCAGGTTTTTCTAAAAGTATCCTGCTCATCATTTCTTATAGGACAATATTATTCCATCACATTCAAGTACCACCACAACGTGTTCAGTTATTCTCTAATTGATGGGCATCCCTTCAATTTTCAATTCTTTGCCACCACACAAAGAGCTACTATAAATATTTTTGTACAGATAGGTCCTTTTTGGGGGATGTATAATTAAGAGTGGTATTGTTGTGACTCATTCATTTTAAAAAAGATATCTCATATACTATAATTTATTCAGCCATTCTCCAACTGATGGGCATCCATTCAGTTTCCAGTTTCTTGCCACTACAAGAGGGCTGCCACAAATATTTTTGCACATGTGGGTCCCTTTCCCTCCCTCCTTTAAGATCTCTTTGGGAAAAAAGCCCAGTTGACACTGCTGGGTCAAAGGATAACTTTTTGAGCGTAGTTCCAAATTGCTTTCCAGAATGGTTGGATTCATTCACAGTTCCACCAACAATGTAAAAAGATATTTCAATGACTCTCCTTTCTTCCTCTTTCTTCTTGCTTCCTTGTTTTTGTCTTTCTTTTCTCTCTCCTTCCTTACTCCTCCTGTCTTTTTTTCCTTCTTTTCTTTTCTTTCCTTCTTTCTTCTCTCTGGTCTCTTTCTTTCCCTTTCTCTCTGTTCCATCCTTGCTTCCTCATTTTCCCTGTTCACTCACAATGAACAAAAGAAAAATGCTTGTAACGAGCGTACAGAGTTAAGCCACATTGTCTATGTACAGAAATACATGCCTGTGTTCTCTTGTGGGAGGTTTGAAAAGCATGTTTTATTATCAGTTCTTTAGAATTGTGTTTGGTGATTGCATTGATCAAAGTTTTAAAGTTCTTCAAGGTTGTTTTTCTTCATGATGTTATTTTTATTTAAATTTTTCTCTCAAATCTATTCCCTTTCTTTTGCATTAGTTCATACAGTTCTTCCCAATTTTCTCTGAGTTCCTTTTGTCATTTCTTACCAGTTTCCAAGTTAATTAGCCTATGACAAAAATCTGAAAGGAAAAACAAAACAAATAAACAAACTCCCCTCCCCTTGTATTTTTTTTTGGGGGGGAAGAGATTAGAAGGTGAGAAAATAGGAATAAGTTTAATCTGAATTTAGATGGGATGTGTATTGTCATTTGTTCTTTGTTTTCATAAAGGAAGTGATGTCTTGACATGCAAGTAAATTGAATTTGACTGAAGGAGGGCTGTGCAGGAGCACATTTTCTCCTGTAAACCTATCTGGATCCAGATATGGGTCATATCAAGTTTTCTTGGCAAAGATACTAGAGTGGTTTTCCAGTTCTTATCTCTAGCTCATTTTACAGATGAGGAAACTGAGACAAATAGGATTAAGTGACTTGCCCAGAATGAATGGCTGAGGATGGATTTGAATTCCAATCTTCTGACTCCAGGCTTGGCATTCTTTCTACTGAGGTACCTACCTGCCTCACCTAAGGTCATGTAAGTGACTTAAACAATGGCAGATCCAAGTATTTGAATCTGAGTCCAATCTCAGTATTAAGAGTAGTACAGGTAGATGATAACTACCTGTTATTTTAACTATCTATTGTTTTTTAAGAAATGGACATAACAAATTATCTCAATATATTTTAGGATATAAAATTCAAAGGGACATTAGTCTGACTCTTACAATTCAGTTGAGAAAACAGAATCCAAAAGAAATTAAGTGACTTAATGTCAAATAGCTTGTGCATGTCAGAGCTGGGATTTAATTCCAATTTGCTAAATGCAGGAAAAAAAAGTTTAACGATTTATCCTAATTTATGATCTTAATTAGATTTAACCAACTAATTATAAAAAATTTATAATTTTAATCAGCTGTGGATCTATCCCCAGTTAAATTATCAGATTAATTATAACAAATTAGAAAACAATACTCTCTTGAGGGCCTCAAGAGGGGAAACCATACATCTTTTTTGTATCAGGATAGATAGATGACCAGGTACAGTGTGAGTCTGTATGTTGCTGTCAGTTCAAAATTTAATTGTCCTCTTGGTTTGTGGTAGCCTATAAGAAGTGGTGAAAATATAGCTACTAGTATAATAAGGAGATGACTCACATACAGGTCATTATAATAGTAAGTTCAAATCATAATCGAATATCTCCAAATGTAATGCCATAACTATTAGAGTGAGATCTTAATGGCTCAAATCAAATCCCTTCTTAAGATCCTTGTTATTAAATTGTGACCATAATTAAAATCATTTAATGTGTAACAGTACTACACGATCTCAAAGATCACTTGTGATATCATGATATGGACGATAAAAAAGACAAAGATGGACAAAGGGCTGAAAATGAAATTCAAGTCACTTGACTTCCAATCTAAAAACATTTCCCATTTTTCTTTAATTGTCACCTATTTAATGTCTTAGACCCTAAAGATAGTTTCGGGTCCAAAATCCATGCTTGAATAGAAAATGTTTACTCCTAAATTTTTTGCTAATTTTTTGGCTATTTTTATCAATTTTTTTTCCTTCAATCCTCTTTTTTAATTGGCATTTCCCAGTGACTTCCATTCTCCTTTCCTCCACCCATAGAACCCTCCTTTGTAACAAGATAAGCAGAACAAATCAACTCCTGAGGAAAGTATGCCCCAATCTGTCTATACCTCAGCTTCTTAAACTGGGATTTGCAGTCACATATGGGATCTTAGAACTGAATAAGGAGTCTGGAAATAATTACTTATTATCATAAATGTTTGATTTATATAGCTATTTTATATACAGAGTTGTGTAAAAATTTCTCAGGGAAAAAGTTGAAGAAGTTTTGCTATATACCTCTGTGGCTGGGTTACAAATCTAACCAATGATATTGCCAGAACTCTATTATCCAACATTTAGGTATTCTTCTCAGCCATTCACTGATACTATGGTGGTCTTGAGGTATACAGAGTTGAATTGTCACCCTGACTAGCGTTTCCTTATTGCCATTGCCTCACTACACTCCCCTTCCCTGTGGTCAATAACCCTAAGGGTTATTAATATTTTTTTTATTACAAATTACTCTTCTTCCTCCATCTTTTCGTATTATCACCACCATCACCACCACCACCACTACAGATAGTGACATGACTGATACAAGAAACTTTTTGGTAAGGAAATTCTGGATATACAGGTCCTGAGCATTTTCTTCAGTCTAGTGCATAGAATGATAAGCCTGAAATCAGGAATATTTGAGTTCAAAACTAGCCTCAGCTACTACATGTCCTTAGGCAAATCTTTTATTCTGTCTGCCTTAATTTTTTCAACTGTAAAATGTGAATAATAATAGCACCTACCTATCTCACAGGGTTGTTATGAGGATCAAATGAGATAATCCTTGTAAAGCCCTCAGTACAGTGCCTGGCACACTGTAGATACTTCCCTTCCCTCCCTCCTTATGGTCTTGCTGATTAATCCAGTATTAAGATATTAAGTGACTTGTCCAGAGTTGCAGTGCCAGTATGTGTCAGATGTTGGTCTTCCTCGATATAAAGCTAATTCTCTATCCATTACATCTTTTATTAATTGTTATTATCCAATTATCCAACTGATCAGTACACTATTATTCTCTGTTTCTAAGCTTTCTCCCCTCCCTCCTTTTTTTATTCCCAGGACACATACCTCTTCCTCCTCCCCTACTCCTCCCTCCACCCCGCCACTCCCTCACCCCCCCATCCCCAGTGGCAAGTCAGCATAGCTAGATTTCTAGCCCAGCTCAGCAGAGCAGCATTTATTTTAGGAGAAGATTAAGATCCATACAAGATCTTTCAGTTGCTAACAACTATTTAAGCTGGTGTCTGACAGAAAGCCAGATATTCATTGTGCCTGTGGCATTGGCGATAAACAGTTCAGTTCATACATGCTCTCTTGAAGCCCTTAACCCATTTATATTGTGATTTTTAAAGCCAAACAAAATACTTCTGGTGCACTTTCTTCAGCAAATTGCTTGATTAAAGGCAACAGCTATTTGTATCTTCAGAAACAGATGGGGGATCTTGACTTAAAGATCCCAGACCTTCTTCCCAACACATATACACAACTCAGTGTTTCTGAAACATATGATCCATCAATCATTGGAAATCTATTGAATATGTAAGTGTAAGGCATAATGTTAGGTGCAATAGGGGATATAGGGAAATAAGACATAGTCCCCGTTTTTATGGAATGTACAATTTCAAAGGGCAAGGAAAGATATGGATCCAATCAAATACAAACTAGCAATACCATCAGAAGGAAAGGTCTGATAGGGAAGACTGTAATGATTTGAAAAGTAAATATCTACTGCAGTCTATAACTTTGTTCATATGAATGACATTTCTTGCATTTTACTAGTGAATAACTTTTGACTATAACAAGTCAACAAGTTTCACCAAATTTAGTACTATCAAATATAATTAAAAGTATATCAATAGCATGTCAGTTTTAAAAGGTATTAATCAGTCTTACAAATTACTTTTCATTTTTTTCTTGAAAAATATTTTGTAAGTAAGAAATTCAATTGGAAACCTGGAGATTTTCTAAAAACACAAGATAAAAATTAAAATCTAGTTAAAAAAAAAGAAATAAGGTCTATGTTCAACCCTAGTCTAGATGATGTGGGATCTATATAAATCCATCCATTATATATAAATTTGATGTTTATCTAGTATTATATTTTCCTCAGCATGTAACATAGCACTGTGGGATTGAATTGGGAGAAAAAAAAGTATATTAGGGCCTTGTAACATTGATTCAAGGCCCATTCAAGGTTATGGAGATAGTTCTGGGAATGTGCCAGAGTAAGAACAGAGCAGGGTCAGATGTGATAGAATCCACAGTTTAGCCTGGATTTGGAGAGAAGCTCCCTCATTTGTCATGGTCCCATTTGATTGACAATTCTAATTTGATTGACAATTCTAAGCCAGCTCCCTTGCTGGTTTCAGTGTTATCCTAACATAAGAGCCATTTAATTTATATATATTATTGAATTCTGGGTTGATGTATGCTTTGAAGTTTGAATAGTCCTAATTCCTTCTCTGTTCTATGTCATGGATCCCTTCAGTAGACAGATGAAGTCTATGGGTATCTTTTTGGAATATATATATATATATATATATATATATATATATGTACAGATAACAGATCCTGAAATCCATATATGTATATATTCAAAGCCATCTGGATCACAGTTCAATGCCCAGAATGTTGAGCTATGTAGTCACTTTTTAATAAGGAATTAAAATGAAGGAAGTCATCAAATAGGTCACTGAAAACCACACAGGTTCTATTCATCTGGATCCATGGTGTTTGATAATCAGGAGAGTCAAGCAATGAGTGTATTCAGGGTGCTCAAGGATGACAGTATCTCTGGTGTGAGGGCTGCTGAGCTATTTTCAGGGCTGCTTATCTGTCTTTGGTGTCTATCTGTTATTCAACTCTCACCGGTGGCTCCAAGAATCTGTAGCATATAGTAGTCATACCTTGGTAAACTGTCTCATCAAATGGGCTAAATGAGGTTGACAGTAACCAAGGGGACTCAGAGTCATTGGCCATTTAGAAGGGTGTCTACCATACACATATGAAGACTTCCACCAGCAAGAATGGATAGATGAGAACATTGTTCCAATGGCCACGAAGGAAGCTGAAGCAGGCACTTTGGAGTGCTTAGAGTTTGGTGGGACATCAAAGACACCAAGGCCATTGTATCGGAGCTATTGCCAGGTGTCCCAATTTTTATATTGCCACTGGATTTTTATAACTCTGGAAGAGAAAGTGAGGCTGATGACTTTGTATAATAACTACCTCACTTAAATCCAACTCACAAGCAAATCAAGACATCACCACATGATGGTATTGGTCCTTTTCCAAAACAAAAGATGAACAACTTTTACCCATGGGAATTTATTGAACTACATGGGATATTGAACTACACTACTGATTATAGCTCATTTTCCAATAAAGATTTTTTTAAAATCAGAACTTTTTAGTCCTAGTTTTATGATTTTTAAACTGAAATGACTTTAAAGAATCTGCTTAATTCATCTATGCTTAACTTCTGATTATCAGCTTACTTTGAGTATGATTGCTGCATATACTACAGCTTCTTGGACCCACAGGGGAGAATTGGGTGACAGGTGAGCACCACAAGTAGATGAGCAGCCCTGAAAAGGGCTTGGCAAGCCTTTAAGCCAGAGGTGGCTATCCTCCCTGACCATCCCCTACTGTAACCTAAAAGTAAAAGTAACTGACCTGGACCTAGACAGAGCCATTACTAGGGTAGGAAACTAAAGCTTTGATCCAAGGTCCTGAAGTCTAAAGGGTATGATAGAACTTCTACTCTATAAGAAGATAGAAACCGATCTGAGTATCTGGTTAATAAAATGATTAGTTAAAATTGGAAGTTATCCCATGTATAATTCCTTTTTCCCCTTCCCAGTGGCTTCATCCCCAAATGTGGTGATCAGTGATGTAACCCTATTCCATCCACTCCCCCAACAAACTTTTTACTATTAGTCCTCACATTTTGTCCATACCCCTTTTCCCAGGCTTAAATCCACAGATTTTTTTTCCTTTAAAAATTGGTTGAAGGTAATTTTTAATGCTTATTCTGAGACTTAGACATATAGTTATATCTCTTGGGCCAGGGTTTAGATGCTTTAAGAAAAAAGAGAGCCTAGAGCCCAAGAAAGCTCATTTTAGGTCAAAGCATAAAAAGCAGATTAACAAGTAATGTACTGCATCTGAGCCCAGGAGGCTCCTCTAAGTGTTAGTAAAGACTGAGAGGAGTATAAGGTGTCATTATTTAATGGGAAGAAAAGTGACTGAGTTCTTTCCTGGGAGATGCAGTTTGATGTCATTCCACCATTTAGATGAAAATCCATTCATGTGACAGGGCCTGGCACCCAGCAGAGAGCCCAGGCAGATTTGAGCTGTGCTCTCTGTTGCTTATCAGGCCTAAAGGGCTGAAACAGAAAGTAGGTCTTTAAGAAGGGAGAGATTTAGTCACTGCAGTATTAGAGCACTTTTTGTGTATTCAACATTACATTGAGGTGATAGGAGGGATACAAAAATAGAAAGCAATTTCTGCTCCTGTCAGGGGCTTTATGCTTCCTCCATGGGACTGTCCCCTGAGCATGTAAGGGAAAGCCTCAGATAAACACTCAGATGAGCTAGCAGCCAGGGTAACCTAGAAATAATTTTCATCACATGCTGATTCTCATTGTGATCATTTTTCTGGATCACTCCCACTACCTACAGACTAACAAAAGCCAGGGGACTCTCTCCACTAAGATCTCTGCTATCCTAGAGAGTTACAGGGGACAAGAATAATTTGGGTCCAAAATTCATAGGGAGAAACTTCAGGGAGAGATATTGGCTTGTGTAAAGGACTATAGAGAAGTGGAAATGCAAACTTCCACTGGCACAAGACTTCTCTGAGGCTCTTGACCTTGATCTAACCCAGGCTGCTTCTCTGTGAATTCTTCAGCAATAAAACTACAAAACTGTGGCTTTCCCAGAACAAGAGGTCAGTCTTTTCCAGATCACCAGCACCTGAATCCCTTTGGATGTTGTCCTTTTATAATCTGTACTCTATTAGACTGACCTCAGAGGGATTAGCCTGAGCTACCTTCTTTTGCACTTATTCTGTGCTGGCAGGTCCCAATATACTGCATTTACACAGGGCTCTGGTGGGACATGACTGCCTTATTGTTATTCAGCTTAAAAAAAAAAAAAAAAACAAACAACAACTTAAATAGCTTTAGATTTTGTACAGCTAGGCCACCTTCATTTGCTTTTTCCCCCCCATTAATTCCTTGAAATTCTTGACTTTTTGTTCTTCCAGATGAATTTTGTTATTTTTTCTAGGTCAGTAAAATAGTTTCTTGGGAGTCTGATTGGTATAGTACTAAATAAATAGATTAGTTTAGGTACTATTGTCATCTTTATTATATTTGCTCAACCTATCCAAGAATACTTGATATTTTTCCAATTGTTTAGATCTGACTTTATTTGTGTGTAAAGTGTTTTGCCTGACTTTCCCTTGGCAGATAGATGCCCAAATATTTTATACTATCAATAGTTATTTTTAATGGAATTTCTCTTTGTATCTCTTGCTGTTGGATTTTGTTAGTGATGTATAAAAATGCTAATGATTTATGTGGATTTATTTTGTATCCTGCAACTTTGCTAAAGTTGTGGATTATTTCTAATAGTTTTTAGTTGATTCTCTAGGGTTCTCTAAGTATACCATCATATTATCTGCAAAGAGTGATAATTAGGTTTCCTCATTACCTACTTTAAAGATTCCTTTAATCTCTTTTTCTTCTCTTATTGCCAAAGCTAGCATTTCTAATACAATATTGAATAATAATGGTGATAGTGGGCAACTTTGTTTCACCTTAGCAGATTTTATATTTAAAAAGTTAGCTATTAATATTATTTTTATCATAGCAATAGAAGGGTTCAGTGACTTAGTACTTTGTGTGGGAGAACAGACCTGAACAAAGGTTTTCGGACTCCAAGATGAATGGTCTTCTCATTATATAATTAACAAACATGAAAGCCCTTGATAAACCAGAGAATGTCCAAAGATAGACAATCAGAATGAAGAAGCAAGCCAAATCTATATCAGAAGGAACTCGACATTTATCATGGAGAAGAGAAGATGCTTCTGGATAGTTGTCTCAGTACATTAAAGGAACTATGTGGAAGAAAGATTGGACCCAGAGGGCAGAGCCAGGAGCAGTGGGAAGAAGTTACAAAGAAGTAAGAGTAGGCTTGGTGTCAAGAAAACCTCCCAATCATTGAGAGCTGTCCAAAAGTAGAATGGGGAGTTCCCCTCTCTTGAAGGTTTTTAAATAAGGACCAGATGCTCAGTTGTCTGTATGCTATAGGGGGACTGATTGCTTTTTCATGAGCGAATTGAACTAGATGAATGTTGAGATCTTTTCCAATTCTTAAATTCTAATATTAGGTAATTTAATACTTGATACTGTAGGACTAAAAACTATATTTGAGTCGTGACTATACCCCTTGACATCATTACTCGTTCTACAAAAATGTCACTGTAAAGCAGCATTACAAGAGGGAAATTAATGCTATGAGTTCTCTGCATCTCAGGTGGTCACAGTTGAGTTTTGTAATGTCATACTGGAATATGTATAAAGGATGATATTACACTGATTGAGGCAAAGCTATACAGGATGTAACTGTTTTAGTAAAATTCACTAAAAAAAAAAAATATCAGGGGGCTGGAGAAATCAGGATAGGCTCTGTGAAGGAAATTGAGTTTTTGATAATGTGACAAAGGGGTTAGCTTTTATTCCTGATCATTACCAAGAAAGAGGATTGCCTTTATATAAAAGAAAGAACACTCTTCTTAAAGAGAAGTAAGAGACATTTATCCTGAAGCTTTTGTACATCTGTGATAACCTTTGAGTTCACATGGGTCAGGCTGGTGAGGAGGTCTGGAGCATTGACAAACAATTCAGACAAAATAAGGGACAATATCAGATGACACTGTCTGATTTAGACAAAAGCTTTGATGAAGGAGTGGGGGTGGGAGGAGTTGTGCTAGACCTGAGTCCACCAAAGGAGAATTCAAAGAAGGTGAGATGGGAGAGTCAAGGAGAACCAGAAAACAGGATGGGCATTTATAGTGGGAGATGAGAAGCAAGATCAGAGGGGTCTGATTATGCTGTTTCTGGATCGAGGAAAACTGGGAACCAAGACAAGATTCCCAAAACTGGGAATCACTTAGAATGGGGGTTAGGACCCAGGCCCTGCTATTGAAAGTGATGATTATTTGGCTGTGGGTTTTCCTTATATACCTGTGCAGCCATAATTAGTATAAAAGGAATAAGATTTTTCTCTATGTTAGCAACATAGCAGGGAATAGAGCTCTATTCTACCTCTGGGAAGGGAGCTGCTTCCTTCTCTGCAGGGCATACTTTCTCAGCTTACCAGACTGGACTACCATGGAATGCCTCCTAAATCAACTTCTCTTGGTTTACAAATTAGGAAACTGAGGCCCAGAAAGATTAAAGAACATGCCTAAGGCATTAGATCTGATGGTTCTATGGGACATCCAAATAAGTATGTCCAAAAGGCAAGACTATAATTCAGGAGTAAGACAATTGAATATATAGATCTTACAGTTCTCTGCATAATGACAATATTTGAAACCATGGAAACTGATAAGATCATCAAGAAAGAGTGTAGAAGGAAAAAAAAAAAAGGAAGATCCAGGAGAGAACTTTGGGCTTCTTATTTCCTACAATGCATTTTTCTTTCTCAGGGCCATTTTCCTTTCCATCCAATCCCAAACTGGAGTCTTTCCTCCCCTGGCATCACTTTATGCATAATTAGATTGCCTGCCCTCCATT
Source organism: Sarcophilus harrisii (assembly GCF_902635505.1). Lineage (NCBI taxonomy): Eukaryota > Metazoa > Chordata > Mammalia > Dasyuromorphia > Dasyuridae > Sarcophilus > Sarcophilus harrisii. Next base: position 351,567,122 of record NC_045426.1, read on the forward strand.
AATTCATGGACCCCCCCCCCAACACTGGCACCTCCCCTCCCCATCTGATTGGCCCTTTCCTTGTTTCTCTCAAACAGTTTTGCCCCCATTGGGTGAGTGAAAACATTCCGAATTACTGCTCTGCCCGCTTATCAGTGACTGCTGCTCTATTTGGGGGCAGGGAGTCCCATATGTGAATATAAGGATATATTAGAAAAGCTTTTTGAAAAGGGGAAAAGCTTAGATAGAAAGGAAGTAGGTAAAGGAGTATTTTTTTTTTAATATATGGGGAAAGCTGATGTGATTGATGAGGAAAATAATAAGGAAGATTTTACTTCATGTACTTTGATAGGACAGGGCTTTCTCCCAATGATCCACATACCCCATTGTGCTTTTGACCCTGTTCTTTCACTGTTAATGGCCTTGTGAAAAGTAAGAGAGATGAATGACATTCATTCTCTTTTTAATAATCCTTATAATATACTACAAGTCTCAAGGCAGATTAAAAAGTAGACCTGATGTTTTAGCACCTGGAAACAAGTAATTGAAATGAATTATTTTTTTGATTGCCCAAACCTTGAGGAAATCTAGTTATTTCCTACAATGCACCTTTTGAGTGAGCTTTGTAATTGAATTCATTATTCTGTCAGAACTCTTTCAGTCTTAAATTTCCTCTCACAGTTCTATGTTGCATTATACTTAAAGGTGAGAGCCTTCCACAACCTGGGTGAGGCAATGCAGATTTCCTGAGGGAAAGGGAAGAATTTCCATTCTTTTTCCTTGCCAGAAAAAAGTACAGGTTACTTTGCCAGTCAACTGTTGTTTTGGAGCAGTTTTAACTCTGACCATAGATCCTTTGCTTGATACCAACCATTCTTCTCTTCTTCTGTTTGGTACGTGCATCATTTAATATTAAAATTAATAAATAATATGTATATAGGATTTTAAATTTTGCCAAGCATTGTACCTTCATAATCTCATTTTGATTCTTACAAGAGACTATAACCTAGGTTCTATAGGTATTATTATTTCTATTTTACAGATGAGAAAACTGAGGCTTAGAGAAGTTAATAGCTTGCTTATAGTCAATTAGACAGCAAATAATAGAGAAAGGAAATTTTTTTCCTCTCTTTTTTGATACTGATCTCCCTGTCACTGAGGCTGTATGTTCAACAGTCACTCCAGGAAGGTCTGACCTCATCCCTGATCAGCATGGGAGCTTTGATCTGCTCTGTTTCTAACCTCTGCTTTGGCACCTTAATGACCCCTCATTCCTAGAGGTTCACCATATTGGGGCTGGAATTAGTAGAACACTTGATTGACTTTAATTCTACTGCAGCTCAGAACTCATGAGCTCAAGTAATCCACAAGCCTCTGTCTTCTCAGTAGCAAGAATTATAGACCTGAATCACCATGTCCAGTCAGAGACAATATTTAAAATCCAGGTCTTCTGATTTCAGGTTTAGCACTCAAGCTCCATATTTTCATCTGTTGCAGTTGATATTGTATGTAGATGTCTATATCTCCCCACTGTCTCATAAGAATTGTCTTAATTGTCTTAATGCTATTTATGCTATGTATCACCAAATATGAGAGTACATATAAGTATCTGTCTTTCTCTGTATCCATCTTTATTTTATCCTATTTCTGTCCCTGTCTGTCCCTTTATCTCTTTTCTTCTCAGCTGATGGAGAGTGGATAGAGTGCTGTACCTAAAGTCAGGATTCTTGCCAGTTGTATGATCTTGGACAAATCACTAAGCTATGTTTGCTGTGGAGGCAGCTAGGTAGCTCAGAGAATAGATCACTGGCCTGGAGTCAGAAAGCCTTGAATTGAAATCTAACCTCTGACACTTTCTTGCTGTGTGACTCTGGGAAAGTCATAATCTGTTTCCCTCACTTTCTTCAACTGTTAAACAGAGATAATCATAGCACCTATCTCTCAGAAAATACATATGCATATGTATGCAATATACATTCTATAGAGACATATATGTGTAGGTATGTATGTATTCTCACATAGTCACATATATAGGATTTTCCAAAAGTCTCAGTACTGTTTTAAGCTATAAAAACTTTAATAGCTTGAGCTTTTGTAGCTTAAAATGGCACCGAGACTTTTGGGATTCCATTTTATATATCACACACACATACATTCACGTGTACATACATTTATTTATTTAGAAGTATCTTTACTTTTTTCTTCTAAATATTAGAAATGCTCTGCACAATATACTTCTCCTTTTACAGTAAAGAAGCTAAGCGGAGTACAGTTTCCCCCAAAATCTAAATTTGACTAGATTTTTCAGAAATGACTTGTCTTTCCCAGAGACCCTAGATGTAATTACATTTGAATGGTTCTCTTGCTTACTTATTGGTTAACTCTTTTTAGTACAATCCATTCAATGTTTACTTTCCTCATTATGTGGGAGCCATTAATACTTCATATAAATTCCAATAGGAATGCATGTAATAATGCATTTGAACTGGTCATCAAATTGGGTTTTTCCATGTATTTAGTCTTCCTAAGTAGCTAGGCATATTTATAACCATAACAAATTCTTCAACACTCATCCAGAGTCTTAGAGTATTTGTCATATCTAGTACTCAATAAATGGCAAGCCGAGCCAGACAGAGTATTCAAAAAAAAAGCTGAAAATTCAATCCAAAAAGTCTAAATTATAGGCAACAGAAAGAATTAAAAGCAAGCAAACAGCAGGAGTTAGCATTCTATTGTGGGAAGAAGCAGTGGATTTAGTCACTTGTTCAGGAAGGCCTGGCTTCAAATCCTACCTCACATACTTAGGCAAATAATTTCAACTCAACCAGCTCCAGTGACTTCATTTGTGATGCAGTAATAATAGCAATAGCACTTTTCTTACAGGGTTTGTGTGAATATCAAATGAGATAATATGCATAAGATTTTGTAAACCTTAAAGGCTTTAGATGTCTCGCAGATAGGCAAAGCTCAAATTGAGGCCATGGTCAGAAGACCAGGCAATCAAAGAGAGTAAGAGTCAGAGTGATTTGTGTTTAAGCCATGGTCAAAAAAGAAATCTTGGCTGTAAACCCACACTATCTTGTAAGATTTCAACAGTCAAAATTTACATTTGTTTGGGCAGAGCATCTACAGGTCCTAAGGCTAGGATAGCTGAGCCTGTTCAACCTATTTGTAGTGCTGTCCTCCAAGTCCTGAAAAATTGTATGTAGAGCATAATGGATGTAGAGTTGGTCTCTGAAGCAGGAACACCTGGTTCATATCCTTCCTCTAAAGACAAACTGACTGTGGGATCCTGGCAAATTACTTAACCTCCCAGTGTTCTAAGACAGTGGTATCGGATTCCAGTAGAAAAGAAAACTATAAAACACCCATAAATAAAGATCCCTGCAGGTTGGATATTGACTTTGAAAGCCACATATGTTTACCTACTTATTTTTAATTAGATAGGAAATACATTTTATTCTTGCTTGGGCTGCACTCAGTATTTGTTACCTTGAGAACTAGAGGCTGGACACTTTCACTATAAGCAACTCTTTCCCACCAGATATAGCAGAGAAGGTGCAGAAGAACTTGATTGGGAAAGGGAGCTTCCTTACCCAGAAATTCACTATATTCCAAAGAAATCACAGATCTGCTTCCTATTTTTCTATTTTGTGTTTATTTATCTGTATTTATAATGTTCTTTACCATTATCCCTATCCAGCAAGGGAGGAACCATTTTCTTTTCTCTCTTTGTATTTACATTCAAATCATGATACCTACTATATAGTCAATTGTTATTAAATGCATGCTGAATGAATTAATGAGTACTTGATGAATACATCCAAAGTACTTTGACTTGCCTAAGTTATCAGACACCACTCAAAGCTATTTATTTCTCCATTTCACTATTTTCTATCCTCATGCAGACCTCATCATTGGTCCTATTGGAATCATTCACCAACTGCTATCAGCTAACTCAAAATATTTTTACATCAGATTATAAAACTAGATTATTGCCATATGGTGTCAGGTTTTCTCTGATTGTCCAGATGGTCCATTTTTTTGTTGTTGTTGTACCATCTACAACTTTGCCCTTTACTCACCACTGGACCTCCTTGCATTACTCCCACTTTTTGCTTTGACAGCTTTCCCTCCCCTGATCAGTCCTAGACAAAATCTTGGATTCTCATCACTCACATTCACATTCCTATCCTTTAGAATATCAATCAATGTCTTCAGAATATCCGAATGCCTATTAAGTAGTAGATTCACTGCAATTATAAGATTCTATAATAATAAATAAAGCATTTTAAAGTTTTCCAAGTCCTTTACATTTTTATCTTATAATAAATTTAATAGATTATTATAATAGAGCCCTCAAAGACCATGTGATCCAACCTTTTTATTTTACAGAGGAGGAAACTGAGTCCCAAAGAGGCTAAGAGATTTGCCCAATGTCACACAGTCGTCAAAATGGCATTGGACCCAGCTCCTAAGCCCCCAAAGCCAGTGCACATTCCTTTTATTTTTTTCAGGGTGGGGTCAGGCAATTGGGGTTAAGTCATGTGACCAGGGTCACACAGCTAGTAAGTGTTAAGTGCTCTATCTACTGCACCACCTAGCTGCCCATACTTCCCAATATTACTCTGCTTCATTTCTATTAGGCTTGACTGTAGCTATTAAGTAGCTTCTTAGACTGAAGAGATTTATGGGGGCCTTGCGTCTTGAGTATCCTAATTTCTTCCCTTCCACTTCCAGGGAATCCTCAGCCTTCTCAGATCCCTTGTGGACAGAATCACCATCTCTCTGTCTGTCTGTCTATGTTTATCCCTCTGTCTCTGTGTCTATCTCTCTCTGTGTCTGTCTATTTCTGGGGTGTGTGTGTGTGTGTGTGTTTGTGTGTGTGTGTGTGTGTGTGTATGTCTCATCTCATTTTGAGGTAGAGTTAAGAAGCTTTAACTTTTGCATCCACCTACCTGTCCTTTCCTAACATACATCATTTTGTTATTCATAACACATTTTGTCTGTGATGATATGTCGGGATAAATTTAAAGTTACCTACTCAAGACTACTAGTTGACTTCAGAAATAAGAGGGTTTGAATTCCTCCAGGGTGCTCTTGCTATACCTGTCAGGAAAAAGACAAAAGACACAATTCAGTTGACTTAGAGGATACTTGGTATCATCTACAGAATACCAGCTCAGTCCTAGTTTAGGTTCAGAACATTGGTTTGTAGGAGCTTTATTTTTTGCCTGTCCTTATAGTTGAGAGTATTAGCAGTATATTGCAATAGAGCTCATATAATGTCATCCATTCTCTTCTTGCTTAATTACCAAAATAGTTGAACCTTTAAATAAATAGATATCTTTTCTTTATTTTTAATTATCCTTATTCAGAAGGTTTGAGCATCCCCCTTTCTGGAGCCATTTTTATTATTTTTAATTTTTTTGGACCCATTTTTAGAGGGACTAACAGCAAATTGCAAGGAAAGACCATCTCTGGTAACCTTTTGCAAAACCCAATTTTATCGCTATAATACAACTAAATGACTATTTAATAGCTGCAAATGTCATGCTCAAATATTTTAGTCATTTTTTCCTGTCAATTTATGACTCATTTGAAGGGAAAGATGATCTTCAGGTTAGAGTAAACATCTCACTGAAGAGATCTCATTTTTTTTCCTTAAAGAGTCACACTTCTTTGCAGGTTGACATTTGATCAAAGGGGAAAAAAACCCACTCCTTTGTGGGGATTGATACATTTCCCACATCAATTTAATTTCCCTTCTACATTTAATCTTAGAATCACAGATCTGGACCTAGAAAGGACTCTGTAAATTATCTGGCTCAACCACCTTATCGTACAGATGAAAAAAAAAAAAAAAGAGTTCCTGTGAATTAAAGTGGCTTGTTTGAGGACACCCAAATAACTGGGGAAAATAAAATCTGAATCTAGCCCTTTGAATCCCGATGCATAAACCAACAAGCATTTATTAAGCACTCACTATATGCCAGGAATTATGCTATATGCTAGGATACAAAGTTGAACAATATAATAGGCCTTCCCCTCCATCATGCTTTCTGCTAGGTCATCCTGTTTTTCACATATGCCTGTTTTTATTTTGATAAAGCTTCTATTCAAAGCAAAAACACATATCCATTTCCTTTTTGCTTGGTTCTGTCATATCAGTGGCCCTATAATGTCTGACTCCTTTCTTCCCAGATTATTTATTTCTTTTCATTTGGAGGGGGTTATGATGAGAACTTTTTTTCAGGGTGGTAGGAAATAAGGGGTTGTGCTTTGTGCTTTGTAATAGTGAATGGCACCAGGCCCACTAAGTGGCAGAGAGTTAGCCACCTTGAGAGTTCTGAACCTTGCCTCCTATCACAGTTGACAAATGAGGCTTACTGGCATCTGGTCATATGTGTCTGCTCCCTTCTCTCTGCAGGCAAGAGAGAACAGCAGGGGTGTTCTAAGGGAAAAAAATTGGCTGGTGATGAGACACATGCTGATAAAATTCATGCCATCTTGGACAGGAATACCCTCTAAGAGGACACTGGTTTTGATTCCCTGTTGAACCCTATAAAAGAAGCCTATTTACTGTAGACAGTGACCTTAAATAAGGTCACTTTTCAATAAAATTTTGGGACTGATCAATATTGAGAATAAGAGGAAAGATGACTAACTCACAGACATGTATGATTTCTCCATTTTGTAAATGCAAAAAAATAATGTTTTCAAGGTCTGTATTTTAAGTATTTATTCACACATCATTCCTCTTATAGGATTATAATCAGAATTCAGACAATAAGAATCTATCTTATTTTCCACTGTTCTCTGCCTTGAGCCCTCTATTCTAATCAGGCTTTTCTTCTTGCCATTCCATCTACTATGTTACCACCCTCTCCTTGTGTTATTTCCCCAAACTCTCATTAAAACTTAATGCTTAAATCTCATCTCTTTAAGTCTTTTTTTTTGAACATTTCAATCTTTATTGTGATTTCCTTCCCAATTCCTATATCTCTTACAATTCCTACTATACAATTTAACATTTGAAAATATATTGCTCACTTTCATAGCACATTCCATGCTCTCATCTGCCCAACTACATTGGAAGTGTCTTAAAAACAGAGACCATATGTTCTACTTCTTCAGTATTCCCCATAGCACTTAAAAAATGCTGGGCACACAGTAGTTCCCAGTATACTTTGTTTATTAATTAGTATATTGTAGAAGCATAAAAGTGGGTCAATGAGGCTATTCAAGAGTGAGTCACAAAGTAGAGAGGGATTCCTACATGTACAAATTGAGTTTTGTTCTTGCCCAGCTGTCTTTTTCTTTCATGTTTTCATTATTTCACCATGAAATAAAGCACTTATAATATTCTGGCTGTTACCTCAAAGTGAAATATGATTATTTAGGGATTAGGTAGGTTGCCCACTACCCATTTCATCAACTAAATCCTAAAAGAATTAACTGGCTGTAAGTCATTCTTAAAATAACCTCCTTCCCCTCTGCTTCTGGGCAGATCGAAGGAACTACAGTGAGCCAAGAAGGAGGGTGGGTCAGATTGCCACCTCCGGCGCCTTCTCTCAGCAGACAGATGGGCAGAGCAGACGGTGCAAACCCTGGCTTTGCCCAGTCCCTCCTCCTCCTCCTCCTCCTCTACCTCCTTCTGCTTCCAGAATAGAAGGTAAGGCTTGGAAAGGGTGTTCAGGGAGAAGTTGCTGAGCCCTGTCACCAAGTCCAAAGGGAGATATGAAGGAGGAAGGCAGCTGTGACCAGTGTTATTGCAGTCCATCAGCTCATGGGATGTATTTTAATTGATTGATTATTGTCCTGACCTAAGATTTCATTAAGCCAGGGAACTCTTAGTGGAGGGAACCCCTTCTATGACACACACAGGCAATTGTTCCACATTTTAAGTTTTAGAGAAGCCTGGGGTCACACAGACAGTATGTGCTATAAGCACTATTTGAACCCAGAGCTTTCTTCAAGGCCAAGTAAGTAATTGCCTTCAGTTGTCTCCAAGAATGGTAAATAAATATGGGAAAGTCATCAGTAAATGAAATAATGCTATCGTTCTCCATCTGGCTGAGTAAAAAAAAAAAAGACATCCTGATTTCTAGATTGTTCTAACTTACCTTAGACTGTTGGATAGTCTGATTATTATGTTGGCTAAGACCTAGAAGGTTTTGGAACTAAGAATGACCTTATAGACCATCTGGCCCATCACTCTCAATTTAGAGTGTTCCATCTGGGATGACACCACAGCATATCTGGCCATTGCACTGTGAGCTAATGTGATTCTCCTCTTTCTAGAAACCTACTTGGTAGTCTAACACCATGGAAATGTTCTTTTTTTTTTCATTCTTTTATTTTTAAAACTTTTTATTTTCAAAACATATGCATAGATAGTTTTCAACATTCACTCTTGAAAAACCTTATGTTCCAATTTATTTTTCTCTCTCCTTTTCTCCCACCCCCTCCCTGCATGACAAGTAATCCAATATATGTTAAACACGTGCAATTCTTCTATTTCCACATTTGTCACGCTTAACACAAAAAAATCAGATCAAAAAGAAAAAAATGAGAAAGGAAAAATGCAAGTAAACAACAACAAAAAAGTGAAAATACTATGCTGTGATTCATACTCAATCTCCACAGTCCCTTCTCTGGGTGCAGATGGCTCTCTTCATCACAAGACCATTGGAACTGGCCTGAATTATCTCACCGTTGAAGAAAGCCATGTCCATCAGAATCGATCATTGTATAATTTTGTTGTTGTTGTGTACAATGTTTTCTTGGTTCTGCTTACTTCACTCAGCATCAGTTCATGTAAGTATCTCTAGGTGTTTCTGAAATCATCCTGCTGATCATTTCTTATAAAACAAAAATATTCTATAATATTCATATATCTTAATTTATTCAGCCATTCCCCAACTGATGGGCATCCACTGTTTCCAGCTCTTTGGCACTACAAACATTTTTACACATGTGGGTCCTTTTGTGGGAATGTTCTTATCCCAGGTAACCAGAAGTGATTGAAAGCTGACCACAGTACATTAAAACATCGTATCTCAAAAAAGATTGCTCCAAAACAACATACAATATAGAGAAAATTGAAACTTCAGTGGGATAGAATAGTCATGCTACATTTCTTCTGCTTGGAATAGGCCCCAAAGAACTAGAGCTTTAACTGACATAAAGGGAAAGGAATTAGGACTGCCTTTATTTGTCTCTTCAAGCTATAAAGAGACACCTGATCTAAATATTTCCTAAGGAATGAGTAAAAGGGAGCAGAGAGGACATGGGTGCCGTATAGGATAAAAGAATCTATGACCTTGTTAAGACTTAGAAAAAGGAAGAAATCTTAAATTTGGCTCTTTCCTTTACTTCCCATCTCCCATTTTTCCAAGTCCTGTAGTTTCTACTTTTGAAATTGCTCTCAGATTCAGTGCCTCCCTTTCCATTCTTACAACTGCCACATCATATTGGTGCAGTAGTGAAGATGCTAGATTTGTTATCAGGGAACCCTTGTTCAACCATTAACTTAGTTATGTGACTTTGGGCTAATATTCATCTAATTTCCTTAGATCTCAGTCTTTTTAAAATTTATAATAATAACTTTTTATTTTATCCATCCTCAGACACTCTGGTCAAGTCACTTTACCTCCGTCTGCCTGAGTTTCCTCAACTGTAAAATGATGATTGTAATAGCATCTACCTCCCAGCATTGTTGTTGTTTCATTCATTTTTATAGTAGCTTTTTATTTTTCAAAATACATGCAAAGATATCACCCTTGCAAAACCTTATGTTCCAAATTTTTCTCCCTCCCTCCCTCCCTCCCCCTCTCCTAAACAGCAAGTAATCAATACAAGTTAAATATGGGCAATTCTTCTAAACATATATCCACATTTATCATGTTGCACAAGAAAAATCAGATCAAAAGGGAAAAAGATGAGAAAGCAAAAAAAAAAAAAACAAACAAGCAAAAAACTAACAACAACAGAAGGTGAAAATACTATGTTGTAACCCACATTCAGTCCCCATAGTCCTCTCTCTGGATGCAGATGGCTATCTCCCACAGTTTATTAGAATTAGACCTAAGTTTTCTAAATAAACAAACCGCCCACAACAAAAGCGAGGTTTTTTGGCCTGGATGGACTCTAAATCTATGTTCCTGTGGATATAATAACAATCTTTTACCTGGAATATTTTCATATCCTGCTATGATCTTACCTTGATAGCCTTTCCTTTTTCTCTTCACAGCAATGTCTGAATACCCTTTATAATTTATAGTATATCTCTACTAAAAATCCTTCAGTGGTTTCCCATGGCCTGCTGAATAAAGAATAAACTTCTTACCTTTGTATTCAAAGCCTTTTAAAATATGGCTTCAAGTTGCCTCTCCAGATTTGCCTATTTTTACTTCCTTCACCTACTCTATATTCCATCTATCTGGACTATTTGACATTCCTCATAATTGTTTTCTCCTCTACCTTCTTCATTCCTTTGTTCACACTATCTTGTTTCTCTGGAATGAGTTCTTCTCCATTATTGAAGTTATTGAAGCCTTCTTTCAAAGTCCAAATCAAGAGTCACATCCTCCATGAAGCTTTCCTTCATCTCAACCTGTGTCCGCCCTGTCCCAACATAAACATATTAGAATGGCTTTTTCCTTCTTATATTTTTCTTCTAGCATTTGGGGTAAGTTCCTGTGCTCTTTTATGTTCTCCCCTGCATTATAATAAGGTATTTGTTCACCCATCATTCCTCTTATAGCATTATGAACTTCTTGAGGACAGGTGCTATAAAGTTAGGGTAATGCTTTGCACATAGAAGGTGCTTAACAAATGTTTGTCAGGATGTTTCAGATCATAAGCACTCTGAGGCAGAGAACATTGGACTGGAGATTAGGAGACCTAGATTTAATTCCTGCTTTGCCACTATATCAGTGTTTTACCTCAGTCTGTTAATTCCTTTCACTTTTCAGAACCTCACTTCCATCTCCAGAATGAAGGGGTTGGGGTAGATGATCTCTAAGAGGTCCCTCCTGCCTCTCCCATTTTATAACCCTACTCTTCCATGATGATCTTTCCCCATTGTAGACATATTCCTTGACAAACACGCCAACTACTGCCTCTTCCATAAATCCCCCATAGACTGTTTAATTCTAAATCTGGGAATCCTAGGGATGACTCTGAAATGGTTGCTCCGTAGCTATGGAGTTAAGGGAAGATTCCAGGGGAAGAAAAAAGTCCATGTGTTCCAGACTGGCACTGGCAGGTCTATGGGGACCCTCTCTCCTGGGAGTTTTACTTTTTGATGTGAGGCTGGAGCCTGTTGACAGGAAGAGAACAGCTTACCCATGACTATGTAGGGAAAAAAGTTGACTTTCTCTCTGATCGGGACATTGCCCAACTCTATCCAAACATCCTGCTGTTCATGTGGTGTGTGTGTGTGTGTGTGTGTGTGTGTGTGTGTGTGTGTGTTTCCATAGATGAAGAAAAGCTCTGTTTACCTAATTGCCAGTCTCCCTCTTGGAACTGAGAGTAGAGAGCATGTTGCCTGTGCTTCCTTCAGTGGGTGATGGTAGAGCTGACCACCCGGTCAGCAGACTACAACCTCCTGTCTTCTTCATCCTGGCTCCATCTCTTCAAACAAATGCTATTTAAACAGATACCATTGGGACAGATAAAGAATAGAGCAGTGGGCTTTGTACCCTGAATGCTATCTGGTGCGGCTTATCTCAACAAGTCAGCTCCCAGAGGCTCCACCCCATTGGAAGTCAAAGACAAAAGTTTTGTACCCCTCTTTCTCTGGGGGAGGAAGTGGGCTGGGAAAGAATCTTCCATGACCTGTTCCACGGGTAGGATACCACAGCTACTGCAATAGCATGGATATAGGGGAAAACTTTGGCAAAGGCCAGAGGGAAAGCAGGTGGAACATTGAGATGGTCTTCTTTAGTACATTGTTCTGCTGGAACTACAGGTTGGCTCTGATTACAGGCAGTCAGGAAGCATGCATTTATTAAGCACTTTAATACTACTACTGCTGCTACTACTACTACTACTATTACTACTACTACCACCATCACCACCACCACCACCACCACTACTACTACTACTACCACCATCACCATTACTACTACTGCTACTACCAGTACTACTTCTTGTATTACTAGTACTACTATTACCACCACCACTACTACTGCTACTACTAATACTTCTTGTACTACTTGTACTTGTACTACTGCAACTACTGCTACTACTACTACTACCACCATCATCACTACTATTACTGCTACTACTACTACTACTTCTTGTACTATTAATACTACTACTGCTACTACTAGTACTACTATTACCACCACCACCACTACTACTGCTACTACTACTACTTTTTTTTAGTTTCTTTTTTTTTATTATAACTTTTTATTTACAAGATATATGCATGGGTAATTTTTCAGCACTGACAATTACAAAACCTTTTGTTCCAATTTTTCCCCTCCTTCCCCCCATCCTCTCCCCTAGATGGCAGGTTGACCAATACATGTTATATATGTTAAAGTATATGTTAAATGCAATATATGTATACATGTCCAAACAGTTATTTTGCTGTACAAAAAGAATCAGACTTTGAAATAGTGTACAATTAACCTGTGAAGGAAATCAAAAATGCAGGTGAACAAAAATAGAAGGATTGGGAATTCTATGTAGTAGTTCATAGTCATCTCCCAGAGTTCTTTCACTGGGTGTAGCTGGTTCAATTCATTATTGCTCCATTGGAACCGATTGGATTCATCTCATTGTGAAGAGGGCCATGTCCATCAGAATTGATCATCATGTAGTATTGTTGTTGAAGTATATAATGATCTCTTGGTCCTGCTCATTTCATTCAGCATCAGTTCATGTAAGTCTCTCCAGGCCTTTCTGAAATCCTCCTGCTGGTCATTTCTTACCAATGAGCAATATATATTCCATATTGTTCCAAATATGGACAATAATATTCCATAACATTAATATATCACAATTTGTTTAGCCATTCTCCAATTGATGGGCATCCATTCAATTTCCAGTTTCTAGCCACTACAAAGAGGGCTGCCACAAACATTCTTGCACATACAGGTTCCTTTCCCTTCCTTAAGATCTCTTTGGAATATAATCCCAGTAGCAACACTGCTGGATCAAAGGATATGCACAGTTTGATAACTTTTTGAGCATAGTTCCAAATTGCTCTCCAGAATGTCTGGATGTATTCATAATTCCACCAACAATATATCAGTGTCCCAGTTTTCCCACATCCCCTCCAACATTTTGCATTATCTTTCCCTATCATTCTAGGCAATCTGACAGGTGTACTACTACTACTTCTTGTACTAGTACTACTACTACTACTACTAGTACTACTATTACTGCTACCACCATCACCACTGCTACTGCTACTACCACTACTACTTCTTGTACTACTAGTACTACTACTGCTACTACTAGTACTACTACCGCTACTATTAGTACTACTATTACTACTACTATTATTACCATCACCACCACCACCACTACTATTGCTATTACTACTACTTCTTGTACTAGTACTACCACTACTACTAGTACTACTATTACTACTACTACTACTACTACTACCATCACCACCACTACTACTACTTCTTTTACTAATACTACTACCACTACTACTATTATTATTACTACTACTATTACCACCATAACCACTACTTCTACTACTACTACTATTACTATTAATTCTACTACAACCACTACTATTAGTACTACCACTACCACTATTATTCCTATTACTGCTGCTGCTACTACTACTACACACCACTATTACTACTATCACGATCACTACTACTACAATCACTATTACTATTACCATTATTATTAGTACCACTATTATTACTACTACTATTACTTTAGTACTACTGCTACTACTATTATATAGTCATAATACTGTTATTACTATTACTACTGTTGCTATTACTACTACTTTATCATTATCACTATTACTACTACTGCTGCTGCTGCTGCTACTCCTATTACCACCACTATTACAAGCATTACTAACAATAATATTAATGATAATAGTTAACATTTATATTGTACTTACTATGTACCAGATGCTGTGCTAAATCCTTTTATGATTATTATTACATTTGATTCTTACAATAATCCTAGGAAATAGACATGGAAACTGAGACTGAGTGGTTGACTTGCACAGAGTGAGGCATTTAGTATAATATTTATCAGATAATGTGGTGCTAGGAATACAAAGAAAGCAAAATAAAAATAAAATAAAAATTCTCTGCCCTGAGAAAACTTATGTACTACTGGGGGGATGACATGTAAATAACTAAGTACATACAAGAAATATGTGGATTAGATAGAAGATAATCTCAGAGGAAAATGCATGACAGGCTAAAGGACTGGAAAAGGCCTGCAGAACATGGGATTTGAATTAAGTCTTAAAAGAAGTTAGGGAAATCAAGAAGCAGTTGTGAACATTGTAGGCACAAGGGGCAGATTATTCCAAAGGCATTGAGATTGGAGATGGAGCATTGTGTGTGAGGAGCAGCAAGAATAGTTGGATCATAGACAATGAAAGGGAATAAAAAGTCTGAAACCTAGGAATGGCTTGGATAAAAAGCCTACACCCCAATTTGGTACCTACAAGACTATAGGCAGGATCCTCTGAATTCCCTAGTCACCAGAGCTGTTTTTCTATTTTTTAATTTTTTCTTTATTTTCAATTAATAACTTTATTTTCAAAACATATGCGTAGTTTTCAAGTCACCCTTTCAAAATCTTGTGTTCTAAATTTTTTCTCCCTTTCCCTCACCCCCTCCCCAAATGACAAGTAAAGTAACCCAATATATGTTAAATGTACAATTCTTCTTCTTCTTCTTCTTCTTCTTCTTCTTCTTCTTCTTCTTCTTCTTCTTCTTCTTCTTCTTCTTCTTCTTCTTTTTTTTTTTTTTTTTTTTTTTTTTTGCTGAGGCAATTGGGATTAAGTGACTTGCCCAGGGTCACACAGCTAGGAAGTGTTAAGTGTCTGAGGTCACATTTGAATTCAGGTCCTCCTAACTTCAGGGTTGATGCTCTATCTATTGCACCACCTAGCTGCCCCAACATGTACAATTCTTCTATTCATATTTCCACAATTATCATAATGTACAAGAACAATCAGATCAAAAAGAAAAAATGAGAAAGAAAATAAAATGAAAGCAAATAGCAATAGAAAAGATGAAAATAATTAGGTTGTGATCCAGTCTCAGTTCCCACAGGCCTCTCTCTGGGTGTAGATGGCTCTCCTCATCACATGATCATTGGAACTGGCCTGAATCATCTCATTGTTGAAAAGAGTCACATCCACCAGAATCTTCATATAATCAATTTATTGTTGCCGTATATAATGATTTCCTGGTCCTGCTCATTTCTCTCGGCATCAGTTCATGTAAGTCTCTCCAGGCCTTTCTAAAATCATCCTCCTAATCGTTTGTTACAGAACAATAATATTCCATCATTCATATACCATAACTTATTCAGCCATTCTCCAATTGATGGCCATCTAAATGCTCTGGATCAAACCAACATCCCAGAATATGTCTGGGATCCTTTCTAGATTCCTAAATTTTATTAACCCTTTTAGATCAGTCCTTGTCTAGACTTTCACCCTGGGTCTGAATCAGAACCATGTGGTTCATCTTGTTCTATTGTATTCTTTCCTTCATTCAACACCCACTCTGTAATGGCTGCTAACATTGCAAGGCAAATGTTTGGGAAGGAATATGTTGGGGGTAAGAAGTAAAAATAGAAACGAGTTCTCACATGAATTTCTGCAGAGATTGCCAAAGGCTTATGTCTAGAGAAGAGAACAGAATGTCTCTGGGAACATCTCATAAGGATATATGATTCATTGAGTAGCTGGGTCATAATGGTGTGATGGGAGGGGAGCCACAGAGAAACAAATATTTCAGACTCCACTCCTGGGTTTCCTCTATGGCAACTATCTTAAAAGTAGAGAGCAAGATAAATTTTTCTCTATCAGGAAGGCTATTGAAATTCCCTTGATGATGGCTCATTAGGCAAAGTTTGCTAGAGGTAGAGAGCTCTGCTTCTCCAGGGTTCTAATGAAAACACCAAACTCCCCCATGTGCCACTGGGACCAACGAATGCCCCATTGCCCTCCAGGGAAGTCTGCTAGTCGATGGGCACCACTGACTCCAGGGGAACTATTTTCCTCTTTTCTCAATACAGTGAGAGAAAAAAGAAAAGAGGAGGTGGGACAGCTAGGTGGTGCAGTGGAGAGAGCAAATCACTTTAATCCCAACTGCCTCAGCAGAAGAGAGAAAGAGAGAGAGAGAGAGAGAGAGAGAGAGAGAGAGAGAGAGAGAGAGAGAGAGAGAGAGAGGAGTTTTCTGTCTTTCATCACAAAAAAGATGTTTGATTTTGTATTTTATTTAAAATTACTGAAAATTACCTTGGAAGCCATTTTACAGATGAGAAAACAGATTAATAGAGGAATTCTATAACCCCGTTTGCCTCAGTTCCTCATCTGTAAAATGAACTGGAGAACGAAATGGCAAACTACTTCACTATCTCTGCCTGGAAAACCCCAAATAGAGTCACAAACAGTTGGTCACAACTGAAAAATGACTCAACTGCAATAACAACCACCACAACAAACAAAATATTAGAACTGGAAATGACCTTGATAAATATTCAGTTCACTAAACAGATGATAAAACCCATGAAGACCAAGGCTGGTATATTAAAAAGGGTATTGACTTAAAAGTCAGAGCACCTGGTTTTTAAGCTCCAACTATGCCACTGTGACCTCTGTTACAGTAGGCATTCTTCTTTACTTCTCTTTTGGTAACCCTATCTAGAAAATTAAGGTCATTAGAATATTACAGTACATAGTATATAGTGAACATTTAATAGATGCTTTTAAAAAATCTAGACTAGATGACCTCAGAGCCCCTTTCTTGCTTCAAATCCTATGATCATAAAACTAAAGGAGTTAAGGAGCAAAAGAAACCTTAGAGATAATTTAATCCATTTCAATTCAACAAATATTTATTAAATGCCTATTTCATGCAAAGTACTGCCCTAATTGGAGTATACAAAGACTAAAGCAAATAAACAACAACAAAAAAAGCTCAAAATAATTCATAGAAATCATCCTGCATTCAAAAAATTTGCACTCTAGTAATCCAGCCTTCTCTGGTCCCCTACCTAGAGGGAGATGAAGAAAATGCCCAGACAAGATAAGTGACCTGTCTAAGATCACACAATGGCACAATGGCAGATCTGGGACTAAAATCCTGGTTTCTTCATTCCCATTCCAGTCCACTTTCCATTATGCCATATATCTTACTACAACACCAAGCTGTTAGGGCCTTAATACAGCACCACATTTCCCCTTAGTCAGTCCCAGGAGAAAGGTTAGTCTTTCCTGCTTCCCTTTATTGAAAGAGTAGAGCTAGGGGATGACTCAGCAAACATCCTGTCCATCAAAGAAAGAGCTAAAACTTGGACATTGTCTGCTTTTTAATCCCACTGTTAAGCCCACTGAGCCTGGGAGGCTTTGTTTTGGCATTGGTCCAAGGCTTTCCAAATACTGTGCAAAAATTAGTCAATTAAACCTAATGTGAGGTGGGCAAGGGAGAGACTTCTTGTGCCCGGAGTGTCTCACTGGGTCTTCTGTCTCTCTGTCTCTCTTTGTCTGTCTCTGTGCCTTTGTCTCTTACCTGTCTCCTTCTGTCACTCATTGTCTCTCTGTCTCTCTCTTCCTCTCTGTTTCTCTGTCTCTGTTCCTCACTGTGTCTCTTATCTCTTTGTCTCTCACTGTGTGTCCTTGTCTCTTTGTCTCTCTGTGTCTTTTTCTCTGTCTCTCATATGTCTCCTGTCTCTTTGTCTCTGTCTCACATGTGTCTCCTGTCTCTCTCTGTTTCTCTTTCTTTGTCTCTGTCTCTCACTGTGTCTCCCTCTCTCTTTCTCCTCATCCCCACTTGGTGATTGCTGGACAAACACCTCTCTTATATGTATGTTGTCTTTTGTCTTTGTATCTTCAGTGCCTAGTACAGTGTCTAGCTTATTACAAAGACTTCATGAATGTTTCTTAACTAATTGACCAAGGATCTTGGCTCCTAGAAAGCTAGAAAAATTCAGTAGCTTTATTAGAAGTCCCATGATAGATCCTTAGACAGTTCTCTCTTCTTCAATCAGCACCACCAAATTCTAAGAGTAAGTTTTGTTTATTTTTATTTTATTTTATTTTTCCAACAATTAATTAATAATAAGATAGCTAGATCTCCCAAGAATGAATCAATCACCCATGTGGCACAGAGAACAGAGCACTAGACCTAGAATCAGGAGGACCCGAGTTCAAATCCTGTCTCAGACACTTACTAGCTATATAACCTGGGCAAGTTGTTTAACTCTGATGGCCTCCAAAAAAAAAGAAAAAGAAAGAAAGGAAAAAAGAAAGAGAGAGGGAAGAAAAAGAAAGAAAAGAAAAAAAGTGAATCAGAGGCAGGTCCTACTTGGATTCAGTGTTATAGTACAGTCCTCCTTAGCCTTTAATTATTCTCTCTAAGTAACCTAAGCAAACCACCATAAAGTGAATCATATTCTGCTCTTATTACCTGGTAATCCAGTCAGGTAGAGGAGCAGAAATGAAAAGGAAAGGATTCATTGCAACTCTACTAACAAAAATACATAGATCTTATTCTTTCTGCTTTTCGTTAATGAAGCTTTTTTAACTTCTAAAGGCAAATCCTGATCCACTGATAAGTCAACCAAGCATTTAATAAGCGAAGAATTGTGTGATTAATAAGCCAAGATGTATTTTTATATATCCCTATATATACAGAGGGAGGGATAACCCCTGGGTATTTGTGCCAAAAGATGACTATTTAGTGATTCAAGGAGTCTTTACTCACAATTCTTTTTCCAACTATAAAAGACTGCTTACCTCTGACCTCATTTCAGGAATCATGCTCTGTTGACATGAGAGAATCAACATCTCCACCCTTGGATGTGCCAAAATACTAGAGTTGGAAACCTTGTCACATCACTTTTTAAAGTTTGTGTACCTCTGCTGTAGACCTTTGGTTTTTCCTTCACACTTATTTAAATAGGGACACTCTTCTGTACCACAAGTCAATAGTAAGCATGTGCTGAATGGTAGACAATGTACTAAGAGTGGTGAGTGCAGGTTCCAAAGAAATTAGAAGCTGAACCCTAACTAACTATAACTTTGCTTGGAACAGATCTAGTTGCAAGAGAAGATACAGTTATGAGGAGAATAATCTTCCCAAGGATCTCCATTATATTAGAAAGGATAAAAAGCCTGAGTATGTTTGAACATAAGTTAGGCCTTCAGCAAAAGTGTCTTATACCACATGCCACTGGAGAACCCAAGGGAAAACTCAAGGCTATTACTTATAAGGGGATTATGTCCCTCCTTCCTAACCCTGAGAAAGCATATCTCCTCCATGTTGTTCTCTGGGACAAAATCCCATTGACCTTGTACTAATCTTTGATTAGTCTTCACGCTAATCTTTGATTAAATGATATACCCTCTTCCTCTTCCCCTTCTTTCTCCTCTTTCTGTTTCTCTCCTCCTTTCCTCATTCTTTTCCCTCTATCCACATAAGGTGTCATACCTTTATTTACATGTTTTTTGCCCAAAGGAATATAAATTTATTTTTGATAGCTGAAATATCGTGGAGTTTCTGGGAAAGATTTCTTTCTTTCTTTCTTTCTTTTTTTTTTTTTTGAAGACCATGTCTGAAACCCAAATCACTTTGGTTCTCACTCTCGTTAATTAACCAATAATAGATCCAAGCTCAAGTCTCATTTTAGTCATTGTTTGGGCCCTGATGGGTCAGAGTGAATGTACCAAGCAGTTATTTCTGTTTTGGCCAAAAACCCTGAAGATCTCCTCCTAGATAGATTTCATTTTTGACTAGGTAAAAGAGGTCATTTTTGCTTTACTTCTTTTTACCTAGCCTTAATCATGAATAGGGGTTGTTTCAGTCAAGCTGAGACCTGTTAAAGGCCTTAGCTTAAAAATGCCAGAGTCCCCTCATGCTTCCAGGGCTATCTCTAGTTGTCTTGATCTGTATCTTACGGATGGCTCTGGAGGAAAAAGTGACTGATGGTGGTGACTTTGCACAATTCTGGCTTATTTAAGTCCAGTTTACTTGAAAGTCATGGCATCACCTCCTGAGGTCATGGTCCTCTTCGAAACAGGAGGACAAACAACAATAACAACAAATGCAGGCTCTTTCCAGGGCAATGCCCTGTTTCTCAAAGAAAAAACAGGAAGCTGAAACAGTGAACCTGATAATTTTCCAGGCAGTTCTATGATTAATCATACTGACCAAAAGGAAGCTAAGATACAGTAGGAAGTATAGGTGAAGGCCCTCCAAGTCTGTCAGTTCCAGATGGGCTCACTTCAAGAGTGTGACTCAAATAGCTATGAAAGTCTGATTCAATATGTTTAATCTTCTGTTCATCTTGACACAAATAAATAATAGGTTTAACAAGAAAAGACAGTTGGAAACAACAGGAAGATAGAGTTAAAAGATAATTTCTCAAGATAATTTCTATTCAAGATAAGGAAGGAGTTTAAGTTTAGCTATCGCAAGAATTTACTTCATCTTGGAATTAAACAAAAAAAAAAAAATTGGTTGAGAGAAGGGATACAGGAGGATTAACTTGGATAGCCTTTGGCTGAGTTGGTGTAGGTGTATGTAACTGCATTGCAGATGAACTAAGATAGAGTCAAGTTAGGAGCAGGGAGGTAGTATTAGAGGTAGTGGAAACCTGGAAGGTGGAGACAGCAGTTAACTCATCTTGCCGCAACTTTACCCATGGTAACTAGGGCAAGATCCTGTCCATCCTATGTTTGCTAGGTGTACTTTCAACTTCTCTCCATTGCTACTAAAATAAATGCATCTTATAAAATATTTAAAGAACATTCTGAAGGTAGACTCTTTTAGGTACAGTGGATATTACACTGAATAAAATTATAGAATCAATATATTTGATATTTGAAAGAAACATAGACAGCCATTAGGCCAGGAGTCTTTGCTACAATACAAGGCACTATTGGGCATCCAGCCTCCAAGGCTGGGGGAGTTGAGAAAGCTCCCAATACCTTTGGAATCAGGCAGTCTATTCCATGTTCAGGTAATCTTAATTATTAGGAAGTTTTTCCCCCTCAAATGTCACACCTAAATTTACCTTCTTTACTACTTTCATGTATTGAACACTCAAGTGTGAGTGATCCTATAAGCTCTGGCCTCTGCTCTCTTCTCTTTATACTGTCTCTTCCTTCCTATCAGTGCCCATGGCCTCATCATCTCTGTGCAAATGACTGCCACATCTACATATCCGGATTTTGTCTCTCTTCTGAATTCTATTGGATTTCCCATCGACATTTTAACCTCAATGTGTCTAAAATAGAACTGATTATATCTTATCCAGACCTATCCCTTTTTCAAACTTTCTTATTTTTTCAAAGGCCATCCAGTCTATTTAGTAATTAAGGTTCACAATCTTTGAATCACCTATGAATTTTCCTTCTTTCTCCACCCCTGTGAACAATCATCTGCCAAATCTTACCCATATTATCTCTTTTATCCATTCTCTTCTTCCAGTTTCTGTTGTAGTTTAGGCCCCTCTCATCTCTCACCTGGACTACTTCTATAGTCTCCTAATTTATCTCTTTGCTTTTCCCCCTTCAGTCTTTTGCCTTCAGCCTTCCATACTGTTGCCAAGTTGTTATTCCTAAAATACAAATATCATAGTAGTGCTCCTCTATACAAAAATCTCCTATGGCCCTTGAAGCTTTTAGAAAAAAATACAAATTTTTCTAACACTTAAAATTTCTTGTAATCTGGCTTCCATTTACTTCTTGAGTCTCATTTCTTGTTACTCCCCTTCACAACATTCTGGTTTTGGCTAAACTGGTCTCTTATCAGTTCTTGGATCTCCTACATGCATGCTTTTGCACAGATGATGCACATCTGGAATGCACTCCCACCTTATATCTGTCTCACAGAATGCCTAGCTTCCTTCAGACTATAGCTCATGTGCAGCCTCCTCTAGGAGGCCTTGGCTAATTGAATGAAAAATTGATCTTCATCTCTCAATTATACATACACACACGTATATATGTATGTATATATATTATATATATTTACACACACATTCTGTTTATATATATTTTTGTGTTATATAGACTGTGTATTATATATACTTTGTATTTATATATATATGTTTTGTATTTTATATA
Organism: Sarcophilus harrisii; assembly: GCF_902635505.1. Lineage (NCBI taxonomy): Eukaryota > Metazoa > Chordata > Mammalia > Dasyuromorphia > Dasyuridae > Sarcophilus > Sarcophilus harrisii. The sequence goes on from NC_045426.1 coordinate 351,589,413, forward strand.
AATGTATATACATGCATACATAATACAGATATATACACATGTCCTTTGTACTTATTCATGTTCATATGGTATCTCTCCCTTCTAACCCTGCACATGGATAACTTGTAGAGAGTAGGGACTGTTTTGTTGTTATTGTTATTGTTCTGTTGCTGTTGCTGGCATTCCCAGGGCTTAGTACAATGACTTGTACATACTCTTAATTAAATATTTGTTGAGTTGATTGACACAGATTTGAGCATCTCAGGGAACTGGGTATTTAGTATCTCCACATTGTAGAGAGAAGGTACTTGCTCAGGGTCATTGGAGGAAATCAGTGGTGATTCAAGGACTTAGCCTTGGTGGGTCTTGGTTGTCTGCCTTACCCATTGATCTTTCTATGTCACCAGCCTGCGGAAGTTTCCTAATGATTTCTCTTTTAGAGTTCTTTCTACCCAACTAACATTTGTTCTCTATTGATCCAACAGCCAGCCCTGTTATTTTTTAACCAGATTCCAAGGTCCAAAGGACTAATTTTTGTTTAAAAATGTGTTGCATTGGAGAGGACATGTACCCTAGATAATCTCAACTGGTACACCAACCAAAACATTCTAAGTAAATATAGCCATATAGTGAAGCAGGAGGGGTGAGGGTAGGGCAAGGCAGGTCAATCTCTCTTTTGCCACAGAAGATTCTATAAAATCCACAAATGAGAAAATCAGAAGAGTCTCAAACTTCCTTTCCAATAAAACATTAAATATAGGCTCCACACATCCAGAGACCTGACATGAAAACATGTAGGTCAAATTTCCTTCCAGATTCTCAACATCACTGGAATTCAGGCCACATTTGAAATCACCACCTAGGAAATAAGGGGCCTTGATTTTGGGGTGATTTGGGGTGGGGGGGATCCACCCAGTCTTATTGTCATAAGGGAATCAGTGAGCATCGTCAGGGATTCAAATAAATAGGAGCTTATATTTCTATGGGATTAAAAGCTTCTAAAATATTTTCCTTATGAAACAGTCCTGGGAGGGTCATACTATTAGTATTATCATCCCGATTTCACAGATGCCCAAAGGGTCCAAGGACACCAATCCACTAGTTGAAAGTCTCTTTCCCCTTCTTCTCTTTCTTCCTTTCTCTCTCTGTCTCTTCTCTTTCCCTCCCCCTTTCCTTCTTTCCCCTCTCCTCCTTTTATCTCCCTCTACTTCTCCCTCTCCTTCCCCTTCCCCTTCTCCATCACCTTCCTCATTTCCTTCCCCTTTCACATCCCCCTTTTCCCTTCCTCTCTCTCTTTTCCCTTCCTACTTCCCTCCTCCCTCCATCTCCTTCATCCCTCTTTCCCTATCTCTTCTTTTCCCCCTCTTTCTATTTCTATTTACCTCATAAGAATTATTTCAAAGAGTCCTGAAAATACCTCTTCCACCCAGTTTGTTTATAAGAAACATTCTACAATTAAAGCTTTATTTTTCTGCCTTTAGACAAACAAAGCTTCTTGTTGAACAATGAATATCTCCCAAAGTGTACCAGATTAAAGTTTGTCAGTGATGTACATGTTGGCAAAAATGAGTTTATCAGCTCCTTTCTGAGGACTTTGCTAAGAGTGAAAAACACAAGGCTCAGAGACACTTAGAAAGATTTGTATGAACTGATGTAGCCAGAAGAAAGAACTAAAAGAATTAAATACACAATGACCCCGATTATCTAAATTAAAATGACGCTAGAGGACATCAGAGTTCAAGTTAAAAGAGAAGACCAAAATAGACTGAAGACCTGATGGTAATAATTCACACTTCCTTCCTCTCCATAGAGAGTCTATACACTTTCAGATGCAACGGTTTATACTTAACTATTTTTTCTTGGTCATAAGAATGTTTTATTAGGAGAAGTTATTGGAAAATAACATCAGGGTAAAAACAAAAGGCATCAATAAAACATTTAGAAAGGATTAAAGGGGTGGAGATAGGGTATAACACTTACGTTTTATCATGATGGTGATTGCTGATGATGATGACAACATGATGATGATAATGATTGATGATGATCCCTGAGATTTATATAAGCCTTTAATATTTGCAAAGCACTTTATTTCTGGTACTTCATTTGGCTAAAGGAACATAGAAGTTATTTAGCCTAACCCACTAATTTTATAGATAAAGAAATTAAGTCTCAGAAAAGCCAAGATCAAAAAGAGTGCTGAACTAAAGACAAACTGCCCTTTTTATTTCTCCTTTTGTCTGTCTTCAAAAACTTCTCTTTTAAGTTATGGAAACAGATTATCACCTCAAAATTTGAGATGGAGAAAAATAAACTCTAATTCTCTTTTCCCTTTCTCTGAACCCAACTAAGCTTCTCTCCTGCAATTTTGACCTCTAATCCTGACCCCCAGGCCTAACCACCATTCTAATCTAGACCTCACTTCCTAAATTCTGACCATAATGTATTGATGTCTTATATCTTTATTAGAATAAACTCCATGATAAAAGTGAGCTTGACAAATATATATGCCCACCAATACCCAGCAGAATGCTTTGTTCATAGTAGGCATTTAATATTTGTTAATGCCCAAATGGTCCTTTCCAGCTAACCCTGAGTGATTCACTAATTCATCAACAACCAATAAGCATTTATTAAAGTGCTTATTATGTGTCAGGCACTGTGTTGAGCACAAAAGATACAAGACAAAAGTGAAATTGTCCCAGCTTTCAAGGAGTTTACATTCTATTGTAAGAGAAAACATGGACATGTATGTATAAATATTTATGTAATATATTCAAAATGCATACAAAGTTATTTAGGAAGTAGAGTCCATAGTTGCTGAGGAATTGGGAAAGGCTTCATGTAGAAAGTGGTTCCCAAATTGAATTTTGAAGAATGACAGGGATACCAAAGGAAGAAGCAAGAATATTCCAGGATTAATCCCAAGAACAGTGAGTGCAAGAGTTGAAAGACAGTGAAGAATGATAAGTAGGTTAATACAACTAGATCTCAGAATTCAAAGGCAGCAACATGTAGGAAGACTCAAAAGGGAGAACTGGAGCAGGTTGTGAAGAGCTGTAAATGTTAAAACAGTGAAATTTATATTTGCTCTTGGGGTAATAGGGAGCCACTATAGTATATTAACTACTAAAGTGGTCAGATCTACACTTGAGAAAAATAGTTTTCACAGTTATGTGGCGGTGGGTGGTCTGGGAGGGGGAGAAGTCTAAGCCAGGAAAATCAACTGGGAGGCTATGGCAAGAGTCTACCAAAGCCTGATACATACAGAAGAGGGACATTATGACCTTTCACCTCAAGCTTGTCTGCAGGGGCAGACTTCTCAATCAAATTATGGAGGGTTTTGCCCCTCTTTGGAATAGTAAGACATCAGACCAATGTCTGTTTGTGAAAAGAAACAAACACTTAGGAAAACAAAAAGAAGTGTGATATACACTTAAATATACAATTGGAGTGACACTGACCCATTGGAGGGTCATTGTTTCATTCACTCATTCCCAGCATCCAAGCATTCCCAATGTCAATCTATAGCTGTCATGAACTAGGGAGGCTCTGTATTCCTTGAGGTCATGTTGATTGGTGCCGAGGACCCTTGGTGTTCTTTGCTTTACTGCATTTATTTTGGAAATTGTTTAAATGATGTGCTTGCTTCTACTCCATTTCTTTACTGTGGGTTGATTTATTGATCCTGATTTCCAAGACTTTGCCTAATTGCAAGTGTTTTCTTGCTTTGGAATGGACTATAGCCAAATGCTTTCACTATTGGGTTTCTTAATTTTCTCTCACTTTGAAATATACATATGAAGTCTTTTTATTTTTAAATAATTTCATTTAAAGGCATGCCTGAGTTCAGGGAAACTTCATCTTTCCCTCTCTGGTTGATGGGTTGGCAAGGGTGTACCTCTTTCCTATATGCCAATTTCTTCTGCAGCTCACAAAACCAGGGAGACTTTTCTTCAGAATGAATTAAAATTAAATGCACATGGTTCAGTATTTAATAGGGACAACTGTGGCATAGTGGAAACCAAAGATCACGTTCAAATCCCTGATTTCATTGGGCAAAAACACCTTACTGCTCTCAGCCTTAGTTTCTTCACCTATAAAGTGAAGGAGTTAAACTAGATAACCACAAATGTCCCTTCTGACTCTAAATCTAGAATAGCATGAACTTTATGAAATATTTGACTTTGTTTTTTGTTAAATTTTATGTTTCAAAGTGTCTTCTTCTCTCCTTCCCCATCCCACATCAGAGAAAGTCACTCCTTAATACTCATATATATGTAAATGTGTGTGTGTGTGTGTATATATATATATATATATATATATATATATACACATGCTATATATATATATGTATATATATATATGCATACATATATAAAACCATCTTAGCTAGAAGCTTTCCCAGTAAGATCAGGAGTGAAACAAAATGTCCATTATCATCAATATTGTATTAGAAGGGCTAGCAATAGTAATTAAGAGAAGAAAAAAGAAATAGAAGGAATCAGAATAAGGACTATCTCTTTGCCCATTCTAATTTCCTTCAATTTCTTTATCTTCTCTTATTGCTGATTTCTGATTTTATTGGGAGGACTTCTAGTTTATCCCTATCACAAATAATGTTTGCTAATGGTTTTAGGCAAATGCTTCTTATTTTAAGGAAAAATCCATTTATACCTATGTTTTCAAGTATTTTTAATAGGAATAAGTATTGTATGTTGTCAAAAGCCTTTTCTGCATCTATTGTTAGAATTTTATGACTTGTCTTACCTTTGTTATTGATATAACAGATTGTTAATAGTTTTCCTTATGTTAAATTATACCTGTAATTTATTAAGCTTTTCCTTTAAAAATCTGGAAGCTATAGCATTTGGTACACATACATTTAGTATTGATAATACTTCATTATCTAGTCTACTTTTTGTCATATTGTAGATACCTTGTTTATCTCATAATTAAATCTATTTTAGCTTCAACTTTGTCTGAGATGATAATTGCTACCCATGATTTTTTTTGGCATCAGCTGAAATATAATAAATTCAACTCCAGTCCTTAAATTTTTACTTTGTGTGTATCTCTCTATTTAAATGTGTTTCTTGTAAACAACATATTGTCGGATTCTGATTTCTTCTATCCATTTTTGTTTCATGGATGAGTTTGTCTCATTCACATTCAAAGTTATAGTTGTATATTCCCTCCATCCTATTTATCTTCTCCCCTCTCCTTTTAATCTACCAATCTTCCCATGTTTAATTAATTTCTGACTACTGTGACCCTAATATGCACTTCTTCTAAGATTCTCTTATTCTCTCCCCTTACTCTCCTATTTTTTTGATCTGCCCATCCTTTTAGAAGTCCCTCCCTTATCCTATCCTCTAGTCCTTTTATTTCTTTGTAAGTTAAGAAGACTTTTTACCTTTTCTCTTCTTAACCCCATTCTAATGAGAATAAAGTTCTAGCACTATTTTCTTCCACTTTCTCCTGCTCCCCACTGTAACAATTCTTCATTCAGGCCTCATTTAAATGAGATAATTATTTTATTTTACTTCTCCTTCCCCAATTTTATTTTTTTAGGATCATGCTATCAAACTCGATCAATCACAAGCCTGTCTACAAATGCTCTTTCAAACCATTCTAATAATGAAGATATTCTTAAGAATGCAAGGTAACACGTTCCCATATAAGAAGTAAACAGTTTGATCTTATTAAATTCCTCATAATTAGTTTTTCATATTTGTCTTCCTATGTTTCTCCTGATTCTTATAGGCCAAATTTCCCATTCAGTTCCAGTCTTTTCCTCAAAAATACCTGAAAATCCATTAACTATTTTTTACCATATAATTCTGCATGGGGTTTACCCAACTTTGTTGGGTAAGTTATTCTTGGTTGTATGCCCAGATCCTTTGCTTTTTAGAATATCATATTCCAAACCCTTTCATCTTTTAATGGATAAGCTGCTAAATTTTGTGTTATACTGACCACACCTACAACAATGTTCAAATTATTTCTTTCTAGTTGCTTGTAGTATTTTTCTCCTTGACCTGGGAGCTTCAAAATTTAGCCATATTATTCCTATAAGTTTTCATCTTGGGATCTCTTTTATGTGGTGATCACTGAATTTTAAAAATTTCTGTTTTACCCTCTAATTCTAAAACTTCAGGGAAAATTTCCTTATTAATTTCTTTTTAAAATAATGTTTTATTTTCTCCCAATTACATGTTCATTGGTTTTTGAAATGGTAACTAATTTGGTATTATTAAAAATACTGTTGGAAAGATAGATAGTGCAGTGGATAGAATGCCAGGCCTGGAGTCAGGAAGACCTGAGTTCAAAACTGGATTCAAACACTTATTAGCTGTGTGACCCTGGGCAAGTCATTTAATCCTATTTGCCTCAGTGTCTTCATCTGTAAAAGAGCTGAGAAAGGAAATGGCAAATTATCCCAGTATCTTTGCCAAGAAAATCCCAAATGAGGTCATGAAGAATTGGACATGACTGAAGCAAATGAACAACAACAAAAAGCACTGTGCATTCCCCTAATGCAATCCAGCTGGAACTGCCCTATTACTCAATTGCAGACTCAACTCCTCTGTAGAAATTGTCCAAGATACACACAGTGATGGAAGAGTTCATTGACATTATCCAATGGGCATGTCACAATTTGGACAATAGGATTTAAAAATCTATTTTGTTTTTCCATTGTGAATTCTAATGTGGACTTCTCTAGAAACTTGGTGGGGTTCCAGCAATTGATATAGATGTCATCAGTAAAAAGCAGTATTTGGAGAATCTCATTATTAATAGAAAGTTCTTCCCAGGACATTTTTTTCAACACTGGCAAATTCATAAAAACATACATCTTCCATTTCGGTGCCCCACTTCATATAAACTTTTGAAGGGTAGTTGAAATGTTTCATGTTATTACCTGTTAAGGAATCATATATCAGTATGGTATTTGTCTGAAAGATTTTTACAAGTTTCCATAAGCAAATATTCCATTCATTCCTTCATTAATAACTAGTCTTACAAATGTTATAATTATGAGACAAAGCAGTAGGCCATATTTTAAAAGCCATCTTACTCTCCCCTCATTCATATCCAATCTGTTGCCAAGTCCATCAATTTTGCCTTCATAAAATCTCTTGAATTTGTCTCCTCTCTTCTGACAGTATCACCTCCTAGGTGCAGGTCCCATCATCTTGTGCCAGTACCATTGGAATAGCTTGCTGGGTAGTATTCTTGCTACAAGTCTTTTGCCATTCTAATTCATCCTCCACTCAATTATCATATTAATCCTCTTAAAACATAGAACTTTCCATATTTCTGCTCTATCTAATAAACACCAGCGACTCCCTTTTGTTTCCAAGGTTAAATTTAACATTCTCATTTTCATATTCAAACTCCTTCATAACCTGATTCACCCTTCCTTTCCTGTCTTCTTGTACCTTACTTCCCTGCCACGTTGTTTGTAATCTAGTACCCCCGTCCTTGCTATATCTTTCACAAAACATTTAGTCTCCAGATTCTAGGCATCTTCACTGCTTGTTCTTCATTCCTTCCTCTTCTCCAATTCTTGTCTTCCCTGGCTTCCTTCAAGGTTCAGTCAAAATCCTGAGAAGCCTTTCTTGATCCCCCTTAAGTTTATTGCCTTCCTTTTATAAATTATTTCTTATATATCCTGTATATCTCTTGTTTGTATATTATTGTTTCATACCGTTTACCTCATTAAATTGTCAGCTTCTTAGTGTGAGGATTGGCTTTTGCTTTTCTTTGTAATCGTATGTTTAGCAAAGTGCCTGACACTTCAGTGTCTGCTTCAATTTTATATTGGATTGGAGGCAGAGAGGATGTTTAAAAATAAAGAATATGAAAGGGGACAGTGGGCCAGGGATTGACTATAGCCCTTTCACCTGCTTTTCCTCACTTTCTGACAGTAAGAGCATTCACTTTTACACACACACACACACACGTATATACACATATATGTTCATATATATCCATACCTCCATATCCAAACAGACCAGGGCCACCTTTTAGCCATAACAAAGGGGAAAAGAGAAATGACCGAAGCATACTCATTATACAATGTAGGGCCACTGCAATCAATAAAATGAATAGCGATCAACTCAGAAGTATAAAAGGAGCCTTCTAGAGTAACACAAATATTTATTAAAGAATTACTATATACAAAGTTGTGGGTTAGGCAATGATAGATACTTTAGAAAAGACATAGTCCTTGTCCTCACGGACTAATAATAATTTTAAAAGACTAAAAAGATATCTCTAATGGACAATATTGTATGATAATATGCATTGGGGAGTTATAGAGCAAATGAGTTCCATAGGACATTAAAGGAATCATAGGATGATAAAATTGCAGATTTAGAATGGAAAGGAATTTTAGAAATCAAGCATTTTATAGATGAGGACACTGAAGTCCATAAAATTAAATGTTGTTCAAACCCAGATAAGTAGTGACAAAGATAAGGTTTGAACCTAGTGCCCTGATTGAAATTTAGTGCTCTGACTGTTAGATTATTACTTAGGGAGAAGCATGGAGATGGGTGTAGGGCTTTGGGGAAAAGAAAGGGCATTTGAATTCAACCTAAAAAGAAATTCAATAAATAAAGGGGCCAAGAAGACTATTTCAGGTATATGGAAGCTTGAACAAAGGCCTAAAGTTAGGAAAGCATGGGTTGTGTTTGAGTGCAAAGAGGAGCCTGCTTTAGCACATGATAGATAAGGTTGGAAACACAGGGTAAATTGTATCTGATTGGGATGGGATTTGAATTCTGGAAGACAGGTTTGAAGTTGACTCATCAGGTGTTAGTGAATCACTGAAGATTTCTGAGTCCTGAAATGACACAAGATCTTAGTGTAAGAAAGGGTTTTCTAGTAATGAAATGAAAAAAATGTGTTGGTGGGTTAGAGAGTAGAGGTAGGAAGACCTGATAGATTGTTGCAGTTGTAGGGGCAGTTCATGCTAGAGAGACAGGGGAGCAGTGAAGAGGGGCAGATACAAGGGATTTGGGAGATATGTAACTGAAATAAAGAAGAAGGAAGGGTCAGAGATAACTCCAACATTTCAGACTTGGCAACATGAGTACAGAGATAATGCCATAGACAGAAATAGTGAAGTAAGAAGGAAAAACAGGTTTTTGGGAAACATTTATTTTTTCAGGTACAAGGAGAAAGCATTTATTTAATCCCTGCAGAGAGAGGCCCAGACACCCCTGGGAGCCATCCCAACTCTGCCATGTGCTCCTGGAACCTGGCCAGCTTTTGGCATGTCCAGGTATTAAGAGAAAAAGACCCGAGCCTTCTCATTGGATAGACTAAAAGGATGTAACCATCCTTGACCAATGGTCACTAATGTTGGCTGCCTCCTATAGATCATGCCACTTCCTGCAACTTCCTGCATCCCAGGGTTCAAAATTCATCTCTCCAGAGATCATGTGACTCCTCCCCCCCAAAGTCCTAGCTCTAGGAACAAGGGATCATGTGTCTCAGTACTGAGTAATACTTCATCCAATCAGTCTATGGGAAACATTAAAAAAAAAACTCATGAAATCATAGATTCAGAGCAGGCAAGGAGTTCAGGGGCTACTATGAACAACCTGCTCATTTTACACAGGATTAAATGAGAAGCATAGAAATAAAGTGACTTGGTCACCCGGCTAGCAGGTGCTTGGGATAGGTTCTGAACAGGATTTTGGTACACTGAGCTTGAGGAATATGCAGATGGAGATCTGATGCAGAAGTGGAGATGAAAATCTAGAATACGGTTAAAAAAATCAAGATCATATGAATTTGGGGATTGCTGGCATAGAGTTAAGAGATGAAGCTACGGGCATGAATGAGATTGCCATGGAAAGAGAATGTAGAGAGAAGATTGATAACAGAACCTTTGAGAAAATCTCTTCATTAAGGCGATGAACAGAGAATAAAGAGTAATGAAGAAGACATTGCAATAGCTTGAGAAATGAGAACAAAGATTATCCAGAAGGAAGGAATAGTATGTAGACAGGTCAGAAGGATCAGAAGGATCAGAGGAAGATATGTTAGTACTGGGAAGACCTAAATAGGATTGTTGGTTCAGAGGCCACATAGAAAAATGCGGGAAAGAGAAATAGTCATTGAGTATATAAGTAAGTAGAAGCATTTACTTAGGAAGGAACAGTGATCTTTTATGACCAGAGGGAAGAGAAGATGATGGAGTCCAGAAAGTGAGAGGATCTGAGAAGGATGCAAAAATAATAAATGAAAGTTTTTGTTCTCAAGAAGTTTGCCATCATTCGTAACATTTATGTAGATAAGTAAATACAAGATAGAGACAAAATAAATGCCAAATAAATAACTTGGAAGTTAGGGGACAGGTAACTACTGAGGGGATTGAAAGACTAATTGTAGGAAACAGCACTTGAGCTGAGACTTGAAAGGAGCAAAGGTTGTGAGGAAGGAGAGAAATCTGGTCATAGGGACAGCCTGTGCAAACATTTTGGAGAAAGGAGAGAGAATGTCATATACAGGGAACAATCAGTAGGGTAATTTGGCTAGAAAGGGGAGGAAATGTGTAACCAGCCTGGTAAGAGGGGCTGGAGCTAGACTGAAGGTTTAAATGCTCAACAAAGAAATAGGCTTTTTATTTCAGAAGCAAGGAGCCACTGAAGCTTCTTGAGGAGTGGACTGTGACCTTGGCTGCCTGCCAGCCAACTCCCTGGAGAGTGCTGAATGGATGTTATTATCATTATTGGAGGATAATGGGAGGAAAATGTCAAAGATGAGATACTGTCCTTGCTATACTCTAGCACAAACATTACTTTGCATTAAATGACTTAGACAAATTGGGAAAGTTCCTCAGTCCTTCATGTTCCTCTCACATTCTTTAATCTTTCCAGGCATTGCATGAACACTAAACTACCTGTCCTGCCATTCTCAACTGCTTCCAAATGCTATCAGTCTTTTATCCAACTCCCTTATCATTCAACACATTGCATTTATTCAGGGGGTGGGGGAGCTGCAATCAGCCTGAGAAGTTATAGGAAATTTTTTTACTTATTTATTTGTACTTATTTATTCCCTTGATATTTTCTCTATGTGTGTATATATATCGTATATACATATATGTAGATACACACTTGTATGTGTTCCCCCTTCCTCCCTCATAGATGAAAACTTCTCAAGAGAAAGGACTGTTTTCTTCTTTGTTTTGGTATCTTCAGCACTTAGCATAGTTTCTAGCATGTAATAGGCATTTAATAAATAATTACTATTTGATTGATTTCATGAAAATTCACTAATGTCCCTGTCAGGAAGCTCAGCCCTCAGGGCTTACTTCTGCTGGTAATAGATTTAGAGATAGGAGATATCTTAGAGATCATCTAGTTCAATTCAACTGGGAAAAACAAAGCAACTTTTCCTATGTCTCTTCATTGACAACATTGTTTACTATTAAAGAATAAACAAGATCAGGAATTCCAAGTATAACTTCCATAATAACTTAAGAAAAGTAAACCAAATAAAAATAACAGGTGTGGGAGGACATTTTGCTAAATAGACTAAGTTATGGGAGTTAGATCCTTCAGGATGAAAGAAAATAACTAATAATGAGATAAGTGAGCATCGATGAACCACTTCTTTAGATTTACATTGTTAGAACATTCTGCTAGATGAACGACCATAGCAAACGAGAACCTTGGGTCTGCTTGGAACAGGGATGAACTTGGCTATCAGAAGACATGAAAGATGGTGATTCTCTAGTCCCAATCTCTGAAGCACTGCAGAAGTAAAGAATAGGACATTGTGTTCAAAAGGACACTTATGAAATGGCCATAAAAAAACCTGACTTTTTCTTAGTAATTTCTATTCTCTTTATTAGATAATTGGAATGGAGGGTGAGGTTGCTAGAACAGCAGGACAAGCCTCCAAATGATAATGCAATTTTCCTCATTTTCCTGTTTTGCTCAGGATCAGCCCTATAATCAATCACAACACAACATATTGGAAAGGGAATATTTATGTTCATTTTCTTTTCAGTTAAATTGAGCCTAATCTTGCCAAACTTGTGCAGTTTCTTTCCATCCTTTTATCAAGGGAATTGTACTATGCATTAATTAAACACACATAAATATTTCTCCACTATAAATTCCAGCTAGCTATGTGTATATTTATATGCATATGCATTGTGTATGTATGTGTAAATGTGCTTGCTCAAGTGTGCACTCATGTATATGTCAATTATGTGTGTACATATGCACACGGGCATGCATGTTTATATATGTATAGCGATATGTATATACGCTTGTATATGTATTGGGTAGGTATATGTTTATGTGTATTCACGGGTATGTTTATATATCCACATGTATATGCATGTTTTACTGTATTATGTGTGTATAAGCATTGGGTACTTGTTTTATGTGTGTATATATGTATTGCATGTGTATGTGTATGTATGTATATGCACATACATGTATTGCATGTGGGCACATATATATATTGTGTGTGAGTATATATGTGTTGATATATGATGTTATTACATATAAGTAAAGACAACAAAAGGCAGCATGGGAAAGTGGATAAAATAGTGAACTTGGACTCATGATGATATAGGATGGAATCTCAGACTTTTATTTCATCATCTGGGAGTTCAGTTCCTTCATCTCTAAAATTAAGTGTTGGTATTTGAAAGTCTCTAAGATTCCTTTCATTGTTAAAAATCAGTGAATCTCCTTATCAGATCTTCTTAGAGAAGTTTTTTCAGGGACTTTTACAGTTGGACTGTACTTCGTATTAGACTTACGTATGTCAAATCTCCCCCAGTAGAATATAAAAAGAATATGTTGTAGTTGTTCTCACATTGTCCACCACTTAAAATAGTGACTTGCATGTAGGAAAAAACATATAAGCATTTGCTGAATTTGAATGTATGGATCTATACAACTTAATCCCAACAAAAGAATTAGGGAAGATAAGGCTGCTTAACTATTCTCTCCACTGGCATACCCCTCAGCTTTGAGTGTTGAACCATCTTCCCTCATTACTTACATTATTCTAGATGTTCCTAATCTTACCCCACCCCTTTTGGAAGAATTTTTTTCCTTAAAAGTTTTTTGAACATTTTTAATCTGCTTAATGCAATTTTTCTTACATCACTAGTAATTTGTCTCTTTCCTTGTACTACTGGACTGCAAGTTCCTTGAGATCATTTGGTACTCTTTGTATACCTCAACACTTAGCATAACTCCTTGCCCATAGTTTGAATTAAGAAATTTTCATTTCTTTTGTGTTATACCTGTGTAGCAGATGTGTAGCAGATGTGTAGCAGAATCAGAGTCAAAAGGATTGTAAATGCTTAGCTCATTGGGTAAGTCATTTAATCTCTCTGGGTCTCAAGTTTTCTCATTTGTAAAATAAAAGAGGCTGGTTCTCAATAACTACTAAGATCTCTTCCAGATCTATGGTAACTAAGATTTTTGTAGGGAGAATAGGGAATATGGTGTAGGGGAAATAGAACAAGAGAAAAATACTTGTCTGTGAAAAGTATAGTTTGAGCTCAAAGGAAGAGGAATAAATTGGATGTATTCTGGTAGTCCTTTCTTAATGTGCTGTCTCTCTCAATTAAACTTCAAGTTCAAAAATTAGAAGAAGTGTATTATTGAACATTTGAAAAATACTGGCTTAAAAATTCAGAGAAATTCTAAGGAACTCACCACTTACCGAGTTAGGTCTGACAGTGTTTGAAAGGGGTTATATGAAAGGCAAGTGACATTATAAACAAAAACATTAAAAAGCAAAGGACCAATTGCCCCCTAGTAGAAGGCAATGAGCAAAGACCCCATCATTTCACATGCTTTACATAACCTCACACATCCCTATATAAGTATATAACAAGGGAGGGATAGTTAAGTAAGTAGTAAGAAAAGAAGTTCCAAAGCCATTCCTTCTTAGGAATGGGATTAAAGAGAAAGAGTCTTTCACAAAGAACATCAAGACTGGACATTAAAAAAAAAAAAAGTTGGAGGTAAGGAGGGGTAAAAAGCATATTGCTCTTCAGAAACTCATGACTTCATAAAACTACATAAGAGTTATAGCACAGGGGTGTTGGATCCCTCCTTTGCTGGACTGGAGTGAGGTAGGGCAGGGGAGGGAGTAGTCCCTCTTCTCAACAAAGAGGACCAATCAGAAAGCCCTAGTCAATAAAAAAACAATCAGAAGTTCACCAGGTCCTTGAAAATGTCCTTAGCATCTATAAGTAAGTGGTCACTGTTTTAGCTAAAATGATCAGGTAATTTTTTTGGGAAAACATTGGTGATATGTTCTAGCTACAGAGATTTGGGGGGGGAGGGAATGAATGATGGGGAAAAGAATTATTTCATACATCATTATTGGCAATTAAAAACCCTCTGGTGCACTGCATTAAAAAAAAAAAAACTTGCAATCAAAGAAATCATATATTTGAAACATAAAATGTTTCAGTTTCCATAATTCTTTATTAAATATTTGACAAGTTGCATCATTTCATTACAACAACTTCATTGTGTCACATTGATCTTTTTTGCTGTCAGGAAAACAAACAATCTACATTTCCCTTCAATTCTCTTAAGAAAATAAATGGAAAAAATGGTTTTGTTCTTGAACAAAACTTTCCCTTATTGTGTATCAAATTCAACTGTACTTTAAAGCTATTCTGATTGTGAAAATGAGCATTCTTTATAAGTTGCTTTTTTTAAAAACAAACAAAAAAAATCAAGGTAGTTTAGTATTTACCACTGTATCAAATATTAGCCTCATATTAGGAGGTTTTTTTCTTTAACAGTAAAAAGTTATGAAATGGGATTTCATCTGGAATGTTTGAAATTCTTTTCACTTTAGCAGTCACTATTCATTCATGTTTAATCTGAATTTCTTGGTTCACAAAGGATAGCGAATCAGTATCATTGTCTTAAGGTTTACTCAGGCTTAGAGGTTAGAGTTTACAGGACTGGGCTTGGAAAGAAATGTAGAGACCAAACTCTCAACTCCCTTTTGAAACTAGATTACTCAAAGAAAATGTTAAAAAATGCTATATAAATATATACATATATATTTAGGCAGCATATGTACTATATATATGTATATAAATATTACATCCATAATAATAAAGGGGAGATGAAAATCTGATGAAGTTAACATGAAGGAAAATATGACATCCTAAGTGAAAATTATTCTGACTAAAAGACGCAAAATGGCTTATAAGAATAAAAATGTATGCTGATACAAGGCTATGGTTGGTGATGGTGGCTTAGTAACACTGATGTAAAGTAGAAAAGGCAGTACTACAGGTCTGCAGACAACGTAACACATGGTTAGATTCCAGTTGTTATTCTAAACCAAAGTTAAAAAAAATCCCCATGCATTTTAAACATGCATTACCTTGAAACATCTTTAGTAAGATGTCCAACTAGGTTTTCTTGCAAAATTTCATACAGAAATGTCTTTTTTCTCCCTATAAAATGTTATACAAGCTCATCTTGTAATTCTACAGCATTTTTCTCTTACATAGAAAACATTCAGGGGTGTGTGTGTGTGTGTACTTGTGTGTGTATATATACATGTAAGTTAAGGCTTATAAATTTTTTAAAAAGTGGTCCATAGTACATCACATTATTCTTCCTTTTTTAAAATCTAAACTACAAAGGAACTGAAAAAAGTTGTTTTTATTTCTTTTTGTTTAACACCTCAGGCCTGAAGTTGGCAGTTTTGACACAACTTCCATGTCAAGTTACAGATGAAAAACCTGTACATGACAGAGGTAGTGTACTTTGCCTGGGGGTGAAAGAGGGAGGGGTACTAGGTAGTTACTCTGTACTGCAGCATCCTCTACTGGCTTGTCAGAAAATGGAAGATAGCATCCCACACATGTCCCCATCAGGGTATGGGGTTAGGAAAGGGAAGAGAGCCTGAGAGTAGGAAAGGGAAAGAGTTATCTGAAAGGTAAGTGACGAACTTATAACTGGCTAATCTTACAAATCATTTTTTTTTTAATTTTAAACTTCAGTGGTAAGCTATATAAAATTTTTTTTTTGAAAAATGCTAATTTTAACTCAGATATTCTACTACTACAGGTCAAAACTTGGAGTTATTGTAGATGATTTATAACTTATATAATGACCTGACTCTCCAGCCTGGCATTTTGGATCTGGGAACACCAAAAAGCAGCAGTACAACTGAGAGAAACTACAATGAAGGATGTAAGATATGGACAATGGCTTGGACATTTTACTCAACTCTTGCTACAATCTACCATGATGTCCTAAAACATGAGGAATCACGTCTGCTTACATTAGTGATCATTTGACCACATATAGGAAAATTTCAGTTGCAAACTAATAATAAAGGTCCTTTAAAAAATAATTTAAATGAAGACTTCATTGCTCTGAAACTTGTAAGAGAGGAAGAGTGAAACTAGCTAGAAATAATAAACAAAGGCAAATAAATCAGAACACAATTTAAAGTGAAAAAAAAAAAAAGAAAATAAAAAGGCATTGAAATTGAATACAACTTGAAATGGAACAAAAATCTCATCTCTCTAATCAAAGAAACTTCATCACATTCTTAAACTGACACTCCAAAGTTGATTCAATGCAGAAGGAAATTCCAACCTCAATCAGGTCTACAGGAATCAGGAATGGGAATACCAAAAAGACTTTATGGGGCAATCAAGGTAACTTATACTAAAGAAGCTTAAACAATCAGTATATATTTGTAGTAAATTCCTTAACCTGAAATACTTTGCAGAAGATTGTTTCTTCGTGACCTATGTCTTTTGTAGAAAGTTCAAGAAACTTGAAATCAAATGTCTACTTCTCTGGTTTAGGGGAAAAGAGTAACTGTAAAGATCAGGACTGCTAAGCAAAGTTGCTGCTAAGGACAATCTGTGAATAGGAAACATAGCATTTCTTTACAGATAATGTCATGGAGACAGTGGACTTGGATGCACAGAATTTTGACTAAGGAATCTACTTTTCATGCAACCAATTCTCTTCAATGGTTTTTGATATTACATCCTGAAGATTACAAGAAGATTAAGAAAAACAGAATATGAGACTTATAGAGAACAATTAAAACATGGTAGCCTTTGGATTCAGAGAAACTGGTTTGATAAAAGTTATTCGACATTAATAAAAATAGGTTATTAGTAGAGCTAATTGAATTTTTCTTTTATCCAATTACTGTCTTCTAGAGATTTGTTATAGTACATATAAAATTTTCTTGGAATTCTTATTCTTAATTTACCTCTTAGAGACTCACAAATTATCTCATCATAATAAAATTGTTTTTCTTCTCCTAATATTTTGCCTATTTTGCATCTGGTGGTTATCTACCTTTTTAAAAAGCACTCATGGTTAAACAATAACAAAAGAAATCCAGGTTCTTGGAAAACGTTGATTATGCAGCACCGTTGTTGTGTAATAGTTTTCAAAAAGTAACCGATGCACAATTCAGCCTTTGGATTGAATCTTTAAAATAAAATTAATTTTAAAATAAGCCAGTTGCACAAAAGGGATTTTCACCAACTAAGTGAGATATTAGTAGACAGATCTACTATCAAAAAAAAAAAATCACATTTCTCACCAATTGGTTAAAAAAGTCACCAATCTGTGAATTACTCGGAATGTTGGTTTTCTTATTTTTGTCTTTTTAGACAAAGACCAATGTAGAAAAGGGAGTCGATGCTTTTCTCCTATAGGAATTTCTGGGAATTGTAGTGCTCTGACCAGCTAGATTGCTTTGTTTTCTCAAGCCTTGCAGAGATCAGAGAGAAGACATCCAAGTGTCATGGTGTTGCTGTGAAAAAAAGGCTCTATTATCTCTGTTTTGTCCTTAATAAATACAAAACCCATGATCCCATACATTTTTACTCCATTCTCTGCTAGTATGAGATTAACTGAAAGGGCAAGTCCTGGAGATAGTGGGGAAGGCAATGGAAAATAAGGGTTAGAAATTGCTTCACTAGTACAGAAGGGGCCACATTTAGTTCTGTGAGTATGGCAGAATTCTCTCAAGAACAAGAGGAATTGCTCAGCTCCAGGAGCAAAGAAGACTTAAAAAGCTGAAGGTAATCAAATGACCTATACAAATAAATACCCTCAAGTCTACTCTACTACTAGATTAACAATTTAAGTGGATCAAATACCAGTCTTCTCTTTTATCTTTAATCTATCACACAATAGATACAACTCAGGCATTATATAGTTTCTAAGCATGCAACATGTCATAGGTAACAAAACTTGGTTAGATAAAGTTTATATTAAATAAATTTTTGTGACTGTATAAAAAAATCACAAACAATTGGTGAGAAGAGGACTGCAGGCTCAGTTTTACATTTGGGTTTTTTTATACATCAGCAGCCGCCAAATTCACAATTGATAGACATGTGCAATGAGAAGGAGTCATCACATTAAAATGCTTATGATTAAAAAAAAAAAAACACACAACAACAACCAGATATGAATTCCATGGAGTACATAAAGTGCCTTCAGAATTGGTGCAGTCAGAACAAAAGTGGTTATTTAGCGACCATTAGCAAATGCATACAAATAGGAGACAAAACAGATCTGGTTTCCACAATTTCAAATGGAGAGCACTGCCGGGTTTCATTCAAAATGCCTCCACCACAGAGAACAGTAAAGAGGAAAGATCATAAAAGCATCACTGTACAGCAGGAAGGAGGCAGGGGGAAGCAGGTTTTCTTACAAGAAATGCTAGTCTCACCCTGACTCAAAGTGGATTCTATTACTTGGAATAGCTACCAAGGAGCAATGCTTGATTCCTTTTAAATCAACACAAAATTTTTCATGCTAGGTCATGATTCTTTCTTGTCTTGCAGCTATGATGCTAAATTTATACAAAAATGTAATCTCCAGTCAGTGTTTAGCCTCTCTGGGTATGGAAAGATATCATTATGCTCGATGACTTGTTTGAAATTTTCTAAATGTCTTTGGGGAGCATTTCTGCACAAATATTAGGTCTCTATTTTGAATACAGTGGGGCAGGGGGAAATGCAATACACTTAAAAAATTAAAATGTCACTGACATTAAGTCTGGTAGGAAATTCAGATACAAAAAAATGCTCATTTTTCCAAGTATATAATATCTTTAATTGTAATGAAATAAAATCTGAAAATAGGTCTAAATCATTTTTAAAAGTAAACATGAGTTGTAATACTATACCTGTAGAGTGATTAATTCCATTCATTGTCATTAGAAAGTATGTAAAATATTTATTAAGGGCTTTGCCTACAGAGGCCCAACATAAATAGGACAAGTTCTCCTGAAATGTAATTAGTGTACACATCAACCAGTTGATAATTTGTGGTGGAAAATGCAGAAATACTATCCTTGGGCTAGAGTTCCAACTTCTGCCCTTAGGCAACTGCATTGTCGAAGAGTTTGCTCCAGAAACCAACTTTGTGCAACTGTTCTGCCATTGTGGCTTATGTGTCCATTAGGCAAATGCAAAGGGGCAAGAACTTGCTTGAAGAACAATAACCAAAAAGTAGCAGCTGCCTAATCCACCCCTTCAAATCCTTGAGCATTTTCAACGGCCATGAGAAGTTTCTCTCTTAAATCTTCAAAAGTTTCATATGGAGGTAAGTCAAGGCGATTAAAGCTGAAAAGGCAATAACAAAAACATGAGTAAAATGGTAACCAATCATTCTGACCTGGAGATCCCTGCCTCGCACCTCTCATTCTTACTTTTATTAAGGACAAAACCACCTAGGAAAAGGCAGTGAACAGAGGGATGACTTCTTCTTCCCCATAAATCAGGCTGGAAGTTCCTTGAATGAAAGGGCTATTTTTGAATTTTCTTTGTTTCCTAGGCATTTGTGACTTTCCTTCTCTTTTTGTTCACTGCCACCTCACAACAGAGAAACCAACCTGCTCTTCAACTCTCCAACAAAATCAATTGTGTATAGACAGATTCCCCATTAGCAAATGTGTGACTTTAATTCATAGAGTTTAAGTTAAAGAAAGAAGAGGAAGTTTTAGAGCATAGAAATAAGCCAAAAAATTTGAGGAGGGGAGAGAGGGAAAAAGAGAGGAAGGGAGGGAGGGAAGGAGAGAGAGAATGAGAATATGACTATATCTCCCTTTTGGAAGCAACAGGAGACAACAACAAACAAGGAAAGCAGGTAAGTAAATTCTTAGGGACCATGGAAGGAATGAGATTCATTAGGAAGTCAGTCAGGCTTTAAAAACCCAGAGTTTCATATTAGTGGGAACCTTTGAATCCAAATTAAAGAACCTCATAACTCAACGGGCTCTTAAAAGCCATTCAATCTAACCATTGGTTCTCAAAATGTGGTGGGGATAACCTTTACAATCCGAAGACCCTTTTAAGGAGCCTGAAAGTTCAAAATTATTTTCATAACAATACTAAGCTATTTGCATTTCTAGTAAGGCAAAATGTTGATAACAATAACCCATATAAACAAAAGATATTTGGAAGGGATTCTCAATTTTTAAGAATATAATG
Organism: Sarcophilus harrisii; assembly: GCF_902635505.1. Lineage (NCBI taxonomy): Eukaryota > Metazoa > Chordata > Mammalia > Dasyuromorphia > Dasyuridae > Sarcophilus > Sarcophilus harrisii. The sequence goes on from NC_045426.1 coordinate 351,609,910, forward strand.
GGATTATTAGTAAAAAGCTTGAGAACCATTTACTCACCTGTAAGTAAGCAAGGATCCCTGTTAATGACAATAATATTTCTATAGCATTTTAGGTTTCTAAAGCACTTAAAATATTTGATCTCATACCAGGAAGGTAGGTAGACCCCATTATTATTTCCATTTTATACGTAAGTAAACTGGCTGGGAGAGGTTGTCACTTGCCTAAATTTACACAGCTAGTAAATGTTCAAGGCAGAATTTGAATTTGGATCATCTTGATATCCTACATCCAATCCAGTGTACTATCTAGTCTGCCTTCTACAATAAGATTATCATGTCTTTCCTTAAAGACCTCAAGTCTTTCACTTGGATAAGTAAAATAAGTAAATGGATGTATCTAAGGTAATGGATGGATCTAATTGTTAGGAAGTATGTCGTCATCAAACTTGATTTTTTTTTTCTTTGTAATTTCAAATCAATGTCCTATGGAGTTAAGCAGAGGAAACCTAATTATCATCCATATGATAGCCTTCGAATGCTTGAACATAACTATCATATTCTTCCCAGTTCTTTCCTTCCCAGGAACTAACAACTAATTGTCATCAGATATAAACTCAAGCCCTCCATAATCCTATTTACCTTCCTCTGGATACTACAACTTTTTTTCCTAAAATGTATCATCAAGAACAGAACCCAATATACTAAATGTACTCAGATAAAGGCAGGGCAGAACAAAACTATCACCTTTCTAGTTTTGGACATCATGCCTTGGGCTAAGTTTATATTAGCATTTTTGTCTGTCATATCATACAGTTGACCTACATTGAGCATCAGTGCACTAATAAACCTTTTAGTTTAGACCCCAAGCCATCTATATATGCTTCTCATACCATCATGAAGATGACTTTTCAGCTGAACTATAATATAAAGTTACATTTTCCTCCCTTAAATTTCTTCCAATTAGATTTGGCCCAAATGTCTTGCCCATCATGATCTTTTTGATTTCTTATTCTGTTGTTCAGTATACTAGGAATTCCTTCTAATTTTTTGTCATTTGTAAATTTGGTAAATGTGGTGCCTATATCTTTGACCAGGTTACTAGTAAAATGATTAAATAATACAAGGTCAACTAGTGATTCCTGGAGCATGAACCCTATAGATTTTCAATTCTATTCTAAAAATGTTATCAGTGAAACTTTCTTCTCTACCATCTTTCCCTCTTCCTTTGCCCTCCTGGAATTCTCATGAAGCCATGAAAGCCCTCACCAGAAGTTTTTTGTAGCGGAAGGGATCACTCAATCTCATTATTCTAAAGATCAGAGAGATGAGGAAAGGCAAAGTCCCTACTCTAGTTAGGGAAAAAATGTGTTCCTGATGTTATGGACATATTTTCCCACAAAATATTGTTATAAATGATGATTAGGTATTATAATAACAGTGATAAAGGATGACTAGAATGTTGTGGCACAGTTCTCTTTTATTATCCTGACTCAGTTTCCCTAAATTGTTATGTTCAATCCTGCAACACCATCCCTCTCTCCTTATCATGATGATCTAGATAAGGAGAAAGACCTATCTTAGACATCATCAGAATGTTGGGTGCCTCTCCCCATTCTGTAATCCTAATAATCAAATGTCCCCATGTCTACCCTCACCCTGTCAGTATGGGATTATTAGTCCCGTGTTCCTGTTCTCAGCACCCTGACTTCACCCCTACCTTGGTCTACCCCGTGTTGGGGGCACGTGCATATAGGTCATTGAGAACTCACATTGTTAGCTGGATTCTTGGAGACGATAGTCTCATTCAGCCCTTGGACCAAACTATGGATCCATTTGGTCCCAGTAAATCTCTCCCTTTCAAATAAAATATTATAACTCTCTAATCTCTATCTTGCCTCAGTTTCTCCAGCATTACAAGATGACTTCTAAGTTCCTATGAAGTTTTAAATGCCTTGGCATTCAATGCAGTTTTACCCAGAAACAGTAACTGGTTTCCAATGAACTTTTGGATTAGTGCTTTCCAAATTAGTAGTTAAATAACTATTTTCTAAACTGGCTGAGGGACTATGTGAGGCACAGAAAGTATTTTTCTTGTTCTATAGGTTTTAACTTTCTCTGTCATATGCTTAAAAAAATTAATAGGGAAAGATAGAGGCAACTAGGTGACACATTAGAGAGAGCACTAGGCCTAGAGTCAAATTTCATCTTCCTAAATTCAAATCTGGCCTCAAACACTTATAAGCTGTGTGACCCTAGGCAAGTCATTTAACCCTGTTTGCCAAGAAATGGTAAACCATTCTGGTATCTTTGCCCAGAAAATCCCAAATGAGTCACAAAGAGTTGGGCATGACTGAAAAACAAGTGAACAAAAGATATAAAAACAAGGTCTGAGAAATATAGTAGAATATTCACTAGCTGATATTAGAGATAGTGACAATTGTTTTCTCCCTTAGGATCTGCCTATATTGACCATCTGTCTACATAAGTTTTTGGAAGCAATTATAAATTACATACAAATAATATTATAATATATCTGTAGAACCCTTCAATTATACTAATTCAATTATACCAACTTATCCTTGGAACAACCTTAATGCCAAAAGGAAACAAAAGGTTAGACATCTTACACAAATCTTAAAGTTTTTATAGCCTTTATAATTCAAACACCAACCAAAAAAAAATGTGAATAACAGTTAAAGGTGAGAGCCATTTCTTGGTATTTAGAATACCCAAAGTTAGGTAAACAGATGATGCTTTAATAGCTTCCTGAATGTCATTTGCTTAAGACATGAGAGGATTTAGTAAAACTTCTCTTATCCTGAAATGATAGTTATAGACAGTTTTATTGCATTGCAAATCATTCTTTCTAGAATGAATTCTTTTTAAAAAATTTTTTTATTAAAGCTTTTCATTTTCAAAATATATGCATGGATAATTCTTCAATATTAACCTTTATAAAACTTTGTGTTCCAATTTTCCCTCTTTCCCCTACCCCCTCCCCTAGACAGCAAGTAATCTGATGTCTACTAAACATGTAGCAATATATGTTAAATCTGACACATGCATACAATTATCTTGCTGCACAAGAAAAATCAAATCAAACTGGAAAAAAAGAGAAAAAAAATAAAATGCAAACAAACAACCACAAAAAAAGTGCAATTGCTATGTGTGAACCATATTAGTTCTCACAGTCCTCTCTCTGGGTATATAGATGGCTCTCTTCATCACAAGATCATTGGAATTGGACTGAATCATCTCATTGTTGGAAAGAGCCACATCCATCAGAATTGATCATTGTATGATCTTGTTATTGCTGTGTACAATGATCTCCTAGCTCTGCTCATTTCATTTAACATCAGTTCATGTAAGTCTCTCCACGTCTCTCTGAAATCGTTCTGCTGATCGTTTCTTACAGAACAAAAATATTCCACAGCACTCATATACCATAACTTATTCAACAATTCTCCAACTGATGGGCTTCCACTGAATTTCCAGTTTCTTGCCACAACAAAAAGAGCCACCACAAACATTTTTACACATGTGGGTCCCTTTTCTTCCTTTAAGATCTCTTTGGGATATAAGCCCAATAGAAACACTGCTGCATCTAGGCATTCCAAATTGCTCTCCAGAATGGTGAATCCATTTACAACTCCACCAACAATGTATCAGTGTCCCAGTTTTCCCACATCCCCTCCAACATTCGTCATTATCTTTTCCTGTCATCTTAGCCAATCTGAGAAGTATGTAGTAGTATCCCAGAGTTGTCTTAATTTGCATTTCTCTGAACAATAATGATTTAGAACACCTTTTCATATGACTAGAAATGGTTTCAATTTCTTCATCTGAAAATTGTCTCTACCCCCTGCTTACCCAGCTCTTCTCATCCTAACTGAGAAACAAACAATGAACACTGTAGTCTTCTAAAGCAAGGTTTGATTTCTTTTAAAAAATATTAGATCATCTTTATCTTCTCTTTTCAATTCACTTTTTCCAATTAAAAAATTCTTTTATTATATTTTATTTTGAAATCATTTTCATTTCTGTATGCAGCCCTTCTTACCTAGCAAATCATTCCTTATAACAAAGATTTAAGGAAAAAAAAAAACCTCAGCTGTATCTGATAGTATAGATAACATTACCTATCTAAAGTTTCCCACCAACAAATATTTCCTGCAGTTCCTGAATTTTCTGCCAATATACATAGGATTTACTCATGGATCATCTTTCAAAATTCTTATCAACATGCAGCAGTCATAAAGGTACTTTCTGGTCTAAGTACCCCTTTGAAAACACCTGCTTCCCCTTGTAGTCACATTGATTGTGGATTTGAAGCAAGGCAGAGGGGGACAAAAGGGAGTCAATGTATTATAGAGATTTTACTCTTTCTCTTGACACAGAATGGATATGGAAGTAGCTGATGATGGTCTTAAAGGGAAGGATTTAGAAGACCCAGGAAGTGCCCTTAAGATTTGTGCATGTTGAGAAGTGGCTTAGGAGACAGTCTAGGAGCTATTTCTGTGGTATTCTGCCAACAGACACAGGGAGTGTAGGGAGTGCACACTGTGTTTATGTTGGTATGAGATTAGGGAGTGGGCAGGACAGGTGTTTTCTGGAGAAGGAAATGGCAAACCACCCCAGTATCTTTGCCAAGAAAATCTATACGGGGTCACAAAGAGTCAGACATGACTGAATGATTGAATAACAAGGCCAGGTATGCAGAAGAGTGGCTACAGTGATTTTACCCTTGGGGTTAGTTGGAGAGTGAAACTCGGCTCAGGAGAACAAGAATTTGGAACTGAAGAGTCCAGGCAGTAGTTTTTTGTCCAGCAAAAGAAGTCAGAATAGTGACTGGGTAAGGAAATTAAGGCTGTGACCCAGTTACTAATAATGTTCCCCCTCACACCAAACTCACAAAGATTTTATTAATACAGCGTGAGCTATGATGAACAGCTGTAAGATCAGATTCTGTTTGGTATAGTGGATTTGAATTATGGGTTTCTGAGCTCCCTCCTGGGCTCTGTCTCTGCCAAAGATGGCCTGGAGGCAAAAGGTGGTGCAGGGTGACTTGGACACTGGCCATTATGATAATCCCTCTCTAGCACTCTTCTTTAGGGCCTTTGCCAAATTTCATGAAACCTGCTAACTTTTAACTGTGGAGCACCTAGGCCACCTGCATTTTTAGAGTTGACTCTTGATCTGATTTCTGTCAGTCTCAGTTGCCATCCATCCCTTAATAGAAGGTCAAGCACTAGAAGATTCAGGTGCATTTATTGAAGCAAAAAAATAATTATAATTTAGTTTTGAAATGAAAAATTTTCATCCTATCTTTACTTTCTCTGCCATATAGGTTAAATGTGTGTGTGTGTATATGAGTATGAGTGTGTGTGTGTGTGTGTGTGTGTGTACATGTGTGTACTACTATAATTAATGATTCTTTTAGTTACTCTTTTGTCCTACTAGTACTAGTCATGAGACAGATAGAGAGTGTAGTGGATGGAGTGCCAGGCCTGCAGTAGGAACATTGGAGGTCAAATCCAGCCTCAGATTTAGCTGCATGATCATGGGCAAGTCACTTAACCTGTTTGTTTTAATCCACTGGAGAAGGAAATGGCAAACCATTTTAATGTTTGTGCCAAGAAAACTCCAGATGAGTTCATGAAGAGTTGGACAAGATTGAAAATGATCGAACAATTAAATACACATACACACACACAAATGCAGCTTCTTTAAAAATTATTCACTATCTTTTGATTTCTTTTCCTCATTTTCAGATAAATCTAGTTCATGACCAGCTCTTAATGGGATCAACATAAGGGGACCTGTTGAATGCTTCTGATTTTTTTTTTCCTTTTCACCACTGACTTTTTCTTAAAAAAACTTTCAGATAACCAAATATTTCTAATCCAATTCTATTCCTTGCACAAGACATGGATTGTACTTCTTAGACACTAATGCCTCCTGGTTATTGTTTCCAAAGTATAGACTCAGTCCTCAGTTCTGTCCACTTCAAGAATGTCTTTAATAACTAACTGGATAAAGACACAGATGGTATGTTTCAAACATGCAAGGGATAAAAGTTGGATGGAGGAGACACTATGATAAATGACAGAATCAAAATTCAAAGTAATTTCAACAGGGTGAGTCTAACAATAAAGCTGTTCTCTAAAATTTTGGGGGAATGAGAGCATCTCAAGATCAACAGAGTTTTGTGGACAACAGAAACTCTTTGCAAATCAAACATTAATTTTCACCATTCTCTGTTTCTTTTCTCTTTATATCCATGCAATATCGGAGCTTCTTCTACAGAGACTATAGTTACTATTACTGTAGCTTTGACATCTAAATGAAATATTTAAGATTTTGACAGTTTGGGCTAGAAAGTTTTTGGGAAAACTGAGAAGAGAGAATAAATGGAGAATATTTATAAGAAACTATACAGATAAAAAAAAGGAAGGAGAAATAGGAAAATTTTCTTGGGAGAACTTACCTTTATGAAGAAGTGTCTGGAGAGACACTATTAAGAGTGATGGCATAATAACTAGTATTTATATATTGTCAACTATATGCCAGGCTCTGTGCTAAGAGCTTTAACAAATATTATCTCATTTGATCCTTAAAACAAATCTAGGAGATAGCTGCTATTATTATCCCTGTTTGACCATTGAGGAAACCGGGGCAAACAGGGAGAAGTAACTTGCCCAAAGTCACACAGCTAATGAGACTCAGGTCTTCTTAACTCCAGGACTAGAGCTCTAGCAACTATGACATCTAGTTGCCTTGAGGAAAGCTGTTTTCCTATCATGGCTGGAGAAAAGTAGACAGATAGGAAAAATATCAAGAGGCTTCCTCTGCTCATGGAACTGTTTTAACCTATATTTGGTGAAGAGGATGAAGAGAATTCTCCAGAAGAGACTTTGTTTGGTATCTTGAGTGAAATGATGTGCGAAATTAATAACAAGGCGAAGTCATCTATAGTTTACAGAATGTCTCTGATCTTTCTTAAAGGTAAAATATGACAAATATTTATGTTTATTGTTTGATTATATTGTTAATAAATCACATAGGAGATTAGGAGTTTTTGGTATGTAGACAGATATGAATAATGATTTGTAAGTTAAGAGATTTCTCTGTTTATTAAATCATATATAATAAACTGATAGGGATAATTAATAAGCAAGTGATTGATATATTATTAACTTGTGAAAAACAATCAAACATGTCCTTATATTAGCCTAGGATTTAGGATAATGAGAATCAATATGGTAATGAATCAAGTAAGTAAAAGGCAGAGAGGTCCTACCATAACCTTGTTACATAAAGGCCCAAAACACAATGGATAAAATCCTCATAGAATATTTATGGAAGAACATGGACAAGTTTTGCAGTACATTTGAAAAGGATGGAAAGCCACAGATGAATTCTGAGCATACCATTGGAGGGAGTAGTCACATAAATGAAATACAAGATCCATTCCAATATTAGGTTCTCCCGTCACTTTCATGTGTAAGATTTGTGTGAAAAGAGTAGGCACTGAACAGTTAGGAAAGAGCCTTTTTTTTTTTCCTTTTTTTGTCCATGAGCCAAATAATCTGGGTAAAGTGGGTCAGACATAACCTTCAGATCCTCCCCTTTTCTCAGCTATTTTGGTTGGTAGAATCTTTGCTATCATAGGCCTTTTTTCTTCTATGGTGCCTTCTCAATTCAGAGACATTTCAGACACAGTAAGGGACTAAATTCAAACTCAAATAAAATGGATTTCTATAAATCTATGAGTTAGAAAACTACAAATTATGGTGAATAAGAATGAAATCTATAGGTGTCATTCACCCTTTATTTAAACATTTTCCAATTACATTTTAAGTTGTTTCTGGTTCTGGATTCCAGGAGAATTTGACACCTCTGCTTTAGGATGCTAAAAAGACTACTATCCAACACAGATTATTTATGTGTTGTTGTCCATTTACATACTGTTTTAAATTAAATTGACCTTCCCGGGACAAGTTTCATATCCTAGGCTAAAAACTATTTGATGGTAGGAAATAGCTATGTTGTTTTATTTCTACGGCATCTAGTAGAGTATGAAAAACAATAAAGTGTTTAGAATGCTTTGTGATCATGAAGAAGATAGTAAGGAGTATTTTTTGACATATTTTTAGTCATTACTTCCACTAACTTGGTTCCATTTGATATTAACGTAAATGAAATTTATCAATCTTATTTTGTACTTACAGTATGCTGGTTGTATGTGTATTATCTACATCTAATTTGATATTTTTGGTCCCTTTCCCCACTTACCATGTATGAGCTCTGGGCAATTTCTCAGGGCTTCCCCATTGCTCTATTGTAAACAGCTGAGGACCATTTGAACCTAGATTAAAGAAGAAAATACAATGTAACATGTACTATTGAAAGTAGAATTAACCTGAAAAGTGGAAAATGAAATGAGAAGGAAAGAACCGAAGAGAAAAACAAAACGAAGAATATTTGAAGTAGACCTATCTGCTTCTTTGGTTGCAATATGCTTTTTATTATCCTTAATAATTAATAATATCCTTAATTAATATCCTTAGACAGTTAAATAATATCCTTAGACAGATTCACAACATAAAATTTACATTATTTTCAGTATGTAATTTTCCCAAAGTCTCACATACAAAGACAAACTGTCCTGAGACCTTTAAGATGGAAATGAGTAAGCTAAATGTTACTTCTAAGAAAAACATGTAATAAACCCATCAATATGTGGAACAGATAGAACTTTGCTTATTTATGATTTTAATATAACAAAAAATAGAAAACTCTAGTACACAACACATGGGAGATTTCTAATCTAATTATTCTTTTTTTCCCATTAATAATAAAATCAAGGTACTTGTCATGAAGCGTGAATTATTAGACTAAAGTGTATACAGACTTATGTATAAGAAAATGCATTTATATGAGACCTACACAAAATAAGTTTCTGAGAAGACAGAAAATATTAAATTTGGTCAAGAAGTCTAGAGAAGGTGTCATTTACCTTTAGGCAGATTCTTTTTGGACAATATGTTAGCATGGATTTTTGGAAAGAGTTTTCATCTAATACATTCTCTTGCTTACCATAAAGTTCAGCAAATCCATTCATAGGCACTCGGGATGTCCCCGTAACGAACTGTAGTAACCGGATACGCTTCTCAGCATCCATCAATAATACGGCCTATGAACAGAAACATAAGGTCATTATGTCTCCCCTGCAGTAAATGCTGCAGCATATGCTACTGTAACTTAGACATTTAAAAAATTTTATTTATATTGTACTATAAGACTTAGACAGTTGAGTCTGAAAACAGTCACATTTTTGAACATTGCCACAATACTAGCCTTTCTAATCTTAGAAAGAGATAAAATATTCACAATGTCTCTTTTGTCTGCCAATATGTCAAAATGTATTGTATAAAAAGCCCGTATTGATGGCATCATCACCCTTATGATTCTGTCTATAGGACATGATCATGATCCTCCCTTCCCCCACAAAGGTCAATTATAAACACAAGATATTATACAAACTTTACCAGCAACAGAAACTCAAAGTACAAATCTGAGTTTCTTATTTGGGAAATCCTTTAATCAAAGGTTCCTTAAATATTTTTATATGTCCTCAATTCCCTTGGCAATCTATTGAAACTCATGGATTCTTTCTCAAAATAATATTTTTAAACATATAAAATAAAATACATAAAATTATATTAAAAAAATTCTATTGAAAGTCATCAAAAAACTTAAAAAAAAAAATAAGGCAAAACTTTATGCCAATTAGCTGAGAATATAAAACCAAAAGCAAAAGAGCCTTTGTCTCAAGGAGTCTACATTCTAACACTTAAACAGATATGTAAAATACTGACAAAGCAGATACAAGGTAACCTTGGGGATGGAGGAAAGTATCATTAGTGTGGGCACCAAGAAAGAATTCTTATAAAAAGGTTGTGTTTGAGGTTCTGAAGCCTGAGGGAAACCAAGAATATAAGAAGTGAAGGACTAAAAAAAAGGGCATTTCAGGTAGGAGGGAAAGTCAACACAAAAAGCAAAGTCAAGGAGATGAGAAAATGGTGTTGGTAGGCTATTATATATCAAGAATAATAATGAGGTGTCTTTAGTTGGACTTGAGTACATAGAGATCTAAGTTTAATAATAAGGTGTAATAGAGTATAAGCTAGGTAATTCAGTGAATAGAGTATTGGGTGTGGGTTAGGAAGATTTGTCTTCATGAGTTCAAGTCTGGCCTTGGGCACTTGGGCACCAGAGCTGGTGACCTGGGCAAATCACTTCACTTTGTTTACCTAAGTTTCCTCATGAATAAAATGAGCTGGAGAAAGAAATGGTAAACCAGTTCAGTATCTCTGCCAAGAAAACCCAAAATGGGGTCATGAAGAGTTGGACACAACTGAAAAGTGACTGAATCAGGAGTACAAAAAAGGTGTAATAAGATAAAATAAGGCTGAAAAGATAGGATGAGTTTTGAAGAGCATTAAATACCAAAATAGAGGGTTTACAATTAGTCTTATAGGTAATAAAGAGAGTTGACCAAGTAGGAAAGTAATATGATCAAATCTGCACTTTAAGAAAACCCCTTCAGACATTGTCAAAGCTAGATTGGAGCAGGGAGAGACTCCACAAGAGATAAGGGACTGCTCTAGGATATTTACTGTATGATTGATGAAAATGGAACATATGAGAGAGATTAGAGAAAGAGAAACATTTGTTAGAATGCTGCACTCTTCACTGCACATGCTACTAAGGCCAAGTCAGGTCAAAATACAAAGCATAGTATAGAGAATGAAATCTTTATACTTCTAGTTTACTAGGATTCAAAAGAGTAGAAAAAGAAAGAAAAGGAAAATTCTTTCTATTTAAACTACAATTACACCCTCATCTAATTACAAGCCTGGGATTTCAAGTGGTTTCTCTGCAAGCCATATCATCTATGTTTCCACTGGTATTTAAAAATATAATAAAGGAAAATAAAAATTTAGAAATAAAAGTCTGAGTAGTTTTCTTTGTTTCTCATTTTGCAACCATGCAGCCTTTTTTGTTCACTACACTTTTAAAATCTCTTCACCATCTTCCCATTACAAATAGATAATGGTATTAGAATAGTTAAATCACATTTCATATTACTCATTCCTGGAGCAATATAATCTCAAAATATTTGTCAGAATTCCTTAAAAATTAGCATAGATTCTTTGGAAAAAGATAAAAATATTTTCCAATCTCGGTTATAAGATAATGGGAGAGGGTACATTTGTTGCATTATTGATGGACAATATAAATAGTTTTGAAGATGCTCTTGTACGTTACTTATGCAAGTCAACTTTTCCTCAATCTATATTCCCTAATACTAAAAGAGAATGCTCTTATAGTCTTAGCATTAAAGATCATCCTTTAAATTTTCTCTTTCCTATTACTTCTTAATTAATTAAAGGAATGAAAGTACCACTCTCACTACTTTTTGCTCTGCATAGATAATAAATCAAAGAAGAATTTTTCCTATCTTCAAATATAAATACTAAAAAGAAAACAGCATAAGGCATAGCAGGAAGTACTCCTACTAGAGATAAATATAACCTATGTACAGAAAAGACAGAACAGTTAGTACAACAGCCAGCCCTAGAATAACAATGTGGCCACAATGTGGGACTGGGGCTTACCTTCCAGAACCACTGAATGACGGGGTGATTTGGGCAGTAGCCATTCTTGTAAATAGCATGTTGTCTCCAGTCGTTAACATCAACATCTCCAAGGCCACACATCAGCAGCTATTTAGAAAATCAATTCAAGTTTAAATGTGGAAGGTCTGAAAACTAGAATCACACCGATGATTCAACCTATTTCATCACCACTATTATTATAAAAAATGATTGCTGGTTTATTTTTTTTTTAAATAAAAACATCCATAATCCAATTCATCACTCTTTATAAAAACAAACAGAATAAAGCTCCTAGCTCCATTTGCTGTAATAAACCAAAGAGATGAGATTTTAGATCACATAAAAGGCACTGTACCTTTAGTGAATAGAGCGCTAGGCTTACAAGGAAGAGACCTGGGTTCAAGTCCTTCTTGTGATATATACTGATTCTATGGCTTGGGGCAAGTCACCGAGCCTCTCATTTCCACACAACTCTCTAAGAATAGAAGTTGCAAAGAAGATGTTGACTTGGGAGAAGAAGTTTCTAACTGGAAATTCTCTAAAGGGATAAAATTTACTTTGGGTTTAAAAAAAAAAAAAAGACTTCCAATTTTTGTATGTAACCAGGAAATCTATTAAATCTCTATCATGCTCTTCCCAAAATACTTTAAATATTAAAAAAAATAGCACAGTAACTTTTAGGGGGGTTAACTTGTAAACAACCACACTGAATTGTACCAATGTTCAATATTGTCATTAACAGAAAAATAAAATCGTATCTGGCTTAATAAACAAAATCAGAAGTTCATAAAGCTGACTCTCTTTCACACAACTACTATCCCTACTTAGTTGCCCCTCCCAGGTTTCCATTCTTAACATGTCTTTCATTACTGTACCTCTTTCCATTTCATTGCCTTTACTCTTCTTGGGGGGGTTGGTTTAGATTCTTAGCTTTAACCCATTGAATAGGTATTTTTTAAACATATTTAATGACTGATCATAGGAAATGGTTCTCAATTCATTGTTATTCAGTCATATAATCCTTTATCTCATTCAAAAGCAAAGTGACTACAGAAGATATTCTCTTAGAATTATATTTGATATAACAACAGAGGTATAGTGAAAAACTGGGATGATGGGATCTGTACCTTGAATGATAATCCCTGTTCTGCCAATAACTAGTAATGTGGCTTTGTACACATCACAACTCCCTTCTAGCTCATAAATTGCTGGTTTCCACTGTCTAAGGAAAGGATCTCTACTATAATGGCTCAAATCTAACATCTCTCTTTTATCATTAGCTAAAAGGTAAAACTAGGGTAACCCTTACTCCCCTAAACTTTTGGATTCTAATCTTACCTTGAGTAGTAAATTTCTCAATAGATGATGAAAAATAATAAAGACATATCCTACTTTTTCTACTTCACTGTTCATTGAATGACTTAGCTTTGTAAAGGTGTGCCTTAAAAAAAATACAACGATAACTAATAACTGATATAGATCATTAGCACTGTAGTTTGTCTGCCTGTTGGGGAGCCATTTACCACAACACAGCTGCCACAGACAATGGAGAAAGAACTTCAAATTCAACAGTGCAGCAGCTGGGTCCACAAGGAGGATCCAGGTTAGAGCTGAGCATTCACAAAGCTTCCTTGAAACTATTTGGGGAAGCAGTAGGGAATGTTGCTTCTGGATATAGTATGCATCTGAATGACTTTTCAAGACCCTGATCAAACCCAGAATAGTGGATCTCTTAGGATTCAAATCACTTATATTAACATTTATTTTTAACTGATATTGCTAAATGAGAACTAAAGGATACATTGCCATGACTCAGCTCCTCATTTTCCCCAAACAAATAAAATCTATGCACAGTGCAATTCACTTTTGCTTTCTTTGTAGAACATCATGAATTAGAGGAAAGAAAGATCTGTAGTTGGTAGAAGAATGAAGAACTTTCTGATACACTGTTCAAAAAATTATAAAGGATTTAAAAGGCAACAAACCTCTAACTCGTTTTCATCAAAAATTTTAATCAAATCAATAGGAAGCAGTTCTGTGAATCCCTAAAAGAGAAAAAAAATACATAATCCAAAACTTACTTTTTTTTCTCAAAAGAAAGTGTAAAGAAACATGGTATTTGTTTTTAACTAAATAAAAATTAAAAAACAACAACAGTTATTTGTTTCCAGGTGATAGCATCCATGCAATTGCAATTGTAAAATGTTATCCATTCTTTTTTCTTTCAAATACAAGTAATGAAAAACCATAAATTTAGAACTTAAATTTTCAATAGCCCATGAAAGTCAACCTTAAAATGGGTGACTGCAAGTCTGTGGATTCTAAAACATGTCCATGATACATTCAAATGAGTCAGTATATCCTAAAAATATACAGGGCCCACAGACAATGAACAGAATATTTTAAAATAGCACAAATTCAATGTATAGCAAGTTAAATAAAATATAGTAGTCATGTAGTATAGAAGAAAGGGCAATGGACAAGGAAAGGCAGGAGATTTTGATTTGAGCCTAGATTTGTCACTGACCATCTTTCTAGCTGTGGGCTAATTCTCTTAATCTCTTCAATCCTTAATTTCCTAACCTTCAAATTAAAGGATTAGGTTTAAACGATTTTTGAAATTCTATAATATTAAATCTCAATGTCTTGAGAATTTCTTCCCATAGCTAAGGCTTTATTCCTCATTATGTCTGGGAATAAATTTTAATTAGTTGTAGATACCTTGCTAAACAGAACTAGCGAAATTTTCTAAATTAAGTTAAAGTGAATAAAAATTTAGAGATTTTTTTCTGCTGTAGATTTCTAATAGCTAATAAACTTGATAAACCTTAAAAGCCATTTCTCATTTTGAGATGTTGAAAATTTTGATAAACTATGAAAATAATTAACACCAGGGGATTTTAACCATTTTTTGTATTCATGGACCCTTTTAGTGGTTTGACAAAAATCTGCTTACTTATTCTCAGTATGTTTTTAAACACTTAAATTAAATACAGAGGATTACAAAGTAAGCTAATTAAATTGAAATAAAGTTATCAAAATATTTTTATAAAACAAATTCACAAGTCTCTAGGTTATGAACCTCTGATTTAGACCAAGATCTCACACTATATATCATAATAAGCTTCAAAGAAACATGTCCTTGATATAAAAGATCACAACATAGAAATATTAGAAAAATAAGGAAAAAAAACTCTCATAACTATGGATTAGGGAAGAGTTGGAGCTTAGAAGATAAAAAGGAAAATTTTGATTATACAAAATTGGAAAGTTCTTGCACAAATAAAAGTGCAATTAATATTAAATAAAAGTGCAATTAATATTAACAAGGAAAAAAGTTAATTGGAAAAATATTTGCAACAAGTTTCTCTGGTAAAGGTCTGAGATTAATGATACATAAATAACTGATTCAAAAATAAGAATTCTAGCTATTCCCTAATAGTCAAAGAATACAAAAAGGTAGTTTTCCTTTACTATCTATAAACATTTATTTTTATTAATTTTTGTCATTAAAATTTTTTTGAGTGAGTTTCAATTTCTCTCCCTTTCCTTGCCTACCCTTTGAGATGACAAACAATATAATATCAATTATTAATATGAAATCATGCAAAAATATTTCCAGATTGGCTATGGAACAAAAAAGGGAAGAAAAATAAAGTGAAAAAAAAATTAAACTTCAATTTGCATTCAAAATTCAGCAGTTCTCTCCTATGGAGGTGGATAGCATTTTTCATAACGAAACCCTTGGAATTGTCTTCACCAGAGTAGCTAAGTCTTTCAGAGTTGATTGTCACTACAAAACTGCTGTTATTATGTATAATGATCTCCTAGTTCTCTATCAATTCACATGGGTTTTCCAATTTTTTTTGAAACCATCCTGACTCATCATTTCTCACAGAACAATAGTATACTATCACAAATATATACCACAAATGGGTTATCCCCCCTCATTTTCACCACAAAGAACTTCCACAAATATTTTTATATATATGGGCGCTCCCATTTCTATGATCTCTTTGGAATACAGACCTATGAGTGATATTATTAGGTCAAAAGGTAAGCACAATGAACAGATAATTTTCAAAGGAAGAACTCTATCAACAGCTATATGGAAAATGCTCCAAATCACTAATAATTAGAAAAACTGAAATTAAAACAAGCCTGAGATTATACTTAACAGATTTATACACTTATTTATACACTTAATAGATTTGCCAAGATAACAAAAAGAGAAAATAAGATGACAATTGTTGGAGGGCCTTCAGGGAGATATTCGCATGGATATATAATTGTGGGTGGAACTGTGAACTGGTCCAGCCATTCTGGGAAGCAGCTTGCAATTATATCCTATACTATGCATAACCTTTGATCCAGTAATACTACTACTTGGCTTATACCCCACAAAGAATTCAATGAAAGGAAAAGAACTGGAAACAAAAAAACTGTCCATCAATTTATGGATGGCTAAATAAATTGTGGCATATGATTATAATGGAATATCAGTTTGTACCATAAGAAATGATGAAAATGATAGTTTTAGAGAAACGTGACAAGATCAATATGAACTGATGCAGAGTGAAGTAAAGAAACCAGGGGAACAGTATTGACAGTGATCACAACAATGTGAAGACAAATAACTCTGAAAGAATTAAAAACTCTATTCATTGTTAGGACCAACCATAAAGCATATTACTAAAGCACACATGAAGCATACTTTTTTGGGCAGGGCAGATCTGTGGATTTTTTTTTTTTTTTACTATGTTTATTTGCTATAAAGATTACATTTTTCTTTTTTTCCTCTTATGGTGGAGGGGGATAAATGATTTTAAGGGACAAAATGAGCAACTTTAAAAGTAACTTGTTGACTTTATTTACATTGAAAAACACAAGTTGTATAAATTAGAGATTTGTCATTTCACAAATAATCCTTCTCTGTCCTAGTATGTAGAAACATTCATGGAGGTAGTGTTTGTTAAATTCAGAATTAAAAAAAAAATAGACCATCCTCTCCTCCCTCTGATTTTCATATCCCTGGTGAGGGGTATGGTAAGGACTTGAGGTAAGGACTGTAATCCTCATTATATGATAGCATCATGGAAGGATAGAGAAATTGATTAAACAATTGAGATGGATGAAAGTTTAATAGGTGCAAAAATAACAACAAAAACAATCTAGCTAAAAGTGGCTGATCATGCAGGGACTGTAGAGGTCAGTAAGACTACTACAGAAGAAAGTAGAGAGACCTGGGAGAAAATACATTGTCAAAGTCAATATTCCAAGTGACAATGGAATCAGTAGAAATGCCATTTATGTAATTTTCCCCCCCTTAACTTCAAAGCTGTGCAGAACTCTTCAAGTTTGAGAAGAACCTAGATAGGGTGGATTTTTGTCCTACACTGGCTTAAACTTCTAAACTTTAGTAAAAAGACTGGACAAGCTTTAGGAACATTATTATGTAAATATCTTCAGTGAAAAAACATCAAATTAATACAAAAAGATGAGAGAAAAAATTTCCACAAAGAGGAAAATACAGAGATTTTAAAGTGCCTTTTTCCCCATTGTCCATTGGTATATCCTCCTTGTAGACACAGAAAAGAATGAAAACTGCCTTATGTGGAAGGATCTATCCTGTGTCTTTTCCCCTCTGCTCCAGTTTTAGGTGATTGATCAGTTCCATGACACAATCTAATTTGTGGGGAAAGAAACCTTTCCTCTATTATGACTAAAGAAACTTGAGAAATGAGCCAGTATAACTTACCTCCAAAAAGGCGTTCATTTGTTTTTGGACTCTGTTGACGAATCTCCACTGGATGACTAAGCTAATATTAGGAAGATGAGACAACATTGAAAAAAATCTTCACTATCATTATTTTCTACTTATCAATTTGTAACTTCATTAATTCTTATCAATTAATGAAATTAATATAAAACCCCCAAATGACAGGAGAAAATAATCTTAGTATGAGGATTTTCATATGCTTTCCAATACACAATTATGGAACCTGGCAATAGTGTTATACTGCAGAAGCAGAGCTGCCAGGAATTGCCAACTAATTGGAAATGAAGGCAGGAAAGAACGTGTGGATTTAAAGATAACTTTTGAGTTTTTGAGCCTGGATGCCTGAGAGGAGGCTGTACCCTCAACAGAACTAGAGTTAAAAGGGTACAGCACATTGTGTTGACAGCTTTCTTATATGATTACTTATCTAACTAGAAAAAATCAAACTTGAAGCTATGGCATTAAAACCCTATTATATAAGTTACCCTCTCTTGTCCTGGTCTCTGAAATTCAGAGATCCTAAATAGATATGTAAGAGTTCCAGAGAAGTTCCACATGCTCTAGTAACCAACAACTTATCCTCCAGTGCATCATATCATCTGAACATAAATACCATGGCCCTTTACTTCACAGCAAAGTAAATAAGAACAACAAAAAATTTCCATTCTGATCTTGAGATTGAACTCAAAGGATAAAAAAATCTTGCCATTGAACAAAAATCAACTCACATCTATCAGATATGTCAAACTTATTATTATGGTTAATTTAAGAAAGGCTATAAAATAGAGGAATACGTACTCAATATATTCCCTTTTGTTTTCATTTGTCACCATGATTTCTGACCCATTTGGCTTCAGATCCACTTGGTATGTCTGTATTTTCAAAAACAAACAAAAGATCACCATGAAATGACACTGCATATTTTCTTACTGAATATAAAAAAAGGATAAAGTTTTATGTTTTGAATACTTATTAGTTAAAAGGGAATGTACTAGCATGACTAATGAGATTTTTAGATTGGACACCAAAGACCCTTCACACTTATAGATATCATCATTGAAGGCAAATTATTTTATTATTTATGAGTTTGAATCCTAGCCCATATTTCATTATTGAATGTGAAGAGGAGGCTACTGCAGCAACCCCCAGTTCCTAAGCAAAGAGCAAAGGGATTCACTCTGCTTAACAAAGAATAAATTATATGCTGCATTAATGCAAAAAGCTACATTTCAATATAAAAACCACTTATGTTTCTACAGAATAACACACATAATTCATTTTCTAGTACACCAAGCAGGTAAGTTGTGAGCTCCGTTCAATATGAGAGTGTTAGGAGAAAGAAATGGGATAGGGGAGAAAGTTCTGTCTATGGTCATCATGGGAGGTGTTAGTTTCTATGGTCACAAAGACACCTCTTGACACTAGGACCAGCTCTGCTGATATCAAAATCTGTAGGAAGGGGTGCCCGTGTTGCCATAGCCACTAAGGGCCAAAGAAGTTTATTTCAAAAATCTATAAAGTGCCTGCTATGTGCTGAGCACTATGCTAAATGCTAGAAAGTAGAAGAAAGATGACTCTAATGGGCTCAAATTCCTATATAGAGCTGACAACCTTAAAACTGGGATTTTGACCTTATACTTAAAAACCTCCAAAAGGGGTCACAAAGAATAGGACAGGACTGAAAAATGACTAAGTAACAATGACAAATGACTTGATTGTAGGTTTCTGGGGATCTATAAATTTAGACAAGGAGGAAAAGAAATCCTATATTTGTTTTCATTTATTGCTGAAACACAACATTTCCTTCAATTAGGTATGTAGGCAACAGAAATTATTAGGAAGAGCCAATTGAGACTTTAGAAAACTGCCAAAGGGATCCAGGATACCTAGGTGGGGTTGAGGGTCAATGAAAAGGATGCTGTAATTGGGAGGATAATCCCTTTGACAGAAACACTGCTCCTTATTCCCCTGCCTTAAACCCATTATACCCATCAGATAGGTCAGAGTGAGTGTTGAGAGAAGCTTTGTGTTTAGATGCCAGCATAATACTTAGCACATAGTAAATACTTAATACATGCTTGCCACATTTTCTAACTCCATATTAGAGTTAAAGCTCCTCAGCCTCCCTCACTATGGCTTTTTTTTTTTTTTTTTGGTGGGAGGGTGGTGGTGAACAAAAAAATTCATCTTTACTCATTCTCATCAGGGTGAGCGATGATCTATGCTCACCAACAAACTGTAGTTATAATTATTCATTGAAAGGGGAAGACTGCCATTTTAAGAGTAAAATTACAAAAGGATTTGAAAATGACATTGAAATCCTAATGTGCTGTCAAAGCCAAGAGGCAGCTGTGAGGTTATAGAAAGAGTACAAGGTCAGAAAATCAAGAGGCATAAGGTCTAGGGGGCTATTCTATTAATTTGTTGTATGACTTTCCACAAGTAATTTAACCTCTCTGGACCTCATTTTCCTCATCTGCAAAATCAGGGAATTGTTTGATACATTCTCTAATGTCATATTCAGCCCAAACTGTGATTTTAAAATTAATTCTTAATCCCTTGCATTTCCATAATGCTTTTTTGAGTGTATTGTTTTCTTATATAATTTAATGGTCACAATAATTCATCCCCAAAGTAAAGAAATTGGGACCCAGAAATTTACTTCAGATCATAAAACATGTTGTTCAGTGAGGTAGGTCTCCCGACTGAATGAATTCTGGGCCCTTTCCATTATAATTATATCATGCTGCTTTTAAAAAAAGAAAGCATTAGATATCGAAAAACGGAGAATGAAGACTACCTTTGGTTTTTGTTGTTGTTTTTTTAACTACATAGGTAGCAAGTATCAAGTCTTAGTGGCCAGATTTGAACTTAGGGTTCTCCTGTTTGGAGGGCTGGTCCATTGTGTCACCTAGCTGCCCCTTGAGAATGAAGAGTACTTAGTGGCAGATACATGAGTAGGGGTCCTACCCACTATGTGTGGCTATGCTAGCAATTTGAACTCTTTTTTTATCTTTCTGTAACTCTCTCTTGGGGAATTTTATCAGCTTTCACTGGTCCAACCATCATCTCTATTCTAGTGATTCTCAAATATATTGGTCAAGCCTTTATCTCTCTCTGAAGTTCTAGTCCCACATCCTGGTGGTTAACAGACGTTTTCATCTGCTTGAGCCACAGGAATTTCAAACTCGACAAGCTTTGGAATTCAGTTTTGAATATGAGATGCTCTTGCTCAAGAGATTCCAGTAGCTCTATAAGACCTTTAAGATAAAACAGATAGAATACCTGCCCTGGAGGTAGGAAGGCCCAAATTCAGATCTGACCTCAGAAGCTTACTAGTTGAGTGACCCCAAGCAAGTTATTTAACCCTATTACCTATGGAAAAAAAAATATAAAATACATACTCCTCTGTTTAGCAATGTGGCTCCAACTTATTTATACTTTCCCCCTATTTGAACCCAGTCTAGCCAAACTGACATTTTTGGTATTTTCTGTACGTGGCATTTATCTCCAGTTTCCATGACTGTACAAATTATCTCCCATAGCTAGAATCCTTTTCTTCTTCTCCTCTTCCTCCCTTGGAATCTTAATTTCCCCTTCAAAGTAAAGTTCACATGCTACCTTCTTAGATGAAGCTTCTCCTGATTATCCCAATTGTTGGTGTCTCTAAAAGTAACTTATATTTACTTTAAAAATCTTTTTTATTTTGAAATTAATACTACATTTCAACATATAAAAAAAGATATTATAATATTCTGATATAATTTATGTGTGATTTTCTTTTTTAAACAAATACGTACTAAATTTATTAAGATTGTAACAGAAATGTTCTGTGTCTCCTTTTGAACTTTTCTGTTCCTTAAAAAAATTATTGATATGTTTTTTAAATTTGTCTATTTGTATTTGCTTTTAAATTTATTTTTATATTTTCATGTTGTTCATTTTAGTGGAGCAAAAATAGAACAACTTATGACTTTAATGACTTTTGAAAAAATATGTTGTAGCTATTAATTAAAGAAAAGGGCAATCTCCTTAAAGATAGAGATTATTTTATTTTTGTCTGTATGACACACCCTTAAAAATCCTCAAGTGAACTGACCATTACCAATGATTATTGCCTCATATCTCTCCTCTGTTGTTAAACATCTTGAAGAAAGGATCTATTCTTAGATACCTTCATTGTTTCTCCTTATCCATAATCTAGCACCATACCTGGCACATAGTAATCAATTAATACATGCTTGGTGACTGTAAGACTAATATGGGCAGAGAGTTAAAAATCATTTTTACAAAATCACTCAGCCAGCATATGCCAGGGGGGATTTGAATCCAGGTTATCCTGACTCAAAAGCTGACTCAATTACTGTACCATATCACCTCTTGGATCAATCTATTTTTCAAATCTTTGGTTATTACTCTTATTTCTTTGTTATTTCTTAAGACATATCTCATTTTTAATATAATTGAATACTTTTTTGCTTTGTTATTGTGTCTCATATAGTTTTTAGTCTATAATTCTTAGTTGCACACGATGAATGAGTGTCTTATCTTTTGTAATTATGCATGCCATAATTCCCTATGCTGACAATAAGAGACTTTTCAAATGCCTCAATTTTCTCAGTGGAAAAAACCTTTAAACCGGTCTCAAAATTGAATAGAACAAAACTGAGTCTTCTGTCAGACCAAAAGGGAAGCAAATCAGGTAATAAAGGCAACATCTGCATTTTGATAAAGCAAGAGCCAACAACATCTCTGTCATATTCTTATATTCCCAAATGGAGAAAGGAAGGAAGTTCTAAATATTCAGAAAGACAACTTTCCGACATTCCCTAAGCATTATGGGGAAAGCATATGCTTCACTTATAAAAGTGAATGATTTACAAATTCTTAATAGCAACTAATTAGCTTCTCTTGATAGAAGGAAAATAAAAACTTCCATCTTGGTTAGGTTAATTTTAAATATATCAAAATTTTTGTGAGGTCTGAAGAGATGACAAGAAAGCTGGTAATAGTTTATGGCCTTCAAAACAAAAATAAAAATTTCTCAGGGGACGGAAAGAGATGGAGCAGGAGAGGAATGGGAATTTAAACTCATTTCATGACAAGGTTATTAATACATGTTCATAGCATTAGGCCTTAAAAGTATAACCTTTATAAGACAGGTTAGCTCCCCAAAGAAAGAGGAGATGATTTAAGCAAATTTAGGACATAATCATCCCATTCGTCTCATTTTGATTGTTGCATTGTCCTGTTTGATCCATTCAAAAAGCAGCTAGACAATGTTGGTGCAAGCTGTTAATGATAAAATGTACCTATTGCTTTTTGGGGGCAGCTAAATGGCACAGTGAATAGAGTACCTTCCTCCTGCTTTTCATGAAGAGTTTGGCAAGAAATAAAATTGAAAATCACTCTCAGTATGGTCTTTTCTAAATAAGAAAACCATTCTTTAGTTTCATTTAGTGGACATTAAATAGTTTAGGAAAATCACAGAGTCCCCATCCATTGAATTGGTACATAGTTACTGTTGAAAAATTAACATAAGTTTCCAGAATCCTCTCCTGCTTTGGAGATTGTCTCATCTTTTCTCCATACCTCATAGGACTTATTTTTAAAGTTAGGATAGTAAAATGGTTTCTTATAAATGGAAAGAACTCGAGTTTTTCTTGCTACTTGGTATTCCTGTAATTCACACAAAACATGAAATATTTAGTGTGTACCTTTGGGGTATTATTTCTCTTATTATTATTTCTCTCTTATTTTTACTTTTTTTTTCTCCCAAGAAAGTGATACTTTCAAGACAACTACCAAATTATACTAAGAGAAGTGCAGAATAAAGCCTAGTCAATGAATAGGTTCAGTTAAAAATACCAATTTTATTTAAGATCACATTACTTTTTCTTTTTGTACTTAATGGGGTTTCTATTCCATAAGTTAATTTTAGAGTTAAGTTAAACATTATCATCAAGATATCCTTGTACACTAGTCATTTCTACTTTTTTCTCCTCTGAAGATGACTTCTAAACTCAGAAATGTTAAAATGACTTCTTTGAGGTCACATGACAAATATGCCAGAGGCAAGATTAAAATAGTTTTCTGATTCACAACTTGGTGTTCCATCTTTTTATACCACACTCAAGTTACTGGGTACCTATTTATCTATAGTCCCTTGAGTTTTGTCATGGTCAAAAAGCTGTAAAGCCTGCCTAATTAATTAGATGGAAAGTATCAATTATTCCAAGGTTCTATCTTGCTTTAAACATGCAAAACTTAGGAACTGTGTTCAGCCCTTTATAAGTACACTTATATTTTTCTACCTGTTTAGATACTTAGAAAATTTACATTCTCATTCAAAAGTTTTTTCCATCTACCTGTCATCTACATTTTCTTTATGTTCATTTCCTGTAAACTCATTTTCTTAGTTTTAAGGTAACACATGGTATAGATCTTGTCAGTGCTGACTGGTATGGTACAAATAACTTACAAGTAGTCTATGTTATCAATGCTTTTTAATTGTCATAAAAAGAGGTCCATTTTCAAAAGCTCAAAAAGAAACAGAGGTGGGCA
Source organism: Sarcophilus harrisii (assembly GCF_902635505.1). Classification (NCBI taxonomy): domain Eukaryota; kingdom Metazoa; phylum Chordata; class Mammalia; order Dasyuromorphia; family Dasyuridae; genus Sarcophilus; species Sarcophilus harrisii. Next base: position 351,633,916 of record NC_045426.1, read on the forward strand.
AAAATAGATTAATATCTTATCTCCTTTCCCCTTTGTTTCTTGGATTATAGTTAATATCTTCCTTTAGGAAGAAAATGACATATATCAGTGAAATAGGCTTCAAAAGTCACAAGCCACATTTAAGATACAGGTCAACTTACTCTCATTGAGGAATGTTATTTGCTTACTGTCTTGAAGAGAAGAAGAGAAAAACTGTTTCTGACATCTTAATCATCCTCAGGTTTGCAGAAATGAACTCCTCCTGAACTCTATATGCCATAAATCACTATGTCAGAAGTTAGGAAATAAGTTTTGATGGTTATATGATCTTATTGGAATTGAGAAGAAAAGATGAAATCACTGCTTCAAGAAGCCAACAGGCCTTAAAGATATCATACTTCAGTTTCCCTAAAACTAAAAATATCTACTATGTTCTTAATCCTAGGTAATTAGAACAGAGACGAATGTATAAATGCTATCGTAGTGTTTTTTCCTCCTCACTGGTAAAAATAAAAATGGTTTTAGGTGTTCATTGGATCACTGAAAGCACCACTGAATTCTGGCCCATTTGGATTACCATGTTTGACGGGTAGCATTTTTTTTTCTCTCAAATGTCTAAGCATATTCCCTGAATGAGATTGAGAGTACACATCACTTTTATAGTTTATAATATAGTTTATTCATAGGTTTATAGGTCGTTTACAGAAAAGAAATAATATATGTTATTGTTCAGTTGTATTTGACTCTTTGTGATCCTATTTGGGTTTTCTTGCAAAAATATAAGAGCAGTTTGCCATTTCCTTCTCCAGCTCATTTTACAAATAAAGAAACTGAGGCAAATAGGATTAAGTAATTTGCTCAGGGTCACAGAGCTACTTGAATTCAAGAAATTGAGTTTTCCTGACTCTAGGTCTGGTACTCTATTCACTGTGCCATTTAGCTGCCCCCAAAAAGCAATAGGTACATTTTATCATTAACAGCTTGCACCAACATTGTCTACTGTATTTGACCTGAATTTTATTTAACACCATATATTATGAAAAACACTAACAGATGAGAAAGTTCTAGAAATGAGCGATAAAGAGGATGAAAGGCTTGGAAACCATCTCATTTTGGTGATGTTTAGCATGAAGAAAAGATGATTAAGGCAGCTTGCTTCAAAAAGATGAAGGAGTGTCATGTGGAAAGAAGGGCAGACCTTATTCTGTAGCAGAAAACAGTACTGAGGCAAATGGAGGGAAGTTTGAAGAAGGCAAAACAGTGGCTCAGAAGAAAAGACTTTTTTAAAAAGTCAGAGCAATCCAAGAATAAAGTGAGCTCTTCATTGTTGAAGATATATGAGCAGAGTCTAGATGGCAAATAACCATGTTTTCAAAGGACTCTAGCATTGGTTAGGAAGCTTGATTGGGAATTTTCTTAGTTACTTTTCAACTTTAAGATTTTAACAAATTAATTATCTTCTTATCTATTTTCACTTTTGAAACTCAAAAATGCCCACGTGATAGATAGGGCTAGGTTGTCTTTACTTTACAGCAAAATAAACTAAGAGACAGAAGGATTAAATAGCTTATTTAAGATCACAGAAATAATGGGAAAGTTGAAATGAGAAGCCAGGTGCTAGCAAAATCTCTTATAGCCTTTTCACTCTGTCATACAAGTTCCTTAATTTTTAGGGCTTAGTCACACTTTTAAGAGCTGGGCAGGCTGAATGACCCACTGATGGACTACAGTATTTCTATGGATTGAGGATCCTAGGGTATGACTTTTAACATTTCTTTCTCTATTTTTATAAATATAATATTTTATTCTCCCCTGATTACATGTAATAAAATTTTTAAACATTTGTTGTCTTTTTAAAAAAGTTTTGTGTTCCAAATTCTATCCTTTCCTTCTTCCCCCTGCCCAATTCCAAGACAGTAAGCAATCTGATATAGGTTATACATATGAAATCACATGAAACATTTTCCTGTTAGTTCATTATATGATTCCATATTTCTTTCTTTCTTTCTTTTTTTGTTGTTGTTCAATTCTTAATATTTCTGAAGTTCTTATTAACAAGAGATGAGATCATGTGTCATTGTGAGAAGTAGTGAAATTAATATTTTGGGCATTTTTCAAGTTTATAAAAAAAGTGAGTAAGTATAAGGTGAAGGTGAAGGTGATATTTCAAGAAGGATATTAAGGAATTTAAAGAAATTCTAGGTCAACACACTATCACAATGCATGCTTCTTTTTAATATTAAACACACCAACAGTATAAAGACAGCAAAAGACTAAAAACTGTTAGGTATACTGGGGACTAACATACTGGGTCATACATTGATGTAGATTTCTTGACAAAAAATAAAACAAACAAAGCCCCACAAGTGGTGATGTTATAATATTCTCACATTTGTTTTTGTAAAGGGGAACCCAAAAGGACTTATTCAGTTCTCTAGTGTAAGAGAATAATCCTTTTGGAAGAAAAGGACTTGAAGAGAAAGATGAGGATTACATTTTGGATGATATGAAAATTAGTCAATTTGGGTGACTCTAGAGGATACATTTTATTCTCAGAATTCTTGCAACAAAAGACATATTGTAGTGTGCTAATCCTTTGGGGCAAAGTGAGAAACATTAGAAAGATCACTTTTTTCAAGGGATATTTGAGGTAATTGAAGTACATGGATTTCAGGGGGGAGAAGGCAGCATGTAAGTGCCCTGGTTTCTCATGGAATGAGTCAGCAAGATCATGATCCAGGCAGTGTGAAATAGCAAAAGATTAATAATGGCTGTTGGTGTGGTAACCAGAACATTTGAGTTCTAAACCTGGATCTTCTACTAATTTATTGCATAAACTACCTGTCAAGTTTCCTCATTTACAACATAAGGGGTGGGGCTAGATGATTTTTAAAGTACTTTTTAGTTCTAAAATAGTATGACACTATAATCTTCATTTGATGTAGCAGCCAATGAAAGGTTTCTACTTTGAGAAAGTACAGCTTCTGATTTCCAGCTCTTACTGTAAGAAGATATTATCCTAATACTCACAGAGTAGTCTTTTAACCTTCCATTAGAATTTGCTAGGGGGAAAAAAAATTGAAACAAGAACCTGACACCCTATTAAAATACCCAGGTAACCCCAATATCAGTAGATTAATATCATACACCATTTAAAATTGCTGAATCTTCCTTATTGAAAAAAGCATCATTATGACATGTTAAAGAAAATACAGATTTCAACATCAAAGAGCAGTAACTGAGTTACTCCAACATACCTGTCCAAAGTTTTCTTCATCTATGCAGAACATGAGATCAAGCTCAGTAGGATCATTTTCTAAAATCCATTTCAAAGAGTTGTAATATTCACTATCCTATATGAGTGACACAAAATTATGAATGAACAACAAAACAGCATTTGATTTGCAAATTAGATAAATGCCCTGTTCAATTACAAAGATTTAGAATAATTATAAATTATGGTGTTTAATAATGTTAACTTGGTCCATCTCCATCATAACTCTTGTCTCCTAATGGAAGGAACAATATATTTTTTAAAAAAAGTTCTGCTAGAAGCAGGGGCTGTGACAAAGTCCTATAAACAGCAGTATACTCAAGGCAGAGTGGTCAAGATAAGAAAATGTGAGAGAGGAGAAATGGATATTAATTGGTATAGATAACAATTTGCTTAGATTTAGGTATGCCTTTGGATTAATCACTAATGTTCAAAAAACAAGACAAAAATACATGATCAAGATGAATGAAATTGTCAGTTTATGATATTACATTGATATTGTCAGCAATTAGAAATTTCTTTCATTTTAGAATGGAAATGCCAATAAAAAGATGAAGGATGAAGAGTAAATGTGATTATGTTTTATCAAATCTAGAAAGAAGTTTGATAGGGAAGAATAATTGGATAGAATGAGATATCTTGATTATATATAGATTTAATTCCTTCTAATATCTTCAGTAATATAGGATCAAGTATATTTGCTAATATTGGCAGAATTAGCAGTTCTATGGCAAACATGGAAAATATTTTGCTAATTAAAAATTACATCAAAGAAACTTTTCCTATTTCTCTCTGGTATAGTCCCTAACAAATTGTATTACATTTATTAAATTATCTTCTTGAACAAATCACTTAACTGTTTGCCCCAGGTTTCTCATTTGTAAAGTGGGGCTAATTGTAGCACCTATGTCCTAAGGTAGCTATGAGAATCAAATGAGATAATAATTGTCAACTGCTTAACATAGTGCCTGGCTCATGGTAAGCATTAGATAATTGTTAGCTATTATTATTATTATTTTGAGGGAAAAACCATTTGGATTAAAAGAATCAAAGCATTTAATTTTTTTTTCCTAAGAAAAAATATCACAATTATTTAAAATGTGAATAATCTTTGTTTACTCACCACTGACTCCATATCATTCAAAGTAATCTGCTTTCCCAGCATCATTTTGTAAAATGGTCTAATGAAGAAACCTAAAATAAAGTGATAAGTGAATTGATTTTTGAGTGTTTACTATTGTTGAGCATCAAAGCATAAAATAAAAGACAAGCTCTTATTGAAAAGGCAGAGAGAATAATTACAGGTTCTGAAGCAACATCACAAACAACACGTGGGTCTTTGGATTACCAAAAGATACAGGACAGAATTCATCTTTCTTGACTTCTCAATAGCAGAGGACACTGTTGATTTACTATTGCCAGGAACTTATTGATCTCTCTTTCTTTGACTTCAGAAATATCCCACTGTCCTAGTTCTCTTCCTACCTCTGTCTCTTTTATATATCTCCTTGTGATTTTTTTCACACCATAAAGTAGATGTTCCTAAAGGTTTTATTTTCATTCTTTATTGACCATTTCATCCATTTCCATGATTTGTAACTATCACTTTATGCTTCTAATTCACAAATGTTATGAAAGAATTTCCTCCCCTATATCTACTTATATTCTATACATTTATTTCTTTTATGCACATGTATAATATTTTACAATACATTTATTTATTATATTTATCATTTATTATATAAATGTACATTAAATTTCTGTACTAGGAAGGGACAGGATATAATTTATTGAAACTGTGTATTTTATTCAATGCCTAGTATCATTGTTCTACACTTGGTAGGAACTTAATAATTTTACTTAATTGATTGTTAATAGAATCCTAAAAATAGTGCTTTATGAGCTATATGACTCCAGAAGAGAGACCATGCTAATTTAGTAATTTCCAAACAGCATAGTGGTCAGAAAGATAGTATCTAAAGGAAGCAAAAGACCGTTAGATCAGTGGAAACAAAGAAGCAGGTGTTCAGATCCATAAGTGAAAGTAATATGAGCAAAGTTATAGTAGAGAAAGCATTGGGATATAACATAATTTGGAGTCATCAAGATCTGAGTTTGCATCCAGCTTCAGGTATCTTTCTAACAATGTGATTTTGGATAAATCACTTCATCTCTGTGCATGTTAGTATTTTCAACCAAAAAATGGGGATAACAATAGCACCTACCTCCCAGTGTTATAGTGAGGCTAGAATACGATAAACTGTTAAATCTTCGTAAACCTTAAAGCACTATATAACTGTTTATTGTTGTTGTTATTATTATTATTAAACTACTCACTATTTTCCAAACATACAGAAAAATACACAAAGCTGGCAAAATAAGAGGTTTGTGTAAGAGATACATGAGAGATAATGTTGGAGAAAGAGAATACTGGAGCTAAATTGAGGAGATACCCATAAGGGTGATATAACTTACAATTTATTATCAGGCAATGGGGACCTATAAGGAGATTTTTTTTTCTGTAGGAAGATTTTTGAATGAGGAAGTGACATGCTCAGGGTGTGTAGGAAAATTAATGTTAAACTGTGGTTAGATTAGAAAGGAAACCGATTGGAGATTGTAAAGCAAATATGAAAAGTACTATCATAGTGCCATGGGCAAAGTAAGGAGAATTTGGAATATAGTAGTGAAGGTACTAATGAAAAGAAAGTGTAATACAAGGAATCTTACACAAGGAAAATCATTTGACTTTGATGAGAAATCTAAGAAATTAGAATAGATTAAATTAATGTAGATGACTTTAAAGTTTTAAGGCATCAAGACTGGGAGAATGGTGGACCATTGACAGAAGAGATGAAAGTACAGAAAGGAGCTGGTGCTAGGGAGATGATGAGCATAGTTTTAGCCATAAAATTTGAAGTGACAGTAATTTTCAAGTGGAAATATATTTTTTTTAAAAAAGTATTTTATTTTTCCAAATACATGCAAAGATAGCTTTCAACATTCACATTTGCAAAACCTTGTGTTCCAAATTTCTCTCTCTCTTCTCCCTTCCCTAAATAACAAGCAATCTGATATATATGCAATTAAACATACGCAATTCTTCTAAAAATATTTCCATATTTGTCATGCTGTGTAAGAAAAATCCGATTAAAAGAAAAAAAACACAAGAAAACAAGCAAATAAACAACAAAAAACAACAAAAGGTGAAAATACTATGTTTTGATACACATTGAGTTTCCATAGTTCTCTCTCTGAATGTGAATGGCATTTTCCATGCAAGTGCTAATATTCTAAGAACAGAAGGAAGAGAGAGAAAGGGAGGAGACAGAGGAAGAGAAACAAGGAGAGGCAAAAAAAAAAAAAAAAAAAAGAAAGAAAAGAAAGAAAGAAAGAAAGGAGGAGAGAAGAATGTTAGGAAAATAAAAATTGAGATTTAGGGATTATAGTGACATTTAAAGCATGAGAAAAAAAGGTAGAATTGTGGAGCAAACAGAGGAATTATACAGGGAGTCATTGAAGTAACATAGACAAGGAAGAACAGTTTTTTGAAAAAGATAGCATAGTCAATGGTGTTGAAAGCATCAAGGAGAAAGGAAATAAGAATTAAGAAAAGCCATTGCATGAAGTGTTGGAAAGTCATTGGTAACTAAGTAAGAGTAGGTTTAGCAGGATGAGAGAGGCAAATTTGTAAGATTTTAAAGCTACACTAAGGATTCAGTAGATAGTCACGGGGTCACAGTATCATAGGAAGGAAAATACTTTATAGATTCTCTTGTCCATTTTGTGGTCATGGCAGAAGCACCTAGTGTAGGCTCATTTGAAAGGAGAAGAATAGGCCACAGGATTGGGGTGGGGCTGTTTCCCCCCCAAACAAAAGAGATTGGAACCTATCTGTAGTTTAGAAAGGAAGAAGCCAGCAAACTAGCAAGTAACTCTTGTTTTAAAATAACTTCCTGGCAAACTCTTTTACAATCCTAGGAAATAGCATGGCAAAAATAATATTAGAAAAAACATGCTTGTGCTTGATAAATTTAGTAAAACAAGTAAGTGAATTTGGAAAGATTGACTATGATAAAGTATTAAACACAGCTAGTATTTCATAGTAAGGAAAGATGTATAAAGAACAGTATTTAGCAACATAATAGCTTCTGCTCTGAAATAAAATAAATACTTTTTGTTGCTGTTCAGTCAGTTTTCAATCATATTGGATTCTTTAAGACTTCATTTAGGGTTTTCTTGGCAAAGATACTGGGAGTGATTTGCCATTTCCTTCTTCCACTCACTTTTCAGATGAGGAAATAGAATACTGGAACCATAATGAAGGGACATCAATAAGGATAATATAACTTAAATTTATCTTGAAGGCTTTGGGAGTCTATAGGAAGATTTTTTTTTTTCTATAGGAAGATTTCTGAATGAGGGAATGATATGTCCAGAGTGTTTAGGAAGATTAACAAGTAAACTGTGGGTAGATTAGAGAGGAAGCATACTGGAGATGGTAAAGCAAATAAAAATACTACCATAGTCCCATGGGCAAGGTAATCAGGGCTAAGTGCCCTATGTGCCCAGGGCCACACAGCTAATAACTATCTGAGACTGCATTCGAACTCAAGAAAATGAGTCTTCCTGATTCCAGTCCCAATACTCCAGGCATTATGCTATTTAGCTGTGCCCCCAAACTAACACTAAGCCATCAGTTGGTCAGTCAATAAATCTTTATTAAGTGCCTACTATATGCCAGCTACTTCTCCTTTACAGTGGGCTCAGTTAATAGAAGAGAAAACACATAAGCAGCTATGTATGTTATGAACAGGATAAACAGTAGATAATAGAGAAAAAGTACTAGAATTAAGGGGAACTGTGAAGAAATTTTAGTAAAAGTAGCTAAAGAAGCCAAGAGGCAGAGAGGAGGAAGGAGAATATTAACCTAGAAACACAAACTTCACAGTTCCTGTAATCTCAATCTTTATATGACACATAAATTCTCATACTCTTTCCTTCCTCAATCCTCATCAAATCCTGAAATTCCCTAAAAGTGCTTTTTCTTTCCTGACTGAAGACTTCCATGATTTTTTCTGAATAAAATTACTTTTTCAATATTCAGATCCACAAGTCCCCAAAGTATCAGGTGCCCATCTATGCAGAATAAAAACTTGACCCATTTTTTGGAAAGAGAAATTGTGTCCCATTATCTATGATGCACTATGATTTCATAGTCAGCTAAGTCACAAAATTACCTGAAATTATTTATTATTTAATCACATTTAAAATGATAATGCAGAAACAAATGGATATTAAATACTAGACAGATTGGATCATTTAAAATTAACTTTCTATATTAGTATTTTAATATGTTGCCAACCAGTATACCCACTGCAAAACAGAAATCTTTCTTTGGGGGAAATGGAAAGAGATTTAGTCTAAATAGGGAGCAATACAATATAATGGAAAGAAGAATGCATTTCACATCAGAGGATGCTTAATTAAAATCATATTGCTACTTCCCATCCAAGTAACCTATGTAAGTATTTATGTTTTTTCATCTTCAGTCTGCAAAATAAATGAACAAGATGATTTCTAAGGACTCACTCAACTCTTAAGTTATAGTTCAATTAATATGCTATATTTCAATTTTAGGAAGTTTTAAAAATTTTATTGTGTATAGACATTAAATCAAATAATATCAAAATAATTAGGCTTTTATGAAAAGCAGCTCCACTGTAGGACAAGGATAAAGTGATCTGTTGCTTTATATAATATTATATTAAGGATCCCTGATCAGACAAGATAGTACCAAAGGAATCATGATGAAAATTGATATATCTACTTCCATAGAAAGAGCTAATGGAGTCTGAAAGCAAATCAAAGCATGCTATTTTTCATCTTCTTTATTTTTTTGTGGCTTATATCTTTCACAACTTCACTATTGTGAAAATATGCTTTACATGATTGAACATGAAAGTGCTTATTGTCTTAGGAAGGGGGAAAGAAAGGGAAGGAGAAAGAAAATTTGGAACTCAAAATTTTAAAAAAATGTTAAACATTGTTTTTACAAGTAATTGAAATAAAAGCATTAAAAAAAAGGATCCCTGATTAGAAAAATTTCTGGAACGAAATAAGAATATAACAGTTTTCATTGTTAAAGCATGTTTAATGACTTACCATCTAGGAGTTTCCCATGAAATACTGCCAGACCTGCTACTCGTCCAATAAAAGTGAAATAGGACAGATGATCTTCATTACAAAGGCCTGAATTGGGATTGATTTGAAGTGTGTAGTTGTCCCTTTGAAGAAAGAATATGAAACCAGGTAATAACTTTTAAATAATAAAAGCCAGAATAGAAAAGTCAACTGATAGATTTTTTTCCCTTTTCTGTTTAATTTTAGGGTACTTGGATATATTCTGTAATTTAATAGAAAATTTATCTGCTTGGGACTTCTTTACTTCTATGCTCATATGTCCATTGACTCAGAAAGAAGAGAAAATTCTGGGTTGATGATACATAGCTTACACAGCTGTGTAAGTCAGGATTTTTCTAATCACCACAGAGATAGATGACGTCTCAAGACTAAGAAAGAAGCCTTTGAAATAAATGATATACTTAATTCAGTTCAATCACCATTTCATTTCAGGGATGCACCCAGTGACTTTCTGAAATGTCTCATAAATTATTGTTCCTGATATCCCAACACGTCTGTACATAAAATATTTGAACACATAATACAACAAAATATTCTCTCTTAAAGAGATTGAAATACAAAGACAAAAAATATTCTATCACCTAAGCTGAGTGTGTGGTACATAGCAGATGCTCAATAAAGGCTTTTTGCTTGTCTGGTTGGATCCTTCATTTTAAACTGGGAGGACCCACTGAAGTTTTTTCATCCTACCACCTCATTTTAAATACATCTAAGAGTCTCAATCCCATTTGGATATCAATAAAGACAAAGCCACTCTGGCAAATTCCCATGCCACTGGAAAGAAAGGCAGACTCATGAATCTTATACCTAAATAAAGGACACAAGTGAAGGACAGGAGAAGATAGGGAAGTTCCTAGGGCAAAAATTATTCTAACAAGGGCCTCAAAACAGTATTAATCTTCTCATTGTCATAAGCTAAACTGATTGACACACACTTGTGTCTGACTTTTTAAAGTGACCGTTGTTTGACTGCTTAGAATGATAAGCAAGGATTCTAAAATCCTTACTTATGAAGGAATTATTTTTCTTCTTAACACTTGTATCCTGAAGTGTGAGTCCCCAAAGACCTCATAATTTGACAAGAGTGGCTGTTCTTGCTCATAAAAATGCATTATTCTTTTTGGAAGCATGATACTGACAAATTCTTCTCTTGAATTAACATAAGCAATGATAATTGCTTCTCTCTTTGTGAATGCGACAATTAACAGAAACTTTTAAAAAACTTAAGTTATATGAGTTCAATAGACAAGAAAGGAATCAATCACTTTCAGGCTTTCATTGGATATGTTAACACACAAAATGGACTAAAAATAATTTTAAAACTCATGCTCCAGGGGCCTATGCTAGCAGAATTAATTCATCTGAAATTGGTGAGCCATTTACTCTCTGTGTTAGAATAAAATTTCAAATATACTCCATGTACTTACGTGGCAGAATATTCAAAGAGACCATAATAAGGATTAAACATCTCCTTAGACAACAAGAAGAACCATTCCCTGGCCACACCTCCATAGTCAAGGCCTTTTTCCGACTCAAATTCAATCCACAGCCTAGCTTTGAGCACATCAGGTCTCTTCACAGACATGATCCTTCTATAGGACTCTTCAAATATGTTATTTCTGTGAAGCTTCATTTCAAACCTATTTGGAATATCAGCCTACATAAAAGAACAAAACACTTAGCATCAGAAAAAATAACAGCAAGGAGATGGTGGAAATAATCTCTGATTAAACAGGCAACGATTGAATGGTTCTCATTCAGATTTTCTCATTTTGGATTTTCCTCCACATAGAAGCTAAGCTTCTCTATGTCAAGAAATGAAACATTTAGCATCCAATAACAATTGTTCAGACTGAATCACTAACATATGCTGCCTATTAAGAAAGGATGAATGAAGGTAAAAAAAATTGTTCTATTATTTATCATCTGGTAGAATTATTTATAACAAGAAGAAGAGAATCTGAGCAAAATCTGAATAATCTACCTTGTTGAATCAGAATTATGGCATTATTGCTAGAAAACTTATTGGATATCATATATACAAAAAATTATAACAGGTCTTTTTGTAGTGGCCAAGAATGAAAAGCTAAGAGAATTCCTTTATTTGGGGAATAGCAGAAAAAAAATTATGTTGTATAAATGTAATGGAATACTATTAAGTCATACTAAATGATGAAAGGCACATGGGAGGTCTAGTAAGAACTGATACCAACAGAGTGAAGTGAGCAGGACTGGGAGAACAATAATACAATAATAACACTGTAAAAGACAATCTTTGGAAGACTTAGAAATTCTAATCAATATAATGACCAAGCATAAATCTGAAAGACTGATGATGGCTCATGTTATCAGTCTCCTAACAGAGATGAGATAAACTCAGGATACAAAATGAGACCTTTTAAAAAATATATAGATTGGCTAATGTGGAAAATTTTTTTTGTTTGCTCAACTAAGAGTATGTCACAAAGGTTTGGTTTTGTGTGCTTTTGTGAGGAGGGAGATTGAGAAAATTAACTAAATCAAAAGCATATGTACACCTGTCTAAATCAAAACATTTATTATTTATCAAAAACAATGGGGGAAGTAAGGACAAATCTTGTTGGGTCTGGATTTGGTCCTATGAGTTTAAGTCAATTTTTCTATTATGGAGGACAATACCCAGACTTTGGGGAAGGATGTCTTTTGTTGACAGATAATTCATAGGAAAAACTAATTATCATGAAGTAAAGGGGATTGCCTGTAAAGGCAATTTGTCTCCGGGGAACATGAAATACATTTAGACTTTTGAAGGAAAAAGAAAGCCTTGACAGCAAGAGCTCATGGGGAAACAATCCTTCTCCTAAGGGTTTATATGGCTTGTCAAGAAAGTCAACACTAGACAATGTTCAGCAAGTGAAATAATGACAGAATGTTGATGATGCATACATTTCAGAAGGCAAAAAAAAAACAAAAAACAAAACTGTTTTGAAGAAGAAGCAAAATATCCTCATCAATATCTGTTTATGCCAGAAAAGAGAGAGCAGGAAAGAGAAGAGGTAGGAAAAACAATCTTTTAGGATGAAGGAAAATTGTGCTATATAGTTTGCACATTCCTAGACAATGCCTGCCTAATTCTGGAAATTATAAGAATGGAGTGCATAAAGTTAAAAGGGCATAATTAATCAGGATTATTCTGGTGATACTTCATAACTGAATTCATAGTACAGCAAGGTAGAAGAGACAAGACTGGAGAATAATACAAGAAAAACAAAAGAAAATTCTATTAAAATTCAACAGGATATGTATTAATGGAAGGAGTTAAGGATTTGTTAAAGACAAGGATGAATAAAGTTGGAAAGGTAGGGTGGAAACTATCTATGGAGGTCCTAAAATGCCAGGTTAAGGATTCTATACATCAGAGGCTAATGTACAGCCTTTGATGGCTTTTGAACAGGATAGTAACAGACTTGAACCTATGGAAAATTATTTGGACAGCTGCAGAAAGGATGAATTAAAAAAAGGGAGTAACTACAAACAGGGAGGGAGACAATAGAGAGGGAGAAAATGAAACGACTGCTTGTAAAATCAAAGAGCAGATTACAATTAAGATGACCATAAACAACAGGCCTTTGGCCCATGTTATAACTATCCTAATATATATATTTTTTCCTTTTGCTTTGTTTTGGGGAAAACATTTAGCTCCTATTTTATATTACACAATAAACAGACACATTGTATAATCTATCAGAATCACTAAATTTTTTCCAATCTTTTCAGTCAGTCCATGAGCATTTCTAAAGTACCTACTAAGTGCTAGTAATCTCCAACAATGCAATGGGGATAACAAAGGCAAAAATGCTGATCTTTGCCTTCAGGAAGTTCACAGATCAATGGAATTAAAACTTTGATTGAATTCACATTCATATCCTTATTTATCATTAACTACAAAAAAATTATGAAAGTTGAAGAACCAAGTATATCAAAGACTGGTTTTAAAATGTGATAACAGATTTAGTTTGGTTAATTAAAAAAAGCCATAAACACATTGTTCTTACTAAATGAGGCTGTGGTAAGTTCCAAAGGACAGATGACAAATACAGTGCTATACAAAAAAGACAAGATTACTCACTGGTTTCTTTAACTTCTTCCTAAAGTAGTCATATTTTTGCTTAAACTCTCTGGAATAAGGAACAGCCTGAAAAAAAAGAGATATTTATAAATTGAGATCATGAAAATAATATGATTTAAAATTTTTTACATTTATTGAGCCAACATTTAGAACACTTTATGAATCATAAGCCTTAAAGTTATTTCTATATTTGTATATAAATCCAAAGTCTACTTACTTAAATAGACTTTGGAAAAAAATCTATTCATGTGCATACATTTTGTATGGGAAATTTCATATAGCAATGTGTGGAGGCGGGGTGGGGGAGAGAGGAAATACTAGGTTCCTGCAAAGGGGTACTAGGATAATCCCTTTACTTCTCCTGGAGATAAGACAAAGTTCTGGATTAGCTAAGATAAGCTTTCAGTCTTATCAGGACATATATTGATAATACGATAAGTACCTGATAGATCTATTAATAAAGTGCAGAACAAATTGCTATTGAAAATGAAAGGCAATATGACTAATATGGTAATATATTTCTTATGTATAATCTATATGAAATTGCTCGTCTCAGAGAAAGGACAGGGGAGGGAGGGAAAGAATTTGGAACTCAATTTTTTTTTTTAAAGTATGTTAAATATTGTTTTTACATGTAATTATAGAAATTATTAAAAAATATTTTATCTCACCATCTGCCTTAGGTCTCACATGCACATTCTAGCTGTCTATATATTTGACTGAAAAAAATCATTTGTAAACCTTGTAAGTGCTGATTAGATGTGAGTGGAAACTAGGTTGAGATATTTCTGTTCTTTCTTCTTGTGGGGAATGATGCATGGGAAGTTCAAAAATCATTATCCTACTCCACTACTTAATATGTTTTCTCTTTGGGGTAGTTTTTCAAATGAAAGAACAAGAACACGTTTTCACCTTCCCCTAGAAGGAAACTGTTTTCCTATTGATATATAGAAATGCCTGATAGTTACAGCCTCTGGAGACTAAATGGCTTAATGGGCCAAATCATCTGTTCTCTTCTCATACAGATTCTTTTGTTAAATTACCACTTAGGGAAATAAAAATGTACTGCCAATTATAATCTATTTTACTGACCATTAGGTAGGGTGAGTGACAATATTACTCTTGCCCACAAAAAACCTGTCACTGAATGACCTAATGATTTAGAGTAAGATGGCTTAGGCTCAAGCCTTGACTTTGTCACTTTTAAGCTTGGTAATATGAAGCAACTCATTTTTTTGAGTCTCAATGAGTAAATATGTACATTGTGTCTATCTCAGGCTTACTGTAATGCTCAGATTATATAGCCCATGTGAGAATTTGGAACAATGATTTTCTAAGTGATTTTAAGTTATTATTTCATATAATGTCAACACCCTACTAAAGAACTCCCCTGCCTCTATAACAACCCCCCTTCTCTTCCCATTTTTCTTGAACAAAATATAAATGATTAAATTATTTAATGTGTTTGTATAATAAATATCCTAAGCAATTAAATATAAATCCATTCTTGACTATCTTAAGTCTAAAGTTTTAGAGGGAAAGAATCAAATCTGGTTGATTGTGATGAGATTCAGTATTGTCAAGTAGAAAGAATGTTCAAATTAGAAGACCCGAGTCATAACCATGATGGTAACACTAATTTATGGTGTGCCTTTGAGCCTTTACCTCTCTGTCAGGGGGAATGACCTAGTCAAATATGGAAGCCCTCTGAAAAAGTTCAACTATCCTTCACTCATGTCAAAATAATCCATTATGAAAATTATCTATTACATCATAAAGGCAAAGTTAAACACCTTGCCCCATGTTTTAATTCTATATTAATTCTATAATAACCAAATGATATAGGAATGAAATTTATATAATACTTCAAGACTGCAAAAACCCTGGGGAAAAAAAAATAGAACGTGCCACTTTTATGCAAATTACTCTTATGGTTCTGTGAAGAAGTCCCACAAAAACAGTGCTTCATATGATTGAATTAAAAAAAAAATTGGTGAATGGAAAGAGGAGTATCAACTATCCTGTCATTCTTTTGACATTAACTTATCATATAAAAATGCATACTTAGGGAGAAACAAAGAAACAACCTAGAAAAAAAAATTCATCATGAAAAATACTCACTGGACCAGTAATAGCAGGATTCTGCAATCTTGGATCTTCCCATTGAGTAATTTTACTATCTGAAAATTAACCCGATAAAATAGAGCATCAATTAGAACTGATTCCAATCTATATAAAAATAAACTTTCAAAAAGAAGTTTTACTAGGTTTCTTCAGTCATCTGCTTCTTTCTACTCATGCCCACTTCCCCAGGTCTCAGAAGTTTCTAAGAGTAGTGCAAAATTAGGAGACAACTATATGATCCATTCATCTACCCTGCCCACCAACATACTGTTTAGTTGAAAACACTCAATCAAAAATGCAAAACTAAGTAAGGTAGGCCATCTAATTCACACTGTTTGGGATAAGCATCTGTCAATACTTCAATTATAAACCCCTGTTAGGGATTTATAACTTGATTGTGATTTTTTCACTCAACTGCAAAACAGCATTAGTCCCCCTTCTGTCTCACAAAGGTTAAGAAACACACACATAGCATTTAACTATTTAATTCAAACTATTAAATTTAAACTATTCAGCATTTAACTGTTTGCAAACACTTTTTTTGCTTATATAGTTAAAAAAAAAACCCCAACAACTTTCAGTTATGAACCTTATGTTGAACAATTGAACAATCTATAGTATGCATCATTCACACACGCACGCACATATACACAAAATCAAAGCAAGTCAGACAGTCCTAAAATGAGAATTAAATTAATACTGCACAAAAAGTTTTCCCCATTGACTAACCTGCTTTACTTTTCCTAAAAGATGCACTCTCAATAGGCTCAATTTCTTTTTACCATGGTATAAATGGTAATATAATGGTGTTAGAGACTGGTAATAATGTGGTAAGAGAAGGATCTGATTTATACATCTTTTTAAAGAAAAAAATAAACTACATTAAGATGATCTTGAGGTCCCATGAAATCCAAGCAAGTCAAAAAGGCTGATAAAAACTCTGTCAAGAGGCAGTTGAAAGAATTCTAGGCTTGAAGTTAGGAAGGCATATATTTAAAACAATAACAACAACAACAACAACAACTCTGAATCCATCACTTGAACTCTTTATAATCTGGGAAATATCCTAAGACTTACATACTAAATCATAGGATATGCTGTTAATTTTTTATATCTGTGATTTTTTTTTTTGTTTGTATTTTGCATCTGAGAACTGTACTATTAGGGTTTTGTTTACAAATTCCATCATTCACTAAGTATTTATTAAGCATTGATTTTGTGCCAGTCCCTGGAACAATTTGGAATTGCCACATACTATATATATATAAATTATATTAGCATGTACCTTGTTTTTTTGGACTTTTATTTTTAATCTCCAGAATTTAGAAAATGCCCAGCACATAGTAAACATTTAATAAATGCTTATTGATTGTCTCTCATCCTGTGTATTCTCTCCTCTATGCTTCCATGACACTCTTAACTCTTAGCAGCATATCTATTGCCTGATCATTCCTTCTCAGCCCTCTTACTGGTTAATCATCAATATGATCATCTATGTGGATGATTGCCAGAGGCCCAGTTCAGTGTCCCTATAGGACATTTTGAAATGGATGTCTCATAAGTCATTTCAAACTAAATTGAACTCATGATATCTGTCTACCTTTCTGCAAATCAATCAAATTTTCATTCTCTAATCTTTACTTTCTTACCTCATGTCTCTAATAAGTTGCCACACTGCCATTCCTAATTCTACAGTCCTGCCTTTCTTCTGATACATGGACACCACCCTGATTCACGTGCTCCTTACCTCTTATCTAAACTATTCCAATAACCTCCCAACTGGTTCCTCCACTTTTAAACTTTTCTCTCTCCAAATACATATTCAACATAGTTATCAAAATAATTTTCCTACATAGCAGAAAGGACCACATTATGGCTTTCCCTCTTCAACAAATTCCAATTGTTTCCTATAACCTCTAGGATCAACAATCATGTGTCTGGAATTCAGAACTCTTCACAATCTGATCTCATTTTATCTCTTCAGTCTCCCTTTTCACATATATTAAAATCCAGCCAGAATTATTGTCTAACAATTTCTCATACACAGTATTTAAATGCTTGTCCACATGCCTTTACACTGGTTGTTCTGATGAGGTCCCTTGCTTTTTTTTTTTTTTTTTTGGGGGGGTGGTGGTGGTGGTGGTTCTGTTCTAACAATAAATCTGTAAATCCTAAATCTTCAGGTTTTGGAGTCTGCCTCAGGAAACTCCCATACCCAATCTGATTTTGAATAGATCACTCCTCAATTCATTGCTGACTGATAACCTTGTCAGTGGGAACCAAGTTCCTGAGTCATTCCTCAGTTCATGCTGACTGTCAGATAGATAATGTTGGCCAGTGATAACTTTCAAAGACCACTCCTCTGGGCCATAGAATTAGCATGTCAGCGATAGAAATCTGAATAAAGGGGTCTCCTCTCTCTTAGAATTTTGCTAATTTCTTTTGGAATTTAGCCCACTTGCAACAGTGTTACAATTACAACAAATTTTGCCTTAGACAAGGAAATGGGTTCAAGCCTGCAAATTCTTTTGAGATACATAGTGACACCAGTCTGTGACCACAAAGTTTGGGAGTCCCCTTCCCAACGTCAATAGTAGAATGTAAACTTCTCTATGAGAAAGACCCTTTTACTTTCAACTCTTTATCCAAAGTGATGTGCATATAATAAGTGATTAATAATGCTTATTGCTTGATAGGTATGTAGGTTGAATTGGGAAAAGGATGACTTGATTGATTTTTTTCCCCTAGGTATCCTGTAGGCAAATAGAAAATATTATTTGAGAAATATGGATTTCAATGAGTCTTAGAATAAGTATGAATTGTACAAAAGATCTATTTTTTCAATTAATGAATATTTTTATGTTATAAACAAAAATTGATAAAAATTTTTTTATTATTTTAAATTATTTGATTTGCCTTAACATGGGCAATGATATCTCTGCAATATTGTGAAATTTCCCTGAAGGAAAATTTTGGTCCCTGTTTTATGGAAGGAGAAATATTGACTAAGTAATAGCAGCCAATATAAAAAAATAAGATAGAACACAAAACTACACATGTATATTTATGAAAGGAAAGGGTTACCCATGTAGACCAGCATAATTAGTTGGATCAGTCCAATTGGAATGACACTTCTGATGAAGAAAAGTTTTTTTTTTTTTTAAATTTAGGATTTTAGGGTAAATTTTTATGAGGCTATATAACAAAACATTTAATTTTAAACTATTTTTAATTAATTACCTTATTTCAATTAAAATATTTTTGCTAGGGTTGTAGTTATTTGAAACTAATCCTTTAGTCTCAGTATTAATCTAGAACTTTTGCATCTCAGCTTGTTTCTGATACTTGAATTGTTAAAATTGCTCATAATTCTGTCAGTAAAAGAAAGAAAAGGCAGATGGATATGATGTGAGCCTATTTTCCTTTTTGTCAACCAGACTTGTAAAAGATTTGGTAGAGGGTTGTAAAAGAGGATTCATTAATTTTCCTTTGTTGTAATGCAGTGGAAAGATCAATGGATTTAGCAAGAAGATTTGGGTATGAATCCTGGGGAGTTTGAATCTTGATTCCATACCTATTTCATTTATATTTCTACCCTTGTACATGTGAATTATTATTTATAGTTAAATACTCCATTACTATGTACAAATCACTTTTGAAAAGAAACATGCCACAAAGAATCATTATAAGCAAATTCTTCCTTAAATGCATACACAATAGACAATCATAAAAGGGCAGTGTGGATTGTGCTTTTCATTCCAAATTTTTAAGTCTTATTCCTTAGGAAAACTAGAAGATAAATATGTATTAAATGGGAGTGAATCAGCATACAAATGACAACTTCCTAACAAATCTTAAAATGTATTTGATTTTTGTGAGGGAATTGGGGTTAAGTGATTTTCTCAGTGTCTGAGGCCACATTTAAACTCAGGTCCTTCTGACTCCAGGGGTAGTACACTATCTACTGTGTCATCTAGCTGCTCCTTTAAATGCATTTTTTAAATATCCTAGGTAAAAATGGCTGTGCATAGAGCAAAGTACTCAGATTTGATCCCAGCATTCTAGAGGCTTCCCATCACTCTGAAAAGATTCCCGAAAATGGAAGGTAAAACTAACCACCAAAGGACAAAACAGTGATAAAGATGAGAAGGCTATTTAGAGAGCTGTTGAAATTTTAAAAACAAAGAAAACTCAATTCACTTATAAGGTACATTTATTACCTAAAGAAGCAATTAGGTTAGTTTTAGTCAGCATGTATATGATATCCAAGTCCAGCACAGAACCACAAACAATCACTACCTCCTATACATATGATAAAACTCCATTAATTCATATTTATTTGGCATAAAAGCAAGTCTAACTTTGTGATAGATTATAAATTATGCAAATTTTTAAATTATAGTTTTTATTGTATTTTATTACTTATTTTTATTATTTGCTGTACTTTTATTATTTGTAAATATAGTGCCTAGGAGAGTATGTTGAGTAACATACATGAATGAATGTTGAATGAAAGCAATATATGTACTGACTAAAAATAGGCTAAAAAAATCCTGCCAAGTCATCAGGGAAACAATTTTCAATGATTTAAAGAATTTACAAATGAGATGTACTAAAATACTCATTAAGAAGTTCTCAACTTTTAAAAGTACTTTTAAACATTGTCGCTAATAATTTATTTACATGGCTTGTTCATTTTGCAAAATTTATTTTTATAAGTAGAAAATTTTGGTGTGAATTGCAACTGAACATAATTTGCATTATTAGCAGAACTGAAAGGACCATCAGGAAGACTATAAGATGTAAGATAGCTGTATTGGTAAAAGGAGTTTCTTCACTAAGAGTTCCCTCCCACTTTGATTTTTTTGTTTTCTTTCAGTAGGCAAACTAGCCCAACTTTTGTCTCATTTCTTACCTAGACTTAAATCACTGAATGATTCCTCAAAAAAACTGAGACCTGGGAAAGACCTTTGGTTAAAAATGTCAAGATTCCCACTGCATCTGGGTTCATTTCCAGTCAACCTAACCTATATTTTGTCTTTGGACAGAGATGACCTGGGAGGATAGAGTGATGATGACTTTGCACAGCTCTACCTCACTTAAATTCAATTCACCCTCCTCATGTCAGTGGTTCGCTTTGAAAACAAAGTACAAAGGACAACAACAACAAAGCAAAACATTGTTATGAAATCTTCGGAGTAGTGAAAATAATATTTCATCATTATCATTAGAAAACAGAAAATTTTGGTGAGATCTGGAACTACTTAGTTGAAAGTTGACACGGAAAACTTTTTGTTGGTAACAGAATATTATTCCCAAAGAAAAGACCAAGAAATGGACTGATTATACCATCTTAAAATGACTTCTGATTGGAGCACTTAGAGGATGCAGGAGGACTTCAGTTCAAACGTGACCTCAGTCATTTAACATTAGCTGTGTGATTCTGGGCAAGTCACTTAATCCCAATTGCCTTAAGGGGGAAAAAACTTTTGATAATTGAAGCAAAGAAGGGGGAAAGGGAATGACTTCTGTAATGTGTCTTTTAAACAGAAAAAAGCACATAATGATTTCCATTTTTTTTTTTTAAATAAACTTGGCTAATGGTGATGAAACTGATTAAAAAACAAATGCTCTATATTGGATTAATGAGATAATATAAACACTTTTTGATAATAAAGAATATGTGGAATTCCTTTAATTGTCAATTTGAGCACAAGGGCACCATCCTCATGCCAGATGAATTTTGAGTGTGTTATTCTATTAATATATGTTGGAGTTAGGAAAACCTGAGTCAAATACTCCCATGCATATTTATTATGACCTAGGCTTCATACTTAACCTGGCTAGTTGAAGGGATCTTAATAATATCTATTTCTCAGGACTGTTGTGAGTATATAAGAAGTCTATACATACATTGCAAATTACAGACCTTACAGTCACATATAGACCTATATATCTATGTATCTATATGTTATTATGGTTATACTGTTAGTTATATTTTTAAAACCTTTAAATTTTCAGAATTATTATGAACTTTTTATTGATCATTAGAATCATAATGCAAATCAGATGCAAACATTCAAAGGGAAACAAATTTTTATTTTTAGTGGAAACTAGTGGTACAACCAAGAGAAGCTCTCCATCATTTTTTATTTATGCATTTTATCAAGAAGCCAGCCACGTAGCACAAATGAGCTTGTATCAAATTTTGTCAACCATAAAATTATAACTGAATAGCTTTTTGGAAGGATATGAGGGTGTAAAGGGAGCACATTAATTTTTTATTATAAAACATTTATAATTTCATAGTAGCAGTTTTAGTTTCACTGTACACCCAAATAAAAAACAAAGTAAACTTTAAAAACTTCAGATATCCAATTTGAACCAAAATGCAAAAAGTTAAAAGTTGTAATTTAATTAAAGAGTAGCTACTTCAGTTTTCAGAATTCTAGAATTATTGATCTCTGTTGGTTTAACTCAGATATTAAATAAAGGCACTTTTGGCAAATCCATAAACCAATAAATTCCTTGACACTACAAGTGGTGAAGTACCATCTCAATGGGAAAAGGAAAAAAAAAGGGGGAGCTTGCTGTTTATATTTAAAAGCCTGTATTTGAATTTATATTAAAAATATTTGAAACCTTTCTTTTAGGTAAGAAAATATGCGCTTAAAAATAGAAACCAAAAATTATCTATTTGCCAGAAGACTTTAAATTCTGTATGTAATTCAATTTTTCCTTTTTTCATTTTCTTTATCTCAGAGGCAATAAGAAATTTTTGAAAATTATCCTATAAAATGGACTCCTTACACAATAAAACAAAACAAAAATGCCCTGGGCTAAGAGCACTTTTTTATTAGTCCAATTTTAAATTCAAACACACAAAAAAAACACATAAGTGACCTAAGCTGCCATAACAAAACTCTACATAGAACATCATTCTTCAGTAACTTCAGTAACAGAACCAGATATAGCTTAACAGTGGGTGCAAGAAAAAACATGCTACAAATAGAAAATAAAGTCAGAAGTGGCAATATGTCACAAGGCAGTGATTTCATTTAAACTCAACTTCATTCCTTTTCTCTCACTGCTTTTGTAGACTTGTGACAAAAACATTTCTAATCTTATTTTCTATTACTATGGTGTATTTTAATTTATTAAATGCACATAAGCCATAGGATCATCAACAACAATAAAATTCAAATGAATCAATAAATGGTAAAATTGTTAATGCTTCACAAGATACAAGTGGGAACAAAGCTGATGAGCAATTAACCACAAACTTGGTGAATATACGATACCGTAGGAGGGCACTAAGTCTCTGGTATCATTTTCTCCACAAATCAACACCTGGCTTCCTAAATGAAGAGTACAATTATAAAGCTTTTGCTACATTATTTAACTCACCTCCCTTTTTTCTATGATCAAAACAGTCTATCAATAGGGATTACTTACTATGATCTATATAAAATGTTCGGCCATCCAAGTGTATTCTTTCTTCCCAACCAGGCTAATCCAAAAGAAAGGATAAAATAACCATTAGCTGGCAGTCCTCCACACAATGATCCTCCTAAAAAATCCCCCCCAAAACTCATCTCTCTCTACCAGCATCCATTCTCTGTTCCAATATATCCTTATGCTCTTGGCCTGGTATGAATAAGTGATATTTTGCATTAGAATCAATGATGTACAAAAGAATTAGATATACAAAATTAGAATATGAAAGAATAGACAATGAGCTTTTGATCATCAAGCTTAATGCAATGGATCAGGGATTACACAAAGTTGGGAAAATTGGAATCTATGACTGTCCTTAAAAAGGAAAAAAAAAAGAAGACAACTGGAAAAAGCCATTATCAGAGTATTACAGAAAAGGTAATAGCATCCATCTCTAAGAACACAGTTTTCAGAAACATTTGTCTCTCAATAAGGGATGGCTTTCTTCAATTGTGAGGAGGATGGTGGGGCACATATTGAAGGTGTCATTCCAAATCTAATTTAGTGTAATATAGCAATCCTATCTCAGGCTCCAAAGGAGAACAAAATAATAAGCTAAATTTATAAACATTCACCAAAGGTTAAAAAACCCTTTAAATAACTGCAGTTTAATTTACATAATTACATTACATAATTACATAAATCAAGAAATGTTCCTTAATTACTTCTCATGTGCTCCCCTCCCCCAATTGATTTAAATAGGTTTCTTCCAATGATTAAATCAAGACTAAAGATGGAAGAAAGTTGTTGCTAAAGGAACAAAAGAAACTCAGCTGCAAGGGAGTCTGTGTCTTTTTGTACAATCAATCTGCTTACAAAGACCTAGGGAAGCCTACCTTTCACAAATGGCTGACTGATTCTGAAATGTCTTTTCAGCAACACGGGGTATGTGTGCTAAAATTCTAATCATGTCACATGACTTCTATAGACAGATCGTAGCTAAATGCTAAATTCTGAAGATCAAAAAATAAACAGCACTGGAAAGGAGTTGGGGTGAGGAGAGTAGCAGTGCTGGATGTGTTTAAAAGAATATGAAATGGATACTTAAGAGTTTGTAAAACAAGTACTCACAGGAAGAGGACCCAAATCATTGGGATTCAAAGATGCCTTTGATCGTAAATGTACTGGAAATTTCAGTCGTGGATCTTCCTGGAATGATAACGTGAAAGGAATTTTATGTTAATGAACAGGGCAAAGAACTATTTGCGTGTGGTCACAGACTGTCTCTATTTGGGAACATGCAGTCCAGGGTAATGAAGGTATATTTTGTGTCAGTGCTGCATCAGCTGTATGTAGGGAATGGGAGAATGTCTCTTCCTCCTCCTCACCTTTTGGTCTTATTCCATAAAATACTATATCTTCTATTTCCAACTTCCTTTGCTCAGGGTTAGAATGTCTTTCATTTCTGTTTTTTGCTCCAGAATCTTTGTTTTCTTCAAAATTCAGATCAAGTGACTCAAAAATCCTTTTCAAAGGCTTTCCTCCCCACTCTATGTATTCTCTTCCCAAATTATCTCCTATTCATTTTGTACATATTTATCCAGGGACATAGTCTCTTATTAGAATGTAAGCTCTTTGAGAGAGGTTACTGTTTCACTTGTCATTGTATTATAATATGTACACATCTCAATGTATCATACCTAGAAGTTACAAAAAACTAATCATCACTTATTTGATTTATTCACATACACTGAGCAAGGTAGTGTTAGTATTTTTCAACTTTCTATCCCTACCCAAACTAGGTGAGCAGGCAGAGGAGAATAAATCCATATAAACAGGAATTTTAGAATTTTAGAATCCTGATATGCCATCTGGTAGAACCCATAACTGGACAGGGATCTCCTTGACAATAGTCCATATTAGGCCATTCATTTTCTTTTTTAAAAACTCCCATCAAGGGAAATGATGAGCAGGATGCTCTCAGAAAAAATCCTGACAAGTCCCCCATGAACTCAAGCAAAATGAAATGTTTATATAAAAAGTAATAGCAATGTTCTGGGATGGTCAGCTGTAAATGACTTTGCTATTTTTAGTAGTATAATGATCCATGATTGCTCTGAAGAACTTATGAAAACTCCTCTCCAAATTTAGACAAGGAACTGAGTGTGTCTGAATAGTGATTGAAGTATATTATCTCTTTTATTCATTTATTTATTAATGATTATTTTTACTTTATTTTTCTTGAGGGTTTTTTGTTTGGGTTTTTTGGGGTGAGAAATGTTTTCTGTCACAACAGGACTTTTATGAAAATGTTTTACATAACTTCACATGTGATTTCTTAATGGGAGCTGGGATGAGGGAGAGAATCTGGAACTCAAAAAATTTAAAAACAATGTAAAAAATTATTTTAAATGTAACTGGGGGAAAATACTAAATAAATTTTAAAAGATTAAAAAATAAAAATAAAACCCATATTAAGGGAAACACTTGTTATCTAAGGCTTCTAGTTGTTAAGTTGTATCTGACACTACATGCCCCCATTTGGGGCTTTCTTGAAAAGAATGGTTTGTGCCATTTCCTTCTCCAGCTCATTTTATAGATGAGAAAAACTAAGGCAAACAGGATGAAGTGACTTGAAGTGACTTGCCCAAGTTTACGTAGGTAATAAGTGTCTGAAGCCAGAGGTGGGATCTGAACCCCCAAATTCTGACTCTATAGCCAGAGTTCTTTTCATCATACTACAATGAAGTTCTATCACAGAAGAAATATCAAACCTATTCTTGGTTCCAGAGGGCAGAACTGGAAAGAATGAACAGAAATTGTAAGGAATGACAAGGTAAAGGGAAATTTCCTAACAATTAAAATTATTAAAAAGTATATTGTGCTTCCCTGTGAAGTAATTTGTTCTTCCTCATCAAAATCTTTCAGCAAATAACCACTTGGGGAGATATCACAGAGGGAATTTCTGACTAGTACATATTGGGCAAAATGTTCTGAAAGCTTCTTTCCTACTTAAAAATCTGGAATAATTGAAAATTATCTTACTTAGGGAAAGAGCATTTCTACTGACTTTGTTTTCCTTTCTACTATGAAGCTAAGCCAAAGTATAGAAAAGGTCTAAGTAGCTCTACATTGCTTCTAGGATCAAATATAACTCCCTAGTTAGTTTTTAAAGTCTTAAAGTCTTTCAAAATCTTATCTTGCCTCCCTTTTCCAGACTTACTTTACCTTAGTCCCTTTCCCTCCATCTTCAATATCACCTGACTGGCCTATGCCTTATTGGAAAGTCTTTGTGATTGAGAATTGTTTCACTCATTGTACAACAGTTTATAAATGTCTGTGCTTGATTGAGATCTCTGAAGTCAGAGTAGCTTCAAGATGTATTAGCTGATGATTCTAAAACCCTTATGGAGATGTGGCCAAAAATATCTCTCAGCAAGTTTTGCAGCTTTTGCTTTCTCAGTTACTGAAGAAGTTTCTTCCCCAAAAGAAAATTCTTAACAAATTCTATAAGACTAGTCAAATGCTTCAATATCAGAAAGAGATATGGTCTTGTCATGAAAATAACTTTAAAGAAGCTATATCGTAAACTCTTTTAAAAAGATATTTTTCAAAGCTAATAATTAAACTTTGTTCATTAATACTATGCAAATGTTAGTTTACATCAACTATTTTTTGTCATTTTTTTAATTTTTAAAATTAAAAAAAATTTCAGATACAAATTCTGTTTCTTTCTGGACTCCCTCCCCCACCAATTGAGAGCTAACAAATAAAATGCCCATTGCATATATAAAGTTAGTATTCCAATCTGTCTTGCTGCTGTACCTGAAGGACCATTAGACCTTTTCATCTGACCTACATGCATCCATTAGAATGTAAGTTACTTAACAATAGTACTAAACTAATACTAAGGAGAAGATTGGCTAAATTTTTCAGATTAAATCTTAATTTTGGCTACTTTTAGAAGATGAGCTTAAAAATATTCTTAAAATTTTCAGGAGAGTTTGAAAAAACTATAATAGCTAAGAAAAAAACCATTGAGAATGAACAAAGCTTTCAAATTAGAGGAAATAAAGTTGGAGCCTCTATTCTTAACAACACTGAAAATCATGTATATTTCCATTAAAAGTTAATCATGTGGAAAAAAACATCCTTTATGTCTTAAATATGTAAGGCAGAAAATAATACAACTTATGATAATAAATAAATTTTTACTGAAAGGGTCATTTGTGGCCTTTTGTTACAGTCTTTCAATCAAGTTGTTTCTGCTCAGAGATAGATATGTTAATTGCATTCAATCATTTTAATATTTCTATTATCAAGTTATTAAAGGTTTCCTGCTTCATCATTTTTTTTCAAGTTGAAGAGTATTAAACCACATCTTTTTCTATATCACATTGTCATCATACAATGACCTGGAAGGAATGTTGGAATAAAATATTGGACAAAATAAGTGCTTTATCAAATATTTTAGCAAGATATTAACTTATAATAAGTAAGGATAATATAATTATAATAAGTAATAAAATAATCGCTTATTATCAGTAATCAAATAAATGAACAAAAATAAACAGGTTATTTTTAATTTTAATAAGATCACTATAAATTATTTGATGTCACATTGTTGCTCTAATGCAATATTTCAATATGCAATTTACTGGCTCTCCAGAGGGCAAGGAATGTATTCATGAAACACTTCTAAATTTAATCTATATTAACATTTTCTCCATTAACTTTTGAATTCAACAATAAATCAAACTCTGATTTGTAGGATTTGTAACTTGATATAAATGATTTCAATGAAAGTTTAACAGCTGAAGAATGTTACAGGGGCTTTAGTGCACCCCTTGCTACATCCTCAGCAGAGTTATGTGGGTGGCCCTATATATCTATGGCATATAACAAAGAACTATTACATATTGAGCCTGAGAAGTTGGATTTGAATCCTGATTATAATCTTTATCATTATCAGAACTGTTTTAGGTGGCTTTGTCATGTTTTTGTTTTTTAAAATTCCACTATCCACTTATCTGAATAAATTCCAAGATGGTTTTTTTAAATTTTCTTTCTTTCTTTTTTAAACATTGATATTTTTTGTTTTTATATCATATTCATTTTTGAATGTTCACTCTTTCCATTGAGTTTTACTTTATAGCAATGATTGCAAATGAAAAGTTCAGAAAAATCTAACATGTTGACCATATCTGACAGCTTATTGTCTAAAATGTGGATTTTATTAAGTGCCAGAAGGAAACAGGGATTATAACAAACAAGGGGGGCGGGGGGAAATCTGTGTTTTCAGAGAATTGTATTTCTGATTTCCTTATTCTATCAATGGCATCCCTGTTCTCCCAGTATCTTTTAATATTATCTTCCATTCTCATGTTTCTTTATATTTGTTGAAAGAACCACCATTCTCCCAGACATTGAAGTTCAAAACTCTAGAATCATCACAGACTCTCTCTCCCCCTCATCCCTGATTCTGTTTCATTCTAATTCATGCAATAAGGCCATATAAGCTAAGCCACATTTTGAATTTGCAGAAGTGGGTTTATTAT
This sequence comes from Sarcophilus harrisii, assembly GCF_902635505.1. Classification (NCBI taxonomy): domain Eukaryota; kingdom Metazoa; phylum Chordata; class Mammalia; order Dasyuromorphia; family Dasyuridae; genus Sarcophilus; species Sarcophilus harrisii. The sequence goes on from NC_045426.1 coordinate 351,662,600, forward strand.
TGGGGCTAAACAAACTGCCATATCTACAACTTGGTTAAAGGACTGAATGACATTTTAGATTATCATAAGGAGCACTGTATGGGACCACATCTTTGTGGGCAAAGTATTTAAGTCTTCCAGCCTCAGTTTTTTCCAAGACTATCTAGCTCAGCATTCTAATTTTATAGATGAAGACTTTGAGGGTGCTTGGATTTATTCTAAAAAGCTAAAAAGTTTGTATAGAGATTAAACAGAATCATTAAAGCAATGTCATTTGCTAGACTGTGTGTGTATGTTTGTGAAAAATGGAAAAAGATATCCCACTGATAATTCCCTGCCTATTCTTGAGATAATTGTTTTCTTATTGGATTAGATAACTAGAGGAGGCAGAATTAGTTTAAAGGTGGGAAAGCCAAGAACATTAAAAAATCAATAGCCACTTGTTACTACCAAATAGATAGATGGATGGATGGTACAATGGATAAAGCACCAGGCCTGGAATCAGGAAAACTCGAGTTCAAATGTGACCTCACGCATTTTCTACTTATGTGACCCTCGGCAAGTCGCTTAACCCTATTTGCTTCAGTTTCTCATTTGTAAAATGAACTGAAGAAGGAAATGGCAAGCCAGAACAGAAATTTTGCCAAGGAAACCTCAAAAGAGCTGAAAATGCCTAAACAACAAATACCTACAGATTGTTTTCTTTCTCCTACCTTTATTACTGATGCCCAGGAATAAGGAAGTATAGATAACCCCACCTTCCTTGTTGGTTTTTCCCCATAACGATATACTTGCTTTTTCTATATACTATATACTTCATTTCTTTTACTGCTACAGATTAAACAGAAAATTTTGTCAATTATCTTTCCTCAGGGGTGTGAAACATGATAGCATAAGGTCAATATTTCCTAGATATCTATTTTGAGAATATTTCTTTAGTGGATTTGAATCTTTATATACTCTAATACTCTTTTTTTCTTTCTTTTTCTTTGGCTGAGGCAATTGAAGTTAAGTGACTTGCCCAGGATCACACAGCTAGACTTTCTAGCTGTGTGATCCTGGGCAAGTCACGTACAAGTGTGTGTGTGTGTATCTCAAGCATTTGTAAATAGACAAATGTGTACAATATACTCATTCGTGTGTGTGTGTGTGTGTGTGTGTGTGTATTTTTAAATCGCACATATAGACAGCTGTACCTATAGACAGCTGGAGAGTCAGATACATACATACATAAGTACATAAACACAATGACTTCTACATTCCAATTGTATTTCATATCTTGACAAGAGGTACTGTACATTCCATGGTTATAACTATTAGGACAGAATCTTTAGAATGGTTAGAAGTTCAATAAAGAAAACATTTCTTGATTAATTATAACATGTTAGAGGAGAGGCAATATGACATAATTGATAGAGAGACAAGCTAAAAGTCAGAAAACTTGAATTTAAATCAATCTCTGTGTCTAAGAGCAAGTCAATTTACCCCTTCAGTGTCCAACATAAGGCTGTCAATTACATAATGGTAGAGGGATTTTCCATATTAAGGGTTGACTTCACTGTAAAAGTCAAAGATCTGAACTCCAAAATAAAAGTAGGCAATAAATTGTGCCATTTGCTTGGGAAATATAGCAAAACAACAAGGATAAATTGGCCTCTGCTATCAAGCAGATAATAATCTATTGGAGGCAGAGCATAGGAACAATATTATGACAGATACCTATATATAAGATAATTTCACAAGAAAGAGAATACCAACAAAAAAGGTGTGTGCCCTGGAAGAGGGGTCTGAAGGCAGTCTTAAAGAACCTGAGATCCCTGAAGATGCTCCACTGAGGAGTGGCTCTAAGGCTCTAGAAGGTGATGTCATCACTAGTGTTTCTTGTGAAGAGGAGGATATGGAGGGCTTGCCATCCAAAAGGAATCCCTTTTCCATTTGGATGCTACATTGGCTATCCACCAAAATAGTGGAAAATGCCTTTGACAAACATCCATCTTTCTGTTTTAAGTCTTGCTTAATATTTACAGCCAGGATAATTGAGTGAAATTCATTTCATGGTTGCATCCATGAAGCAGTGTTATAGTAATAACATGTATATTTGGGGGGGAAGGCTTGTTGCAAAATGGTCTTTGAGGCTCTGTTTTGGTCAACAGTCAAATGCTTTCAAAAGTTAAATAATAAAGATGATGGAGGCCTCTATTTTCTGAGGCTTTCACTTAATTTTGTGACTAAGAAAATGTAATCTGCCATAGAAAGGCATTTGTAAAAACCTCCTCGTTGCATAATTTTTGTCAAGGATATGTTTTGTGAGTGTTTTCAGGTCATTCTCATAGATTCTGTAGAGATAAGAAAGTAATCGCTGATGTCTTCTCTTCATCACTTTCTTGAGGGGAATGATAACATCCAGGAGTTTTTTTCATTGTTCAATACTTTCTGTTGGAATCCTAGTGTCAACTCAACTTGAAAGAAGGTGAAAACTCAAGGGTGATGTCAGAATCCTGGTGTTAACTCAATAGAATTGATACAGTGCTTATTGGTTCACACCTTAGAGCGAATCCTTACAAGGTGATAAGTTGCTAATACTGATGGAAACAATGCTTGTGTTCATACCTTTAGAAAGCTCATAAGTATCTAAGTACTCAATGGAGTTCACATGTTTGGGAGAGTTCAGGGTTTAGAAAGAAACACCGAATTCACACCTCCCTTAGGGCCAGAGAGCACTCTGGGAGATAACCCAGAATCCCTCTCCCTCCAGAAGGCAAAGTTAACCTTTGGGAGATCACATATATACAGGGAGCTCTTCGAGCTTGGAGTGAGATAATTGAGAGAGTTTTCTGGCGAACATCGACTGGGGTCAGAGAGAGAGCACTCTGCAAGAAAGCCTATAAGCCCTATCTTCAAGGCAAGAGATTCATTGCATTTTCCAACTTGGTGCTGGCTTGAGGCTGAAGAAAGCAGAGGCAGAAGCCAAGGACAAAGCTGTAAGATCTCTTGGAACCAAGCAGAGAGATAGGTCTCTGAGCTAACTGGGCTATACTGAAGGACACAATAAAAGATCTGAATTTTTATCACCTGGCTGTGTTTTGGAAAAAGAACACCAATGACTTTCTCTTTAAGAAAATATTTTGAGAATGAATTTCTATGTTTTCAAAATTGCAGTGGCAATTTTGAGGGAAACCGAGGAGATGCCAATCAGTTGGGGAATGGCTGAGGAAGTTATGGCATATGAATGTAATGAAATATTATTTTTCTGTAAGAAATAATCACAGGATGATTTCAGAAAGGCCTGGAGATGCTTACATGAACTGATGCTAAGTGAAGTGAATAGAACCAAGAAAACAATGTGCACAGCAACAACAAGATTATGTGATGATCAATTCTGTTGGATGTGGCTCTTTTCACCAATGAGGTGATTCAGGTCAATTCCAACAGATTTGTGATGAAGACAGCCATCAGCACCCAGAGAGAAAACTATGGGGATTAAGTATGGATCACAACATAGTATTTTCATCTTTTTTGGCTGTTCTTTACTTGCTTTTTGTTTTCTTTTTCATTTTTTTCTTTTTGATTTGATTTTTCTTTTGCTGCACGATAATTGTGGCAATATGTATAGAAGAATCGCACATGTTTAATATATATTGGATTACTTGCCATCTGGGGAGGGAATGGGGGTCAGGGAGGGAGGAAAAATTTTGGAACTCAAGGTTTTGCAAGATTGAATGTTGAAAATTATCTCTGCAAATATTTTGAAAATAAAAAGCTATTATTAAAAAAATTGTTTCACCATCAGCATGAATGTTTTGTGTATGTGTGGCCTAGTCTAGCTCTTCTTCCCATCTGCTGCCTCCTTTACTGAAATTTCCATTTCTTCATCTAGCATCTTAGGAGACAGATATGATTCTACTGTCAATACTTGACATCAATTTGTAATAGTGGTAATGACAAATTTGTTGCGATTTTGGTGTACTGATTATGCACTATTTGGTTTCATTTATAAATGTTCTTGGGATGACCTGGTTTAATTGAGTGACACAACAAGTATAAAGTATCCTTTTTGCCTTCTGGATGTTTTAGGAAATGAGTCTAATCACCAACTTTTACAATTCCTTCTTCAAGGTTTTGCAAATGAGTTTTTATTATCAATCATTTTGGACTTTGGCTACAATGTCACTCTGTCTATTAAAGGAGAACAAATGCTTGCAAAGCCTTTTCTGATCCCCCAGTTGTTAGTGTTATCTCACTCCTAAAATTATCAATGTATTTACTTGTGGTTGTATCCAGCAGAATGTTAAGTACTTCAACTTGCTGACTATTTCGCTAATGTTTTAATTAAATTATTATGCTGTTGTTATCTAGGTAGCACAATGGATAGGGCATTGTGCCTGTAGTCAGAAAGACCTGAATTCAAAATCAGCCTCAGACACTTAGAAGCTGTGTGATCATAGGCAAGCCACTTAATCTTTCTTTACCTCACTTTCCCCATCTGTAAAATGGAGATAATACTACCCACCTCTCAGGGTTGTTATGAGAAATAAATGAGATATTAATTGTAAAGAACATGGCACTGTGCTTTTCCCATAATGAGTGCTAGCTATAAATGTTAGCTATTTTCATCAACATTATCCCCATGGTTTAGCATAATAAACACTTAAAATATTTGAGGGCTCTTTCTGCCTCATTGCTATGAGGCAGTTAATTTTCTGTAGCAAATAGTGATAGTTCATGTTGATTTGTTTTATTTTCCATTTGACGGGAAATGTCTAGAATGTTCAGTCTGGAGCTTTTGTCATTTCATGCCATACATTGTCATTTATGTCATTTATTTTGATTTGGTGTTAATTTGGACCACAGCTCTAATCTAATTTGATTGTACATAAATGCTTGATTCAACAATTCAAACCGACTTTCTATGTTAGGATAAAGTTAATTTTGTTTTGTGATTTTGTTTGATATTCTCTATATCTGGATACTTTCTTACTGTCTTCTTTTTTTTTTTTTTTTTGGCCGATTTTTTTTTTTTAATTTAATAGCCTTTTATTTACAGGATATATGCATGGGTAACTTTACAGCATTAACAATTGCCAAACCTCTTGTTCCAATTTTTCACCTCTTACCCCCCCCCCCCCCCCCCAGATGGCAGGATGACCAGTAGATGTTAAATACATTAAAATATAAATTAGATACACAATAAGTATACATGACCAAAACGTTATTTTGCTGTCTTACTGTCTTCTTGAAGAATATTTGAGATAGTTGGATTTCTAAGCAGTCTGCCCATCTTTGACATTTTTCATTTCATAATCCTGAACTATATTTGCAACATTTTTCATGTTTCCTTTATGTTCATCTTTTCATCAAAGATATTGAGTTTTAAAGCATGTGCTGATTGAATTTAAGGATCTTGCCAAGTTCTTTGTAGACTTTTTCTAATTCTTTACCCTCTGCTGGCATGTAGGCTATAATTATCTCAAGAGTGGTCTTTTTAACTATGCTCTTATGAACACTGCAAGGCAAGATGATCAAGTGTTCCATTAAATGACATTTCTTATAGCCTTAGTGTTCATGGTGAAATCAACTTTAATCTGGTATCTTCTTCTCCAAGGAAAGCCTGTGAGGCAGTGCCCTTAGTTTCAATTAACTTTTGTTTTGTAGTTTCAAGTACCTCTTGTAATTTATAGCAAGAATGTTAATGTTCTGTGTTCCCTACTAAATAAACCACCTAACTATAATATGTTTTTAACCACAACATATATTGACTATTTATGAAGTCTGATGGAGTCAATTGATACTGAGAAGAAAGAAAAGTCACCCAAGTTCTAGGAATACAGCTAATCATGTACTTTCAAATAAAGGTGGCTACTACAAAGAAATGAAAGCTGAAAAAATAAAAGAGGAAATTTTAAAACTGATAAGACTATTCTCGAGAAGCAGCAAAGTAATAAAAAACAAAAACAAAAACAAAAACAAAACATCTTGAAGTAGGCCCATAAACCAGCTATCTTATCATAAATAAAATTTGCATCTGTATCTTCCATCTTGCATGGAAGTACCAAAGAATAATTAATTCAGTAAACATTTATCAAATATATAATGTATGTAATGTGCAAAGGACTGGGTACATAGAAGATTTAAGTAAGAACTAATAACTCTCAAGCAGTTCATAGTCAAGTAAAGGTATATAATAAAAACATAGATCATAATATTATACAAGAAAGGCATCACAAAGGTACCAAATAAAATGTTATATGAGCTTTAAGGAAAAATTTTTTATTGACTTGTTAGACTTTAAAAATTAGTCTATTAAAAGGAGTAATGAGTTTGAATAATTTTTATAGTTACAAATGAGAAAGAAACACTCTTCTTTTCTCTACTGTTCTCCATTTAGTTAAAAATGCTCTAAAACAGTATAAAAGTACACACTTAAACCCATAAAATTTTTTTCATTCTTAAAATGAAATACTTACAAAACTTAGAAGATATGGCTAATTGAAAAAAAAATTGGCTCTGAAGTGAGAAGTTTTTTGTTGTTTAGCTGTTTAAGTCACGTCTGATTCTTTGTGATCTCATTTGGGGCAAAGATACTGGAGTGATTTGCCATTTCCTTCTCCAGCGCATTTTGTAGATGAGGAAACCGAGACAAACAAGGTTAAGTGACTTGCCCAGGTCACACACCTAGGAAGGAGGCTAGATTTGTACTCAGGAAGGTAAATCTTCCTGATTCCAGGCCTAACACTCTATCCGCTGAGCCATAGCTTTTTCTCTGAAGTGAAAAGATGTAGATTCAAATCCCACCTCTGATTTTATTACCTATTTGACCTTGGTTAAAACATTTAATTTCTCTGTAAAATGAGGTTAGATTCAGTTGTCTCAAAGATCTCTCCCAGTTCTAAATAATCACCAATTTTTAAAAAATCAATATTTCTTAAATATTCCTTCCATACTTAAGGTCTTGACTATGCCAGTTTTCACTGATTTAGATTCAGAGGGAATAAAATCCTAAAGGGAAAAGAGCACTGTATTTCGAGTTAGAGGATCTAAATTCAAATTTAGAATTTGATTTTCTCATGATTTATGTGAACTAAGGGCAAGCTAATTTAATTTCTTAGGCCTTAGTTTTCTAATTTGTATAATGAATGAGCAGAACTAAAAGAGATTTAGTACTGGAAGGTACCTCAAATATCATCTAGTCCAACTTTTTTATTTTCTAAATGAAAACTGAGGCCTCAAGGTGAAGTGGTATGTCATTAGATACTAAACATTACAGTTGGGCTACAGTTCCCCTAATTATGTGTCCTTTGTCACCAAACAATCTCTCCAATATCCCTTGTCCTAAATATAAGTGCTTTGGATAAAGTCCTTTAGAAAAAAATAATTTGGAACTATTTAATTTAATAAAGAAAGGAGTGCTTCATATTCTGAAAATAGGCCACCAGCTGTGTACCCAATAAAATAATACAAATAAGAAGCACAATGTTTATTGCTGTAACAATGGGGATTGGAATGCAGAAAGCCATAATCTCTTTTATCTAACCACCTTTATGAGTGTTGGAGAGATTTTATAAGAGATCTCTTTGAGTTAGCAATTCAATTCTCTGTATTTTGAGATCACTGGCCTACAATGGGCACTGAACTCTCAATTTGGGATTTCATTAGTCATAGCCATGAAAAAAAAAATGGGGTAAGCACATTCTACAAAACAAGGCAACATTCCTCTGATGCTTAATATTTCACTCCAATCATCCTATACTTCTTCATTTTAAGCCATTCTGAAGTCTATAGTGACTAGCAAAAAGTTTTTGTTTTGTATATATTAATAGAAAGTTAATTTTCCCACTTCATTTTGGCTTCATTTTTGTTGTTGCTGTTGGCAGGTTACTGTTGAATCTTTAGGAAGTTCAGGGCCCATAACGATGTAGAGAGAAGGGAGATCGTCCACACACATCTCTGTCCTTAACCAATTATAATTATATTACTTTCCCCTTTTTACTATAAAAGATCAAATTATAAGAATAATGGTGTCTTTCTCTTTAAAATTAAAAAAAAGCTAAATACTGTAAAAATATTACAGCTTGAAAATGATCTTCACAGGCATGTTCCTCCCCCCTTCCCCCCCCCCCCGCCACGTTAAAATAGACATGCAAGGCAGCTCTGTCCATCCACAGTGAGAGCCTGCCTATAGGTTTTTGTTTCAAAGTCACAATGCAGCTGTGTCAGGGAATACTCCTGATTATAAATGAGAGGGGTGGAGGCTTATGGAATTGCCAGTTGTTAACTAGAAAATGTCCAAACAATAAAACAAAGTCAACTTTCTTAAAAACAAAACAAAACAAAATTTTAAACTGTGTCAATTAGCACATATAACAAATCTATCTGGATAGAAAACTAGAAAACATAAGATAAAAATCACTTCACTCAGCATCAATAAATGTAACAAACAAAGCTCATGCTACTTTTAAAATTAAATCCACAGTAGCAATTACACTGAGCTAGTGATGTGAAAGGTTAGAGGATTTGATTACTAAGCCAGCTCAAATTACTAAAATCATAGCTTATATTGGCAGGCCACAGTGGCTCCATACACTAATCCATCCCTTTTTATACATTCTCCTCGACTTCCAGAGCTCCAATTTCTAGCTAAGTTTTGAAATTACAGTATTTCAACAGTAAATGGAACTGGGCACCTTGGAAAGAAAATTGCATTTGTTAAATTAACATAGCAAAGTCCAAATTATTTATAACTATGAAAGGAATTGTTTATATAATGAGGTTTGTTTTTTTTTTAAAGATAGCAGTAGAAAACTTAATTTTTCACCTTGCTTTAGATTTTATATTCAATAAGAAAAGAACATTGCATAAATATATAATATTAATAAAATAAATGCTTTATTTGCAAAGCCTATTTATTTCATATCATTTTATATGATTTCAAAGCATTTTAAAGCATTTTACACGCATGTATTTATAGTTCCTATCATTTATTTTAGATCAATATTCTTAAATGTATTTTACAAGTTGCTTTTTCTAACATACCTAGGCATACAAATGAGTAAAATATTTCTAAGCAGAAGACTATTGGGCAAACACACACACAAGTCAACTTCTCAAGAATGGTTTGATATCTAATTTAAATTTCAATTATCTGATCATTTTTGTGCTTTAAAAATAAAAAAAAAACAAAAAAGTTGATGCAGGCAACTGAGGCAGAATCTATGTGACTAAAACTAGATTTTATAGGAAATGTTTTAAATCCTGTGTTGTTTTTAAAGGACTCATTATCTATCTATCTGTCTATCCATCCATCTATCATTTCATCCATCGTTTTAAGGATGGCTAGGTGGCACAGTAGAAATCTGGCCCTAATGTAATTTCAAAATCTAGTAGAAATTAGTCCTGAGTCCAAATCCAGTCTCAAACAACTTACTGGCTGGGTGACCCTGAGCAAATCACTAAACCCTGTTTGTCTGGGTTGCTCATTTATACAATAAACAAGAAAAAAAAGTGGCAAATCACTTCAGTATCTATGCCAAGAAAACCCCAAATGGAGTCATGAAGACGTGACTAAAATATATATATATATATATTGAATGCCATACATGCCATTTTAAACATGTCTTTTTCATGAAATAGAATAGAACCACAAGCTTTATTCTGAGATGAAAAATAATAAACAGCACCTAATCTAAATCTAGAAATCAGATTCAATGCAAAATGCCAGTTTCAAAGGTGATGTACTAACTCAATTTTTGAGCACAGACTCTTAGGTAAGGTGATATGGTTGGGAAATACCTATTGTGATTTTTAAGATATCTTTTGACATTAAAAAGAGTAAATCTTCAGCAATATCAGAACATGTGAACCTAAATACAACCTAAATCAAAAGTCAGAGAATCAT